>NC_088350.1:7335000-8535000 GCF_036884655.1 Musa acuminata AAA Group
GGAAGGCCTCTAGTTGACGTCGGTGACCTCGTCGGTGGAGGAAGCCAAAAGTGGAGCAGGTCAAGACTGACCGAACCACTCTAAATCTCTGGTTTGCGTTTATTTTGAGCACTTTATCATTACTGCAAACCTCCTACATAGCTACTGCTCTCTGCGCCTTTACGAACAAGTTTCTAAGTGTTGATCTTTCCGAATCTGCATTCAGACGTAAATCGGTGTTTTCATACATTACAGTTTACGTTTACGTTTTGATTTTGCAAAACTGTCTTCTGCGCTTTTACGAACGAAGTTTCTAAGTTCAGATCCCTGTAAAACTGTGTTTTAGACGTAAACTACTTTTAAACGTAAAACTACGTTTAGACGTAAAACTGCGTTTAGACGCAAACTGCGTTTAGACGTAAAATTACGTTTAGACGTAAAACCGTGTTTAGACGCAAACTACGTTTAGACGTAAAACTACGTTTAGACGTAAAACTGTGTTTAGACGTAAAACTGCGTTTAGACGCAAATTACACTACGCTTAGACGCAATATGATCTTAGACGCAAACTGCGCTTAGACGCAATATGCATTTAGACGCAAACTGCATTTAGACGCAAACTGCGTAAACTGCGCTTAGACGCAAACTGTGTTTAGACATAAACTATACTTAATCATAAGTATTCTTAGAATCGGCTTTTGCATCAAAATAGTTTTTATCAAACGAACGCAGCTTTTGTTTTTAATCGCCGAAAGATTTCCGCTGCACTAATTCACCCCCCCCCTCTTAGTGCTCTCGATCCTAACAATTGGTATCAGAGCGGGGTATTTCTCATTTCGGATTTACACCCGAGAGAAATGGCTCTTCAAGAGGGCTTTTCGGTCTTTCGTCCACCGTTCTTTAACGGATTGGACTATACTTATTGGAAAACTCGAATGAGAGTTTTCTTGATTTCTCTAAATATGGATTTATGGAATATCGTTGAAAACAGTTTTCAACTTCCCTCTAAACTGACGAACGAATAGTTGGATTTGGAGAAGAAGTATTTCTCTTTAAACGCAAAGGCTATGAATGCCTTATTTTGCGCTTTGGACAAAAATGAGTTCAATCGGATTTCTACGTGCGAAACAGCTTTTGACATTTGGCGAACACTTGAAATCACGCACGAGGGAACTAGTAGTGTCAAAGACTCGAAAGTTAACTTTTTATTGCATGATTTCGAGCTTTTTCGAATGCAACCAAGTGAGACTATAGGCGACATGTACACCCGTTTCACGGATGTCGTCAATAGTTTAAGAGCTCTTGGAAAATGTTTTTCGGACTTTGAACTCATAAACAAGATTTTGCGTTCTCTTTCTAAGAAGTGGGATTCAAAAGTAACTGCAATACAAGAAGCTAAAAACCTAAACAACTTACCACTTGAAGAACTAATTGGTTCATTGATGACATATGAAATGGTGCACAATGCACATGATGAACATGTTGAACACAATCACCTTCCAAAGAACAGGAAGGATTTGGAACTCTGGACAAATGAATGCCACTTGAGCGATGACTCAAGTGATGAGGACAATGATGAACAAAACAACCTTCCAAAGAACAGGAAGGATTTGAGACATAGAACATTTGAAGACCACTCGAGCATAAGCTCAAGTGATGGTGAACTTAAACTACAAATGAAACGAAAATTAAAAAGCAAAAAGAATCGAACTACTTGCTTTAAACGCAAGAAGAAGAACAAAAATTGGGATGAATCGAGCTCCTCCGAAGAAGAGAAAGTCAACAAAAGCAAGGCGGCAAACTACGCCTTAACAGCCTACAATGATGAGGTAATCGAAATCCCCCTAATTTATTTTGAAATTACTTGATGCTTTCATGATGTATTTTTCTCTTTTAGTTTAAAATTAATTTTCTTAAAAATTACATGTTAAAAAAAAAAAATATTATTATGATCATACTAAGTAATTTCGAAAATGATAATATTGCATATTTTATGATAAACAAATAAAATGATCTTGATTGAAAATATGAAATCATGGTTAAAAAGTAATAATGTGTATTACGTTGATTTCCATTGTTATTTCTCGATTTTGATTAAAGATCATGTTTGATTTGAAGAAATGCATAATGATGAAATTAAATATTTTGATTAACAATTTTATGCATGAGATTTTAAGCCGATGATAAGCATGTGTTATTCTCATGAGTATATTTGAAAAACTATGGCAAAAATGTGCTCGAATGCATGAACGTGTTAAGATTATTTTTCGGACATTCTTGATTCAATGTTCAAAACACTTAATTGCCATGATGATTTTACACTATAACATGTTGGAAATTATATGTTTTGGATACATAAATTTTTATGATCATGAGCATGTTTTATCTTTATAATTGAACTTGAAAATCTATAGCAAAATCTTATCCGAATGCATGAAAGTACTAATTTCATTTTCGGATTCACTTAACAATTAGTATCCTAACAATCGGATTTTCTCATACACTTATGAAAAATATTTTTCTAAAATGGATTTGATGAAATGATTCCTGCTTATAAATTCCATCTTGAAATATGAATGATAGTGTCTTTGCTTGCAAAGATTTGTCACATACATATCTCCTATGATTCGTGTGTAGAAAAAGAATTTATAAATCATAATACAATGAGATTTCTTATGCAAAAATAAAGTGCTTTTGTGATTCTTTGCTAAAGAGAATAATTATTAAAATCATGATCTTGATAATTATAACATGAAGCTCTTTATAAATCAAGATCGTTCATTATGCTCCCTACATTTATCAAAAAGGAGTTCTTCAAATGAAATGCAACTTGTCTTTTGATTTCATGATATTTTATGAATTTCGAAATTAATTTTAATGACTTGATTATGAGTTTCAAGTTGACGATTTGATTTGAATAAGTTATGTCTAAATCATAATCATGATCTTGCAAAATTGAAATCACAAATAATATCTTTTGGTATTCATGAATTGATACTCACAATATGAAAGTATTGGTATTCATGACTTGATTTTGATTGAAACATTACATGCTTAAATTAATCATTCTTCTATGTTTCAAAAATTCTTTAAATGCCTTATGTGATGACTGAAAATTAATTTGCTTTATGATGAATCACGAATCATGACTTGATCTATGATATTGAAATATTTTAATCATGATTCTTGGTTATATAATTCCTTTGCCCTATTAAAAGGATTTGTTGAATGGATCATGTCCTTCTTGAACTTTCTTGATATCATGACAAGATTTTGTAATATGGCCTGTATAATAATTAAAAATTTTTGGCCATTGATTTCTCCCTTCTTTTCGACAAATACATGATATATACATGTATATATGTATATATATATGTATATATACATATACATATATATATACATATATACATGTATATATCATGTATTTGTATAGCATATACATGTATATATATATATATATATATATTTATTTATTTATTTATTTATTTATTTATATATGCTAGTCATAGGTGCCCTTCAAGTCAATCACGTGAGTGATGGCATGTGTGAGTCGACATGCTGTCTTTTTACTTATTATTATTATTTGATATTTTATTATTTGATATTATTTATTGTATGAATATATTGTAATGTTAGTGGATTTGTGCAATACGAATCAGATCGTGATGAGACCATGATAATGAGACTGATTCGCCTTTAAACACAAATTCTAAACAATCCCGGTCATAGGTTAGTCGAGAGGGATATTGAGATAACTGGACAAACTGATATACTATATATCTATCCATATGATAGATGCAACTGGTCTCATAGCTGCTCATGTGGGACACTGTTAGGACTCTAGCTTGGAGAGTCCTAATTGAGAGGGACATTAATGTAAAACTGTTAGGACTCTAGCTAGGAGAGTCCTAATTGAGAGGGACATTCTGTTAGGACTCTAGCTAGGAGAGTCCTAATTAAGAGGGGCATTCATGTAGGAGGTGTTTTCTTAGAGAAGAATTAGGAGTTGTAAGGGAATAGGAGTCTTGACTAGGAGTCCTATTAGGAGTTGGTTAGAAGTAAGAGTCTTAAGTAGGAGTCCTATTAGGAGTTAGGGTTTAGAAGCCCTATAAATAGTCATGTATTCCTTCTCTTTTCATAAGCAATAGATGAATCTTTTCTGCAGCCTTTGAGCAGCAACTTGGAGGGAGGAACCCCTATAGAGTTCCAAGGAGGCCGATCCCCTAAAGAGATCAACCCCAAGTTTAGAATTTGTAAGGGTTCTACCACCTGGTATCAGAGCAGCATTCTTGGTGTCTCGCTGCCCTTCCACAGCCATCCATCAACCCTCTACAACCATCCAAAGCAATTCCCACAATTGCTTAAAAGATCATCACCGAATTCCGCCATCATCTCCACCATCGCGGATCATCCTTTGATCTCCCCGTGAATTGCAACAGGTTCTGGTTTCCTACCTTACTGCTCCTGCAATTTAGTTATCCTTATTCGAAAATCCAAAAAAAAAAAAAAAAACTGTTCCTATATTGCTGCATAAACCTTTCGTCACAAAGTTTTCATCTCTACGACGAAAGATACATTGCAGAATTCCAACCGCATAGCACCATCTGTTTGATCTTGCTACTGTGCTTTTTCTATCCAAATTTCTATGAAATTTTTATGACATCTTTGACACTTCCTAACAGCAGATTTCCCTTTGATTTTTTCAAAAAATTCTCAATATAAACCATTGATCTTTAAAGTCTAATCTGCTATACTTGAAAATTTGCACTGTAAAATTTCAGCCGCATAGCACTGTTTGTTTGATCTTGATACTACATTGTTTCTATCCAAATCTCTACGATATTTTTATGATAGCTTTGACACTTCCTAACAGTAGATTTCCCTTTAGTTTCATAAAAAAATTCTCAATATAAACTACTGATCTTTTACGTCTAATCTGCTATATCTAAAAATCTGTGCTGCAGAAAATTTCAGCCGCATATTGTTGCCTTAACCCATCTATTTGCAATCTTTTTTGAATGAAATTTCTTATACACTTCATAGATCATCTTGGCTTCCATCTAAGATTGATATATTAAGAAAATTCATCTCTAAAAACAATTTTATGTTACTGTAAATTTTCATCGTAACCCGCTGAAATTTTTCGACGAGAATTCTGCAATTACAACTTGCACCAATTTCCTTGCTGTTATACTGCCGAAATTTTCTTGATTAAATTAGATATCCTTGCTGTCATATAAATTGTGATTTTGCTATCAATTTCCTCCTCAATTCTCTCAAGTTTTTGGTGGAAATTACGTCGAGAAACCGTTGTTTCTTCGACGACAATTCTACTCTTACAAGACAGCACATACTTGCTACAACTTCTACGGATTTCTGTCAAACCTTTGCTACCATCTATCACAGATCCAAAACTTTCATCCACAGCCCTAAAACTCTACCAAACCACACCCTTAAACTGCACCCAAAACAGCCGCAAAACAAGCCTAAACCGCAGCCTACATCCACCAATCCACCAACCCTTTCGACCATCACTTCTCTCAACCTATACATGCCTTTAACCCAACAGCAAAAGAGAGATCTTAACATCATAGATTTGGGGCCATATACTATGGCATCTAAGGAGGCAATCAATGCTAAATTCGAAGCCTTGGAGGCGCGAATGGAGGATAAGATTCAGACGCTCTTTACCGAACTCAGATTGGGCCGACCACTAAGCCCCAAGAAATCATATCAAGGAGAGAGCTTTGCCCAATCACACCAAGCTCAAAGAGATGACTTCCAAGGGAGGGGAGGCTCTATGACCAACCCCAACCATCTATGCATGAGAGTGGACTTCCCTAGATGGGAAGAAGGAGACCCGATTGGTTGGATTTCGCGCGCGGAGCGATATTTTCGGTACCACAAAACCGCGGATGCATCTATGGTGAAAATTGCAGCTATACATCTTGAAGGAGATGCTATACAGTGGTTTGACTGGTTTGAACATATTATGGAGTCCTTTCATAGCAACAATTCAAAGAAGGACTGCTGATCCGCTTCAAACCAACCGATTACGAGAATATTGATGGACAACTAGCAAAGATCTGACAAACTTCCACCATTCAGGAGTACCAAACCAGGTTTGAAAGGTTATCTAATCAAACTCATAATTGGTCTCAGAAATAGCTATTGAGGACCTTCATTGAGGGCTTGAAGCCGGAGATCCGAGAAGAAGTTAAAGCGCGACAACCGTATTGTTGGGAAATCATAGGGGGCGACATCATATGCGCAGCGGAAGAACAAGAAAACAAAATCCCCGATTCCCAAAAAGATGTTCGTCGTCGTGCGAAGATTGGTGCGCAAAAATCCGCAAAACACAAAACTGCGTATAGAGATTGTGTTACCTAGGGAGATCGTATATCCCTGTTTCCTTGCAGATCCTTAGGAGAGGGTGAAGGAGGTCAAGCGTCCTCCTCTCTAGCGGTGATCCACACAGCAGGGTTGCGACGATGCTCCTCAAAACTCCAGGCCTTCTCTGAGGTGGAGAGGGAGAGGAGAATAGGAAGGGCAAGCAAAGACTCTAGCCTATGAGGCTGTGAATCCCTCCTATTTATAGAGATCCCGTGTCAAAACCCTAATGGGTCCTTTCCCTAGTGGGTATTGGATCTGCATCCAATAAGACAAGGGCTCCGTCGGATATCTCATATCCGAACCTCTACTCATCGCAATGCCTACCATATGTGTGTGACCCTCTAGGCCCAATATCGAGCTGGCCGTGAGTCATACCTGTCAGAACTCCTTCTAACTCAGTGAATTATTATCTCTGTAATAATTCACTCGACTCATCGACTACGGAAGTACTAGGCCACTACGCCGTAGTCCCCAGACGATACAGGGGAATCCAATCCATTGGACCTGTCTGTCCTCAGTTACCATGTACCTATAGTCCCTCATCCATCTAATATCCCAGAGACCGTATATCGAGCATGGTGCTGTCAGACCCATACGGTTTCTACTCAAGTCTCGCTCTAATCGGATTCTCCCGGAGAACTCTTTCTCTCTCAACCCGAATGACCCTGGCCAGGGATTTGTCTGAGCAAGAACACATGGGATATTCCTCTCATGATACCGAGAGTGGATGATCCTCTATCGACACTCAATAGCCCTCGTAAGGTCGACTACCACTCCCAATGACCAGCTGTACTAGATCTGGGAACAGCCAAACCTATAAGTCTGGTATCAAAGAGTGGAGCACTCATACAGGACATCCTTGGTGTCTCAAGTCTAAGAACCAGATACACCACTAGGACTACGGAATCGTTGTCTGACAATAAGGCATCATCAACCATCCAGCATTCCGTAAGCGGATCAATCAGTGAACTCATTCTCCAATGAGCACCTGTACTGTATCCCTAGTGTCCCTACACGAGCAGCTATGAGACCAGCTGCATCCATCATATGGACGGGTATACAGCACACCAGTCTATCCGGTTATCACGATGTCCCTCTCGAGTAACCTATGACCGGGATTATTTAGGATATGTGTTTAAAGGTGAATCGATCTCATTATCGTGATCTCATCACGATCCGATTCCCATTGCACAAATCCAAGGACATCACAATATATATGCATTTATGCAATAGTTATAAAGTGATATACGCCAAAATATAATAAGCAAAAAGATTCTGTATCAAGTCACACGTGCCATCACTCACGTGATTGGCTTGTTGGGCACTTATGACTAGCAATCTCCCACTTGACCTAAAGCCAATCACCTATGTGTCTGATCCCCATCAGACCCCTGTGACGCTCAAAGACAATCTGAGACAATGGCTTTGTTAGTGGATCTGCAATGTTATCTTCGGATGGAACTCTTTCCATTGCTACATCTCCTCGGGTCACGATCTCTCTGATAAGGTGGAACCTCCTCAGAACATGCTTAGATTTCTGATGAGACCTAGGTTCCTTCGCTTGAGCAATTGCCCCGTTGTTGTCGCAATATAGGGAAATCGGCTCCTCATTATCCGGCACGACTCCCAAATCTGTGATGAACTTCTTCAACCAGACTCCCTCCTTTGCTGCATCTGATGCAGCAATGTACTCCGCCTCTGTGGTCGAGTCAGCAGTGGTATCTTGCTTGGAACTCTTCCAGCACACTGCTCCTCCATTCAAGGTGTACACATACCCTGAATTCGACTTGCTATCATCGACATCAGACTGAAAACTTGAGTCAGTGTAGCCTTCAACCTTAAGGCTATTACCTCCATATACTAGTAAAAGATCCTTAGTCCTTCTCAAGTACTTAAGGATACACTTTACTGCTTTCCAGTGCTCCAAGCCTGGATCCGCCTGATACCTGCTCGTGACACTCAGAGCATGCGCTATATCAGGCCTAGTACATAGCATGGCATACATGATAGACCCTATTGCTGAGGCATAAGGTATCATATCCATGTTCGCCCTTTCTTCTGGAGTCTTTGGGGACATACTCGTAGAAAGCGATATCCCATGTCTCATCGGTATGAGACCTCTTTTGGAATTTTCCATGCCAAACCTTTTGATAATAGTTTCTATGTACCTGGACTGGGACAAGCCAAGCATCCTTTTGGATCTATCTCTATAGATTCTAATCCCCAAGATATAAGATGCTTCTCCTAAGTCCTTCATGGAGAAGTGTCTAGATAACCAAGCCTTTATTGTGGATAGCATTCCTATGTCATTCCCAATGATGAGGATGTCATCCACATATAACACCAAAAAGCTAATAGCGCTCCCACTTACCTTTCTGTATACACAAGGCTCATCTTCGTTCTTAACGAAGTCATAAGATCTGATTGCCTCATCAAATCTTATGTTCCAACTTCGGGAAGCTTGCTTTAGTCCATAAATGGATCTAAGCAACCTACACACCTTATCTGGGCAGTTCTTAGACACGAATCCCTCAGGTTGCATCATATACACCTCCTCCTCCAGGTTCCCGTTGAGGAATGCGGTTTTCACATCCATCTGCCAGATCTCATAATCATAGTGTGCTGCAATAGCCAATAGAATTCTGATGGATTTTAGCATTGCTACGGGTGAGAAAGTTTCGTCGTAGTCAACACCTTGCCTTTGACGATACCCCTTAGCCACTAGCCTTGCTTTATAGGTCTCTACCTTTCCATCTACTCCGATCTTTTTCTTAAAGATCCACTTGCAACCGATGGGTACAATACCTTCGGGTGCATCAACTAGGTTCCAAACCTTATTGGAGTACATAGAATCCATCTCAGAATTCATGGCTTCTTTCCACTTCCCGGAGTCTATACTCATAATAGCCTCCTCGTAGGTCTGAGGATCAATATCCTCTACATCCTCTGCTCTAATATGTCCCACATATCTCTCAGGAGGATGGGATACTCTATCAGACCTGCGTAAAGTTGAAACTTGTGTATTAGATACCTGAACAGACTCGGGCTGTAGAGTGGTGCTTGAGCTTGGTTCTCCAACCTCGCTCAACTCTATCATTCTCCCACTGTCTCCGCCAAGAATGTGTTCCTTCTCAAGGAACACTGCTCTCTTAGCTACAAAGACCTTTTGGTCCTCGAGATGATAGAAATAATACCCACAAGTTTCCTTGGGGTATCCCACAAATTTGCATCGCTCTGTCCTTGATTCTAACTTATCGGGGTTGTGTCTTTTAATGTGGGTAGGGCAGCCTCAAATCTTAACAACCTTAAGATCAGGCTTCTTCCCTTTCCATATCTCATATGGTGTAGACACTACCGACTTAGTTAGAACTCTGTTCAGAAGGTAAGCTGCGGTTTCTAGGTCATATCCCTAGAATAAGATGGGTAGGTCAGCGAAACTCATCATGGACCGTACCATATCTAATAATGTACGATTTCTCCTTTCAGAGACACCATTGAGCTGAGGTGTATAAGGAGGTGTCCATTGGGATAATATCCCATGGTCCTTGAGGAAGTGAGTAAACTCTGTACTTAAGTACTCACCTCCTCGATCTGATCGAAGAGTTTTGATACTCTTTCCAGTCTGGTTCTCCACCTCATTCTTATACTCTCTGAATTTCTCAAAGGCCTCGGACTTGTACTTCATTAAGTACACATATCCATACCTTGAGAAATCATCAGTAAATGTAATGAAGTAGGAGTAACCTCCAATGGCATGAGTTGATATGGGTCCACATACATCACTATGTATGAGTTCCAACAACTCAGTGGCTCTCTCTCCAGTTCCACTAAATGGAGAGTTGGTCAGTTTTCCACGAATGCAAGGCTCACAAGTTGCATATGACACATAGTCGAATGGATCTAGATATCCATCATTTAGCAACTTTTGAATCCTTCTTTCATGGATGTGACCTAGCCTACAATGCCACAGGTATGCACTGTTCAACTCATCTCGTTTCCTTTTGGACACATTTATATTCATGATATGTGGAGTGGTGTCTAACATAAATAAACCATTATGCAATGTTCCTTTCGTGATGATCTTATCATCTAATAATATCGAACAACCATTGTTCTCAAAAACAAATTTATATCCACTAACTGTTAAACATGAAATGGAGATAATGTTTTTGATAATAGAAGGAACAAAATAACATGCATCTAATGCAATAAAAGCTCCACTAGGCAGATGTAGGGCGACCTCGCTAACAGCTAATACAGTAACTTTTGCTCTATTACCCATCTTGAGGTCCATCTCGCCTCTCTCTAGTCTCCTAGGCCTTGCCAGAACCTGCAACGAATTACATATATGATAAGCACTACCGGTATCTAATACCCATGTGTTATCATAAGAGTCTGACAAATGGAGACTGATCATGAATGTACCTGAAGCTTCATCAAGCTTTTGTTTCGCCCTTTCTGCAAGGTACTCTTTGCAGTTTCTCTTCTAGTGCCCATCTTTACCACAGTGGAAGCACTGGCCTTTGTCCTTTGTTGGGTCTTTCTTAGCAACCTTTGCTTTACCTTATTTGCCCTTGCCCTTTCCCTTCTTAAGGGACCTTTCTGCTTTCCTTTTCTTTCTGGTCTCACCAGTGTAGAGAACTGGCTTCTCTTTCTTAATAGTACTCTCTGCCTCCCTCAACATATTGAGGAGCTCTGGGAGAGTCACCTCAAGCTTGTTCATATTAAAGTTCATTATGAACTGTGAAAAGGAATCTGGTAGGGACTGAAGCACAATGTCCACACACAAGTTATCCTCTAGGACCATTCCTAGACCTGTGAGTTTCTCTATCCACTCAATCATCTTTAGGACATGGTTCTGAACCGGTGTCCCCTCAGTCATCCTAACGCGGAAAAGGCTCTTGGATATCTCATATCGTTGAGTCCTTCCCTGTTCCTCAAACAATTTACGGACATGTAGGAGAATGGATCTGGCATCCATCTTTTCATGTTGTCTCTGTAACTCTGGAGTCATAGAGCCCAACATATAGCACTGAGCAAGAGTGGAGTCATCAATGTACTTCACGTAGCGAGCGATCTCATCCTCGCTTGCCCCTTCTTCGGGCGTAGGCATCACTGTATCAAGGACGTACACGATTTTCTCCGCTGTGAGAATAATTCTCAAGTTACGGAGCCAATCCGTATAATTTGGACCAGTGAGGCGGTTGACATCAAGTATGCCACGTAAGGGATTTGAAAGCGACATTTTCTGAAAATAAAGATGTAGCAAAAATGAATAACATGCAGATTTTGCAAGAAATAAACTATCAAGATATGGACTTCTATCTTAATATGCTCCCACTATTTTACTAACGAGTCACGCGACACCCTCAGCACGTGAAACGGAAGTCTCCGACAGACTTCTAGTGGGGATCAGGATCCAATCAGCGTCTTAGTGTAACCTCGAGGGACTCGACCAATCACACTAAGCCTAAAAGGTAGACAACTCTTGCCGATCACAACTCCTTGTGATTCCCGTCCTGTTCGGCCTCCGAATCACCATGGCCTCGAGGGACTCGACCAACCATGATGCTCGGTTAAGTCAACACCTTCGTTACAAGATGAGTCTGATTTGATGATATACCCTCGAGGGACTCGACCAAGCATATCATGCCCTCAGGTCACCGGTGACATCTCTATGTCGTAAGCAAGATAGCGAATCACGATATAGGTGAGTCTCGAGGGACTCGACCAACTCAACCTACACCGGGATTCGGTTCCTACTCATAACGATGGAAGGCCACGTGGGTCAATCTAATTGCCTCACGTTTACCGACTTAATATTATCGAGAGATGTTTCTATGATTTGGTCTCCTAATATGACATGTCACACATATACATATTTAATATATATCTACATCGCATGCAAATATATATACATATCTAGTATGTGTATAAGCAATCACACCAGATGATCATGGACCACAACCTAATATGATTAGGCCCGAGCCAGTAGGCCTAATCACTCACATCAAGATCTATGTGTGCAACGGTGCATCTCCATGCCTTGTGATCGTCCATCTCGTCCTCGTCGGTTCCGTCGACATCTTGATGCATCTCCATGCATCACGATCGTCCGTCTCGTGGGTCCCGCTATGGCTTCCACGCTCCCGCTGCGCCTCCTCATGTGATTACAACTTAATCATAGGCACGCAGGCCCGACAATAAACGAGAAATATAATGGAGGTTCGCAGACCTCAATAATAATAATCACAAGTACACACATCACACGGTCCATGATCATCCGTCAACTCATCATACATCACATGTATAAATAATCATCATCATGTAGGACTACTAGATAATAATAAAAATAATAATCAACTAAACCTTTTAATTAATTAATATTTTCTGAAATCAGGGATATATAGGGAATTTCTCAATTCCTAAGGGTATTTTCGTAATTTGGACAAAAGACAGAAACTGGAATTTCTCAAATTCCGAGGGGCAAAACTGTCTTTTGCGCAGAAAACCCTAATACCCTTTCCCCTTTTCGCTGCTGCCGCCGCCGCCACCCTGCCGGCGGCGGCCTGTGCGGCGGGGCGAGGGCACTGCCCTCGCCTGCAGGCGGCACGCCCGCTGGCGGCGATGCCGCTGCGGGTGGGCGCCCTCTTCGGGCGCCGCTGCCTCCGCAGGCGGTGCTGTCCCGCCGGGGGGGGGTTTCGCCCGCGGGAGCAGCGGCGGCAGGCGTCGCGCGTCGCTGCCTTGCGGCGGCAGGCGTCGCGCGTCGCTGCCCTGCGGCGGCAGGCGCCGCTTCCTTTCGGCGGTAGGCGCCGCTGCCCTGCGGCGCCTCTGCCCGTGGGTTGCCAGCCCCGCCGGCAGCAAGCCTGCTGCAAGCAGGCCGTCGGCCGGCTGCTGCAGGCACAGCGCTTGCGCATGCGCCGGCGCTGTGCTGCCTGGCTGCGGCTGCGGCTGCCGCTGCAGGTGGCTGCAGGCATGCAGATCGAGGGCAGCAACTGTTGTTGCCCTTCCTTGCTTTTGCGTCAACGATTTTGACGTCAAAATTCTTCCTAAACACAATACACGCAGTTCAAAACCAATCATTCGCACGAACAACCTGGCTCTGATACCACTGTTGGGAAATCATAGGGGGCGACATCATATGCGCAGCGGAAGAACAAGAAAACAAAATCCCCGATTCCCAAAAAGATGTTCGTCGTCGTGCGAAGATTGGTGCGCAAAAATCCGCAAAACACAAAACTACGTATAGAGATTGTGTTACCTAGGGAGATCGTATATCCCTGTTTCCTTGCAGATCCTTAGGAGAGGGTGAAGGAGGTCAAGCGTCCTCCTCTCTAGCGGTGATCCACACAGCAGGGTTGCGACGATGCTCCTCAAAACTCCAGGCCTTCTCTGAGGTGGAGAGGGAGAGGAGAATAGGAAGGGCAAGCAAAGACTCTAGCCTATGAGGCTGTGAATCCCTCCTATTTATAGAGATCCCGTGTCAAAACCCTAATGGGTCCTTTCCCTAGTGGGTATTGGATCTGCATCCAATAAGACAAGGGCTCCGTCGGATATCTCATATCCGAACCTCTACTCATCGCAATGCCTACCATATGTGTGTGACCCTCTAGGCCCAATATCGAGCTGGCCGTGAGTCATACCTGTCAGAACTCCTTCTAACTCAGTGAATTATTATCTCTGTAATAATTCACTCGACTCATCGACTACGGAAGTACTAGGCCACTACGCCGTAGTCCCCAGACGATACAGGGGAATCCAATCCATTGGACCTGTCTGTCCTCAGTTACCATGTACCTATAGTCCCTCATCCATCTAATATCCCAGAGACCGTATATCGAGCATGGTGCTGTCAGACCCATACGGTTTCTACTCGAGTCTCGCTCTAATCGGATTCTCCCGGAGAACTCTTTCTCTCTCAACCCAAATGACCCTGGCCAGGGATTTGTCTGAGCAAGAACACATGGGATATTCCTCTCATGATACCGAGAGTGGATGATCCTCTATCGACACTCAATAGCCCTCGTAAGGTCGACTACCACTCCCAATGACCAGCTGTACTAGATCTGGGAACAGCCAAACCTATAAGTCTGGTATCAAAGAGTGGAGCACTCATACAGGACATCCTTGGTGTCTCAAGTCTAAGAACCAGATACACCACTAGGACTACGGAATCGTTGTCTGACAATAAGGCATCATCAACCATCCAGCATTCCGTAAGCGGATCAATCAGTGAACTCATTCTCCAATGAGCACCTGTACTGTATCCCTAGTGTCCCTACACGAGCAGCTATGAGACCAGCTGCATCCATCATATGGACGGGTATACAGCACACCAGTCTATCCGGTTATCACGATGTCCCTCTCGAGTAACCTATGACCGGGATTATTTAGGATATGTGTTTAAAGGTGAATCGATCTCATTATCGTGATCTCATCACGATCCGATTCCCATTGCACAAATCCAAGGACATCACAATATATATGCATTTATGCAATAGTTATAAAGTGATATACGCCAAAATATAATAAGCAAAAAGATTCTGTATCAAGTCACACGTGCCATCACTCACGTGATTGGCTTGTTGGGCACTTATGACTAGCACGTATACGCTTATGGCAGCCATCTCTTTCGCACGACATCAAGAGGAGCAATTGAACCATGAAGCTCGGAGGACTAGGGTCACTCCTCAACCAGTAATATTGAAGCCCTCAGCCCCTCCTACTATCGACCAAGTCCCTACACCAAAGAGATCAATAAGAGAAGAGCTTCGGGAGCGATATGCGAAGGGGTTATGTTGGCATTGTGACGAGCCGTGGAGCCGTGAGCATCGCTGTAGTAAAGGGAGACTTCTTATGATTGAACCAATAGAAGAAGAGGTCATTGAACATCTAGAAGAGAGCCTTGAACATGAAGAAGAAGATGCAGAAGAAGAGCCACAACCGACTGAAGTTACGGTACATGCACTAGCCGGCTACTCAAACCCGCAAACGATGAAAGTTGGAGGCCTTCTCAAACAACAACCGATCACTGTTCTCATTGACACGGGCAGTTCTAATAACTTTCTAAATAGTAAGGTTACTATCCAGATGGCCTTATCTATTGAGAATTGCAATAGGTTTGATGTTAAGGTCGTCGACGGACGGATTTTGAATTGTGATCGTAGGCGCCCGCAGGAGAAACTATTGCTATAGGACCAAGAGATAATTGTAGATTTCTTCCTTCTCCCTCTTGATGATCATGAGGCCATGCTCATAATTAAATGGTTGACGACATCATGTGATATTTCTTGGAATTTTATGCAACTAATTATGAAATTTTACAGTAAGGAGAAACAGGTGATACTGAACGGGAAACGTGAGGGCGACATAATGATGATTTGCACACAACAAATGGAGAAGGTTTTGCATAAAGCATGCAGCAATTTTTTGGTACAACTTGAGCAGCAAACTAAGGGAGAGCCAACAAAATTTGAAGATCCAAATCTACTTCCTTTGCTTGCTGAATTTTCAGATATATTTGACAAACCGTGCAACCTACCTCTTACCCGTCCGCATGATCATTGTATAACGATTCTTCCAGGAAAATCTGCAGTAAATGCTCAGCCATATCAGTATCCATATCTCTAGAAGGATGAAATAGAAAGGATTGTAAAAGAGATGCTCAAAATAGGAGTTATTCGGCCATGTTGCAGCCCCTACTCTTCACCGGTGCTCCTTATACGAAAGAAGGATGGAATATGGCGATTATGTGTTGATTACCGAGCTCTCAATGGCATAACCATCAAGGATAAATACCCTATTCCAGTAGTAGATGAGTTGCTAAGGGAGCATAAATCTTCACAAAGCTTGACCTTCGATCCGGGTATCATCAAATACGAGTATGCGAAGAAGACATACCGAAAACCACCTTTTGAACACACAACAACCACTATGAATTTTTGCTTTCTTAAAAAGAAGGTGGAATATCTTGGGCATATCATATCAGAGAAAGGTGTGGCAGTAGACCCCTTCAAAATTGGAGCAATGTAAAACTGGCTGACCCCGAGGAACATAAAATTGCTACATGGCTTTCTGGGTTTAACAAGCTACTACTGCAAGTTCGTGAAAAACTATGGAGAGATTAGTGCACTAGTTACTTCCTTACTGAAAAAAGATGTCTTCCAATGGTCTAACAGAGCCTCCGCTGCCTTCGACAAACTTAAGGCAGCCATGACGACGACGCCGGTGCTAACACTACCAGATTTTAACCGACCCTTCATTATTGAGGCCGACACATCTGGAGTCAGAATTGGAGTCATTCTCATGCAAGATGGTCGACCACTCGCATACACTAGCAAGGCATTATCTCCCTCCTATCAAAATAAGTCAACATATGATAAGGAGATGCTCGCTATTGTGCGCGTAGCAACGCGGTGGAGACCCTACTTGATTGGTCGATGATTTCAAATTAAAACCAACCAAAAAAGCCTTAAGTACTTTTTGGAGTGAAAGATATCATCCCTTGAGCAGCAAAAATTGGTAACAAAACTTCTTAGATTTGATTATGAAACAACTTACAAAAAGGTGAAAGAGAATGTTCTTGCAGATGCGCTTTCGCAGCTACCCAAGCAAGCTGAAGTTTCTGCCGTTTCACTTCCGACTAGCGACTTCCTTGAGGATATTAAGATAGAATGGCAGGAAGATTCAGATACTAGTAAGATTATAAAAAAAAAAAAAAAAATTGGAGGAAGCACCAAGCTCCGTGGCTCATTACAATTGGGACTCAAAAGAATTACACTATAAGGGATGCATTATGCTTGTGACAAATTCTACTTGCATCTTCACAAGCAGATTTTGGATAAAGTTATTCCATATGCAGGGTATTAAATTGAAAAGGAGTATGGCATATCACCCACAAACCGATGGCCAAATAAAAGTTGTAAATAGGTGCTTGGAGATAGCCCAAAGCCACCCACCAAATATGACTACGCAAGGAGAACTCCAGACCCAACCAAGTGCTATTATTGATCGACGGATTACGACTCAACGATGATAACCCACTACTGAAGTGCTAATACAGTGGGCGAACCTATTATCAGAAGATGCTACTTGGGAGAACTATGACGACTTGAAGATCAAATTCCTAGAATTCAAGAATCGTCAGCCTCGAGGACAAGGCTGATTTGAAGAGGGCGGGTCTGTTAGGACTCTAGCTTGGAGAGTCCTAATTGAAAGAGACATTAATGTAAAACTGTTAGGACTCTAGCTAGGAGAGTCCTAATTGAGAGGGACATTCTATTAGGACTCTAGCTAGGAGAGTCCTAATTAAGAGAGGCATTCATGTAGGAGGTGTTTTCTTAGAGAAGAATTAGGAGTTGTAAGGGAATAGGAGTCTTGACTAGGAGTCCTATTAGGAGTTGGTTAGAAGTAAGAGTCTTAAGTAGGAGTCCTATTAGGAGTTAGGGTTTATAAGCCCTATAAATAGCCATGTATTCCTTCTCTTTTCATAAGCAATAGATGAATCTTTTCTGCAGCCTTTGAGCAGTAACTTGGAGGGAGGAACCCCTATAGAGTTCCAAGGAGGCCGATCCCCTAAAGAGATCAACCCCAAGTTTAGAATCTGTAAGGGTTCTAACAGATACTAGGGATACAGTATAGGTGCTCATTGGAGAATAAGTTCACTGATTGATCCACTTACGAAATGCTGGATGGTTGATGATGCCTTATTTTCAGACAATAATTTCGTATTTTCAATGATGTATCTGGTCTTTAGACTTGAGATACAAAGGATGTCCTATATGAGTCCTTAACTCTTTATTACTGGACTTATAAGTCTAGAGATTCTAAATCTAGCACAACCGGTTATCAGAAGTGGTAGCCAACCTTATGTGGACTATTGAGTATCGATAGAGGATCATTCGCTCTCGGCATCATGAAATGAATATCTCATATATTCTTGCTCAGACAAATCCCTAGCTAGAGTTATTTGGAATGAGGGAGAAAGAGTTCTCCGAGAGAATCTGATTAGAGCGAGACTCGAGTATAAATTGTGTGGGTCTAATAGCACCATGTTCGATATATGGTCTCTAAGATATTAGATGGATAAGGGACTATAGGTACACGATAACTAAGGATAGATATGTCCAATAGATTGGATTCACCTATATTATTTGGTGATTATGGAGTAGTGGCCTAGTATATTCGTAGTCGATGAGTCGAGTGACTTATTATGAAGATAATAATTCACTGAGCTAGAAGAAGTTTTGATAGGTATGACTCATGACCAACTTAATATTGGGCTTAGAGTGTCACACACATATGGTAGGAGTTGTGACGAGTAGAGGTTCGGATATGAGATATCCGTTGGAGCCCCTATTTTATTGGATGTCAAATAAGCTCCTAAATTATTAGATCCTATAGATAAGATCCAATAAGAGCCAATGGGAAATTATTGGATAGAAATCCACTAATATAAGAGGCTTAGGTAGTTGGATGGAGATCCAATACCCAATAGGATAGGATCCATTAGGGTTAAGTTGATAGAGGGCCTCTATAAATAGGAGGGAACCAAACACCTATAGGTTAGAGGTTTCTTGGTTACCACCTCCTATTCTCCTCTCCCCTTCCCCTCCTCAGATTGCAGGCCTAGAGTTTTATGAAGCATTGTCGTAGCCCTACTGTAGGATCACCACTAGAAAGAAGAATGCACCTTCTTCACCCTTTCTTAGAGATATGCAAGGATTCAGGGATATATGATCTCCATAGGTAACACAATCTATCTCACACATGACTTTTAAGTTTCACGAATTTTGTGTAGTAATCTTCGCACGACGACAAACACATCGATGGAAAATTTGGCAATTTTGATTTTATGTTCTTCCAGTGCGTATGTGATGTCACCCCTAGAATTCCCAATAATAGTATAAAAGCTAGGTTGTTCGTGCAAAAGATTGGTTTTGAACTGCGTGAGTTGTGTTTTAGAAAATCTTTTGACATCAAAATCGTTGACGCAAAAGCTAAGAGAGGTAGTAATTGTTGCTGCCCTCACAGGTATGGCTGCTTGTAGCGTTTGGGCAAGACCTAGCCAACTGCACGCAGGTGGTCGGCGAGCAATAGTCGACCGCCTACGCCCGGTAGCCCATAGGTTGGTAGCCATACAGTCGACCTGCACCCGTAGAGGCACCGTGGGGCAACGATGCCTATGGGCACTACGTCGACGAGTAGCGCCGCCCACGAGGGCAGCGATGCCCTCAAGGGCGCCCGCCCGTGGGAGTGCCAACCTGTAGGGGCGGTGCCGCTAGTGGGTAGGGGCAACACCCCCTTCCCCTAGTGCCGTGGCCACCGTTGGCAAGGTGGCGACAACCACAACGCAACAAGCTCAAGGAAGGGGTTTAGGGTTTTTGGCAAAAGATAATTTGCCCCTCGGAATTTCAAAAATTCTAAATTCTGTTCTTTTATCCAAATTACCAAAATACCCATAAGAATTCAAAAAATTTCCAACATGTCTCTAGTTTTAGAAAATATTAATTAAATAAAATATTTAATTATTATTATTATTATTATTATTATTATTATTATTATTATTATTATTATTATTATTATTATTATTTAATAGTCCTACATGATGATGTATACATGTGATATATGATATGTGAATGGATGATCATGGACCGTTTGATGTAAGTACATGTGATATGATTATTATTATTATTGGGACCTGCGAGCCTCCATTTTATTTCTCATTTATTGTCAGGCTTGTGTGCTTATGATTAAGTTGTAATCACACGAGGAGGTGTGGCAGGAGCATGAAGTGATAGTGGGAGCCACGAGGTCGAGACGAATGATCGCGATGCATGGAGATGCGTCGAGGTACCGATAGAACTGATGAGGACGAGATGGACCATCATAGGGCATAGAGATGCACCGCTGCACACATAGATCTTGATGTGAGTGATTAGACCCATTGGCTTGGGCCTGATCACATTAGACTGTGGTCCATGATCATCTGGTACGATTGCTTATGTGATATGTGATTGCTTATACACCTACTATATATATATATATATATTTGCATGCAATGTAGATATATATTAAATATCTATGTGTTTGACACATTATATTAGGAGACCAAATCAAAATCCCCTCTCTTGATAATATTAAGTCAGTAAACATGAGGCAATTAGATTGACCTACGTAGCCTTCCATCGTTATAGGTAGGGACCAATTATCGATGTAGGTTGAGTTGGTTGAGTCCCTCTTGTTAGGATTAAGAGCGCACTAAGAGGGGGGAGTAAATTAGTACAGCGGAAAAATTTTATGATTTCAATAAACTTATTTCAATTAAAGCCGATTCAACAAGAATGGTTTCAACTCAATCCTTTTCGGAAGAACTTTGAACTTAAAACCTTTCGTGAAAGAGCAAGAAAAGACTAAGGTGATTTGCAGCAAAGTAAAGTGCACAAATGAAAAACGTTGGTTTTGTAAGGTCTTCGTATGATTAAAGCCGATCTCGAAAAATGTTTACATTAAAGCGTAAGTAGACGTAGTTAAGGCACAGTAAGGAGGAGACGCATTTTGCTATAAAGGAAAGTTGCTCAAAGTAAATGCAAACCGAGTTTTTAGAGTGGTTCGGTCAACGTGACCTACATCCACTATCGGCTTCCTCCTCCGACGAGGTCACCGGCGTCCACTAGAGGCCTTCCTTCAATAGACGAAGGCCAACTACTATTTTACAGCTTTTCTCCTTTTGCCGGGCTTAGGAGACAACCCTTACAAGTTTCACTCCTCTCTTGAATGATTTCAACACTTAGAAAGAAGGAGGAGAACTCTGACTTTTATAACACTTTAAGGCCTCAAAGACTCAAGATAATATCAAGTTTTCATTGTCCTTTCATGCAGGAAAGGGTGGGGATTTTATAGGCTCCAACGAGTTAAAAAATGGAGCCTAAAAGTGTCCATTCCCGAATTTCTAGGGTCCTAATGGTACCACCGTCATTACTGGGTGGTACTATCGCCTGTCATCGGGCAATGGGCGTAACTACCGCTCAGTCTAGGCGGTACTACCGCATAGTCTGGGCAGTACTACCACTTGATAGCGCTCGAAGACCGAGCTCAAGCGGTACCACCACCTGACAAGGGCGGTACCACTACTGGCAGTAATAATAGACGACGGTACTACCACCTGACAGGGGTAGTACCACCACCCAGAATTCCTGGGAGACCGAGTCTCCCAAGCGGTGCCACCGCCGGTCAGGAATTTAGGGGCCGAATGGGCTGTTCCATTCGGCCCAATTTAGGTCTATTAAGGGCCCAGTTGGTCCCTAATTAAGTTAGTAGGATTACCTCCCAATCCTAAGTTAATCTATACTTTAACTAGGACAATTAAGATATCATTACTACAATTCATATTCTGGTGCATCAATCGCTTCTTCCAGTGAGGTTTCGGTGTACTTCCGGTGAACATCCGACGAACTCTCGGTGATGCTCCGACAGACTCCTGGCAAGCTCCTAGAGTTTGGGACGATCTTCTTAGCGAGTTCCAACGAGGTTCTATGGCAAGCTCCTAGACTTCTTGGTTGGTTCTGTTAGGATCGGAGTGGCACTAAGAGGGGGGGGTGAATTAGTGCAGCGGATTAAAACGTTGATTTCGACAAATTTTTCGTACGATAAGAACGGAACTTGAAAAGCTTAACTTGAAAGCGTATTCTTAAAGTTGCGCAGCAAAGGTAATGATGAAACAAAGCAAGTAAGAAGATTTGCAGTAATGTAAATGACAATAAGAAATGCAAACCAGAGATTACGCCGTTTTTAAAGTGGTTCGGTCAAGTGACCTACATCCACTTGCGAGGCCCCTCTTCGATGAGGCTTCCACCTTCCACTAGCAAATCTCTTGAAAGTGAAGGGTGAATACCCCTCTTACAACGTTTACAAGCGGTTCACTCTCTTACAGATTTTCAACAAGAAAGAAGGAGGTGAACACTAGCAAATTGAAAACAAGACAAGCTAACACTTTTCTAAGGCTTTTCTCTCAAACACTTGCTGCTCAAAAGTTGTAACCTCAGCTGAGATTTGAGGGGTATTTATAGGCCTCAAGAGGATTCAAATTTTGGGCTCCAAAATTTGAATTTTCTTAGGGTTCCCGGTGCTGGCGGTTCCACCGCCCAGCCAGGCGGTGCCACCGCCCAGCGCTCGGGTGCTGGGCGGTGCAACCGCCCAGCCAAGGAGGTGTCACCGCCCAGCTAGGCGGTGCCACCGCCTACAGTGTTTTCAGCCCGACTATAGTGTTTTCAGCCACTAGTTGGGCTTCAATCTTGTCTCTCTAGTTCGCTGGTTTAGCTTAATTTTTAGCCTAAACCAACTCTGACTTTGGGCCCAGTTGGCCCCTAATCAGGATATAGGATTATCTCTTAATCCTAATCCTAATTACAAGTGGACTACATAACCAAAACACGTCCTAAGCAAATTTTCAACCGCGAACGTCGAGTCTTGTTCTAGCGAGCTTTCCGACGAACTTTCTGCCGACGGGCTTCTAGCAAGCTCCCGAACTTGTGATGACTTTAATGAGTAGCCGAGCCTTCTCGATGATCTCCGTGAACCTCTGACGATCTCTTCGGCGAACTTTCGAAAATTCCGACAGGTTCCCGATTTCTTCTCGGTTGGTTTTGGCAGCATCTCCGACGATTCTTCGGACTCTTAAACGTCCATCGAACTTGACTCCGGTATTCTCGCTTTGTGTTTTCTGGTTATCGTAGTTAATCCTGCACACACAAGCAAACACTCTACTCCGATCTAGACAATTATTATAACGCAAATTGACATTCTGTTGCCCGGCACGTCATTGGTTGGCGCTTCATCCGATTCTTCGGTGCATCGTCCTCTCTTGCGGCTTATTGCCCAATCGGCGGTTGACCTCCGCAACCCCAATATCCTTGGCGCAATTTCGCTCTCCTTGGCCCGATGCCCGACGCCCGAAGCCTTCTGCCATCCAATATCCTGACGTGATCTCCTCCGACGCAACGTCAATTCCTCCTGCGTTAATTGTCTAATCCTGATCGAGTAGACCTGTATCACTCAAAATGTAGTCAAACATTTAAACACAATCAATTAGTTTCATCATCAAAATTCGAGATTCAACAATCTCCCCCTTTTTGATGATGACAACTAATTGATGACTAACGGAGTTAACCTTAACTCCCCGGAGTTTAACTAAACTCCCCCTATCAATATGCCATTGATAGAACACTTGGATTATCCCAAATCCAAGTAACATTCATCACATGTTATGAAAAACATTTAAACTATCATGCAAATATAAAATATTTAATTCAATGCATGAAGTCATCAATATACTTCTCCCCCTTTGTCATCAACAAAAAGGAGAAGTTCCTACTCTTATGTGTTTAGAGAAAAAAGTTTCATACATTGCATGAAAAACATAGTATCAAATTTTATCATCATGCAATCTAGCAATTAAAGATGTGTAAGTTTAGCATGTTTGCATTTCTTGATATAACAACTAATTGCTTCTCTTTATACTACATGCTAGCAAGTTTCAAGCTAGCAAATTTTTGCTTCCTTTGGAATGTTTGAGCTAGCAATTTTGAAAAAGTGAGCAAGTTTTGCAACATACAAGCTAGTAAAAATTTCGAAAGTAAATGCAAGATAGCTTTCTTATGCAGGCACATGACTCTTGCTTCCTATTGCAATGTGCAAGTTGCAAGTTTTTGAAATATCCAAGTTCAACATTGGATACCAACATTGCATAATTAACATAATCTCCTAGTTTTATCATTATGCAATTTTGCTATCATCATAGATATGCAAGGTAGTACGATAGTAATTTCTACAACATACAAGCTAGCAAATTTTATAATATTTTTAGAGCATGCAAGCTAGTAGTTTTGAGATGTACAAGAAAGCAACCCTTGCTTCTTGAAATATACAATTTTGCTAGATGTTCACGTTAGCATGTTTTGCTTCTTGAGATAGGCAAGATAGTAATATTCAAGAAGACAACTTTTGCTTCTTGAAATAAGCAAGTTAGCAATCTTTGCTACTTAAGATAGACAAGCTAGCAATCAAGTTTTGCATCTTCTTGACTTGTGCAAGCTAGCTATCTCCCCCTTTGTCATTGTCAAAAAGAAGGGAAGAACAATACAATCATATAATTCATTTCCGTTTACTATAATCTTCAAATCATGACAAGGGTAAATAACAAAGATAAAATTGATTGTCAAAAGACATATATCATTTTTGACAAATTTCTTCAATTGTAAATAGAAAACATGATATGAAACAATCTTGATTCAAAAGGAAAACTCAAGTTATAAATTATCAAGATATCAAGTAGCGTATCATGATTTACAAGAACAAGTTTCTTGTTAGTTAATAGCGAAAAGAATCATAGGAGAACAAAATCTCAATTCATGCATATAAAATCTTATGATTCACATAGAACATCTCCTCTTTTATAAAACGAGAGAATCATGATGAAGAATCTTGATTTACATAGAGTTTCAAAATATAATTATCAATATCATGAATACTAAAAGACCATGAAAATTTTGATAAATATCCTTTTAAATAGAAAACAAACTTGATTCATTCAATAGAAAATTGTGAGAAATCAAGATCATGATTTCAATAAAATCCATTAAATTCAAATCATTTTCATAATCCATGAGATTCATAAAAATAATACAAATAGATTCATCAAAATCAATAATATAGAAAAAATAATTTTCAAGAAGAAAAATGTTCTTCTTTTTTAGTTGCTTCAATTCATGTGATTTATTTCATTCAAGCATGCCTCCCTTTTTTTTTTTTTTATGTCAAATAAAAACATGTATCATGTTTAAAACCGAAAGTGCTAGATTTATTATGACAAGGATCAATAAGGCACTTTCATTATGGTAAAAAGAAAATCGATAATCTGTAAATTACAAGATTCATTATGCATAATTTTAAAAATCTTATGCATAGAACAAAATCATCAATCATGATATCAAGACATTTATCATTTAAAGCATTCATCATTCACATCATATGCAATACATCACATATATTATCATAATAAAAGGCATAAGTATTGCATGCATCATTCCAAATTATAAATATTTCAAATCATAATGGTATTAATTTGTCAAATTGCATCCTACCATGCATGATCATAACTTTTCATTTGTATGCATCAAAATAATCTCAAGAGTATTTCATGCATGATTTTATATCACCAAATAAGGAATATCAAGAAGAAAATAATTGGTGATGAGATAAACATTTCATGAATATAAGGAATTACATAAAAATTTTATCATGAAGGATTAGAACATGTGAATACCAGAAGACATGATTTCTTTTTGAAAAACCTACTCATTAATAATCAAAAGAAAATCTTAGGAGATCGATTAATGAAAAATCTTGATTCATAATAAATCTTAATTTGTAAATATCACGGAATCAAGATCATGATTTTAGATAAAACTCATTCAAATTCAAATCGTCTAAATCATCAAAATCTCAACATTTCTTTCAAGAGATTCAAAATGACATAAATAATTTTATTGGTCTCTTAGGTATAAATCAATAAGATAGAGAAAAAGAAAATTTTCAATAAAAAATCTTTCCTCCTTTTGTTTCAACTTATTGATTGATTCCATGCATGCATCTCCTTTTCTTTCAAATCCATGCATCATCGTTTTAAAAAAAATCAAAGATCATCAAGATAAAAAAGTGCAACACATAATTCCAAAAAAAAATGATTTCAACTCATTACTTCAAGTCAAATCAATATCATGATTTTGATATAACTCATTTGTAATTCAAATCATCAAACCAAAATCATTTTCAAGGGATTCATATAAATCAACAAGATAGAGAAAAATAATTTTCAAGAACAATGCTTTTCTCTTTTTAGTTATTTAAATTCATGTCATTTATGCTAGATAAAAATGTGCATCAACATTTAGGATCGAAAAATGAATTTTGTCATAAAAACCATCAAGACCAAAAAATCATCATGTATAACTTTACAATCTCATGCATTAAATCATCAAATCATAGCATCAAAACTTTCAATAGTTTCATTACAACATCAAGTAAGGTTTTATTGAACATAATTTTGAATGATTCTTATAGATATTTAAAATTTCTTTAGTTTTACTTTATATGATTGACTTTATATTAGCATACTTCAAATTTTTGTTCTTATGTCAAAACTATACATCATGTTTGAAAACCAAAGATAAGGTTAAAAAAAAAAAAATCATCAAGCCTTCCATTCAAAAGTCATGCATCGTCATTGAAAATCAATATGAAAATCGTCAAAATACAAATTCTTGCTTCTCAAGCACATATATAAGATTAATCTTACTAGGTGTATAAGCATTAGATTTATATTTAACATTTTACTGCATTAACATAACACATGCAATTTTCAAGAAAATTAATCCTAAACTAAATTAAAAATAACTCAAGAAAGTATTATGTAATATCGAAATAAATTAGTGGGATTTTGATTACCTCATTGTTGAAAGAGGGTGAGGCATAGTTTGCCACCTCGCCTTTCTTGATTTTCTCCTCGTCTTCGGAAGAGCTCAATTCATCCCAACTTTTGTTCTTCTTGCATTCAAAGCAAGTAGTTCCATTCTTTTTGCTTTTTAATTTTTGTTTCATTAGTAGTTTAAGTTCACCATCACTTGAGCTTATGCTCGAGTGGTCTTCATGTGTTCTATGTCCCAAATCCTTCCTATCATTTGGAAGGTTGTTCTCGAGTTTCTTTTTTGTCACATTGTTCATTTCGTAGGTCATTAGAGACCCAATAAGTTCTTCGAGAGGGAATGTTTTAATGTCCTTGGCCTCTTGAATGGCCGTAACTTTTGGATCCCAACTTTTTGGAAGGGATCTTAAGATTTTAGTGACTAGTTCAAAATTAGAAAAACTTTTACCAAGAGCTTTGAGTCCATTGATGACATCCGTGAACCGGGTGTACATGTCTCCGATGGACTCACTTGGTTTCATCCGGAAAAGTTCGTAAGAATGCACATGAATATTGATTTTGGACTCTTTCACTCGGCTAGTGCCTTCATGAGTGACCTCTAGAGTTCTCCAAATATCAAAAGCCGAGTCACACATCGAAACGCGATTAAATTCACTTTTGTCAAGTGCACAATATAAAGCATTCATAGCCTTTGCATTTAAAGAAAACATCTTCTTCTCCAAATTATTCCAATGGTTCATTGGGAGAGAAGACATTTCAAATCCATTTTCGACTATGTCCCATAAATTCAAATCCAAAGAATGTAAGAAAACTCTCATTCGAGTTTTCCAACAAGTGTAGTCTGTCCCATTGAAAAAGGGAGGACGAATGAGAGAGTGACCCTCTTGAAAGCCATAAGGAGTCATTTCTATTTGGGTGTTAAACCAAAGTAGAAAACCGTGGCTCTGATACCAATTGTTAGGATCGGAGTGGCACTAAGAGGGGGGGGTGAATTAGTGCAGCGGATTAAAACGTTGATTTCGATAAATTTTTCGTACGATAAGAACGGAACTTGAAAAGCTTAACTTGAAAGCGTATTCTTAAAGTTGCGCAGCAAAGGTAATGATGAAACAAAGCAAGTAAGAAGATTTGCAGTAATGTAAATGACAATAAGAAATGCAAACCAGAGATTACGCCGTTTTTAAAGTGGTTCGGTCAAGTGACCTACATCCACTTGCGAGGCCCCTCTTCGATGAGGCTTCCACCTTCCACTAGCAAATCTCTTGAAAGTGAAGGGTGAATACCCCTCTTACAACTTTTACAAGCGGTTCACTCTCTTACAGATTTTCAACAAGAAAGAAGGAGGTGAACACTAGCAAATTGAAAACAAGACAAGCTAACACTTTTCTAAGGCTTTTCTCTCAAACACTTGCTGCTCAAAAGTTGTAACCTCAGCTGAGATTTGAGAGGTATTTATAGGCCTCAAGAGGATTCAAATTTTGGGCTCCAAAATTTGAATTTTCTTAGGGTTCCCGGTGCTGGCGGTTCCACCGCCCAGCCAGGCGGTGCCACCGCCTAGCGCTCGGGTGCTGGGCAGTGCAACCGCCCAGCCAAGGAGGTGTCATCGCCTACAGTGTTTTCAGCCCGACTACAGTGTTTTCAGCCCGACTACAGTGTTTTCAGCAACTAGTTGGGCTTCAATCTTGGCTCTCTAGTTCGCTGGTTTAGCTTAATTTTTAGCCTAAACCAACTCTGACTTTGGGCCCAGTTGGCCCCTAACCAGGATATAGGATTATCTCTTAATCCTAATCCTAATTACAAGTGGACTACATAACCAAAACACGTCTTAAGCAAATTTTCAACCGCGAACGTCGAGTCTTGTTCTAGCGAGCTTTCCGACGAACTTTTTGCCGACGGGCTTCTAGCAAGCTCCCGAACTTGTGATGACTTTAATGAGTAGCCGAGCCTTCTCGGTGATCTCCGTGAACCTCCGACGATCTCTTCGGCGAACTTCCGAAAATTCCGACAGGTTCCCGATTTCTTCTCGGTTGGTTTTGGCAGCATCTCCGACGATTCTTCGGACTCTTAAACGTCTATCGAACTTGACTCCGGTATTCTCGCTTTGTGTTTTCTGGTTATCATAGTTAATCCTGCACACACAAGCAAACACTCTACTCCGATCTAGACAATTATTATAACGCAAATTGACATTCTGTTGCCCGGCACGTCATTGGTTGGCGCTTCATCCGATTCTTCGGTGCATCGTCCTCTCTTGCGGCTTGTTGCCCAATCGGTGGTTGACCTCCGCAATCCCGATATCCTTGGCGCAATTTCGCTCTCCTTGGTCCGATGCCCGACGCCCGAAGCCTTCTGCCATCCAATATCCTGACGTGATCTCCTCCGACGCAACGTCAATTCCTCCTGCGTTAATTGTCTAATCCTGATCGAGTAGACCTGTATCACTCAAAATGTAGTCAAACATTTAAACACAATCAATTAGTTTCATCATCAAAATCCGAGATTCAACAGGTTCCCGTAGAACTTTCAACGAACGTCCGGACTTCCAACGAACTCTCGAACTTCCAATGTGTTCTTGATCTTGACTCTGGTATAACACCTATTACATGTCTTACTACCATCGTAGTTACTCCTGCACACTTTTCTCAAAATATAGATTAGATAAACAAATGACAATTGACTTCATCATCAAAATCCGAGATTCAATAATCTTCCCCTTTTTGATGATGACAATCAATTGATGATGGAGTTAAGCTTAACTCTCCCTATCTATATGTCATACTTGAGAAAAGTTATTCTTGAATTCAAAGCCTTTGAATTCAAGAGACATATTGATAAGTTAAGCTCATTTAAACTTATCAATACATCCATCATGATTCCTATCATGATATAACTTTCTAAAAATAATGTCAAGGCATGACATCCATTTTCAAGTCTTAAATTTCAAATATGAAGGATAACAATCATAGCAATTCATTCTATGACAAGATATCAATTTGTAATATTTCAAATTAAGCTCTATATATCTTATCATAATGCAAACATCTCAAGTGTAAAATTACATATATTTATCATTAATTTACCACATATTTCTCCCCCTTTGTCATCAATAAAAAGGAGAACGATTCAATAATATATGTAATTATGGTAAAAATTTATATCAATTTTCAACTTGTAAAGAAATTCATACCAATTATTTTTCAAGCATTCATGATATGATATCATTCATTAACTTCTTTCCTTTTACTTATCATCAAAACTTTGCATGAAGAAGGAAAGACGGAAGGTAAAAACCATTGAGAACCAACTTTAAATGAAGTTAAAAATGATAAGAGAGTTTCATTAAATCATGCTTCATTTTTCATAAGGATCAAGATATATATGTGAAATTAAATCCTTGCAAGTGTTCATCTAAAAAAAAATTCTTCCTTCATCAAGAAGGAATTCATGTGAAAGAATCATTATATCAAATCCATTTCTCAATTTAAAAATTTATAAGAGATAAATCCATGAGAGATGCATTTGTCAATTAATTCTATGTATCAAAAATCATTAAGTGATGGAGCATAGGCTCCATCAAATAGCTTTGATATGGCATAGACTTATAAAAGCTCCATTCAAGAAATACATTAAGTCCGGAAGAGAAATACAACAAAATCATGCATTCGGACATGTTTTGTCATAGCTTTTCAATCACAATCATGAAGATAAACATGATATTGCATGATCATAGAAACTTTTTACAAACTTTCCAATGTGAACATGTTATTGAAGCACACAATCAAGTAAAATTCTCATCATTAGATTATAAGCACATAATTTAAATGAGTGATCAAAGAATCAAGAAAATTCAAAAATAAAATTTAATAGATTTATGCATTTGGACAAATCAACATTTCTAATTCTCTTCTAATAAAATCAAATTGTTCTTCACTTCAAGGTTTTATAAAAATATCGGCCAATTGATGTTTTGTATCAATAAACTCTAGGATCACATCATGATTAGTGATATGATCTTGTATAAAGTGACGCCTAATGGCAATATGTTTTGTTCTAGAGTGTTGAATGAGATTCTTTGTTAAACATATTACACTTGTGTTATCATATTTTATGGGGATATTTTTAAGATGAATCTTATAATCCTCTAAAGTGTTTTTCATCCACATAACTTGTGAACAGCATGCAGTAGCTGCAATGTACTCAGCTTCGGTTGTAGAGAGTGTAACCGAGTTTTGTTTCTTGGATGACCAAGAAACAAGTGCGTATCCTAAAAACTGACATGTTCCGGATGTGCTTTTTCTATCTAATCTATATCCAGCAAAATCCATGTCAGCATATGTAATTAATTCAAAGTTCTTAGATTTTGGATACCATATTCCTAGATTAGTGGTACTTTTAAGATATCTAAGTATTCTTTTAACTGCTTTGAGATGAGATATCTTAGGATTAGATTGAAACCTAGCACAAAGACCTACACTAAACATGATATCCGGTCTTCTTGCGGTGAGGTATAGTAGACTTCCTAACATACCCCTATAAGTTTTTTGATCAAAGCTTTCTCCACTTTCATCAATTTCTAACTTAGTGGAGGTACTCATGCAACTGTTGATAGCTTTTGAGGTATCCATATTAAACCTTTTTAGCAAATCTAAAGTGTATTTTATTTGATTAAGAAATATACCATTACTTAGTTGTTTGATTTGTAAGCCCAAAAAGAAAGTTAATTCCCCCATCAAACTCATTTCAAATTCAAGACTCATACTTTTAGCAAATGATTCACAAAGAGATTCATTCGTTGAACCGAAAATAATATCATCAACATAAATTTTAATAATAAGAAAATTATTTTCAAAATTTTTGATAAACAATATAGTATCGACCTTGCCTTTAGAGAAATTATTTTCAATAAGAAATGAACTAAGTCTCTCATACCAAGCCCTTGGGGCTTATTTTAAACCATAGAGAGCTTTAGTCAATTTAAACACATGATTAGGGAAATTATTATCAAATCCGGGAGGTTGTTTAATAAAAACTTCTTCGGAAATAAAGTCATTATGAAAAGCACTTTTAACATCCATTTGAAATAACTTAAAATTATTACTACTAGAATAGGCAAGGAGTATCCTTATGGCTTCTAATCGAGCCACAAGAGTGAAGATTTCTTCGTAATCGATACCTTCTTCTTGGTTGAAACCTTTGACAACTAATCTATCATTGTTTCTAACCATGATACCAGATTCATCTTGTTTATTTCTAAAGACCCATTTAGTACTAATAACTAAATGGTCATTTGGCCTAAGAACAAGCTTCCACACCTCATTTCTCTCAAATTGATTTAACTCATCTTGCATGGTGATAATCCATGAATAATCTTTCATAGCTTCGTCAATATATTTTGGTTCAATTTGGGAGAGAAAAGCGGCGTTAGCATAAAAATTTTTAAGAGAAGAATGTATTTGAACCCCTTTTGATGTGTCTCCAATGATTAGCTCCTTAGGATGAGCACCTACAACTTCCAATCCTTGGGTAAGGATGTTTCAGAAGTAAATGTATCCAAGTTGCTAGATGGAGAAAGAGGGTTTCATTTAAATTCAAAGCATCAAAATTAACATCATCATCAAAATCATTTTTCTTAATTTTAGAAACCTCATTGACAACAACATGAATGGATTCTTTTATAATCAAAGTTCTTTTATTAAATATATGAAATACTTTAGAAATCAAAGAATAGCCAAGAAAAATTTCTTCAACGGATTTAGCATCAAATTTTCCTCAGGCATCTTTTTCATTCAAGATAAAACACTTACACCCAAAAATTTTAAAATATGAAACATTGCATTCTTGTTGTTCCACAACTCATAAGGAGTTTTGGTGAGTAAGGGTCTTACTAAAACTCTATTAATGACATAGCATGCCGTGTTTACGGCTTTGGCCCAAAAATATTTGGGTAGGCTATGTTCATTCAACATGGTTCTTGCCATTTCTTATAAATTTCTATTCTTTCTTTCTACTACTCAATTTTGTTGAGGATTTCTTAGAGTAGAGAAGTTATGGTTGTATCCATTGGATTCACAAAATTTTTAAAAATCATAGTTTTGAAATTCACCACCATGAACACTTCGAATTAACGAAGTCATAAACCCTTTTTATTTTGAATAAGTTTACAAAACTTGGAGAAATATCTAAAGCATTTACTTTTGCGTGTCAAGAAATAAATCCACATATATCTATTATAATCATCCATGATGACAAACACGTATTTACTACCTCCTAGGCTTGATGTAGAAATAGGTCCGAACAAATCCATATGGATTAATTACAAAGGTCTAGAGGTGCTTATTTGGTTCTTCGGTTTGAAGCTACCTTTTATTTGTTTTCTTAATTGACAAGCATCACATACATTATCTTTGACGAACTTGATATGAGGAATTCCTCTTACAAGTTCTTTAGATGAAATTTGGGTGATTAGTTTCATTCTAACATAACCTAATCTCCTATGCCAAAGCCAAGCATTTTTATTCAAAATCGAAAAACACAATTCATTACAAAGATCATTAATGTTAATGGTGTATACATTATTTTGTTTTTATACAATCATAGATGTATTTTTGTGTGGTTTTTCAATAATGCAAGCATTAGATTCAAATTTAACAATATATCCTTTATCACATAATTGACTAATGCTCAAGAGTTTATGTTTTAAATCATCAATTAACAATACATCTTCAATAAAGAAGTTGCATATGTTACCTATGGTTTCTTTGCCAATGACTTTTCCCTTGTTGTCTCCGAAGGTGACATATCCTTCGTCTATGCTAGTGAGCTTAGAGAATTAAGATGGATTTCCGGTCATATGCCTTGAGCATCCACTATCAAGGTACCATATCTTACTCCTAGCTTGTGATGGTTTACGTTTCTACAAAAGAGGATGATTTTTAGTACCCATTTGACCTTGGGTGCCTCAAAAATCGATCTAAATTGCTTATCATGTTGCATGAAATTTTTTACGGTTCCTTTAGGAACCCATATCAATTTGTGTGGACTAACATTTTAAAATGGACAATGATAAGCTTTATGTCCACGTTTGCAACAAAAGTTGCATTTGTTTTGGGGCGAAATATGTAAGATAGGGCCTTTAATGAAGGTGGTTGGATTTTGGTGAGAGCTGCTCACAAATTCGATTCCACTTCTTTTATGAACGTGACCCTTATTGGTAAGGATCATGTTCAAGGACTTGCTACCAACCTCAAATTTCTTCAAGATATCCTTGAGTAGCAAGTTTTCTTTTTGAAGTATTTCTAAATCATGGTATTTCGTACATGGAGCTAAACTATCATTATGCTCATTTTTTAATTTATCAAAATTACTAACAAGAAAATCATGCTCCTTTTTTAACAATTTATAATTTTTACTAATTGTTTTATATTTATCAAATAAATTATGAAATACATTTAATAATTCATCAAATGATAAATTTGCATCAATTGAACTTGATACCTCATCTCCAATGGCTATTAATGCATAGTGAGCAACTTGTTCAGTGTTGGTAGGCTCCTCTTCTTTGGATATGCTTGAGTCATCCCATGTTGCTTTGAGCGCATTCTTCTTTGGTGTCCTCTTCTTGGCTTGGGGACATTCACTCTTGTAGTGTCCCGATTTCTTGCATTCGTAGCAAATTACTTGATCTTTCTTAGGTTTAAGTTTATTTTTAGTGTTAATTTTAAATTTATTTCTTTTAATGAATTTTTTGAATTTCCTTGTTAAAAGTGCCAAGTCATCATCAAAGTCCTAATCACTTGAGTTTTCTCTCAAGTGGTTTTCTTGTGTTCTTAGTGCCATGTCCTTCCTATTCTTTGGAAGAGTGTCCTCAAGCTCTTCATGAGCTTTGCATGTCATTTCGTAGGTCATTAGCGACCTGTTAGGACTCTAGCTAAGAGAGTCCTAATTGAGAGGGACATTCATGTAAAATCTACCTAAGCCGACCCATATTAAAGAAGTGAAGAGGCCAGCTAGGGTTAGGAGGTTGTTTCTTAGAGAAGAATTAGGAGTTGTAAAGGAATAGGAGTCTTGAGTAGAAGTCCTATTAGGAGTTGGTTAGAAGTAGGAGTCTTGAGTAGGAGTCATATTATGAGTTAGGGTTTAGAAACCCTATAAATAGCCATGTATTCGTCCTCTTTTAGAGGCAATAGATGAATCTTTTCTGCAGCCTTTGAGTAGCAACTTGGAGGGAGGAACCCCTATAGAGTTCCAAGGAGGCCGATCCCATAAAGAGATCAAACCCAAGTTTAGAATCTGCAAGGGTTCTATCACCTGGTATCAGAGCAGCGTTCTTGGCATCTCGCTGCCCTTTCACTGCCATCTATCAGCCCTCCACAACCGCCCAAAGCAATTCCCACAATTGCTTAAAAGATCATCGTCGAATTCCGTCATCATCTCCACCACCGCGGATCATCCTTTGATCTCCCCGTGAATTGCAACAGGTTCTGGTTTCCTACCTTACTGCTGCTGCAATTTAGTTATCCTTATTCGAAAATCCAAAAAAAAAAACTGTTCCTATATTGCTGCATAAACTTTTTGTCACAAAGTTTTCATCTCTACGACGAAAGATACATTGCAGAATTCCAGCCGCATAGCACTATCTTTTTTATCCTGCTACTATGCCTTTTCTATCCAAATTTCTATGAAATTTTTATGATATCTTTGACACTTCCTAACAGCATATTTCCCTTTGTTTTTTTCAAAAAATTCTTAATATAAACCATTGATCTTTTATGTCTAATCTGCTATACTTGAAAATCTGCACTGTAAAATTTCAACCGCATAGCACTGTTTGTTTGATCTTGATACAATATTTTTTCTGTCCAAATCTTTATGAAATTTTTATGATAGCTTTGACACTTCCTATTAGTGGATTTCCTTTTAGTTTCATCGAAAAATTCTCAAAATAAACTACTGATGTTTTATGTCTAATCTGCTACACTTGAAAATCTATGCTGCAGAAAATTTCAGCCGCATATTGTTGCCTTAACCCATCTATTTGTAATCTTTTTTGAATGAAATTTCTTATACACTTCATAAATCATCTTTGCTTCTATCTAAGATTGATCTATAGAGGAATTCATCTCGAAAATTGATTTTGTGTTTCTGTAAATTTTCGTCCCTAACCGCTGAAATTTTTCGATAAGAATTCTGCTATCACAGCTTGCACCAATTTCCTTGCTATTATACTGCCAAAATTTTCTTGATTAAATTAGAGATCCTTGCTGTCATATAAACTATGATTTTGCTATCAATTCCCTCCTCAAATTTCTCAAGTTTTTGGTGGAAATTTCATTAAGAAACTGCTATTTCTTCGACGACAATTCTACTCTTACAAGACAGCACATACTTGCAGCAACTTCCACTGATTTCTATCAAACCTTTGCTGCCATCTACCATAGATCCAAAACTTTCATCCATAGCCCTAAAACTCCACCAAACCACACCCTCAAACTGCACCCAAAACAGCCACAAAACAAGCCTAAACCGCAGCCTACATCCACCAATCCACTAACCCTTTCGACCATCACCTCTCTCAACCGATACATGCCTTTAACCCGACAACAAAAGAGAGATCATAACATCATAGATTTGGAGTTATATACTATGGCATCTTAGGAGGCAATCAATGCTAAATTCAAAGCCTTTGAGGCACGAATGGAGGATACAATTCGGATACTCTTTACTGAACTTAGATTGGGCCGACCACTAAGCCCGAAGAAATCACATCACGGAGAGAGCTCTGCCCAATCGCACCAAGCCCAAAGAGATGACTTCCAAAAGAGGGGAGGTTCTATGATCGATGCCAACTATCCACGTATGAGAGTGGACTTCCCTAGATGGGAAGAAGGAGACCCGATTGGTTGGATCTCGCGCGCGGAGCGATATTTTTGGTACCACAAAACCGCGGATGCATCTATGGTGAAAATTGTAGCTATACATCTTGAAGGGGATGCTATACAGTGGTTTGACTGGTTTGAACATACTTATGGAGTCCTTTCATTACGATAATTCAAAGAAGGACTGCTGATCCGCTTCAGACCAACCGATTACGAGAATATTGACGGACAACTAGCAAAGATCCGACAAACCTCCACCATTCAGGAGTACCAAACCAGGTTTGAAAGGTTATCTAATCAAACTCATGATTGGTCTCAAAAACAGCTATTGAGGACCTTCATTGAGGGCTTGAAGCCAGAGATCCGAGGAGAAGTTAAAGCGTGACAACCGTATACGCTTATGGCAGCCATTTCTTTCACATGACATCAAGAGGAGCAATTGAACCATAAAGCTCGGAGGACTAGGGTCGCTCCTCAACCAGTAATATTGAAGCCCTCAGCCCCCCCTACTATCGACCAAGTCCCTACACCAAAGAGGTTAACAAGAGAATAGCTTCCGGAGCGATATGCGAAGGGGTTATGTTGGCATTGTGACGAGCCGTGGAGCCGTGAGCATCGCTGTAGTAAAGAGAGACTTCTTATGATTGAACCAATAGAAAAAGAGGTCATTGAACATTCAGAAGAGGACCTTGAACATAAAGAAGATGCAAAAAAAGAGCCACAACCGACTGACGTTACAGTACACGCACTAGCCGGCTACTCAAACCCGCAAACGATGAAAGTTGGAGGCCTTCTCAAACAACAACCGATGACTATTCTCATCAACACGGGTAGTACTACTAACTTTCTAAATAGTAAGCTTGCTATTCGGATGGCTTTACCTATCGAGGATCGCTGCAAGTTTGATGTTAAGGTCACCGACGGACGGATTTTGAATTGTGATCGTAGGCGCCCGCAGGAGAAACTATTGCTGCAGGACCAAGAGATAATTGCAGATTTCTTTCTTCTCCCTCTTAACGATCATGAGGCCATACTCAGAATTAAATGGTTGACAACATTAGGTGATGTTTCCTTGAATTTTATGAAACTAATTATGAAATTTTACAATAAGGAGAAACAAGTGATATTGTACGGGAAACGTGGGGGCGACATAACAACGATTTGCACACAACAAATGGAGAAGGTTTTGCATAAAGCATGCAGCGGCTTTTTAGTACAACTTGAGCAGCAAACTAAGGGAGAGCCAACAGAATTTGAAGATCCAAATCTGCTTCCTTTGCTTGCTGAATTTTCAAATATATTTGATGAACCGCGCAACCTACCTCTTACCCGTCAGTATGATCATTGTATAACGATTCTTCCAAGCAAATCTCTAGCAAATGCTCAGCCATATCAGTATCCACATCTCCAGAAGAATGAAATAGAAAGGATTGTAAAAGAGATGCTCGAAACAGGAGTTATTCGGCCAAGTTGTAACCTCTACTCTTCACCGGTGCTACTTATACGCAAGAAGGACGGAACAAGGCGAATATGCGTTGATTACCGAGCTCTCAATGGCATAACCATCAAGGACAAATATCTTATTCCAATAGTAGATGAATTGCTAGATGAAAGGGAGCACAAATCTTCACAAAGCTGGATCTTTGATCCGGGTATCATCAAATACGAGCGTGCGAAGAAGATATACCAAAAACCACCTTTTGAACATATAACAACTACTATGAATTTTTGCTTTCTTCAACAGAAGGTGGAATATCTTGGGCATATCATATCAGAGGAAGGTGTGGCAGTGGACCCCTTCAAAATTGGAGCAATGCAAAACTGACCGACCCCGAGAAACATTGTTCATTTCGTAGGTCATTAGAGACCCAATAAGTTCTTTGAGAGGGAATGTTTTAAGGTCCTTGGCCTCTTGAATGGCCGTAACTTTTGGATCCCAACTTTTTGGAAGGGATCTTAAGATTTTAGTGACTAGTTCAAAATTAGAAAAACTTTTACCAAGAGCTTTGAGTCCATTGATGACATCCGTGAACCGGGTGTACATGTCTCCGATGGACTCAATTGGTTTCATCCGGAAAAGTTCGTAAGAATGCACAAGAATATTGATTTTGGACTCTTTCACTTGGCTAGTGCCTTCATGAGTGACCTCTAGAGTTCTCCAAATATCAAAAGCCGAGTCACACATCGAAACACGATTAAATTCAGTTTTGTCAAGTGCACAATATAAGGCATTCATAGCCTTTGCATTTAGAGAAAACATCTTCTTCTCCAAATCATTCCAATGGTTCATTGGGAGAGAAGACATTTCAAATCCATTTTCGACTATGTGCCATAAATTCAAATCCAAAGAAAGTAAGAAAACTCTCATTCGAGTTTTCCAATAAGTGTAGTCCGTCCCATTGAAAAAGGGAGGACAAATGAGAGAGTGACCCTCTTGAAAGCCGTAAAGAGCCATTTCTATTTGGGTGTTAAACCAAGGTAGAAAAACATGGCTCTGATACCAATTGTTAGGATCGAAGCGGCACTAAGAGGGGGGGTGAATTAGTGCAGCGGATTAAAACGTTGATTTCGACAAATTTTTCGTACGATAAGAACGGAACTTGAAAAGTTTAACTTGAAAGCGTATTCTTAAAGTTGTGCAGCAAGGGTAATAAGGAACTAAAGCAGTAAGAAGATTTGCAGTAATGTAAATGATAATAATGAAATGCAAACCAGAGATTACGCCGATTTAGAGTGGTTCGGTCAAATGACCTACATCCACTTGCGAGGCCCCTCTTCGATGAGGCTCCCACCTTCCACTAGCAAATCTCTTGAAAGGGAAGGGTAAATACCCCTCTTACAACTCTTTACAAGCGGTTCACTCTCTTACAAATTTTTTGCAAGAATAAAGGAGGTGAACACTAGCAAAATGAAAACAAGATTAGCTAGGACTTTTCTAATGCCTTTCTCTCAAACACTTGCTGCTCAAAAAGTTGTTCTCTCAGCTGAGATTTGAGGGGTATTTATAGGCCTCAAGAGGATTCAAATTTGGGCTTCAAAATTTGAATTCTCTTTGGGTTCCCGCTGCTGGAGGTGCCACCGCCCAGCCAAGCGGTGCCACCGCCCAGCGCTCGGGTGCTGGGCGGTGCCACCGCCCAGCCAGGAGGTGTCACCGCCCAGCTCTTGGGTGCTGGGCGGTGCCACCGCCTAGCCCAGGCGGTGCCACCGCCTAGGCTAAATCAGCTCACTGGTTGGGCTCCAAACTTGGCCCAAACCAGTCCGAACTCGGGTCCAATTGGCCCCTACTTGGGTTATAGGATTAACACCTAATCGTAACCCTAATTAACATGCTAACTATGAATTTAAAGACATTTTCTAAGCTATTACAAAGTTCGTAAGTCAAGACTTCTTCCAGCGAGCTTCTGGCGAACTTCCGGCGGTCTTCCGATAAACTCTCGGAAACCATTCTGCGGACTCCCGACAAGCTTCTAGACTTCACGATTTGATCTTGGCGAGTTCCGATGAGCTTCTTCGGCAAGCTCCGATCTTTCTCGGCGAGCTTCGCGAACTTCCAACGAACCTTCCGGCGAGCTTCCGAAAAACCCTTCTGCAAGCTCCCTACTCATTCTCGGTTAGTTTCGGCAGCATTCCCGACGAACCTTCGGACTTCCGTCGAACTCTCGAACTCCCAACGAATCCTTCGCGCTTGACTCCGGCACTTTGTTTTGCTTTATGTCTTTGTCATTATCGTAGTTAATCCTGCACACACAAGCAAACACTCTACTCCGATCTAGACAATTATTATAACGCAAATTGACATTCTGTTGTCCGGCACGTCATTGGTTGGCACTTCGTCCGATTCTTCGGTGCATCGTCCTCTCTTGCGGCTTGTTGCCCAATCGGCGGTTGACCTCCGCAACCCCGATATCCTTGGCGCAATTTTGCTCTCCTTGGCCCGATGCCCGACGCCCGAAGCCTTCTGCCATCCAATATCCTGACGTGATCTCCTCCGACGCAACGTCAATTCCTCCTGCATTAATTGTCTAATCCTGATCGAGTAGACCTGTATCACTCAAAATGTAGTCAAACATTTAAACACAATCAATTAGTTTCATCATCAAAATCCGAGATTCAACAATCTCCCCCTTTTTGATGATGACAACTAATTGATGACTAACGGAGTTAACCTTAACTCCCCGGAGTTTAACTAAACTCCCCCTATCAATATGCCATTGATAGAACACTTGGATTATCCCAAATCCAAGTAACATTCATCACATGTTATGAAAAACATTTAAACTATCATGCAAATATATAAAATATTTAATTCAATGCATGAAGTCATCAATATACTTCTCCCCCTATGTCATCAACAAAAAGGAGAAGTAGCTCTAGCTATTTTAAAAGATATGCAAGTTTTTGCAACATAAAGCTAGATTTTCATCACAACATATAAGCACAAAAGTATAGCAAGATTCTTAAGTTCAATCATGGCAATTCAACACTTGCTTCTTGTGCACGATTGCACTTTGCGTTTCTTTGCAATGTGCATGATAGTATTTCTTTGTAATATTCAAAATAGCAAATTGTACATCATGCTAGCTAGCATATTAAAGATGTTCAAGATAGTAAGTTTTTCTTTTCTTTTGAGAAGTGTTATTTTTGCTTCCTTTACAAAGTGCAAGCTAGCAAAGTATTTGAAAAAGTGAGCAAGTTTTGTAACATACAAGCTAGTAAAAATTTCAAAAGCAAATACAAGATAGCTTTCTTGTTGAAGTGTGTAAGCTATCGATTCTTACTTCCTATTGCAATGTGCAGGTTGCAAGTCTTGCTTCTTGAGATGGGCAAGATAATGATGTTCAAGAAGACAACTTTTGCTTCTTGAAATAAGCGAGTTAGCAATCTTTGCTACTTAAGATAAGCAAGCAAGCAATCAAGTTTTTGCATCTTCTTGACTTGTGCAAGCAAGCTATCTCCCCCTTTGTCGTTGTCAAAAAGAAGGGAAGACCCATTACATCAATTATGACAAAGGTAAGTATCAATCTTAATTGTGCATCATCATATTTTCAAATTAGAATATGCACATTTTCAAAAACCTTATATTCATTCATGCATGATATTGAATAAATCGATCAACATTATAAGGATATCATACATGATACTAAAATTTTTAACTATTTGTCAACATTTTGATCATGAAACCAAATATTCATCATTTAGAGTATTCATGATACAAAATATTAAATCAATATTTATAATACATCATTTTAGCGACAACTCATAGTATTTTAAATCATGATTTACATCATATGTAATACATCACATCATAATTAGAAAGCACAAGTATTGCATATATCATTGCAAATCATCAATGTTCCATATCATGATGGTATCAATTTGTCAAATTATATCCTACCAAAAACTTATCCCCATTTGTATTTCATGCATAATTTCACTTCATCACATTAGGAGTATCAAGAGGAATTAATTGGGTGATGAGATTAATATTTCACGAATACATGAAATTGTATAACAAATCATATCATAAGTGTTTCATACATTCATATCATCACATGAAGGAATATAAACAAAAATTAGTGATGAGATCTTACTTCATGAATACAATAAAATTCATATAGCATATCATGGTTTATTAGAATTAGTCTTCCTTTTGGTGAATAGCAAAAAGAGTGGTAGGAGAGCAAGATCTCAATTCATGCATATCAAATATTCAATCATCAAAATCATGAACCATCTAGAAAATTCTCCTCTTTAAATATTCAAAGAGAGAATCATGATGAACATTCTTGGTTTACATAAAGTTTCAATACATAATTGTCAAGATTATGAATACTAAAAGATTATGAAACATTTCGACAAATCTCCTTTTAAATAGAAAAGAAAATGTTGATTCATAAAGGATTTCATGTTATGAATTTCAAGAGATCAAGATCATGATTTCAATAAAAAATTATTCAAATTTTAATCATCAAAATCATTATCAAAATCCAAGAGATTCACAAAAATGATACAAATGGATTCATCAAAATCAATAAGATTGAGCAAAATAATTTTCAAGAATGTTATCCTCTTTTCGATTATTTCAAAACATATGATTTTGTTTCATTTATACCAAATAAAAACATTTATCATGTTTAAAACCGAAAGAGTAAGATTTATTACAACAAAAATCAATAAGGTACTTTCATTATGGTAAAAATCAATGATCCATAAATCGTAAAAGATTCATCATCCATAATTTCGAAATTTATTAAGCATGATCATTAAGCATAACACTAAAACATGGTTTCAAAATGTTTAATATTTTCATGCATATCAAATATTTTCAAATTCGAACATGCAAAATTTCAAAACTATATCTTCCATTTTTCATACATAACTCAATCATCATTATGAGCATATTATACATGATATTCAAGTCATAAATTATCAAGATGTCAAGTAGAGTAGGTTAATTTGAATGTATCATTTTTAGTGAATACCAAGAAGAATCACATCATGAAAGAATTTTGATTCATGGAAAAATTTCATGTATCGAATATCGAGAAATCAAGATGAAAATATATATGTAAAAATATTACAAGTTGTATTCAAGAGAAAAATCATCATTTGTTTTCAACTCATTCAATTTTGTCAAATCAATATCATGATTTTGATATAACTCATTTCTAATTCAAATCATCAAACCAAAATCATTTTCAAGGGATTCATATAAATCAACAAGATAGAGAAAAATAATTTTCAAGAACAATGCTTTTCTCTTTTTAGTTATTTAAATTCATGTCATTTATGCTAGATAAAAATGTGCATCAACATTTAGGATCGAAAAATGAATTTTATCATAAAAACCATCAAGACCAATAAATCATAAAAATCATCATGTATAACTTTACAATCTCATGTATAAAATCAGCAAATCATAGCATCAAAACTTTCAATGGTTTCATTACAACATCAAGTAAGGTTTTATTGAACATAATTTTGAATGATTCTTATAGATATTTAAAATTTCTTTAGTTTTACTTTATATGATTGACTTTATATTAGCATGCTTCAAATTTTTGTTCTTATGTCAAAACTATACATCATGTTTGAAAACCAAAGATAAGGTTCATAAAAAAATCATCAAGCCTTCCATTCAAAAGTCATGCATCGTTATTGAAAATCAATATGGAAATCGTCAAAATACAAATTCTTGCTTCTCAAGCACATATATAAGATTAATCTTACTAGGTGTATAAGCATTAGATTTATATTTAACATTTTACTGCATTAACATAACACATGCAATTTTCAAGAAAATTAATCCTAAACTTAAATTAAAAATAACTCAAGAAAGTATTATGTAATATCGAAATAAATTAGTGGGATTTTGATTACCTCATTGTTGAAAGAGGGTGAGGCATAGTTTGCCATCTCGCCTTTCTTGATTTTCTCCTCGTCTTCGGAAGAGCTCAATTCATCCCAACTTTTGTTCTTCTTGCGTTCAAAGCAAGTAGTTCCATTCTTTTTGCTTTTTAATTTTTGTTTCATTAGTAGTTTAAGTTCACCATCACTTGAGCTTATGCTCGAGTGGTCTTCATGTGTTCTATGTCCCAAATCCTTCCTATCATTTGGAAGGTTGTTCTCGAGTTTCTTTTTTGTCACATTGTTCATTTCGTAGGTCATTAGAGACCCAATAAGTTCTTCAAGAGGGAATGTTTTAAGGTCCTTGGCCTCTTGAATGGCCGTAACTTTTGGATCCCAACTTTTTGGAAGGGATCTTAAGATTTTAGTGACTAGTTCAAAATTAGAAAAACTTTTACCAAGAGCTTTGAGTCCATTGATGACATCCGTGAACCGGGTGTACATGTCTCCGATGGACTCACTTGGTTTCATCCGGAAAAGTTCGTAAGAATGCACAAGAATATTGATTTTGGACTCTTTCACTCGGCTAGTGCCTTAATGAGTGACCTCTAGAGTTCTCCAAATATCAAAAGCCGAGTCACACATCGAAACACGATTAAATTCAGTTTTGTCAAGTGCACAATATAAGGCATTCATAGCCTTTGTATTTAGAGAAAACATCTTCTTCTCCAAATCAATCCAATGGTTCATTGGGAGAGAAGACATTTCAAATCCATTTTCGACTATGTGCCATAAATTCAAATCCAAAGAAAGTAAGAAAACTCTCATTCGAGTTTTCCAATAAGTGTAGTTCGTCCCATTGAAAAAGGGAGGACAAATGAGAGAGTGACCCTCTTGAAAGCCGTAAAGAGCCATTTCTATTTGGGTGTTAAACCAAGGTAGAAAAACGTGGCTCTGATACCAATTGTTAGGATCGAAGCGGCACTAAGAGGGGGGGGTGAATTAGTGCAGCGGATTAAAACGTTGATTTCGACAAATTTTTCTTACGATAAGAACGGAACTTGAAAAGTTTAACTTGAAAGCGTATTCTTAAAGTTGCGCAGCAAGGGTAATAAGGAACTAAAGCAGTAAGAAGATTTGTAGTAATGTAAATGACAATAATGAAATGCAAACCAGAGATTACGCCGATTTAGAGTGGTTCGGTCAAATGACCTACATCCACTTGCGAGGCCCCTCTTCGATGAGGCTCCCACCTTCCACTAGCAAATCTCTTGAAAGGGAAGGGTAAATACCCCTCTTACAACTCTTTACAAGCGGTTCACTCTCTTACAAATTTTTTGCAAGAATGAAGGAGGTGAACACTAGCAAAATGAAAACAAGATTAGCTAGGACTTTTCTAATGCCTTTCTCTCAAACACTTGCTGCTCAAAAAGTTGTTCTCTCAGCTGAGATTTGAGGGGTATTTATAGGCCTCAAGAGGATTCAAATTTGGGCTTCAAAATTTGAATTCTCTTTGGGTTCCCGCTGTTGGAGGTGCCACCGCCCAGCCAAGCGGTGCCATCGCCCAGCGCTCGGGTGCTGGGCGGTGCCACCGCCCAGCCAGGAGGTGTCACCGCCCAGCTCTTGGGTGCTGGGCGGTGCCACCGCCTAGCCCAGGTGGTGCCACCGCCTAGGCTAAATCAGCTCACTGGTTGGGCTCCAAACTTGGCCCAAACCAGTCCGAACTCGTGTCCAATTGGCCCCTACTTGGGTTATAGGATTAACACCTAATCCTAACCCTAATTAACATGCTAACTACGAATTTAAAGACATTTTCTAAGCTATTACAAAGTCCGTAAGTCAAGACTTCTTCCAGCGAGCTTCTGGCGAACTTCCGGCGGTCTTCCGATAAACTCTCGGAAACCATTCTGCGGACTCCCGACAAGCTTCTAGACTTCACGATTTGATCTTGGCGAGTTCCGATGAGCTTCTTCGGCAAGCTCCGATCTTTCTCGGTGAGCTTCGCGAACTTCCAACGAACCTTCCGGCGAGCTTCCGAAAAACCCTTCGGCAAGCTCCCTACTCATTCTCGGTTAGTTCCGGCAGCATTCCAGACGAACCTACGGACTTCCGTCGAACTCTCGAACTCCCAACGAATCCTTCGCGCTTGACTCCGGCACTTTGTTTTGCTTTATGTCTTTGTCGTTATCGTAGTTAATCCTGCACACACAAGCAAACACTCTACTCCGATCTAGACAATTATTATAACGCAAATTGATATTCTGTTGCCCGGCACGTCATTGGTTGGCACTTCGTCCGATTCTTCGGTGCATCGTCCTCTCTTGCGGCTTGTTGCCCAATCGGCGGTTGACCTCCGCAACCCCGATATCCTTGGCGTAATTTCGCTCTCCTTGGCCCGATGCCCGACGCCCGAAGCCTTCTGCCATCCAATATCCTGACGTGATCTCCTCCGACGCAATGTCAATTTCTCCTGCGTTAATTGTCTAATCCTGATCGAGTAGACCTGTATCACTCAAAATGTAGTCAAACATTTAAACACAATCAATTAGTTTCATCATCAAAATCCGAGATTCAACAATTGCTACATGGCTTTCTAGGTTTAATAGGCTACTACTGCAAGTTCGTGAAAAACTACGGAAAGATCAATACACAACTTACTTCCTTACTGGAAAAAGATGTCTTCCAATGGTTGGACAGAGCCTCCACTGCCTTCGACAAACTTAAGGCAGCCATGACGATGACGCCGGTGCTAATACTACCCGATTTCAACTGACCCTTCATTATTGAGGCCGACGCATCTGGAGTCAGAATTTGAGCCATTCTCATGCAAGATGGTCGACCACTCGCATACACTAGCAAGACATTATCTCCCACCCATCAGAATAAGTCAATATATGATAAGGAGATGCTCGTCATTGTGCGCGCAGCAACGAGGTGGAGACCCTACTTGATTGGTCGATGATTTCAAATTAAAACCGATTATAAAAGCCGAAAGTACTTTTTGGAGCGAAAGATATCATCCCCTGAGCAGCAAAAATGGGTAACAAAACTTCTTGGATTTGATTATGAAATAACTTACAAAAAGGGGAAAGAGAATATTCTTGCAGATGCGCTTTCGCAACTACACGAGCAAACTAATGTTTCAACCGTTTCACTTCCGACCAGCAACTTTCTTGAGGATATTAAGATGGAATGGCAGGAAGATTTAGAGACTAGTAAGATTATAAAAAAATTGGAGGAAGTACCAAGCTCCGTGGCTCATTACAATTGGGACTCAAAAGAATTACACTATAAGAGATGCATTGTGCTTATGATAAATTCTACTTGCATCTTCACGAGCAGATTTTGGACAAAGTTATTCCATATGCAGGGTACTAAATTGAAAAGGAGTACGACATATCACCCACAAATCGACGGCCAGATAGAAGTTGTAAATAGGTGCTTGGAGACAGCCCAAAGCTACCCACCAAATATGACTATCCAAGGAGAACTCCAGACCCAGCCAAGTGTCATTATTGATCGACGGATCATGACTCGATGACGACGACCCACTACTAAAGTGCTAATACAGTGGGTGAACCTACCAACAGAAGCTGCCACTTGGGAGAACAATGATGACTTGAAGATCAAATTCCCAAAATTCATGAATCGTCAGCCTCGAGAACAAGGCTGATTTGAAGAGGACGGGTCTGTTAGGACTCTAGCTAGGAGAGTCCTAATTGATAGGGACATTCATGTAAAACCTACCAAAGCCGACCCCTATTAAAGAAGTGAAGAGGCCGGCTAGGGTTAGGAGGTTGTTTCTTGGAAAGGAATTAGGAGTTGTAAAGTGTTGAATCTCGGATTTTAATGATAAAATCAATTGATGGGTTCTTTGATCTAATCCATATTATTGAGTTAAGTGTGCAGGATTAACTATGATAACCAGAAAATACAAAGCGAGAATACCGGAGTCAAGTTCGATGGACGTTTAAGAGTCCGAAGAATCGTCGGAGATGCTGCCAGAACCAACCGAGAAGAAATCAGGAACCTGTCGGAAATTTCGAAAGTTCGCCGAAGAGATCGTCGGAGGTTCACGGAGATCACCGAGAAGGCTTGGCTACTCATTAAAGTCATCACAAGTTCGGGAGCTTGCTAGAAGCCCGTCGGCAGAAAGTTCGTCGGAAAGCTCGCCAGAACAAGACTCGACGTTCGCGGTTGAAAATTTGCTTAGGACGTGTTTTGGTTATGTAGTCCACTTGTAATTAGGATTAGGATTAAGAGATAATCCTATATCCTGGTTAGGGGTCAACTGGGCCCAAAGTCAGAGTTGGTTTAGGCTAAAAATTAAGCTAAACCAGCGAACTAGAGAGCCAAGATTGAAGCCCAACTAGTGGCTGAAAACACTGTAGTCGGGCTGAAAACACTGTAGTCGGGCTGAAAACACTGTAGGCGGTGGCACCGCCTAGCTGGGCGGTGACACCTCCTTGGCTGGGCGGTTGCACCGCCCAGCACCCGAGCGTTGGGCGGTGGCACCGCCTGGCTGGGCGGTGGAACCGCTAGCACCGGGAACCCTAAGAGAATTCAAATTTTGGAGCCCAAAATTTGAATCCTCTTGAGGCTTATAAATACCCCTCAAATCTCAGCTGAGGTTAAAACTTTTAAGAAGCATTTTGATTGAGAGAAAAGTCTTAGAAAGTGTTAGCAAGTGTTGTTTTCAATTTGCTAGAGAGTTCTCGTCCTTTCTTATTGAAAATTTGTAAGAGGTTGAGCTGCTTGTAAAAGGTTGTAAGAGGGGTGTTTACCCTTCCATTTCAAGAGACTTGCTAGTGGAAGGTGGGAGCCTCATCGAAGAGGGGCCTCGCAAGTGGAGTAGGTCATTTGACCGAACCACTCTAAAAATCGACGTAATCTCTGGTTTGCTTTTTATTATTGTCATTTACATTATTGCAAATCTTCTTACTGCTTTAGTTCCTTATTACTCTTGCTGCGCAACTTTAAGAATACGCCTTCAAGTTAAATTTCTCAAGTTTCGTTCTTAACGTACGAAAGATTTTGTTAAAATCGAAGTTTTAATCCGCTGCACTAATTCACCCCCCCCCTCTTAGTGCCGCTCCGATCCTAACAAGTGGTATCAGAGCAAGGTTATCTCTCATATTTGGTTTAATACCCAAGAGAGATGGCTTACTCCGGCATGCAAGAGGGCCATTCTATTGCACGACCACCTTTGTTTAATGGGTCGGATTACACATATTGGAAGACTCGCATGAGAATCTTCCTCATTTCTATGGACTTTGAGCTTTGGTCTATTGTCGAGAATGGATTTCAAAAATCTTCTCTTCCGATGAGCGAATGGAATGAATCGGAGAAGAAGGTTTTTGCTTTAAATGCAAAGGCTATGAATGCCTTGTTTTGTGCATTAGACAAAAACGAATTTAATCGTGTTTCAATGTGTGATTCGGCTTTTGATATTTGGAGAACTCTTGAGGTCACTCATGAAGGCACTAGCCGAGTGAAAGAGTCCAAAATCAACATCCTTGTGCACTCTTACGAACTTTTCCGAATGAAACCAAGTGAGTCCATCGGAGACATGTACACCCGGTTTACGGATGTCATCAATGGACTCAAAGCTCTTGGTAAAGATTTTACTAACTTTGAACTAGTAACTAAAATCTTAAGATCCCTCCCTAAAAGTTGGGATCCAAAAGTTACGGCCATTCAAGAGGCCAAAGACCTTAAAGCATTCCCCCTTGAAGAACTCATTAGGTCTCTAATGACCTACGAAATGACAGGTCAAGCTCATGACGAGCTCGAGAACCCCCTTCCAAAGAACAGGAAGGATATTACACTCAAATCACAAGAAGACCAATTGAAAGGAACATCAAGTGATGAGGACAGTGACAATGACATTGCACTTTTGACTCAAAAATTTAAAAAATATTTAAGAAAGAACAAACTTAAAAATAATGTAAAAAATAAATCTGAACAAAAGAAGGACCAAGTGATTTGCTATGAATGCAAAAAACCGGGACACTACAAGAACGATTGTCCTCAAGCCAAAAAGAGGACATCAAAGAAGAAGGCGTTCAAGGCAACATGGGATGATTCAAGCGCATCCGAAGAAGAGGAGTCCAACACCGAGCAAGTTGCTCATTATGCGCTAATGGCGTTAGGAGAAGAGGTATGTGATTTATTTAATGAAGATTTATCTTTTGAAGAACTATCTATCGCTTTTCATGAATTATTTGATGAATGTAGAACTGTTAGCAAGAAGTTAAGTATCTTAAAGATAAAGCATGCTTTGCTACAAGATAAGTTTGATAGTCTTCAAACTCCTCCATGCTCTAAGTGTGAGCACTTAGAAGTAATAAAAAATGAAAACTTGCTTCTTAAGGAAACCTTAAACAAGTTTAAGGTTGGTAGCAAAGGATTAGATATGATCCTTGCACACAAGGGTCACATCGCAAATAGGAATGGAATTGGATTTGTAAAAGGATTACATCAAAATCCTACCACTTTCATAAAAGGACCTACATTACATGTTTCCTCTTATATGAAATGCAACTTTTGTTGCAAATCCGGACATATTGCCTACAAATGCCCATTTAGGAAAATTAGTTCACAAAAATTAATATGGGTTCCTAAAGGAACTATAAAGAATTCAATCATAAATAACAAAGTTAGTGGGTCAATTTTTGAGGCACCCAAAATCAAATGGGTACCTAAAAATCATCCTCTTTTGTAGACAAACCCACAAGCTAGGAGCAAGAGATGGTATCTTGATAGTGGATGCTCAAGACATATGACTAGAGATCCATCTCATTTCTCTATGCTCACTAGCAAAGAAGAAGGGTACGTTACCTTCGGAGACAACAACAAGGGCAAAATCATTGGCAAGGGAACTATTGGTAACAAACTTAATTTTTCCATTGATGATGTCTTACTAGTTGATGGATTGAAACATAATCTCTTGAGTATTAGTCAACTATGCGATAAAGGTTACATCGTTAGATTTGAATCAAATATGTGCATTATTGAAAAACCAAATCATAACATGACTATGATTGCTTTAAAACAAAATAATGTCTATACCATCAATCTTGATGAACTAAGTAATGAAATGTGCTTCTCCGCCGTAAATGATGATGCTTGGCTTTGGCATAGGAGATTAGGCCATGCAAGCATGAAAACAATATCTAAGATCTCATCTCAAGAATTAGTACGAGGAATTCCAAATATAAAGTTTATTAAGGACAAAGTATGCGATGCATGTCAACTAGGCAAACAAATAAAAACAAGCTTCAAACCAAAAAATCAAATTAGCACTACTAGACCATTACAATTGATCCATTTAGACTTATTTGGACCAATTGATACAAGTCTAGGTGGAAGCAAATATGCTTTTGTGATTGTGGATGACTACTCTAGATACACTTGGACCTATTTCTTAGCTCACAAAAGTGATTGCTTCAAGTGTTTCTCTAAATTTTGTAAACTCACTCAAAACGAAAAAGGTTTCATGATTTCATCAATTCGGAGTGATCACGGTGGCGAATTTCAAAACCGTGACTTTCAAAATTTTTGTGAAATTAATGGATACAATCACAACTTCTCCACTCCGAGGAATCCCCAACAAAATGGAGTAGTTGAAAGAAAAAATAGAAACCTACAAGAAATGACAAGAACGATGTTAAATGAACATAGTCTACCCAAGTATTTTTGGGCCGAAGCCGTAAATATGGCTTGCTACATCATGAATAGAGTCCTAATAAGACCATCCCTATCAAAAACTCCCTATGAATTATGGAATAACAAAAAACCAAATATTTCCTATTTTAAAGTTTTCGGTTGTAAATGCTTTATTTTGAATGAAAGGGATGCCTTAGGAAAATTTGATGCTAAATCCGATGAAGGCATCTTTCTTGGTTACTCTTCCGTTTCTAAGGCTTTTCGGGTTTTTAACAAAAGAACCTTAGTAATAGAAGAGTCTATTCATGTAGTTTTTAATGAAATATTTAATTTAAAGAAAAATAATTTTGATGATGATCTTGGTTTTGATAATTTGAATTTAAATGAACCCCTTCCTCAAAATAGCAACTTGGATGCACCTTCTTCCGAAATGTCCTTACCCAAGAAATGGAAGTATATAGATGCTCATCCAAAGGAGCTAATTATAGGAGATACATCAAAAGGGGTTCAAACTCGTTCCTCTTTCAAGAATTTTTGTGCTAACGCTGCCTTCCTTTCTCAAATCGAACCTAAATGCATTGACGAGGCCATAAAAGATGATTTTTGGGTTATTGCAATGCAAGAGGAATTGAATCAATTTGAGAGGACTAAGGTATGGAAGCTTGTTTCTAGACCTAGTGACCATTTAGTCATTGGTACTAAATGGGTCTTTAGAAACAAGTAAGACGAAAATGGTATCGTGGTTAGAAACAAGGCTAGATTAGTGGCCAAAGGTTTCAACCAAGAAGAAGGTATCGATTACGAAGAAACTTTCGCTCCCGTGGCTCGATTAGAAGCCATAAGGATGCTCCTTGCCTATGCTAGTAGTAATAATTTTAAACTATTTCAAATGGATGTCAAAAGTGCTTTCTTGAATGGTTTTATTTCCGAAGAAGTATATGTCGAACAACCTCCCGGATTTGAAAATTCTCTTCTTCCTAATCATGTATTCAAATTGACTAAGGCTCTCTATGGCTTGAAATAAGCTCCTAGAGCTTGGTATGAAAGGCTTAGTTCCTTTCTTATTTTAAATAATTTTACCAAAGGCAAGGTTGATACTATATTGTTTATTAAACATTTTAAAAATAAATTTCTTATTGTGCAAATTTATGTTGACGATATTATTTTTGGCTCTTCGGATGAATCACTATGTGAATCATTTGCCAAATATATGAGATGAATTTGAAATAAGTTTAATGGGTGAATTAACTTTCTTTTTGGGATTACAAATCAAACAACTTAGTGATGGTATATTTCTTAACCAATCTAAATATACATTAGAATTGTTAAAACGATTTAACATGGATAATTCAAAAGCAATATACACCCTTATGAGTACTTCGACTAAGTTAGATATGGATGAAAATAGTGAAAATTTCGATCAAAAAACATATAGGGGAATGATAGGTAGTCTACTCTACCTCACCGTGACTAGACCATATATTATGTTTAGTGTAGGACTTTGCGCTAGGTTTCAATCTAATCCTAAATTATCACATCTTAAGAGTGTTAAAAGAATATTTAGGTATCTTAAAGGAACTCCAAATTTCGGATTGTGATATCCAAAATCTAAAAAATTCGATTTAATAGCTTATGCAGATGCCTATTTTGGCGGATGCAGGATAGATAGAAAAGTACATCCGGAACATGCCAATTTTTAGGATATGCACTTGTTTCTTGGACTTCCAATAAACAAAATTCAGTTGCACTATCTACGGCGGAAGCCGAATACATTGCTGCAAGTGCATGTTGTGCACAAGTTGTTTGGATGAAAAATACATTAGAAGACTATAAAATTCACTTTAAAAATATTCCCAATAAATGTGATAATACTAGTGCCATATGTCTTACTAAAAATCCAATTCAGCACTCTAGAACTAAGCACATCGACGTTAGGCATCATTTCATACGCGATCATGTCCTTAACAATGATGTTGTTCTAGAATTCATTGACACAAAGCATCAATTAGCAGATATATTTACAAAAGCTTTGAATGAAGACCAATTTGAATTCATTAGAAGGGAATTAGGTATGTTAAATTGTCCCTAAGAATAAACTTGTTTGAATGGATTTTCCATAAAGTTTTTCATCCTCTCTCCGTTCCTCGGTGAATCTGATCCTTCTCTTTCGATTCTAAATGACATGTTAAATTATCTTATCCTATCTTGAGTCAAACATCACTCCCATCTGATCAATATTAATGATTTTATGATATTTTATGAATCTCAAAATTGATTTTGATGGCTTGATTATGAGTTTCAAGTTGACGAATTGAATTTGAATGGATTTGTATTCGAATTATGATCTTGACTTATTGGAGTTACTACTTGAAATTTTTTTTTTATAACAATATCTTCCTTGTACATCTATAATTTTTGTTATTTATAGAAAGAAGAGATTTGATAAAATGGATGAATGCTGAATTTTCCTTTAAGATGAACTTTGCGTAAATATTTTAGCATACTTAATTTTGAATGATAAAATTTTTGTATGATCAATGCTGAATTCCTGATGTTATAATCACAAATTATGTGCTTTATGTCTCATTCCCTTTTTGTTGATGACAAAGGGGGAGAAAAGTGATGACTTGTACCATTTTGATAGCATGACTTATATGAATTGCAAAAGCTTGTGTGATATGAATGTCTTATATGCCTTGCAAAATCCTTGAGAATATCACAAGATTGATTGATCATATTGAAAGCATGCCTTACATCTATATCATGAAATTCATGTTGAAAATCTTTATCTCCTATCGTAGTAAAAATCGTCCCTTATCATTTGACTTATGATTTTCATCGAAGTTCTGTATTTACTATTGCTTAATGAGAATAACGATAAGTTCTACGGTTAGAACTTATCAGTTTATGCTTGAATTCAATGGATGGAATTTAAGTGTTTTCATCTTCTCATAATATGGCATATAGATAGGGGGAGTTATGTTTAACTCCGTCATCAATTTATTGTCATCATCAAAAAGGGGGAGATTGTTGAATCTCAGATTTTGATGATAAAATCAATTGATGGGTTAATTGATCTAATCCATATTATTGAGTTAAGTGTACAGGATTAACTATAATAACCAGAAAACACAAAGCAAGAATACCGGAGTCAAGTTCGATGGATATTTAAGAGTCCGAAGAATCATCAGAGATGTTGCCGGAACCAACTGAGAAGAAATCGGGAACCTGTCGGAATTTTTGAAGTTCACCGAAGAGATTGTCGGAGGTTCACGGAGATCACCGAGAAGGCTCGGCTACTCGTTAAAGTCATCACAAGTTCGGGAGCTTGGTGGGAGTCCGTCGGAAGAAGTTCGTCGGAAAGCTCGCCGGAACAAGACTCGACGTTCGCGGTTGAAAACTTGCTTAGGATGTTTTTAGTTATATAGTTCACTTGTAATTAGGATTAGAATTAAGAGATAATCCTATATCCTAGTTAGGGGCCAACTGGGCCCAAAATTAGACTTGGTTTGGGCTAAATTTAAAGCCCAACCAGTGAACCGAAGGGTCTGGCGGTAGCACCGCCCAGCACCCGAGAGCTGGGCGGTGGCACCGCTTGGCTAGGCGGTGGCACCAGCAGTCCACTATCAGTGTCTGACACTGACAGGCGGTGGCACCACCACCGATAGGCGGTGGCACCACCAGCATCGGGAACCAAAGAAAATTCAAATTTTGGAGCCCAAATTTGAATCCTCTTGAGGCCTATAAATACCCCTCAAATCTCAGCTAAGATTACAACTTTTTGAGAAGCAATTGATTGAGAGAAAGGTCTTAGAAAAATCTTAGCTAGTATTGTTTTCAATTTGCTAGTGTTCACCTCCTTCTTTCTTGCTGAAAATCTGTAAGAGAGTGAACCGCTTATAAAAAAAGTTGTAAGAGGGGTATTTTACCCTTCCCTTTCAAGAGATTTGCTAGTGGAATTATTTAGGATATGTGTAAGAGGGGTATTTTACCCTTCCCTTGAAAGTCTGTCCGGTTATCACGATGTCCCTCTCGAGTAACCTATGACCGGGATTATTTAGGATATGTGTTTAAAGGTGAATCGATCTCATTATCGTGATCTCATCACGATCCGATTCCCATTGCACAAATCCAAGGACATCACAATATATATATGCATTTATGCAATAGTTATAAAGTGATATACGCCAAAATATAATAAGCAAAAAGATTCTGTATCAAGTCACACGTGCCATCACTCACGTGATTGGCTTGCTGGGCACCTCTGACTAGCCAATCACCTATGTGTCTGATCCCCATCAGACCCCTATGACGCTCAATGACAATCTAAGACAATGACTTTGTTAGTGGATCTATAATGTTATCTTCGGATGGAACTCTTTCCACTGCTACATCTCCTCGGGTTACGATCTCTCTGATAAGTTGGAACCTCCTCAGAACACTTCTGATGAGACCCGAGTTCCCTTATTTGAGTAATCGCCCTGTTGTTGTCGTAATATAAGGAGATCGGCTCCTCGCTACCCAGCACAACTCCCAAATTTGTGATGAACTTCTTCACCCAGACTCCCTCCTTTACTACATCTGATGCAGCAATGTACTCCACCTCTGTGGTCGAGTCAGTAGTAGTATCTTGCTTGGAACTCTTCCAGCACACTTCTTCTCCATTCAAGGTATACACATACCCTGAATTCGACTTGCTATCATCGATATCAGACTAAAAACTTGAGTCCGTATAGCCTTCAACCTTAAGGCTATTACCTCCATATACTAGTAAAAGATCCTTAGTCCTTCTTAAGTACTTAAGGATACACTTTACTACTTTCCAGTGCTCCAAGTCTGGATCCGCCTGATGCCTACTCGTGACACTCAGAGCATGCGCTATATCAGGCCTAGTACATAGCATGACATACATGATAGACCCTATTGCTGAGGCATAAGGTATCATATCCATGTTTGCCCTTTCTTCTGGAGTCTTTGGGGACATACTCGTAGAAATCGATATCCCATGTCTCATCGGTATGAGATCTCTCTTAGAATTTTCCATGCCAAACCATTTGACAATAGTTTCTATGTTTCTGGACTGGGACAAACCAAGCATTCTCTTGGATCTATCTCTATAGATTTTAATCCTCAAGGTATAGGATGCTTCCCCTAAGTCCTTCATGGAGAAGTGTCTAGATAACCAAGCCTTTACTATGGATAGCATTCCTACGTCATTCCTAATGATCAGGATGTCATCCACATATAACACCAAAAAGGTGATAACGCTCCCACTTACCTTCCTGTACACACAAGGCTCATCTTGGTTCTTAACGAAGTCATAAGATCTGATTGCCTCATCAAATCTTATGTTCCAACTTCGGGAAGCTTGCTTTAGTCCATAAATGGATCTAAGCAACCTACACACCTTATCTGGGCAGTTCTTGGACACGAATCCCTCAGGTTGCATCATATATACCTCCTCCTCGAGGTTCCTATTGAGGAATGCGGTTTTCACATCCATCTGTCAGATCTCATAATCATAGTATGCTACAATAGCCAATAGAATTCTGATGGATTTTAGCATTACTACGGGTGAGAAGGTTTCGTCGTAGTCAACACTTTGCCTTTGACGATACCCCTTAGCCACTAGCCTTTCTTTATAGGTCTCTAACTTTCCATCTACTCCGATTTTTTTTTAAAGATCCACTTGCAACCGATGGGTACAATACCTTTGGGCGCATCAACTAGGTTCCAAACCTTGTTAGAGTATATAGAATCCATCTCAGAATTCATGGCTTCTTGCCACTTCTCGGAGTCTATACTCATAATAGCCTCCTCGTAGGTCTGAGGATCAATATCCTCAACATACTCTCCTCTAATATGTGCCACATATCTCTTAGAAGGATGGGATACTCTATCAGACCTGCATAAAGTTGAAACTTGTGTATTAGGTACCTGAACAGACTCGGGCTGTAGAGTGGTGCTTGAGCTTGGTTCTCCAACCACGCTCAACTCTATTATTCTCCCACTATCTCCGCCAAGAATATGTTCCTTCTCAAGGAACACTGCTCTCTTAGCTACAAAGATCTTTTGGTCCTCGAGATGATAGAAATAATACCCACAAGTTTCCTTGGGGCATCCTACAAATTTGCATCGCTCTGTCCTTGATTCTAACTTATCGGGGTTGTGTCTTTTAACGTAGGCAGGGCAGTCCAAAATCTTAACAACCTTAAGATCAGGCTTCTTCCCTTTCCATATCTCATATGGTGTAGACACTACCGACTTAGTTGGAACTCTGTTCAGAAGGTAAGCTATGGTCTCTAGGGCATATCTCTAGAATAAGATGGGTAGGTCAGCGAAACTCATCATGGACCGTACCATGTCTAATAGCGTATGATTTCTCCTTTCAGAGACACCATTGAGCTAAGGTGTATAAGGAGGTGTCCATTGGGATAATGTCCCATGGTCCTTGAGGAACTGAGTAAACTCTGTACTTAAGTACTCACCTCCTCGATCTGATCGAAGAGTTCTCATACTCTTTCCAGTCTAGTTCTCCACCTCATTCTTATACTCTCTGAATTTCTCAAAGGCCTCGGACTTGTACTTCATTAAGTACACATATCCATACCTTGAGAAATCATCAGTAAAAGTAATGAAGTAGGAGTAACCACCAATGGCATGAGTTGACATGGGTCCACATACATCACTATGTATGAGTTCCAACAGCTCAGTGGCTCTCTCTCTAGTTCCACTAAATGGAGAGTTAGTCAGTTTTCCACGAAGGCAAGGCTCGCAAGTTGCATATGACACATAGTCGACTGGATCTAGATATCCATCATTTAGTAACTTTTGAATCATTCCCTCATGGATATGACCTAGCTTACAATGCCATAGGTATGCACTATTCACCTCATCTCGTTTCCTATTAGACACTTACATTCATGATATGTGGAGTAGTGTCTTGCATAAACAAACCTTTATGCAATATTCCTCTCGCCAATCTCCCCTCGGCTTTGCTAGAATTTACAATAAATTGTAGATGTGATAAGCAATACTGGTATCTAATACCAATGCACTATCACAAAAATCTGACAATTGGAGATTAATCATGAATGTACCTGAAGCTTCTTTAAGCTTCTATTTTGCCCCCTCTGCAAGGTACTCTTTGTAGTTCCTCTTCCAGTGCCCATCTTTACCACAATGGAAGCACTGTCCTTTATCCTTTGCTAGGTCTTTCTTAGCAACTTTTGCTTTACCTGGTCTGCCCTTGCCCTTTCCCTTCTTAAGGGACCTTTCTGCTTTCCTTTTCTTTCTGGTCTCACCAGTATAGAGAACTGGCTTCTCTTTCTTAATAGTACTCTTTGCCTCCCTTAACATATTGAGGAGCTTTGGGAGAGTCACCTCAAGCTTGTTCATATTAAAATTCATTATGAACTATGAAAAGGAATCTGGTAGGGACTGAAGCACAATGTCCACACACAAGTTATCCTCTAGGACCATTCCTAGACCAGTGAGTTTCTCTATCCACTCAATCATCTTTAGGACATGGTTCTGAACTGGTGTCCCCTCAGTCATCCTAGCGCGAAAGAGGCTCTTGGATATCTCATATCGCTGAGTCCTTCCCTGTTCCTTAAACAATTTGCGGACATGTAGGAGAATGGATCTGGCATCCATCTTTTCATGTTGTCTCTGTAACTCAGGAGTCATAGAGCCCAACATATTGCATTGAGCAAGAGTGGAGTTATCAATATACTTCACGTAGCGAGCGATCTCATCCTCGCTTGCCCCTTCTTCGGGCGTAGGCATCACTGTATCAAGGACGTACACGATTTTCTCCGCCGTGAGAACAATTCTCAAGTTACGGAGTCAATTTGTATAGTTTGGACCAGTGAGGCGGTTGACATCAAGTATGCCATGTAAGGGATTTGAAAGCGACATTTTCTAAAAATAAAGATGCAGTAGAAATGAATAACATGTAGATTTTGTAAGAAGCATTTTTGAGAATCCTCTTGAGGCCTATAAATACCCTTCAAATCTCAACTGAGGTTACAACTTTTGAGAAGCATTTTTGATTGAGAGAAAAGTCTTAGAAAGTCTTAGCAAGTCTTTTTTTCAATTTGCTAGAGAGTTCTCCTCCTTCTTTCTTATTGAAAATTTGTAAGAGGTTGAGCTGCTTGTAAAAGGTTGTAAGAGGGGTGTTTACCCTTCCATTTCAAGAGACTTGCTAGTGGAAGGTGGGAGCCTCATCGAAGAGGGGCCTCGCAAGTGGAGTAGGTCATTTGACCGAACCACTCTAAAAATCGGCGTAATCTCTGGTTTGCTTTTTATTATTGTCATTTACATTACTGCAAATCTTCTTACTGCTTTAGTTCCTTATTACTCTTGCTGCGCAACTTTAAGAATACGCCTTCAAGTTAAATTTCTCAAGTTTCGTTCTTAACGTACGAAAGATTTTGTTAAAATCGAAGTTTTAATCCGCTGCACTAATTCACCCCCCCCCTCTTAGTGCCGCTCCGATCCTAACAAGTGGTATCAGAGCAAGGTTATCTCTCATATTTGGTTTAATACCTAAGAGAGATGGCTTACTCCGGCATGCAAGAGGGTCATTCTATTGCACGACCACCTTTGTTTAATGGGTCGGATTACACATATTGGAAGACTCGCATGAGAATCTTCCTCATTTCTATGGACTTTGAGCTTTGGTCTATTGTCGAGAATGGATTTCAAAAATCTTCTCTTCCGATGAGCGAATGGAATGAATCGGAGAAGAATGTTTTTGCTTTAAATGCAAAGGCTATGAATGCCTTGTTTTGTGCATTAGACAAAAACGAATTTAATCGTGTTTCAATGTGTGATTCGGCTTTTGATATTTGGAGAACTCTTGAGGTCACTCATGAAGGCACTAGCCGAGTGAAAGAGTCCAAAATCAACATCCTTGTGCACTCTTACGAACTTTTCCGAATGAAACCAAGTGAGTCCATCGGAGACATGTACACCCGGTTTACGGATGTCATCAATGGACTTAAAGCTCTTGGTAAAGATTTTACTAACTTTGAACTAGTAACTAAAATCTTAAGATCCCTCCCTAAAAGTTGGGATCCAAAAGTTACGGCCATTCAAGAGGCCAAAGACCTTAAAGCATTCCCTCTTGAAGAACTCATTGGGTCTCTAATGACCTACGAAATGACATGTCAAGCTCATGATGAGCTCGAGAACCCCCTTCCAAAGAACAGGAAGGATATTGCACTCAAATCACAAGAAGACCACTTGAAAGGAACATCAAGTGATGAGGACAGTGACAATGACATTGCACTTTTGACTCAAAAATTTAAAAAATATTTAAGAAAGAACAAACTTAAAAATAATGTAAAAAATAAATCTGAACAAAAGAAGGACCAAGTGATTTGCTATGAATGCAAAAAACCGGGACACTACAAGAACGATTGTCCTCAAGCCAAAAAGAGGACATCAAAGAAGAAGGCGTTCAAGGCAACGTGGGATGATTCAAGCGCATCCGAAGAAGAGGAGTCCAACACCGAGCAAGTTGCTCATTACGCGCTAATGGCATTAGGAGAAGAGGTATGTGATTTATTTAATGAAGATTTATCTTTTGAAGAACTATCTATCGCTTTTCATGAATTATTTGATGAATGTAGAACTGTTAGCAAGAAGTTAAGTATCTTAAAGAAAGAGCATGCTTTGCTACAAGATAAGTTTGATAGTCTTCAAACTCCTCCATGCTCTAAGTGTGAGCACTTAGAAGTAATAAAAAATGAAAATTTGCTTCTTAAGGAAACCTTAAACAAGTTTAAGGTTGGTAGCAAAGGATTAGATATGATCCTTGCACACAAGGGTCCCATCGTAAATAGAAATGGAATTGGATTTGTAAAAGGATTACATCAAAATCCTACCACTTTCATAAAAGGACCTACATTACATGTTTCCTCTTATATGAAATGCAACTTTTGTTGCAAATCCGGACATATTATCTACAAATGCCCATTTAGGAAAATTAGTTCACAAAAATTAATATGGGTTCCTAAAGGAACTATAAAGAATTCAATCATAAATAACAAAGTTAGTGGGTCAATTTTTGAGGCACCCAAAATCAAATGGGTACCTAAAAATCATCCTCTTTTGTAGACAAACCCACAAGCTAGGAGCAAGAGATGGTATCTCGATAGTGGATGCTCAAGATATATGACTGGAGATCAATCTCATTTCTCTATGCTCACTAGCAAAGAAGAAGGGTACGTTACCTTCGGAGACAACAACAAGGGCAAAATCATTGGCAAGGGAACTATTGGTAACAAACTTAATTTTTCCATTGATGATGTCTTACTAGTTGATGGATTGAAACATAATCTCTTGAGTATTAGTCAACTATGCGATAAAGGTTACATCGTTAGATTTGAATCAAATATGTGCATTATTGAAAAACCAAATCATAACATGACTATGATTGCTTTAAAACAAAATAATGTCTATACCATCAATCTTGATGAACTAAGTAATGAAATGTGCTTCTCCGCCGTAAATGATGATGCTTGGCTTTGGCATAGGAGATTAGGCCATGCAAGCATGAAAACAATATCTAAGATCTCATCTCAAGAATTAGTACGAGGAATTCCAAATATAAAGTTTATTAAGGACAAAGTATGCGATGCATGTCAACTAGGCAAACAAATAAAAACAAGCTTCAAACCAAAAAATCAAATTAGCACTACTAGACCATTACAATTGATCCATTTAGACTTATTTGGACCAATTGATACAACAAGTCTAGGTGGAAGCAAATATGCTTTTGTGATTGTGGATGACTACTCTAGATACACTTGGACCTATTTCTTAGCTCACAAAAGTGATTGCTTCAAGTGTTTCTCTAAATTTTGTAAACTCACTCAAAACGAAAAAGGCTTCATGATTTCATCAATTCGGAGTGATCACGGTGGTGAATTCCAAAATCGTGACTTTCAAAATTTTTGCGAAAGTAATGGGTACAATCACAACTTCTCAACTCCAAGAAATCCTCAACAAAATGGAGTAGTTGAAAGGAAAAATAGAAACCTACAAGAAATGACAAGAACTATGTTGAATGAACATAGTTTACCTAAGTACTTTTGGGCCGAAGCCGTAAATACGGCTTGCTACATCATGAATAGAGTTCTAATAAGACCATCCTTATCCAAAACTCCCTATGAATTATGGAATAACAAAAACCAAACATCTCCTATTTTAAAGTTTTTGGTTGTAAATGCTTTATTTTAAATGAAAGGGATGCTTTAGGAAAATTTGATGCTAAATCCGATGAAGGCATCTTTCTTGGTTACTCTTCCGTTTCTAAAGCTTTTCGAGTTTTTAATAAAAGAACTTTAGTAATTGAAGAGTCTATTCATGTAGTTTTTAATGAAATTTTCGATTTAAAGAAAAATGATTTTGATGATGATCTTGGTTTTGATAATTTGAATTTAAATGAACCCTCTCCTCAAAATAGCCATTTGAATGCATCTTCTTCCGAAATTTCTTTACCAAAAGAATGGAAGTATGTAGATGCTCATCCAAAAGAGCAAATTATAGGAGATACATCAAAAGGGGTTCAAACTCGTTCTTCTTTCAAAAATTTCTGTGCTAACACCGCTTTCCTTTCTCAAATTGAACCTAAATGCATTGACGAAGCCTTAAAAGATGATTTTTGGATCATTGCAATGCAAGAAGAATTGAACCAATTTGAGAGGAATGAGGTATGGAAGCTTGTTCCTAGACCAAGTGACCACTAAGTCATAGGTACTAAGTGGGTCTTTAGAAACAAGCAAGACGAAAATGGTATCGTGGTTAGAAACAAGGCTAGATTAGTGGCCAAAGGTTTCAACCAAGAAGAAGGTATCGATTACGAAGATACCTTCGCTCCCGTGGCTCGATTAGAAGCCATAAGGATGCTCCTTGCCTATGCTAGTAGTAATAATTTTAAACTATTTCAAATGGATGTTAAAAGTGCTTTCTTGAATGGCTTTATTTCCGAAGAAGTATTTGTCGAACAACCTCCTGGATTTGAAAATTCTCTTCTTCCTAATCATGTATTCAAATTGACTAAAGCTCTCTATGGCTTAAAACAAGCTCCTAGAGCTTGGTATGAAAGGCTTAGTTCCTTTCTTATTTTAAATAATTTTACCAAAGGCAAGGTTGATACTACATTGTTTATTAAACATTTTGAAAATAATTTTCTTATTGTGCAAATTTATGTTGACGATATTGTGTTTGGCTCTTCGGATGAATCACTATGTGAATCATTTGCCAAATGTATGAGTCTTGAATTTGAAATGAGTTTAATGGGTGAATTAACTTTCTTTTTGGGATTACAAATCAAACAACTTAGTGATGGTATATTTCTTAACCAATCCAAATATACATTAGAATTGTTAAAACGATTTAACATGGATAGTTCAAAAGCAATAAACACCCCTATGAGTACTGCGACTAAGTTAGATATGGATGAAAATGGTGAAAGTTTCGATCAAAAAACATATAGGGGAATGATAGGTAGTCTACTCTACCTCACTGCGACTAGACCGGATATTATGTTTAGTGTAGGACTTTGCGCTAGGTTTCAATCTAATCCTAAATTATGTCATCTTAAGAGTGTTAAAAGAATATTTAGATATCTTAAAGGAACTCCAAATTTAGGATTGTGGTATCCAAAATCTGAAAAATTCGATCTAATAGCTTATGCAGATGCCGATTTTGGCGGATGCAGGATAGATAGAAAAAGTACATCCGGAACATGCCAATTTTTAGGACATTCACTTGTTTCTTGGACTTCCAAGAAACAAAATTCAGTCGCACTATCTACGGCGGAAGCCGAATACATTGCTGCAAGTGCATGTTGTGCACAATTAATTTGGATGAAAAATACATTAGAAGACTATGGAATTCACCTTAAAAATATTCCCATAAAATGCGATAATACTAGTGCCATATGCCTTACTAAAAATCCAATTCAGCACTCTAGAACTAAGCACATCGACGTTAGGCATCATTTCATACGCAATCATGTTCTTAACAATGATGTTGTTCTAGAATTCATTGACACAAAGCATCAATTAGCAGATATATTCACAAAAGCCTTGAATGAAGACCAATTTGAATTCATTAGAAGGGAATTAGGTATGTTAAAGTGTCCCTAAACAATAAACTTGTTTGATTGGATTTTCCGTAAAGTTTTTCATCTTCTTTCCATCTCTCATTCTCCTTCAAATTCCATATGACATGTTGTGAAATCTCGAAATAGACTTTGATGACTTGATTATGAATTTCAAGTTAGCGATTTGATTTAAATAAGTTTTATCTAAATCATAATCTTGATCTTGCAAAATTGGAATCACAAATAATATCTTTTGGCATTCATGAATTGATACTTACAAATATGAAAGTATTGGCATTCATGAGTTGAATTTGATTGAAACATTGTATGCTTAAATTAATCATTCTCCTATGTTTCAAAAATTCTTTAAATGCCTTATGTGATGATTAAAAAGTAATGTTGAGATTTTCATTAATTTGATGATTTGAATGAGTTTGTATTCGAATTATGATCTTGACTTCGTGAAATTACTACTTGAATTTTTTTATCCCAATCTCTCTCTTATATACATCTACAATTTCTGTTATTCATAGAAAGAAGAGATTAGATAATATGAATGCATGCTGAATTTTCCTCTAAAATGAACTCTGCGTAAATATTTTTGCATACTTAATTTTCAATGATAAAATCATTGTATGACAAAATATGTGCTTCAAGTCTCATTTTCCTTTTTGTTGATGACAAAGGGGGAGAAAAGTGATGACTTATATCATTCTTAATAGCATGACAAAATATGAATTGCAAAATCCTTGAGAAAAGTGATCGATCGATGATTATCTTATATGCCTTGCAAAATCCTTGAAAATATCGTAAGATTGATTGATCATATTGAATGCATGTCTAAAATGTATAATCATGCAATTCAAGTTGAAAATCTTTATCTCTTGTCATAGTAAAATTTGTCTCTTATCTTTCGATTTGAAAAAGATTTTCATCAAAGTTTCGCATTTACATTATGCTTAATGAGAATAACGATAAGTTCTACGGTTAGAGCTTATCGGTTTATACTTGAATTCAATGATGAAATTCAAGGGTTTTATCTTCTCATAATATGGCATACAGATAGGGGGAGTTACGTTTAACTCCGTCATCAATTGATTGTCATCATCAAAAAGGGGGAGATTGTTGAATCTCGGATTTTGATGATAAAATCAATTGATGGGTTATTTGATCTAATCCATATTATTGAGTTAAGTGTGCAGGATTAACTACGATAACCAGAAAACACAAAGCGAGAATACCGGAGTCAAGTTCGATGGACGTTTAAGAGTTCGAAGAATCGTCGGAGATGCTGCCAGAACCAACCGAGAAGAAATCGGGAACCTGTCGGAATTTTCAGAAGTTCGCCGAAGAGATCGTCGGAGGTTCACGGAGATCACCGAGAAGGCTCGGCTACTCATTAAAGTCATCACAAGTTCGGGAGCTTGCTAGAAGCCTGTCGGCAGAAAGTTCGTTGGAAAGCTCGCTAGAACAAGACTCGACGTTCGCGGTTGAAAATTTGCTTAGGACGTGTTTTGGTTATGTAGTCCACTTGTAATTAGGATTAGGATTAAGAGATAATCCTATATCCTGGTTAGGGGCCAACTGGGCCCAAAGTCAGAGTTGGTTTAGGCTAAAAATTAAGCTAAACCAGCGAACTAGAGAGCCAAGATTGAAGCCCAACTAGTGGCTGAAAACACTGTAGTCGGGCTGAAAATACTGTAGGCGGTGGCACCGCCTAGCTGGGCGGTGGCACCGCCCAGCACCCGAGTGCTGGGCGGTGACACCTCCTTGGCTGGGCGGTGGCACCGCCTGGCTGGGCGGTGGAACCGCCAGCACCGGGAACCCTAAGAGAATTCAAATTTTGGAGCCCAAAATTTGAATCCTCTTGAGGCCTATAAATACCCCTCAAATCTCAGCTGAGGTTACAACTTTTGAGAAGCATTTTGATTGAGAGAAAAGTCTTAGAAAGTCTTAGCAAGTCTTGTTTTCAATTTGCTAGAGAGTTCTCCTCCTTCTTTCTTATTGAAAATTTGTACGAGGTTGAGCTGCTTGTAAAAGGTTGTAAGAGGGGTGTTTACCCTTCCATTTCAAGAGACTTGCTAGTGGAAGGTGGGAGCCTCATCGAAGAGGGGCCTCGCAAGTGGAGTAGGTCATTTGACCGAACCACTCTAAAAATCGGCGTAATCTCTGGTTTGCTTTTTATTATTGTCATTTACATTACTGCAAATCTTCTTACTGCTTTAGTTCCTTATTACTCTTGCTGCGCAACTTTAAGAATATGCCTTCAAGTTAAATTTCTCAAGTTTCGTTCTTAACGTACGAAAGATTTTGTTAAAATCGAAGTTTTAATCCGCTGCACTAATTCACCCCCCCCTCTTAGTGCCGCTCCGATCCTAACAATTCGTGCCTTAAAGGCTTCAAATTTTGCATTGATTGCCTCCTCAGATGCCATAGTATATGACTCTAAATCTGTGATATTAAGATCTCTCTTTTGTTGACGGGTTAAAGGCATGTATAGGTTTGATAGAAATCCGTGAAAGTTTGCTGCAGAATTGTGTTGTCTTGTAAGAGCAGAATTATCGTCGAAGAAACAGCGGTTTCTCGACGAAATCTCCACAAAAATTTGAGAGATTTGAGGAGGGAATTGACAGCAATATCTCAGTTTATATGATAGCAAGGATGTCCAATTTAATCAAGAAAATTTTAGCAGTAACAGCAAGAAAATTGGTGTAAGTTGCGATAGCAGGATTCTCGTCAAAAAATTTCAGCAACTTACGATGAAAATTTACAGCAATATAGGAACGAATTTTTTTTTTTTTTGGATTTTCGAATAGGGATAACTAAATTGCAACAGCAGTAAGGTAGAAAACCAGAACCTGTTGCAATTCACGGGGAGATGAAAGGATGATCTGCGGTGGTGGAGATGACCATGGAATTTGGTGATGATCTTTTAAGAAATTGTGGGAATTGCTTTGAGCGGTTGTGGAGGGTTGATGGATGGCAGTGGAAGGGCAGCGAGATACCAAGAATGCTGCTCTGATACCAGGTGTTAGAACCCTTGCAGATTCTAAACTTGGGGTTGATCTCTTTAGGGGATCGGCCTCCTTGGAACTCTATAGGGGTTTCTCCCTCCAAGTTGCTGCTCAAAGGCTGCCGAAAATATTCATCTATTGCTTATGAAAGAGAAGGAATACATGGCTATTTATAGGGCTTCTAAACCCTAACTCCTAATAGGACTCCTACTCAAGACTCCTATTCCCTTACAACTCCTAATTCTTCTCTAAGAAAAAACCTCCTAACATAATGTCCCTCTCAATTAGGACTCTCCTAGCTAGAGTCTTAACAAACTCTCCTAGCTAGAGTCCTAACAGAATGTCCCTCTCAATTAGGACTCTCCTAGCTAGAGTCCTAACACTCGACCAACTCAACCTACACCGAGAATCGGTTCCTACTTATAAAGATGGAAGGCCACGTGAGTCAATCTAATTGCCTCACGTTTACCGACTTAATATTATCGAGAGAGATGTTTCTATGATTTGGTCTCCTAATATGACATGTCACACGTATACATATTTAATATATATCTACATCGCATCCAAATTTATATACATATCTAGTATGTGTATAAACAATCACACCAGTGCATCTCCATGCCCTGTGATCGTCTATCTCGTCCGAGCCAGTAGGCCTAATCACTCACATTAAGATCTATGTGTTCAATGGTGCATCTCCATGCCCTGTGATCGTCCATCTCGCCCTCTTCTGTCGACATCTAGATGCATCTTCATGCATCGCGATCATCCGTCTCGTGGGTCCCGCTATCGCATCCACGCTCCCGCTATGCCTCCTCATGTGATTACAACTTAATCATAGGCACGTAGGCCCGACAATAAACGAGAAATATAATGAAGGCTTGCAGACCTCAATAATAATAATCACAAGTACACACATCACACGGTCCATGATCATCCGTCCACACATCATACATCACATGTATAAATAATCATCATCATGTAGGACTACTAGATAATGATAAAAAATAATAATTAATTAAACCTTTTAATTAATTAGTATTTTATGAAATCAGGGACATATAGGAAATTTCTGAATTTATAGGGGTATTTTTATAATTTGGACAAAAGACAAAAACTAAAATTTCTCAAATTCTGAGGGGCAAAACTATCTTTTGTTCAAAAAACCCTAATACCCAACTCCCCTTTGTTGCTGTGGCCGTCGCCACCTTGCTAGCGGCGGCCTGTGCGGTGGGGCGAGGGCGCTGCCCTCGCTTGCAGGCGGCACGCCCGTTGGCGGCTTTGCTGTCGCGGGTGTGCGCCCCCGCGGGCGGTTCTGTCGGCAAGGCAGCGCCCGCAGGCGGTGCTGCCCTTGTAGGTTGGCGCCCCAACGGGCGCCGCCGCCTCCGCGGGCGGTTCTGCCTGCGGGGCAATGCCCGCAGGCGGTGTTGTCCCGTCGGGCGACCGCCCCTACGGGGGGGTTTCGCTCGCGGGAGCAGCGGCGGCAGGCGCCGCTGCCCTGCGGTGCCTCACCCCGCGGGAGAAGCGGCCGCAGGTGCGTATGCTTGCGGGTTGCCAGCCCCGTCGGTCGCAAGCCTGCTACAAGCAGGTCGCCGGCCGGCTACTGCAAACACAGCCCCTGTGCTGCCTGCTTGTGGCTCGCTGCACACATGCAGATTGAGGGCGACAGCAATAGTTGCTGCCCTTGTTTTTGCATCAATGATTTTGACGTCAAAATTCTTCTTAAACACAACATACGCAATTCAAAACCAATCATTCGCACGAACAACCTGGCTCTAATACCACTGTTGGGAAATCTTGGGGGTGACATCACATGCGCAGCGGAAGAACAAGAAAACAAAATCCCTGATTCTCAAAGAGATGTTCGTCGTCGTGAGAAGATTGGTGCGCAAAATCCGCGAAACATAAAAAACTACGTATAGAGTAGATTGTGTTACCTAGGGAGATCGTATATCCCTGTTTCCTCGCAGATCTTTAGGAGAGGGTGAAGGAGGTCAAGCATCCTCCTCTCTAGCGGTGATCCACACAGTAGGGCAGCGACGATGCTCCTCAAAACTCCATGCCTACTCTGAGGTGGAGAGGGGGAGGAGAATAGGAGAGGCAAGCAAAGGCCCAATACTCATCGCAATGCCTACCATATGTGTGTGACCCTCTGGGCCCAATATTGAGCTGGCCGTGAGTCATACCTGTTAGAACTTCTTCTAACTCAATGATTTATTATCTCTGTAATAATTCACTTGACTCATTGACTACGGACGTACTAGGCCACTATGCCGTAGTCCCCAGACTATACAGGAAAATCCAATCCATTGGATCTGTCTGTCCTCAGTTACCGTGTACCTATAGTCCCTCATTCATATAATATCCTAAAGACCGTATATCGAGCATGGTGTTGTCAGACCCATACGATTTCTACTCGAGTCTCGCTCTAATCGGATTCTCCGAGAGAACTCTTTCTCTCTCAACCCGAATGACCCTGGCTTGGGATTTGTCTGAGCAAGAACACATGGGATATTCCTCTCATGACGCTGAGAGTGGATGATCCTTTATGAACACTCAATAGCCCTCGTAAGGTCGACTACCACTCCCAATGACCAGCTGTACTAGATCTAGGACAGCCAAACCTATAAATCTGGTATCAAAGAGTGGAGCACTCATACAGGACATCCTTGGTGTCTCAAGTCTAAGGACCAGATACACCACTAGGACTATGGAATCGCTGTCTGACAATAAGGCATCATCAACCATCCAGCATTCCATAAGCGGATCAAATAGTGAACTCATTCTCCAATAAGCACTTGTAGTATATCCCTAGTGTCCCTACTGTCACGCCCCCCGAATTTAATTCTCATTTAGGAGGTGTGAAACTAACTCAAGATTGATAATATTATAATTCAACAAATAATCCAGGATCCAATCACACATTTGAGGTCACTAAGAAAAATATTTAAGTCATTCACCTCTACAATCCACAATTCACAAAACCTGTTCAGTTTATAATCATACATCATGTCACTAGATGATTCTTAAAATTCAAAAGCAACTTAACTAAACCATAACTATATCATAAATCCATAATCACGATAATTAATGCAATCACAAAACCAACATGTACTACATGTTTATATCAGAACACAGTTTAGACTTAACATTTTCAAAATCCTAACGTAAGAGGTACTTTTCAAATATTTACATGATACATCAATCTAGATTTGTTATTGATATTTCATTACACCCAAAAAGAACTTATACAATATCAACCTATCAAGTACAAAATATTTGCCCCAAAATATTCTAGTCTTCCACTACCTCAACCCAATTTACACATTTTAGTGAGCGATAAGCTATCCTGAAAAATTTATATATCAACTGGGTGAGCATATAAAGCTCAGCAAATGACTAACATATCCATAGTAAAGAGGACAGGTTTCAAACAAATAAGGTATCAAAATATAAAGTAGACATACAAGATGAAACGGTAGCATGTTTTGTTTGAATGTAGAATTACAATGTCGTATCGTTCGAAGCACGTTTTATTCATACAATCGAGGAAAGGTAATTGGAGCATATCATTGGCATAAGGAGCATATCGATGACATATGGAAGTTTTCAAGGTATAACAAAGACTTATAAAATTTCGAAAATATATCAAAGAACAAAACATGAATAGAAGCTCAAATGTCACATGACGATGCATTCATTTCATTCTTATCCAAAGCATGCATAGAAACATAGGCAAAGCTTTGGATATCATTGTTGAATCTCATATTTTGATGATGAAACTACTTGATATATGTTTATGATTTAATCTGTGTTTTGATTGACGCAAGATGCTTCGATCAGGATGAGACAATTAAAGCAGGAAAATCATGTTGTGCCAGAGGAACATGTCAGAAGATTGGACGTTGGGCCGGTGGATCGGTTGACGTATCGACAGAAGGCTTCGGGCCATGGACTCGGGCATCGGGCCAAGAAGAACAGGTATTGTCCCAAGGATATTGGAGTTGCGGAGTCAACTGGCCGATTGGGCAATAGGCTGCAGGAGAGGACGATGCGCCGAAGAATCGGACGAAGCGTCAAGGGACCAATGACATGCAGGACAACTTGGTTAATTGCTTAGGATTAATTGTCTCGATTGAAGTTTTGTTTTAAGTGTGCAGGATTAACTACGATGGAAGAAAGACATGTAGTAGGAGTTGCGCCGGAGTCAAGACAATGATCACGTTGGGAGTTCGAGAGTTCGACGGAAGTTCGGACAGTCGTCGGAGGTTCTATGGGAACAAATCCGAGAAGTCCATAAGCTTGCCAAAGAAGCTCGTTGGAACTCACCAAGTGAATCATCGTAAGTCCAGGAGTTTGTGGGAAGTCCGCAGGAGCATCACCGAGGGTTCATCGGATGATCGACGGAAGTTCGCCGGAAGCTCGCCAAAAGAAGCGATTGACGCACCGGAGCAAGTTGTAGTAAATGTCTTAGGGAATATCATAGTTTGCACAATGATTAAGTTGGAAATGGGAGGTGATCCCATTAACTTAATCTTGGGGCAATTGGGCCCCTAAAAAACCCAAATTGGGCCGAATGGATCAACCCATTCGGACCCTGATTTCTGCCAGGCGGTTGAACCGCCCAAGGCAGGAGGTTGCACCGCCTGGGCTCAGTCTCCGAGCGAGACTGGGAGGTGCAACCGCTCCAGCCAGGCGGTGGCACCGCCTGGGCTCAGTCTCCGAGCGAGATTGGGCGGTGCAACCTCCCCTGACAGGAGGTGGCACCGCTTGAGCTCGGTCTTCGAGCTCTGCCAGGCGGTGCAACCGCCTCAGTCAGGAGGTGCAACCACCTGAGCTCGGTCTTCGAGCTCTGGCAGGAGGTGCAACCACCCCTGACAGGAGGTAGCACCGCCCAGAGGCTCAGTCTTCGAGCTCTGCCAAGCGGTGCAACCGCTCCAGTCAGGAGGTGCAACCGCCTGATCCCAGAATTCCGGGAATTGACAGTTTTGAGCTCCAAATTTGAACTAGGTTGGGGCCTATAAATACCCCACCCATTCAGCACTGAAATGGCATGAACTTACACCAAAATCTTGATCTTTTTCTGTGATTCTTAGAGCTCAAAATTGTTGTAAAGGCCAAAAGTTCTTCTCCCTCTTTTCTTCCAAGTTCTGAGTTGTAGAGAGAGGAGAGAAAATTCTGTAAGGGTTGTCTCCTAAGCCCGTCAAAAGGAGTGAAACTGTAAAAGGGTGGTTGGCCTTCACCTATTGAAGGAAGGCCTCTAGTTGACGTCGGTGACCTCGTCAGTGGAGGAAGCCAAAAGTGGAGTAGGTCAAGATTGACCGAACCACTCTAAATCTCGGTTTGCATTTACTTTGAGCATCTTATCTTTACTGCAAACCTCCTGAATAGCTTACTGCCTTCTGTGTTTTTATGAACATGTTTCAAAGTTCAGTGCTTTCCGAATCGGGGTTTAAGACGCAAATCAGTTTTATCGTACGAACGTCGTATTTCAATTTGCGCTTATATTCTGATTTCCATCATAACTGCAAACTGCGTTCCTATCTTTGCTGCATCTCTCCTAGTCAAAAGTTCAAGTGATTTATGAATCAGCTTTCTTACCAAAATCACTTCTATCGAACGAACGCAGTTTTCGATTTCAATCGCAGAAGGTTTTTCCGCTGCACTAATTCACCCCCCCCCCTCTTAGTGCTCTTGATCCTAACAATCATATCAAACACATAGAAGGTGAAGTGGGATCATAACATAATATGGTCCATCCATTTCTGAATGACCACCAAACATAAGTCTCCCACGTCTAGGAGCTCCATCCACCAACGTCTGAGTGAAGTCATAGGGGGCCGGCAGAGCATCGCAGGCTCTAAGCATAACTCCCTTTACCATTTCTGGCAAAGGTTCACATTTATCCCACAAACACCGGAGTACAAAGGGATAGTATGAATAATGAAATTAGCATATATTTGAAGCACATGCGGAACAACGAAATGTACATATGCCTTTCGAGTCAATACGATACAAACCAAATCTTTCACAAATGTATTCAGATTTGAAAGAGAACAAAAGCAAGAGCATACAAGGATTTCAAGAAATCATATATAGCTCAATTAAAATAAGAAAGTTAGATAAATTCAATGTCCAAAGAAATGAAACTGGAAGAGGCACATATCGAAAGCAAATGCGGAACAATGGGATGCATGTGCCGAATCATTACAATGCAAACATGATCTTTAGATGATAGCTACAGATGTACAAATAAATAAAGGACAAAAGTATACAGAAATTTAAGATAATAATGTAAAGCTTAACTGAAGTAAGAGTTTTTTGCCGAAATCGATTTCCAAAGAGAAGAAACAAGGAAAGCCAAAATCGACCAAAGCTCGATTCTGACAGAATTTGATAGGAACATTTTATGAACTATTTGGATAACCAATTATGCTCCAATTTATACAAAATAGGTGTCATTAGAAATCTTTGTCAATCTAGTTTTAGGCAAATCAAGTTTTACAAGAATTGGAATTTACAACAGAGAGTTACAGATAATTTCATAGTGAAAGGTCTGAAAATATTAGCTTTGTTTTACTGAATCCATAAGGTCGATGAAAGTAGATGTTTCAGTTAGCAATTGTACTCCAAAAATTTCAAATCAGGAATATGCAAAAATCATTTTGAGTCTAGCTTTGAATAAATCATATTTTGTGTGAATCTGAATTCACTGCAGAAAGTTATAAGTAGTTAAGCAACAAGAGGTCAGAAATTTCAGTCCCTATTTTGTAGAATCTGTAGGGTTAATTTAAACATAAGTCTTAATAGGCATTTAAACTCCAAATCATTCAATCTTAGTATCAAAATAAAGATTTTTTTGTCTACTTTCAAATAGAATAGTTATGTCTAAATTAAAGTTTATTACAAAATGTTATGATCGAAACATTGTATAGAGGTCAGATTACCGAAAAATTACAGATTCCTAGCTTTGTATCAAAACGAAAGAAGGTCTAGTTCTCAGTTGAAATCTTTCAAATTTTGCAGAATAAAAATGGAAACAGAGATTAAGGTTACTGTTGGATGGGGTTAGAACGCTTGCCTTCAAATTATTTGAATTCCAAATGTGGGAAAATTGATGAAAAACCTCACGCTCTTCTTCTTCTTCTTCTTCTTCTTTTCTCAAACTCACGTTAGCTGCAACTCTTCAGGTTTGTTTTCTTTAACCTTTCATCTAATTATTTGGGTTTTGGCTAATGCAAAAGTTGCAAGGTATCATGCATGCATGAAAGGGGCTAGGTGTCATCTTTAGAGCAAAGATAGGTGGCACCAACCTTAGGTTAGCTAGTGACACATGTCCACTATATATATATATATATATATATATATATATATATATATATATATAAACTTAAATCTGAATCCTTCATAAATTATATCAAACTTCTAATATTTACTCTTAGGTCCCTAGCCATAAACTTTTAATATAATATCATTGAATATAAAATAATTATTAAATAATCCTTATTTTTACAAACAAACCTTTTAATAAATTTTTAAAAATGGGGGATGTTACACTCTCCCCTCCTTAAAGAAAAATTTAGTCCTCTAAATTTATCATACCTCATTCGACGAAAAGATGAGGATAAGCTTTCATCATTTCTTCCTCAAGCTCCCAAGTTGTTTCCTCTCCAGAATAATATCTCCAGATCACTTTAACTAGAGGGATAACCTGATTCCTCAAGATCTTTTCTTTTTTTATCAATAATCTGAGTGGGCTCTTCCACATAAGATAAGTCTTTATTAATCACCATCGGCTCATACTTAATGATATGAGAGGGATCACGTATATAGTTTCTGATCATTGAAACATGAAATATATCATGGGTATGGCACAATGATGGTGGCAAGGCAATCCTGTAAGCGACAGAACTAACCCTCTCAAGAATCTCAAAAGGTCTAATAAATCTTGGGCTTAACTTTCCTTTCTTCCCAAATCTTACAATGCTTTTAGAAGGGGAGACCTTCAGGAATACAAAATCCCCGATTTGAAACTCAATATTTCGTCTTCTGTTATCAGCATAACTCTTTTGACGACTTTGAGCAGTCTTTAACCTTTTTCTTATAAGTTGAATTTTCTCAGTAGTCTCTTGTACTTTTTCTGGTGTTAATAACTTTCTGTCGCCAATTTCTTCCCAACATATAGGCGTCCTGCACTTTCGCCCATATAAAGCTTCATAAGGAGCCATCTGAATACTTGAATGATAACTATTATTGTAAGTGAACTCAATAAGAGAGATATCTTTAACCCATTCACCTTTCCAATCCATAACATAGGCTTGAAGTAAATCCTCAAGTGTTTGAATGGTTCTTTCTGATTGACCATCAGTTTGAGGGTGATAAGCAGTGCTAAACTTAACTTATGTGCTAATAGATTCCTGTAACCTTCTCCAAAATCTAGATAGAAATTTGGAGTCTCTGTCAGAGATTATCTCCTTTAGAACACCATGAAGTCTTACTATTTTATTTATATATAAATCTGCAAGCCTATCAAGAGAATAAGTCATATTGATCGGTAGGAAATGTGCAGATTTTGTTAACCTATCAATGATAACCCAAATAGCATCATGCTTTCTAGAAGTTCGGGGTAGTCCTGAAATAAAGTCCATGGTAATACATTCCCATTTCCATTCAGGAATATCTAAAGGTTGCAACAATCCTCCAGGTCTTTGGTGTTCTGCTTTGATTTGCTGACAAGTCAAACACTTTGAAACATATATTGCAATCTCCTTCTTTATGCCTTCCCACCAATAATGACTTTGGAAATCTCTATACATCTTAGTGCTACCAGGATGCATGGTGTACTTTGAATTATGACCATCCCTCAGGATTTGATTTTTGATATCTGAGTCATTTGGAACACATATTCTATCCCTAAATCTCAATAGGCCATCCTCTGAAACTCGAAAATTCACTTTCAATCCCTTTTCTACTTCATTCCTTAAGCAGATCAAGCGTCGATCTCGTAGTTGTCCTCCTTTAATTTGTTGAATGAGATCAAATTGCACTTGGATGGAGGCCATTAATATCATTGAGTCTTGCCCTTTTCTCATAAAATTCGAATCATAATTCTCTTCTAATAACTCCCATTGCTTCACAACCAAAGTCACCATAAAACTTGTAGATTTTCTACTAAGAGCATCTGCTACAACATTAGCTTTACCCGGGTGATAACGAATGGTATAATCATAATCCTTTAGAAGTTCTATCCATCTCCGCTGTCTCATGTTTAACTCTTTTTGAGTAAAAATATACTTTAAACTCTTATGATCAGTAAAGATTTCAAATGTTCATCCATACAAGTAATGCCTCCAAATCTTTAGAGCAAAAACAATTACTGCCAATTCCAAATCATGAGTTGGATAATTCAGTTCATAACTCTTTAGTTGTCTAGAAGCATAAGCAATTACTTTCCCTTCTTGCATCAAAACACATCCAAGGCCCTTTCTTGAGGCATCAGTGTAAACCATAAATCCCTCATCACCACTTGGAATAGTGAGAATAGGGGCACTAGTCAATCTCCTTTTTAACTCTTGAAAACTTTGCTCACAATCGTCACCCCATACAAATTTCACATTCTTTTGAGTGAGTTTGGTGAGAGGTTGAGCGATTCGAGAAAATCCCTCCACAAATCTCCTATAATAACCTGCCATGCCCAAGAAGCTTCTAACTTCTATCACATTTGTTGGTACTTCCCACTTAACAACAGCTTCCACTTTCTTTGGATCAACAGATATACCCTTCCCTGAAATCACATGGCCTAAGAAAGCAATTTCATTCAACCAAAATTCACATTTGCTGAACTTTGCATACAACTTCTTTTCTCTTTGTATGGATAATATATTTCTCAAGTGTTCCTCATGCTCCTGATTACTCCTTGAATATACTAATATGTCATCAATGAATACAATCACACAATCATCCAAGAATGGTTGAAATATCCTATTCATCAGTTCCATAAAGGCTGCAAGCGCATTAGTTAAACCAAAAGGTATCACTAAGAATTCATAGTGACCATATCGAGTTCTAAAAGCTGTTTTTGGAATATCCTCCTTCATGATCTTCAACTGATAGTAACTTGACCTTAAATCAATCTTGGAGAATACTTGTGCACCCTGCAATTGATCAAACAAATCATCAATTCTGGGTAGGGGATACTTATTTTTGATGGTCACCTGATTCAATTGTCTATAATCAATACAAAGCCTTAACGTTCCATCCTTCTTCTTAACTAATAGCACCGGAGCACCCCATAGTGAAACACTGGGTCGAATGAAACCCTTATCTAATAGTTCTTGTAGTTGCTTTTTCAATTCTTCTAGCTCGAGTGGTGCCATTCTGTAAAGAGGCTTAGATATTGGGGTTGTCCCAGGGACCAAATCAATAGTAAATTCACCCTCTCTATCTGGAGATAAACCAGGCAAGTCATTTCGAAATACATCAGGGAACTCTTTGACCACTGTAATTTCATTTAGGTGAGTTTCTTGATTTGAATGCTCCTTTACACACACCATATAACAAAAATAACCCTTCTGCATAAAACGATAAGCTTGAAGTGCTGATATCAAGCAAGGAGGCAAATCATGCCTAATACCCTCAAAGTAAAATATAGGCTGATCTGGTATGTAGAAAGTAATTATTTTTGTATAGCAATCAACGCTAGCATGATAGGAAGATAGCCAATCCATGCTAAGTATAATATCAAAACCCTGGATCTTTAGGAGAATCAAATCAGCAAGAAGTTCACATTCTCCGATAGAAATCAAACAAGATGGATAAACCAAGTTTGTTGTCAAAGAATCCCCAACAACAGTAGTTACATATAACATATAATCCAAGGGTCTAGGTTCAATGCCCAAGTAACAAGCAAAGTGTTGTGAAACAAAAGGTAAGTTGGAACCAAGATTAAATAAAACTTTTGCATTTCTTTTAAAAACATGAAGAATACCTTCAACCACTAATTTAGAGGCTCTGGAATCTTGTTCAGTAATAGCATATACTCTAGCATGGGCTGTTGACTTAGGAGGCAGTGGCTCTTTCTTCTTGTTCAATGGGCAATCTCTTACTTTATGATCTAACTTCCCGCAAGCAAAACAAGCTCTAGTCGTCCGAAAACATTGACTTGTTTCATGATTTAATCCACATTTAGCACATGAATGAGTCCTCTGTGGTGGTTTTTCTTTCTCAAATCTGGACATCTTGACCCTCTTATAACTTGTTTCAAATTCATTCCCTCTCTTACTTTTGCTGATAAACTTCTTATCTTTCTTGTCCCTAATTTCTTGAATTTCCTCCAAGTCTCTTTCAATTATTAAAGCCCTTTCGACCACATCGGTATAAGCTTGGAGTTTTAATGCTGATATTCGACTTCTTATAGCTGGCCTTAGACCCCTTTCAAATTTCTTTGCTTTTCTAATTTAATCATCAGTCATATGAGTGGTAAATCTGGAGAGCTCAGTGAATTTGGATTCATACTTTGCAACTGTCAAATTTCCCTAGATGAGATCCAAGAACTCCAATTCTTTCTGCTCTCTAATACAATATGGAAAATATTTATCGTTGAACTTTTCTATGAATGCCTTTGTTAGGACTCTAGCTTGGAGAGTCCTAATTGAGAGGGACATTCATGTAAAACTGTTAGGACTCTAGCTAGGAGAGTCCTAATTGAGAGGGACATTCTGTTAGGACTCTAGCTAGGAGAGTCCTAATTGAGAGGGGCATTCATGTAGGAGGTGTTTTCTTAGAGAAGAATTAGGAGTTGTAAGGGAATAGGAGTCTTGACTAGGAGTCCTATTAGGAGTTGGTTAGAAGTAAGAGTCTTAAGTAGGAGTCCTATTAGGAGTTAGGGTTTAGAAGCCCTATAAATAGCCATGTATTCCTTCTCTTTTGATAAGCAATAGATGAATCTTTTCTGCAGCCTTTGAGCAGCAACTTGGAGGGAGGAACCCCTATAGAGTTCCAAGGAGGTCGATCCCCTAAAGAGATCAACCCCAAGTTTAGAATCTGCAAGGGTTCTAACACCTGGTATCAGAGCAGCGTTCTTGGCGTCTCGCTGTCCTTCCACAGCTATCCATCAACCCTCCACAACCATCCAAAGCAATTCCCACAATTTCTTAAAAGATCGTCCCCGAATTCCGCCATCATCTCCACCACCGCGGATCATCCTATGATCTCCCCGTGAATTGCAACAGGTTCTAGTTTCCTACCTTACTACTGCTGCAATTTAGTTATCCTTATTTGAAAATCAAAAAAAAAAAAAAATCGTTCTTATATTGCTGCATAAACTTTTCGTCACAAAGTTTTCATCTCTACGACGAAAGATACATTGCAGAATTCCAGCCGCATAGCACCATCTGTTTGATCTTGCTACTGTGCTTTTTCTATCCAAATTTCTACGAAATTTTTATGACATCTTTGACACTTACTAACAGTGGATTTCCCTTTAGTTTCATCAAAAAATTCTCAGTATAAACTACTGATCTTTTATGTCCAATCTGCTGCACTTGAATTGCAGAATTCAAGCCGCATAGCACCATCTGTTTGATCTTGCTACTATGCTTTTTCTATCCAAATTTCTACGAAATTTTTATGACATCTTTGACACTTCCTAAGTGTAGATTTCCCTTTGGTTTTATTGAAAAATTCTCAATATAAACTACTGATCTTTTATGTCCAATCTGCTGCACTTGAAAATCTATGCTGCAGAAAATTTCAGCTGCATATCGTTGCCTTAACCCATCTATTTGCAATCTTTTTTGAATGAAATTTTTTATAAACTTCATATATCATCTTGGCTTCCATCTAAGATTGATCTATTAAGAAATTCATCTCTAAAAACAATTTTATGTTGCTGCAAATCTTCATCGTAACCCGCTGAAATTTTTCGACGATAATTCTGCAATTGCAACTTGCACCAATTTCTTTGCTGTTATACTGCCGAAATTTTCTTTATTAAATTAGATATCCTTGCTGTCATATAAACTGTGATTTTGCTATCAATTCCCTCCTCAATTCTCTCAAGTTTTTGGTGGAAATTACATCGAGAAACCGTTGTTTCTTCGACGACAATTCTACTCTTACAAGACAGCACATACTTGCTGCAACTTCCACGGATTTCTGTCAAACCTTTGCTACCATCTACCACAGATCCAAAACTTTCATCCACAGCCCTAAAACTCTACCAAACCACACCCTCAAACTGCACCCAAAACAGCTACAAAACAAGCCTAAACCGCAGCCTACATCCACCAATCCACCAACACTTTCGACCATCACTTCTCTCAACTTATACATGCCTTTAACCCAACAGCAAAAGAGAGATCTTAACATCATTGATTTGGGGCCATATACTATGGCATCTAAGGAGGCAATCAATGCTAAATTCAAAGCCTTGGAGGCGCGAATGGAGGATAAGATTCGGACGCTCTTTACCGAACTCAGATTGGGTCGACCACTAAGCCCGAAGAAATCATATCAATGAGAGAGCTTTGCCCAATCACACCAAGCCTGAAGAGATGACTTCCAAGGGAGGGTAGGCTCTATGACCAACCCCAACTATCCATGCATGAGAGTGGACTTCCCTAGATGGGAAGAAGGAGACCCGATTGGTTGGATCTCGCGTGCGGAGCGATATTTTCGGTACCACAAAATAGCGGATGTATCTATGGTGAAAATTGCAGCTATACATCTTGAAGGGGATGCTATACAGTGGTTTGACTAGTTTGAACATACTTATGGAGTCCTTTCATAGCGTCAATTCAAAGAAGGACTGCTGATTCGCTTCAAACCAACCGATTACGAGAATATTGACGAACAACTAGCAAAGATCCAACAAACCTCCACCATTCAGGAGTACCAAACCAGGTTTGAAAGGTTATCTAATCAAACTCATGATTGGTCTCAAAAACAGCTATTGAGGACCTTCATTGAGGGCTTGAAGCCGGAGATCCGAGGAGAAGTTAAAGCGCGACAACCGTATACGCTTATGGCAGCCATCTCTTTCGCACGACATCAAGAGGAGCAATTGAACCATGAAGCTCGGAGGACTAGGGTCACTCCTCAACCAGTAATATTGAAGCCCTCAGCCCCCCCTACTGTCGACCACATCCCTGCACCAAAGAGGATAACAGGAGAAGAGCTTCGGGAGCGATATGCGAAGGGGTTATGTTGGCATTGTGACGAGCCGTGGAGCCATGAGCATCGCTGTAGTAAAGGAGGACTTCTTATGATTGAATCGATAGAAGAAGAGGTCATTGAACATCCAAAAGAGAGCCTTGAACATGAAGAAGAAGATGCGGAAGAAGAGCCACAACCGACTGACGTTACAGTACACGCACTAGCCAGCTACTCAAACCCGCAAACGATGAAAATTGGAGGCCTTCTCAAACAACAACCGATCACTGTTCTCATCGACACGGGCAGTACTACTAACTTCCTATATAGTAAACTTATTGTTCGGATAGCATTACCTATCGAGAATCGCTGTAGGTTTGATGTTAAGGTCATCAACGGACGGATTTTGAATTGTGATCATAGGCGCCCGTAGGAGAAACTATTGCTGAAGGACCAAGAGATAATTGCAGATTTCTTCCTTCTCCCTCTTAACAATCATGAGGCCATGCTCAGAATTAAATGGTTGATGACATTAGGTGATATTTTCTGAAATTTTATTAAACTAATTATGAAATTTTACAGTAAGGAGAAATAGGTGACATTGCACGAGAAACGTGGGGGCGACATAACAACGATTTGCACACAACAAATGAAGAATGTTTTGCATAAAGCATGCAGTGGCTTTTTGGTACAACTTGAGCAGCAAACTAAGGGAGAGCCAATAGAATTTGAAGATCTAAATCTACTTCCTTTGCTTGCTGAATTTTCAAATATATTTGACGAACCGTGCAACCTACCTCTTACCCGTCGGCATGATCATTGTATAACGATTCTTCCAGGCAAATCTTTAGTAAATACTTGGCCATATCATTATCTACATCTCCAGAAGGATGAAATAGAAAGGATTATAAAAGAGATGCTCGAAACAGGAGTTATTCGGCCGAGTTGCAACCTCTACTCTTCACCGGTGCTACTTGTACACAAGAAGGACGGAACATGGCGAATATGCGTTGATTACCGAGCTCTCAATGGCATAACCATCAAGGATAAATATCCTATTCCAGTACTAGATGAATTGCTATATGAAAGGGAGCACAAATCTTCACAAAGATGGACCTTTGATCCGGGTATTATCAAATACGAGTGTACGAAGAAGTCATACCGAAAACCACCTTTCGAACACACAACGGCCACTAGAAATTTTTACTTTCTTCAACAAAAGTTGGGATATCTTGGGCATATCATATCAGAGGAAGGTGTAATGGTGGACCCCTTCAAAATTGGAGCAATGCAAAACTGGCTGACCCCGAGAAAAATAAAATTGCTATATGGCTTTCTGGGTTTAACAGGCTACTACCGCAAGTTCATGAAAAACTATGGAAAGATCAGTGCACCACTTACTTCCTTACTGAAAAAAGATGTCCTCCAATGGTTGAACAGAGCCTCCATGGCCTTCGACAAACTTAAGGCAGTCATGATGACAACGCCGGTGCTAACACTACCAGATTTCAACCGACCCTTCATTATTGAGGCCGACACATCTGGAGTCGGAATTGGAGCCATTCTCATGCAAGATGGTCGACCACTCGCATACACTAGCAAGGCATTATCTCCCTCCCATCAAAATAAGTCAACATATGATAAGGAGATGCTCGCCATTGTGCGCACAGCAACGAGGTGGAGACCCTACTTGATTGGTCGACGATTTCAAAATAAAATCGACCATAAAGGCCTCAAGTACTTTTTAGAGCGAAAGATACCATCCCCTGAGCAGCAAAAATGGGTAACAAAACTTCTTAGATTTGATTTTGAAATAACTTACAAAAAGGGGAAAGAGAATGTTCTTGCAGATGCGCTTTCGCAGCTACCCGAGCAAGCTGAATTTTCGATCGTTTTACTTCCAACCAGTGACTTCCTTGAGGATATTAAGATGGAATGATAGGAAGATTCGGAGACCAGTAAGATACAAAAAAAATTAGAGGAAGCACCAAGCTCCGTGGCTCATTACAATCGGGACTCAAAAGAATTATGCTATAAGGGACACATTGTGCTTGTGACAAATTCTACTTGCATCTTCAAGAGCAGATTTTGGACAAAGTCATTCCATATGTAGGGTACTAAATTGAAAAGGAGTACGACATATCACTCACAAACCAACAGCCAGACGGAAGTTTTAAATAGGTGCTTGGAGACAGCCCAAAGCCACCCACCAAATATGACTACCCAAAGAGAACTCCAGACCCAGCCAAGTGTCATTATTGATCGACGGATCGTGACTCGACGACGATGACCCACTAATGAAGTGCTAATACAGTGGGCGAACCTACCAATAGAAGATGCCACTTGGGAGAACTATGACGACTTGAAGATCAAATTCCCAGAATTCACAAATCATCAGCCTCGAGGACAAGGCTGATTTGAAGAGGGCGGGTCTGTTAGGACTCTAGCTTGGAGAGTCCTAATTGAGAGGGACATTCTGTTAGGACTCTAGCTAGGAGAGTCCTAATTGAGAGGGACATTCTGTTAGGACTCTAGCTAGGAGAGTCCTAATTGAGAGGGGCATTCATGTAGGAGGTGTTTTCTTAGAGAAGAATTAGGAGTTGTAAGGGAATAGGAGTCTTGACTAAGAGTCATATTAGGAGTTGGTTAGAAGTAAGTGTCTTAAGTAGGAGTCCTATTAGGAGTTAGGGTTTAGAAGCCCTATAAATAGCCATGTATTCCTTCTCTTTTGATAAGCAATAGATGAATCTTTTCTGCAGCCTTTGAGCAGCAACTTGGAGGGAGGAACCCCTATAGAGTTCCAAGGAGGCCGATCCCCTAAAGAGATCAACCCCAAGTTTAGAATCTGCAAGGGTTCTAATAGCCTTCCATGTGATTGGCTCATGTTTGATTTCAGAAATCCTTTTAATCATTCTCCACCAGTGCTTGACCTCTCCTTCCAACATAAAGGCTGCAAGAGAAACCTTTTGGTCTTCAGGGTAATTTAAGACATCAAATATTTTTTCTATCTGCATCATCCATCGTTCTGCTGTCATTGGATCAGGCTTACCACTAAAACTAGGAGGACTAAGCTTCTTAAACTGTTCAATTCCGAACCCAGTCTGGTTTGATGCCCCCGTTCTATTATTTCCTCCTTGTTGGACTTGTTGTTGCATCACTTGTGTCATAGTCTCCAGAGTTCTCATAATTCCACTTAATTGATCAGCAGTAGATGCAATAGGAGAACCAGATGTCCTCGTCATCCTCACTTCCTAAAATCAACAAAAGAGAATTTTTTTTTTTGATCAATCTCTGAATAAAATTCACTAAACCACCAAATTCTTTTTGTGTATCTAGCATATAAAAATAATAATAATAATAATAATAATCTTAGTGATCCTCAAATCATGCTGTAACAAATGTCATGATCCGAGTCTGATGAGCCAAATAGCCAATAACTCCATTTTGGTCCTTCAATCATGGACCAAAATGCTTAAGCGGGAGTTAATGTAGTACACTCAGGCTCTTATAACCTAATCATACACATTGCCCACTTCCGATGTGGGACTAATGGGATGTTACAATATCCCCAACTCAATTAGCTTGACGTCCTCGTCAAGGCCCGACGTAACCCAGATTGAACCCTAGCATAGTGCATGTGAGGTTTAACTCAGTGGTGGCTCCACGCCGTGATGAGTTCTCGACTCTATCCACAGACAGCCCTTTCCTACTCGAGCCCTCTTACCCTACCCAAATGCTAAGTTGGCTCTGATACCAATATATCACGCCCCCCGAATTTAATTATCATTTAGGAGGTGTGAACCTAACTCAAGATTGATAATATTATAATTCAACAAATAATCTAGGATCCAATCACACATTTGAGGTCACTAAGAAAAACATTCAAGTCATTCACCTCTATAATCCACAATTCACAAAACGTGTGCAGTTTATAATCATTCATCATGTCACTAAATGATTCTTAAAATCCAAAAGCAACTTAACTAAACTATAACTATATCATAAATCCATAAGCGCGGCAATTAATGCAATCACAAAAACAACATATACTACATGTTTATATCAGTACACAGTTTAGACTTAACATTTCCAAAATCCTGACGTAAGAGGTACTTTTCAAATATTTACAAGATACATCAATCTAGATTTGTCATTGATATTTCATTACACCCAAAAAGAACTTATACAATATCAACCTATCAAGTACAAAATATTTGCCCCAAAATCTTCTAGTCTTCCTCTACCTCAACCCAATTTACACATTTTACTGAGCGATAAGCTATCCTAAAAAATTTATATAGCAACAGGGTGAGCATATAAAGCTCAGCAAATGACTAATATATCCATAGCAAAAAGGACAGGTTTCAAACAAATAAGGTATCAAAATACAAAGCAGAGATATAAGATGAAATAGTAGCATGTTTTGTTTGAATGCAGAATTACAATGTCGTATCGTTCGAAGCACGTTTTATTCATACAATCGAGGAAAGGTAATTGAAGCATATCATTGGCATAAGGAGCATATCGATGACATATGGTAGTTTTCAAGGTATAACAAAGACTTATAACATTTCGAAAATATATCAAAGAATAAAACATGAATAGAAGCTCAAATGTCACATGACGATGCATTCATTTCATTCTTATCCAAAGCATGCATAGAAACATAGCCAAAGCTTTGGATATCATATCAAACACATAGAAGGTGAAGTGGGATCATAACATAATATGGTCCATCCATTTCTAAATGACCACCAAACATAAGTCTCCTACGTCTGGGAGCTCTATCCACCCACGTCTGAGTGAAGTCATAGGGGGCCGTCAAAGCATCGCGGGCTCTAAGCATAGCTCCCTTTACCATTTCTGGCAAAGGTTCACATTTATCCCACAAACACCGGAGTACAAATGGACAGTATGAATAATAAAATTAGCACATATTGGAAGCATATGCGGAACAACGAAATGTACATATGCCTTTCGAGTCAATACGATACAAACATAATCTTTCACAAATGTATTTAGATTTGAAAGGAAACAAAAGCAAGAGCATACAAGGATTTCAAGAAATCATATATAGCTCAATTGAAATAAGAAAGTTAGATAAATTCAATGTCCAAAGAAATGAAACTGGAAGAGGCACATATCGAAAGCAAATGCGGAACAATGGGATGCATGTGCCGAATCATTACGATGCAAACATGATCGTTAGATGATAGCTGCAGATGTACAAATAAATAAAGGACAAAAGTATACAGGAATTTAAGGCAATAATGTAAAGCTTAACTGAAGTAAGAGTTTTTTACCGAAATTGATTTTCAAAGAGAAGAAACAAGGAAAGCCGAAATCAACCAAAGCTTGATTCTAGCAGAATTTGATAGGAACATTGTATGAACTATTTGGATAACCAATTATGCTCAAATTTATACAAAATAGATGTCATTAGAAAGATTTTTCAATCTAGTTTTAGGCAAATCAATTTTTACAAAAAATGGAATTTACAACAAAGAGTTACAGATAATTTCATAGTGAAAGGTCTAAAAATATTAGCTCTGTTTTACTGAATCCATAAGGTCGATGAAAGCAGATGTTTCAGTTAGCAATTATACTCCAAAAATTTCAAATCAGGAATACACAGAAAGCATATTGAGTCTAGCTTTGAATAAATTATACTTTTTATGAATCTAAATTCACAGTAGAAAGTTATAAGTAGTTAAGCAACAAGAGGTCAGAAATTTTAGTCCCTGTTTTGCAGAATCTGTAGGGTTAATTTAAACAGAAGTCTTAGTAGGTATTTAAACTCCAAATTATTCGATCTTAGTATCAAAATAAAGATTTTTTTGTCTACTTTCAAATAGAATAGGCTTTGTCTAAATTTGAGTTTATTACAAAATGTTATGACCAAAACATTGCATAGAGGTCAGATTATCGAAAAATTATAGATTCCTAGCTTTGTATCAAAACAAAAGAAGGTCTGGTTCTCAGTTGAAATCTTTTGAATTTTACAGAATAAAAATGGAAACAGAGATTAAGGTTACTGTTGGATAGGGTTAGAACACTTGCCTTAAAATTATTTGAATCCCAAATGTGGGAAAATTGATGAAAAACCTCAAGCTCTTCTTCTTCTTCTTCTTCTTCTTTTCTCAAACTCACGTTGGCTGCAACTCTTCAGGTTTATTTTCTTTAACCTTTCATCCAATTATTTGGGTTTTGGCTAATGCAAAAGTTGCAAGGTGTCATGCATGTATGAAAGGGGCTAGGTATCATCTTTAGAGCAAAGATAAGTGGCACCAACCTTAGGTTAGCTAGTGACACATATCCACTATATATATATATATATATATATATATATATATATATATATATATATATATATATATATATATATATATATATATATATATATAACTTAAATCTGAATCTTTCATAAATTATATCAAACTTCTAATATTTACTCTTAGGTCCCTAACCATAAACTTTTAATATAATATCATTGAATATAAAATAATTATTAAATAATTCTTATTTTTACAAATAAACCTTCTATTAAATTTTAAAAATGGGGGATGTTACACCTACACGAGCAGCTATGAGACCAGCTGCATCCATCATATGGACGGGTATACAACACGCCAGTCTGTCCGGTTATCACGATGTCCCTCTCGAGTAACCTATAACCGGGATTATTTAGGATATGTGTTTAAAGGTGAATCGATCTCATTATCGTGATCTCATCACGATCCGATTCCCATTGCACAAATCCAAGGACATCATAATATATATATTCATTTATGCAATAGTTATAAAGTGATATATGCCAAAATATAATAAGCAAAAAGATTCTGTATCAAGTCACACGTGCCATCACTCACGTGATTGGCTTGCTGGGCACCTATGACTAGCACTTGGCATTTAAAGCGAAAGTCTTCTTCTCAAATTCATTCCAATCGATCATTGGAAGAGAAGACTTTTGAAATTCATTTTCTACAATATTCTAAAGCTCAAAATCCATATAAATTAGGAAGATTCTCATCCTAGTCTTCCAATCGGTGTAATTCGTCTCATTGAACATGGGCGGATGTGTAATTGAGTGACCCTCTTGGTTTCCGGCAAATTCCATCTCTCTTAGGTTTCAATCCAAATGAGAGTGAACCTTGCTCTGATACCAATTGTTAGGATCAAGAGCGCACTAAGAGGGGAGGGGGGGCGGGGGGGGTGTGAATTAGTGTATCAGGAAACTTTTATGATTTCAATAAACTTATTTCGATTAAAGTCGATTCAATAAGAATGGTTTCAACTCAATCTTTTTTGGAAGAACTTTGAACTTGAAATCTTTCGTGAACGAGCAAGAAAAGACTAAGGTGATTTATAGCAAAGTAAAGTGCACAATTGAAAAGTGTCAGTTTTTTAAGGTCTTCGTACAATTAAAGCCGATCTCAGAAAATGTTTACGTCAAAGCGTAAGTAGACGTAGTTAAGGCACAGTAAGGAGGAGAGGCAGTTTGCTATAAAGGAAAGTTGCTCAAAGTAAATGCAAACCGAGTTTTTAAAGTAGTTCGATTAATGTGACCTACATCCACTATCGGCTTCCTCCTCTAATGAGGTCACTGTTGTCCACTAGAGGCCTTCCTTCAATAGGTGAAGGCCAACCACCATTTTACAGTTTTTCTTCTTTTGCCCGGCTTAGGAGACAACCCTTACAAGTTTCACTCCTCTCTTGAATGATCTCAACACTTATAAAGAAGGAGGAGAACTCTAGCTTTTACAACACTTTAATGCCTCAAAGACTCAAGATAATGTCAAGTTTTCGTTGCCCTTTCATGCAGGAAAGGGTGAGGTTTTTATAGGCTCCAATGAGTTTAAAAATAGAGCCTAAAAGTGTCCATTCACAGATTTCTAGGTCCTAGCGGTACCACTGCAATTAATGGGCGGTACTATCGCCTATCATCGGGCACTGGGCAGTACTACCACTCAGTTTGAGTGGTACTATCGCTTGATAGTGCTCGAAGACCGAGCTCAAGCGGTACCACTACTGGCAGTAATAACTGCCAGCGGTACTATCACTTGATAAAGGCAGTACCACCAACCAGAATTCTTGGGAGACCAAGTCTCCCAGGCGATGCCACCGTCGGCCCTAACGGTGCCACCACCGGCTAGGAATTCAAGGGCCAAATAGGCTATTCCATTTGGCCCAATTTGGGTCTATTAAGGGCCTAGTTGGCCCCTAATTAAGTTAGTGGGATTATCTCCCAATCCTAACTTAATCTATACTCTAACTACGATAATTAAGACATTATTACTGCAATTCATGTTCCGGTGTGTCGATCGCTTCTTCCGGCGAGCTTTCGGCGTACTTCCGGTGAACATCCGACGAACTCTCAGCGATGCTCCGGTGGACTCGCGGAAAGCTCCTAGACTTTGCGATGATCTTCTTGGCAAGTTCCGACGAGCTTCTATGGCAAGCTCCTGGACTTCTTGGCTAGTTCTCGCAGAACTTTCGACGAACGTCCGAACTTCCGATGAACTCTCGAACTCCCAATGTGATCTTGATCTTGACTCCAGCATAACACCTACTGCATATCGTACTGCCATCATAGTTTATCCTACACACTTTTCTCAACATATAGATTAGATAAACAAATGACAATTGATTTCATCATCAAAATCTGAGATTTAACACCTTGAGGCTCACCTATATCATGATTTGCTATCTTGCCTACGACATAGAGATGTCACTGGTGACTTGAGGATATGGTATGCTTAGTTGAGTCCCTCAAGGGTATATTATCGAATCAAACTCATCTTATAATGATGGTGTTGACTTAACTGAATATCATGGTTCATCGAGTCCCTCGAGACTATGGTGGTTTGGAGGCGTAACAAGACGAGAATCATAAAGAGTTATGATCATCAAGAGTTGATTATCTTTTGGGCTTAGTGTGATTGGTCAAGTTCCTTGAGGTATGAGGAGGAGAGGGAGAGAGGAGAATAGGAGGAGGTAGCCAAAAAGAACTACTAGACTATGGGTCTTTGGTTCTCTCCTATTTATAGAGGCCCCTTGTCAACTTAGCCATAATGGATCCTGCCATATTGAGTACTGAATCTCCATCCTATTGAAAAAACTAAGGGCAACATCACATGTGCAATGGAAGAACAAAAAACAGAAACCATAATGGATCCCATGGATTTATGAAGATTAGTGCACGAAATCCGCAAAAATAAAAAACTACATGTCAGAAAGATAGTTGTGTTACCTAGGGAGATTATATATCCCTGAATCCCTACAGATCTATAGGAGTGGATGAAGGAGGTCAAGCATCCTCCATTGTAGTGGTGATCCATATAGCAAGGCTGCAACAACACTCCTCAAATCTCCAGCCTACTATCTAAGGAGGAGAAGCGGAGAGGATAATAGGAGGTGGTAACCAAGAAGCCCTAGCTTATGGACTTTTAGTTCCCTCCTATTTATAGAGGGCCCCGGTTAATCCTAATAAATCATGCCCTATTGGGTATTGGATCTCCATCCAATTACCCAATCCTCTTAGATTAGTGGGTCTCTACACAATAATCTCTGATTAGCTCTTATTGGATCTCATCTAAGGGATCAAATAATTCAAGGGCTTATTGGATATCCAATAAGATAGGGGCTCCAACAAAAATCTCATATCCGAACATCTGTTTGTCGCAATACCTACCATATATATGTGAAGGGCTAAGCCCAATATTGAGCCGGCTATAAGTCATACTTGTTAGAACTTCTTATAGCTTAGTGAATTATTATCTCCATAATAATTCACTCGACTTATCGACTATGAACGTACTAGGCCACTATGACGTAGTCCCCAAACGATACAAGGGAATCCGATCCTTTGGATATATTTGTCCTCAGTTATCATATACCTATAGCCTTGGAGATCGGGATTTTTGAGTTTTCTAACTCACAAGTGGTTCCACCACTTGACCCAACTTTTGGGTCACTGAATGAGCCTCCCAATGAGCCCAAATCAGTCTCAATTAAGGCACAATTGGCTCCTAATTGAGTTAGTATGATTACACCAAAAGCTATCTCAATTAGCCCCCTAAACTACTTTGATCTTAGACAAATGATTACAAAGAATGAATCCTTTATCCGACATGTTATTGGTTCATCTGGTGCTTCGTTTGATCCTTCGGCGCATCGTCCTCTCATTTGGCGTATTACCCAATTGGCATGTTGACTCCTGCAACTTCTGACCTCCTTGGCGTAATGTCCGATCCTTTGGCCCAATGCCCGAATTCATGATACGAAGCCTTTTGCCGATACGTCGATCGATCCATTGGCTCGACATCCAATCTTCTAACATGTTCACTTCAGCCCAACATCTAATTCCTCCTACTTTAATCAATTTGCCTCTCCTTGATTGAAGCTAGTCTTGCGTCACTCAAAATGTAGATTAGATCATAAACTCATCAATTGATTTCATCATCAAAATCTGAGATTCAACAATCTTCCCCTTTTAATGATGAGAACTAATTGATGATGGAGTTTAAACTAAACTCCCCCTATCAATATGTCATATTGATAGAATCTTACTATGTCATATCAAAATAATTATGTGTAGCAAGTCATTACATTCATCATGTATATTTTCAAAATCATCATTTTAGACATAATATGCATGATTATCATCAGACCTTCTCCCCATTGGTCATCAATAAAATGGAGAAGTGCTACTAGCAAGTTTTTAGATATGTAGTAAGATAGCAAGTTCTGAACATTCAAGCTAGCAAGTTTTTCACAATTGAAACTTAGCAAAATTTTTGCATCTTTTAGATGTGCAAGATATCTTGATTTTGTATCTTCTTGAAATGTGCAAGCTAGCAAACTTTGCTTCTATTTTGAAATGTGCAAGATAGCAATTTTAGTAAGTTTTACATCATGCAAGCTAGCAAATTTAAATCATTTTAGAACATGCACACTAGCAATTTGACAAGTGTTACTTCTCTTTGAAATATGAAGGCTAGCAAGTTTTTAAAAAAGAATGCCAGATAGTAAATAGCAAGGTAGCAAGATAGCAATGCATCATTTTAGAATATGCAAGCTAGCAAATTTTAGCTTCTTCTTGAATTGTGTAAGCTAGCAAATTTTGCATTTAAAGGAAAAGTTTTCTTCTCCAAATTATTCCATTCATTCATTGGATTAAAAGACTTTTAAAAACCATTTTCAATGATATTCTATATATTGAGGTTCAATAAAAGCAAGAAAACTCTCATCCGAGTATTTTAATAAGTGTGGTTCGTCCCATTGAACACAGAAAGACAAATGATAGAGTAACCCCATCAAAAGTAAAAAAAGTCATCTCTCTTAAGTGTTAAACCAAATAGAGAAAAACGAGACTCTAATGACAACTGTTAGGACCAAGTCGGCACTTAAGAGAGGGGGGGGGGTGACTTAGTGCTAACGATAAAAGTTACGTTGATTCGAAAATTGTCATACGATAAAACCGTAACAAGGAATGTTTAACTTTGAAAACTTTTGTAAGAGTATGCAGCTAAAGTAATGAGGAAGTAAAGCAGTTTGCAATAAAGGTAAACAATAAGACAGAAATGCAAACTGAATTTATGATGGTTTGGTCGTTATGACCTATATCCACTCTCGATTACTCCTCCATTGAGGCCATTGGCGTTCACTATCGGTCTTCCTTCAATAGGTGAAGATCAACTATCCTCTTACAACACTTTCTCCTTTTTATAGGTTTAGGAGATAACCTTTACATATCACTCTTTTATAAGTCGTCCCTCACACACCTCCCTTAGGACTAACTCTAAGTACTAGGGGGAGGGAACTTAATGTTCTGGTAGAGTTTACTTAGTTTTTTCCTTAAGAATTCTTGCTTCTTTCTTGCTACCTGAGTGGGGCATTTATAGACCCTAAACAATTTCAAAAATGGAGCCAAAAATTTAAATTTCTAGGTCTTTCGGGTACGGGCAGTACCATCACTTATAGCTTGACACTGGGTGGTACCACTATAACATCCCTTATTTTTTTAAAAATTTATAAAGACTTATTTGTAAATATGAGGATTTTTTTAATAATTCTTTAGCACTAAATAATTTGTTTATATATATTGAAAGTATTATGAGGGACCAAAATGTGAATCTCATTAATTGGAGGAGATTTGTGAAAGATTCACACTAAGAAAAAAATAAAATAAAATGGAGTACTTGTGACATTAGCAAGGATGAGTCGCTTATATTTATTCTAAAGATGACACATAAACCTTCATGCATGCTTGCGCCACCTTACTATTTTAGCATGAGCCAAACCTAAATAATTTAAGGCACAATTAAGAGAAACTTTGCAGCCAACGTAACTTGAGAAGAGGAGAAGGAATTGAAGGAGAAGAGAAACAGAAAGAATTGAAGAAGAAGAAGATTTTAACCTTTCAGTACTTGTGTGGCCATAACTTTTTGCATCAAATTCGGATTGAGGAAAATCCTCTTTCATATGAAAGGAGACTTATAGTGCTTTCATTTGATATAAAAAATTGAAAGATTTAGAGTAAATTTACCTATCCAAATGAAAAGACCTAATGTATTTGGTAAAACAGATACTATAGCTTCTGACCTTCTGTTACTAAATTACTCATAACTCTTTAGTAAAAATTCTGAATTATACAAAACTTGTTCTTTAGAAACTAAATTCGAATATATTTCTTTTGACACATAATTTAGAAATTTTGAAGTGTGTTTGCCTTCTAAAACATCTGTTTAAATTGATTCTATCAATTCTGCAAAACAGAGATGATCAATTCTGACCTTCTGTTACTAAATTGCTCGTAACTCTCTAGTAAAAATTATGAATTATGTAAAGTTCTTTAGAAACTAGATTTGCATATCTTTCTTTTGACACCTAATTTGGAAATTTTGAAGTATGTTTGCCTTCTGAAACATCTGTTTAAATTGATTCTATCAATTCTGTAAAACAGAGATGATCAATTCTGACCTTCCGTTACTCTATTCGTTGTAACTTCCTTTTAGGAACTCAAAAAAAAAATTACAAATCCGAGTTCATCTGAAAATAGATTGATACAGTTTTCTAATGACATATTTTTAGTGAATTGGAGTATGCTTGGTCACTCAAACAAATCAAGATATATACCTTTCAAATTCTACTAGAATTGAAAACTTTGTTGAGTTTTGCCTATTCAAGTTTCATTCTATTGGAAATTTGATTTCTACTAAATTCTTCTTCAATTGAGCTTTATATTAGTCCTTTGAAATTCTTGTATTGTTCATCCTGAAATTGTTGTATGTCTAAAAGTTATTATGGATGCTTTGTTTGCATTTCTTTGTTTGATAAAGGTACACACATATCTCCGTTGTTCCGCATGTGCTTCTGATATATGCCAATGTTATTGTTCATACTACCCTTTTGTACTCTAGTGTCTTGTAAGATATCATGAACCTTTGCTAAAAATGGTAAAGGGAGTTATGTATAGAGCCCGTGATGTTCTACCGGCCCCCATTGACTTCACTCAGATGTGGGTGGATGGAGCTCCCCGACATGGGAGACTTATGCTTGGTGGTCATCTTGAAATGGATGAATCACATTATGTATGTGGTCCCACAATGCCCTTTATGTTTTTGATATAATATCCAAAGCTTTGCTTATAAGTTTATATTTATGCTTTGGATAAAAATGGAATGCATGCTACATCAAAAATGACATACAAGCTTGTGTTTATTATTCGATTTACTTTTTATACTTTGAAGTGTTTCATATGTCATTCTTATGCTCCCAAACACTCTTATGCCTTTGATATGCACCTAAATGCTTCATGTGCGATTTAATACATACCTAAATGCTTCTTCTGCCAATGAAATGCTCCAATTTTCTTTCTCCTATTGTTATATCTAACACCTATTTTTGAATGAGATAATCCTTTGTGATTTTTATATCAAATGAGATGATTTCAAATGAACACTGGTATTTCTGCTTTTATTATCATGATACTAAGCCTGCTTGAACTTCTCTTATCACGATAGATATGTTAGTCGCTTGATGAGCTCTTTATGCTCACCCTGTTGCTATATAAATTTTTCAGGGTAGTTTGTCATGTATTGAAAAGCTAGAATTGGGTTGAAGCAGTGAAAGGCTAGAAGATTTTTGGGCTAATCTTTGTTGGTTGATAGGTTTTGGTTGTATAGTATACTTTACTTCTGATGTAATGTTAAGGATATGTTGATACTTATGTGTTGTAAAAGTTTAAAGGACCGCTCATGCTTATGGAATGATAAGTTTAAGTAGTATAGGGATAAGAACTCATGGTAAATAATTATCTTTTTATGATTGTATATATTTCTACGATTATGGATTTGTGTTGTGGTTGATGTTTAGTTGAGTTGCCTTTGGATTTTATGAATCTCTGAGTGAAGTGGAGGATGATTGATGTAACATACGGGTTTATGAATTATGAATATTGATTTGAATGGTTCTTAGTATCCTCAAATTGTTAGATTGGATCCTGGATTGAATTGACAATGATTATAATATTATTGATTTTAGACAGGGTCACACCTCCTGAATGTGATAATTCGGGGGGCATGACAACCATCGCCCAGTCTAGCATTACCTTTGCCTAACAAATTGTCACTGGGTGGTGACACTGCCTAGTTTGGCGGTACCACTGCTTGACAGCCATGGAGACCACGTTTTTTGAGTTTTCCATCTCACAATAATTCCAACGCTTGACCTAACTTTTGGGTCACTGAATGAGCCTCCCAATGAGCCCAAATCAGTCCCAATTAAGGCCTAATTGGCCCCTAATTGAGTTAGCATGATTACACCAAAAGCTAACTTAATTAGTCCCCTAAACTACTTTGATCTTTGATAAATGATTATAAAGTATGAATCCTTTGTCCGGCATGTCACTAGATCATCCGACGCTTCATCGGATCTTTCAGCGCATCGTCCTCTCCTCTGGAGTATTACCCAATCGACATGTTGACTCTCATAACTTCCGATCTCCTTAGCACAATGCCCGATCCTTTGGCCTAATGCCCGAATTCATGGTACGAAGCCTTCTGCCAACACGTCAACCGATCCTCCGGCCCGACGTTCAAACTTCTGACATGTTCACTTCGGCCTAGTGTCTGATTCCTCTCACTTTAATCAATTTTCCTGTCTTTGATCGAAGCTAGTCCTATAACACTCAAAATACAAATTAGATCACAAACTCATCAATTGATTTCATCATCAAAATTCGAGATTCAATAATCTCCTACTTTTTGATGATAACAACCAATTGATGATGGAGTTTAAACTAATCTCCTCCAATCAATGTCATATTGATAGAATCGTATCCTTTCATATCAAAATAATCATGTGTGGCAAGTCATTACATTTATTATGTATATTTTCAAAATCATCATTTTAGGCATAATATGCATGATTATGCAAGCTAGTAAGATGGCAAGTTTTGAGCATGCAAGTAGCAAGTTTTTCACATATGAAAGTTAGCAAAATTTTTGCATCTTTTGAGATGTGCAAGATAGCTTGTTTTTGTATCTTCTTGAAATGTGCAAGCTAGCAAACTTTGCTTCTATTTTGAGATGAGCAAGTTAGCAATTTTAGCAAGTTTTATATTATGTAAGCTAGTAAATTTTATATCATTTTAGAACATACAAGCTAGCAATTTGGCAACTGTTACTTTTCTTTGAAGTATGAAGGCTAGCAAGTTTTTGAAAAAGAATGCAAGATAGTAAATTGCAAGCTAGCAAGATAGCAATGCATCATTTTAGAATATGCAAGCTAGCAAATTTAATCTCCCTCTTTGTCATTGTCAAAAAGAAGGGAAGAATACAATTTTGTAATTCTTTTTCCTTTACATCAATTTTCACATAATGACAAGGATAAATAATAAGGATAAATTTACATCAATATTTCAATCATAAAAAATGAAAGATCAAGTCATGAATACCAAAAGATCATGTATCATTTTTGATAATTTTTTTCTTTTATAAATAGAAGGAATAATAGGAAACAATTTTGATTTAAAAAGAAAACTTATGTCATAAAAATCAAGAAATCAAGATCATGATCCAAAAAAATTATAAGAAGAGTTTATGTATTTGGGAGATTTAACATTCGAGCTAGTACTTTTGTTTGGCTAAATTGAACATTCAAGCTAGTAATTTTCTTACTTCCCTTAGTCATTGTAAAAAAGAAGAAAAGGGGAATAATACAATGGTGCAATTCATTTCCATCTAACATCATTACTATAAACATCACATAAGGTATACAATCATAAATATAAACAATTTGTACATAACAAAGCTCAAGTCATAAATTATCGAGATGTCAAGTGGCATATCATGGTTTATTAGGATAAGTCTCATATTTAGTGAATAGAAAAAAGAATCATAAGAGAACAAAATATAAAAAAATCTTGATTCATAATAAATCTCAATTTATAAATATCTAGTGAAAGAATCAAGATTCTTTTGGATGAATCTCTTCTTTAGACGATAAAATCGTAAAAATGATTCACATAAAATACATCTCATGTCGTAAACATGAATAAATCAAGTGTTTGGATAAATATGAAAACAAATTGTCAAATCCAAAATCATCATCAAAATCAAATTTCATTCATTCGGGAAATTAATTGAAAGCAACATTGATTGATTCCAATAAGATTAACCGTAGCTAAATTTCTTTTAGTTCCAAATTTTATGATTGATTTCATACTCCAATCTTCCTTATAAAAGCTATGCATCATCATTTAAAATCGAAAAGCAATACGGAAATCCTCATGATACATACTATTACTTCTTGAAACTTATATAGAATTAATCTTATTAGTGTACAAGCATTAGATTTAAATCTAACATTTTGTTCCTTTATCATAAGACATACGATTTTCATGATCAATTTTTTAAATAATTTATATATAATTTTTTTTCTAAACTAATTTAAAAATAGCTCATGAAATGCATCAAGTAATTTTAAAATAAGGTAAAGGAGTTTTGGTTGAGTCACTTATCTTGTTTTCGAAAGCCACCAAAGTGTGGTTTGTAACCTCGTCTTTGGATGCACTTGTTTCATCCTCCACTATTGCCTTGAGTGCATTCTTCTTTAGTTGTGAAAATTCGCTTTTGAAGTGCCCTGACCGATTGCATTTATAGCAAGTTGTTTTATCCTTTTTAAGTTTATTTTTCTTCTTTAATTGTTGTTACATAAACTTTTTAAATTTTATAGTGAGAAATTCAGAGTCATCATCATTATTATCACTTGAGTTATCACTCAAGTGGTATTCTATTGTTCGAAGTGCCAAATTCTTCTTGTTCTTTGGAATGGTAGTTCTCATATTTATTTTGTGCCATACAACTCATTTTATAGGTCATTAAAGACCCGATAAGTTCTTCAAGTGGAAACTTGTTTAAGTCTTTTGCCTTTTGTATTACAGTTACTTATGAATCCTAATTTTTAGAAAGAGATCATAAAACTTTATTAACAAGTTCAAGATTCAAAAAATATTTGCTAAGAGATTTTAAACTTTTGACGACATCCGCAAAACGAGTGTACATGTCAATAATAGTTTTCCTTAGCTTCATACAAAATAATTTAAAATCATACATTAAGAGATTAATTTTTGAATATTTAACTCTACTAGTGTCTTCGTGTGTGATTTCAAGAGTGTGCCAAATGTCATGCGTAGTTTCACAAATAGAAACATGATTAAATTCATTTTTTTCTAAGGCATAAAATATAGTATTCATAGCTTTCACATTTAAAGAAAAAAATTTCTTCTTGAAATCATTCCATTCGTTCATTGGATTAAAAGACTTTTGTAAACCATTTTCAATGATATTCCATAAATCGAGGTTCAATGAAAGCAAGAAAACTCTCGTTTGAGTTTTTCAATAAGTGTAGTCCGTCCCATTGAACATAGGAGGACGAATGATAGAGTGACCCTCTTGAAAGCAAAAAAAGCCATCTCTCTTGGGTGTTACACTAAATAGAGAGAAATAAGGCTCTAATACTAACTATTAGGACCAAGTAAACACCAAGAGGGGCGGGGGGGTGAATTAGTGCTTACAATAAAAGTCACGTCGATTCAAAAATCTTCACACGATAAAACCATATCAAGGAATGTTTGACTTTAAAAACATTTGTAAGAGTGTGCAGTTAAAGTAATGAGGAAGTAAAGTAGTTTGCAACAAAGGTAAACAATAAAATAGAAATACAAACTAAGTTTATAGTGGTTCGGTCATCGTGACCTACAACCACTCTCCCAATTACTCCTCCGTTGAGGCCACCGGCATCCACTATCGGTCTTCCTTCAATGGGTGAAGACCAACTACCCTCTTACAACACTTTTTTCTTTTCAAAGGTTTATGAGATAATCTTTACATGTCACTCTTTAACAAGTAGTCCCTCACGCACCTCCCTTAGGACTAACTCTAAGCACTAGGAGGAGGAAACTCAAAGTTTTGGCAGATTTACTCAATTTTTTCCTCAAGAATTCTTGCTCCTTTCTTGCTGTCGAAGTGGGTTATTTATAGGCCCCAAGTAGTTTCAAAAATGGAGCCAAAAATTTGAATTTCTGGGTCTTCCGAGTTCGGGTGGTACCACCAACTATAATCTGACGTTAGGCGGTACCACCACCTAACACATTATCACTGGGTAGTACCACTTCTAAGTCTAGCAGTACCACCACTTGACAGCCTCGTAGACCCATTTTTTTTAGTCTTTCAACTCACAAGCAGTTCCACCACCTGACCTAATTGAGTTAGCATGATTACACTAAAAGCTAACTCAATTAGCCCCTAAACTACTTCAATCTTACACAAATTATTACAAAGCATGAATCCTTTGTCCAGCATATCATTGGTTCATTCGATACTTTATCCGATCTATCGACGCATCATCCTCTCCTTCGATGTATTGTACAATTGGCATGTTGACTCCCATAACTTCTGATCTCCTTGCACAATGTTTGATCCTTTGGCTCAGTGCCTGAATTCATGGCACGAAGCCTTCTGCCTACACGTCGACCGATCTTCCGGCTCGACGTCCAATCTTCTAACATGTTCACTCTGGCCCAATGTATGATTCCTCCTGCTTTAATTAATTTGTCTCTCCTTGCTCAAAGCTTGTCCTACGTCACTCAAAATATAGATTAGATCACTAACTCATCAATTGATTTTATCATCAAAATCTGAGATTCAACAATCATAAGTGTAAGCATGTTCTAAGGAGGTTCCATGTTAAAACCCTTGCAGATTCTAAACTTGGGGTTGATCTCTTTAGGGGATCGGTCTCCTTGGAACTCTATAGGGGTTCCTCCATCCAAGTTGCTGCTCAAAGGCTGTAGAAAAGATTTATCTATTGCTTGTGAAAAGAGGAGGAATACATGACTATTTATAGGGCTTCTAAACCCTAACTCCTAATAGGACTCCTACTCAAGACTCCTACTTCTAACCAACTCCTAATAGGACTCCTACTGAAGACTCATATTCCTTTACAACTCCTTATTCTTCTCTAAGAAATAACCTCCTAACCCTAGCAAGCCTCTTCACCTCTTTAATAGGGGTCGGCTTAGGTAGGTTTTACATGAATGTCCCTCTTAATTAGGACTCTCCAAGCTAGAGTCCTAACAGACCCGCCCTCTTCAAATCAGCCTTGTCCTCGAGGCTGATGATTCATGAATTCTGGGAAATTAATCTACAAGTCGTCATAGTTCTCCCAAGTGGCATATTCTATTGGTTGGTTTGCCCATTGTATTAGCACTTCATTAGTGGGTCGTCATCGTGGAGTCACGATTCGTCGATAAATAATGGCACTTGGTTGGGTCTGGAGTTCTCCTTGGATAGTCATATTTGGCAGGTGGCTTTGGGCTGTCTCCAAGCACCTATTTACAACTTTTGTTTAGCCGTCGATTTGTAGGTAATATGTCATACTTCTTTTCAATTTAGTACCCTGTATATAGAATAACTTTGTCCAAAATCTGCTCGTGAAGATGCAAGTAGAATTTATCATAAGCACAATGCGTCCCTAATAGTGTAATTTTTTTGAGTCCCAATTGTAATAAGCCATGGAGCTTGGTGCTTCCTCTAAATTTTTTAAAATCTTACTAGTCTCTGAATCTTCTTGTCATTCTATCTTAATATCCTCAAGAAAGTCGCTGGTCAGAAGTGAAATGGCCAAAACTTCAGCTTGCTCGGGTAGCTGCGAAAGCGCATCTATAAGAACATTCTCTTTCCCCTTTTTGTAAGTTATTTCATAATCAAATCTAAAAAAATTTGTTACCCATTTTTGCTGCTCAGGGGATGATATCTTTCACTCCAAAAAGTATTTGAGGCTTTTATGGTCGGTTTTAATTTGAAATCGTCGACCAATCAAGTAGGGTCTCCACCTCATTGCTGCACGCACAATGGCTAGCATCTCCTTATCATATGTTGACTTATTTTGATAGGAGGGAGATAATTCCTTAATAGTGTATGCAAGTGGTCGACCATCTTGCATGATAATGGCTCCAATTCTGACTCCAGATGCGTCGGCCTTAATAACGAAGGGTTGGTTGAAATCTGGTAATGTTAGCACCGGCGTCATCGTCATTGCTGCCTTAAGTTTGTCGAAGGTAGCGGAGGCTTTGTCCAACCATTGGAAGACATCTTTTTCCAGTAAGGAAGTAAGTGGTGCATTGATCTTTCCATAGTTTTTCATGAACTTACGATAGTAGCCTGTTAAACCCAGAAAGCCATGTAGCAATTTTATGTTTCTCGGGGTCGGCTAGTTTTGCATTGCTCCAATTTTGAAGGGGTCCACTGCCACACCTTCCTCTGATATGATATGCCCAAGATATTCCAACTTCTATTGAAGAAAGCAAAAATTCGTAGTGGTTGTTGTGTGTTCAAAAGGTGGTTTTCGGTATATCTTCTTCGCACACTCGTATTTGATGATACCTAGATCAAAGGTTCAGCTTTGTGAAGATTTGTGCTCCCTTTCATCTAGTAATTCATCTGCTATTGGAATAAAGTATTTGTCCTTGATGGTTATGCCATTGAGAGCTCGATAATCAACGCATATTCGCCATATTCCGTCCTTCTTGCGTACAAGTAGCACCGGTAAAGAGTAGCTGTTGCAACTTGGCCGTATAATGTTAGAACCCTTGCAGATTCTAAACTTGGGGTTGATCTCTTTAGGGGATCGGCCTCCTTGGAACTCTATAGGAGTTCCTCCCTCCAAGTTGCTGCTCAAAGGCTGCAGAAAAGATTCATCTATTGCTTTTGAAAAGAGAAGGAATACATGGCTATTTATAAGGCTTCTAAACCCTAACTCCTAAAAGGACTCCTACTTAAGACTCTTACTTCTAACCAACTCCTAATAAGATTCCTACTCAAGACTCCTATTCCCTTACAACTCCTAATTCTTCTCTAAGAAAAAACCTCCTACATGAATGCCCCTCTCAATTAGGACTCTCCTAGCTAGAGTCCTAACAGAATGTCCCTCTCAATTAGGACTCTCCTAGCTAGAGTCCTAACATTTTTACATGAATGTCCCTCTCAATTAGGAGTCTCCAAGCTAGTGTCCTAACAGACCCGCCCTCTTCAAATCAGCCTTGTCCTCGAGACTGATGATTCGTGAATTCTGGGAATTTGATCTTCAAGTTGTCATAGTTCTCCCAAGTGGCATCTTCTATTGGTAGGTTCGCCCACTGTATTAGCACTTCATTAGTGGGTCGTCGCCGTCGAGTCACGATCCATCGATCAATAATGGCACTTGGCTGGGTCTAGAGTTCTCTTTGGGTAGTCATATTTGCTGGGTGGCTTTGGGCTGTCTCTAAGCACCTGTTTAAAACTTCTGGCTGGCTGTTGGTTTGTGGGTGATATATCGTACTCCTTTTCAATTTAGTACCCTGCATATGGAATAACTTTGTCCAAAATCTGCTCTTGAAGATGCAAGTAGAGTTTGTCACAAGCACAATGCGTCCCTTATAGTGTAATTCTTCTGAGTCCCAATTGTAATGAGCCATGGGGCTTGGTGCTTCCTCCAATTTTTTTATAATCTTACTAGTATCTGAATCTTCCTGCCATTCCATCTTAATATCCTTAAGGAAGTCGCTGGTCGGAAGTGAAACGGCCGAAACTTCAACTTGCTCGGGTAGTTGCGAAAGCGCATCTGCAAGAACATTCTCTTTCCCCTTTTTGTAAGTTATTTCAAAATCAAATCCAAGAAGTTTTGTTACCTATTTTTGCTGCTCAGGGGATGGTATCTTTCGCTTCAAAAAGTACTTGAGGCTTTTATGGTAGATTTTATTTTGAAATCGTCGACCAATCAAGTAGGGTCTCCATCTCGTTGCTGCGCGCACAATGGCGAGCATCTCCTTATCATATGTTGACTTATTTTGATGGGAGGAAGATAATGCGTTGCTAGTGTATGCGAGTGGTCGACCATCTTGCATAAGAATGGCTCCAATTCTGACTCCAGATGCGTCGGCCTCAATAATAAAGGGTCGGTTAAAATCTGGTAGTGTTAGCACCGGCGTCATCGTCATGGCTGCCTTAAGTTTGTCAAAGGCAGCGGAAGCTCTGTCCGACCATTGGAAGACATCTTTTTTCAAGAAGGAAGTAAGTGGTGCACTGATCTCGCCATAGTTTTTCATGAACTTGCAGTAGCAATTTTACGTTCCTCGGGGTAGGCCAGTTTTGCATTGCTTCAATTTTGAAGGGGTCCACTGTCACACCTTCCTCTGATATGATATGCCCAAGATATTCCACCTTCTATTGAAGATAGCAAAAATTTGTAATGGTTGTTGTGTGTTCAAAAGGCGATTTTCGGTATGTCTTCTTCGCACACTCATATTTGATGATTCCCGGATCAAAGGTCCAGCTTTGTAAAGATTTGTGCTCCCTTTCATCTAGTAATTCATCTGCTATTGGAATAAGGTATTTGTCCTTGATGGTTATGCCATTGAGAGCTCAGTAATCAACGCATATTCGCCATGTTCCGTCCTTCTTGCGTACAAGTAGCACCGGTGAAGAATAGAGGTTGCAACTTGGCCGAATAACTCCTGTTTTGAGCATTTCTTTTACAATCCTTTCTATTTCATCCTTCTAGAGATATAGATATTGATATGGCCGAGTATTTACTGGAGGTTTGCCTGAAAGAATCATTATATAATGATCATGCCGACGGGTAAGAGGTAGGTTGTACGGTTCATCAAATATATCTGAAAATTCAGCAAGCAAAGGAAGTAGGTTTGGATCTTCAAATTGTATTGGCTCTCCCTTAGTTTGCTGCTCAAGTTGTATAAAAAATCTGCTGCATGCTTTATACAAAACCTTCTCCATTTGTTGTGTGCAAATCGTCATTATGTCGCCCCCACGTTTCCCGTTCAATATCACCTGTTTCTCCTTATTGTAAAATTTCATAATTAGTTGCATAAAATTCCAAGAAATATCACCTAATGTTCTCAACCATTTAATTATGAATATGTCCTTATGATCATCAGGAGGGAGAAGGAAGAAATATGCAATTATCTCTTGGTCCTGCAACAATAGTTTCTCCTGCGGGCGCCTACAATTACAATTCAAAATCCGTCTGTCGACGACCTTAACGTCAAACCTGCTGCAATTCTCAATAGGTAAGGCCATCTGGATAGTAACCTTACTGTTTATAAAGTTATTAGAACTGCCCGTGTCGATGAGAACAGTGATCAGTTGTTGTTTGAGAAGGCCTCCAACTTTCATTGTTTCCGGGTTTGAGTAGCCGGCTAGTGCATGTACCGTAACTTCAATCGGTTATGGCTCTTCTTCTGCATCTTCTTCTTCATGTTTAAGGCTCTCTTCTGGATGTTTAATGACCTCTTCTTCTATTGGTTCAATCATAAGAAGTCTCCCTTTATTACAGCGATGCTCACGGCTCCACGGCTCGTCACAATGCCAACATAACCCCTTTGAATATCGCTCCCGACGCTCTTCTCTTGTTAACCTCTTTGATGTGGGGACTTGGTCAATAGTAGGGGGGACTGAGGGCTTCAATATTACTGGTTGAGGAGTGACCCTAGTCCTCCGAGCTTCATGGTTCAATTGCTCCTCTTGATGTCGTGCGAAAGAGATGGTTGCCATAAGCGTATACGGTTGTCGCGCTTTAACTTCTCTTCGGATCTCCGGCTTCAAGCCCTCAATGAAGGTCCTCAATAGCTATTTTTGAGACTAATTATGAGTTTGATTAGATAACCTTTCAAACCTAGTTTGGTACTCCTGAATGGTGGAAGTTTGTCGGATCTTTACTAGTTGTCCATCAATATTCTTGTAATCGGTTGGTCTGAAGCGGATCAGCAGTCCTTCTTTGAATTGTTGCCATGAAAGGACTCCATAAGTATGTTCAAAGTAGTCAAACCACTGTATAGCATCCCCTTTAAGATGTATAGTTGCAATTTTCACTATAGATGCATCCACGGTTTTGTGGTACTGAAAATATCGCTCCGCGCGCGAGATCCAACCAATCGGGTCTCCTTCTTCCCATCTAGGGAAGTCCACTCTCATGCATGGATAGTTGGGTTCAGTCATAGAGCCTCCCCTCCCTTGGAACTCATCTCTTCGAGCCTGGTGCGATTGGGCAAAGCTCTCTCCGTGATATGATTTTTTCGGGCTTAGTGGTCGGCCCAATCTGAGTTCGGTAAAGAGCGTCCGAATCTTATCCTCCATTCACGCCTCCAAGGCTTCGAATTTACCATTGATTGCCTCTTTAGATGCCATAGTATATGCCTCCAAATATATGATATTAAGATCTCTCTTTTGTTGTCAGGTTAAAAGCATGTATAGTTGAGAGAAGTGATGGTCGAAAGGATTGGTGGATTGATGGATGTAGGTTACGATTTAGGCTTGTTTTGTGGCTATTTTGGGTGTAGTTTAAGGGTGTGGTTTAGTGGAGTTTTAGGACTATGGATGAATGTTTTGGATCTGTGGTAGATGGTAGCAAAGATTTGATAGAAATCAGTGGAAGTTGCACCAAGTATGTGCTGTCTTGTAAGAGTAGAATTATCGTCGACGAAACAATGGTTTCTCGACGTAATTTCCACCAAAAACTTGAGATAATTGAGGAGGGAATTGATAGCAAAATCACAGTTTATATGACAGCAAGGATATCTAATTTAATCAAGAAAATTTTGGCAGTATAACAGCAAGGAAATTGGTGAAAGTTGAGATTGCAGAATTCTCGTCGAAAAATTTAAGCGGGCTACGACGAAAATTTACAGCAACATAAAATCATTTTTAGAGATGAATTTCTTAATAGATCAATCTTAGATGGAAGCCAAGATGATATATGAAGTGTATAAGAAATTTCATTAAAAAAAGATTACAAATACATGGGTTAAGGCAACAATATGCGGCTGAAATTTTCTGCAGCACAGATTTTTAGGTATAGCAGATTGGACGTAAAAGATCAGTGGTTTATATTGAGAAGTTTTTGATGAAACCAAAGGAAAATCCACTGTTAGGAAGTGTCAAAGCTATCATAAAAATTTTGTAGAGATTTGGAAAGAAACAATATAGTATCAAGATCAAACAAATAGTGCTATGCGGTTGAAATTTTACAGTGCAGATTTTCAAGTATAGCAGATTTGACGTAAAAGATCAATAGATTATATTGAGAACTTTTTGAAAAAACCAAAGGGAAATATGCTGTTAGGAAGTGTCAAAGATGTCATAAAAATTTCATAGAAATTTGGATAGAAAAAGCATAGTAGCAAGATCAAATAGATGGTACTATGCGCCTGGAATTTTGTAATGTATCTTTCGTTGTAGAGATGAAAACTTTGTGACGAAAGGTTTATGCAGCAATATAGGAACAGTTTTTTTATTTTTGGATTTTCGAATAAGGATAACTAAATTGCAGCAATAGTAAGGTAGGAAACCAGAACCTGTTGCAATTCACGGGGAGATCAAAGAATGATCTGCGGTGGTGGAGATGATGGCGGAATTCGGCGACGATCTTTTAAGCAATTGTGGGATTTGCTTTGGACGGTTATGGAGGGCTGATGGATGGTAGTGGAAGGGCAACGAGATGCCAAGAATGCTGCTCTGATACCAGGTGTTAGAACCCTTGTAGATTCTAAACTTGGGGTTGATCTCTTTAGGGGATCGGCCTCCTTGGAACTCTATAGGGGTTCCTCCCTCCAAGTTGCTGCTCAAAGGCTGCAGAAAAGATTCATCTATTGCTTTTGAAAGGAGAAGGAATACATGGCTATTTATAAGGCTTCTAAACCCTAACTCCTAATAGGACTCCTACTTAAGACTCTTACTTCTAACCAACTCCTAATAAGACTCCTACTCAAGACTCCTATTCCCTTACAACTCCTAATTCTTCTCTAAGAAAAAACCTCCTAAATGAATGCCCCTCTCAATTAGGACTCTCCTAGCTAGAGTCCTAACAGAATGTCCCTCTCAATTAGGACTCTCCTAGCTAGAGTCCTAACATTTTTACATGAATGTCCCTCTCAATTAGGACTCTCCAAGCTAGAGTCCTAACAAATAACTCCTGTTTCGAGCATCTCTTTTACAATCCTTTCTATTTTATCCTTCTGGAGATGTAGATACTGATATGGCCGAGTATTTACTGGAGGTTTGCCTGAAAGAATCGTTATATAATGATCATGCCGACGGGTAAGAGATAGGTTGTGCGGTTCGTCAAATATATCTGAAAATTCAGCAAGCAAAGGAAGTAGGTTTGGATCTTCAAATTCTATTGGCTCTCCCTTAGTTTGCTGCTCAAGTTTACCAAAAGGCTGCTGCATGCTTTATGTAAAACCTTCTTCATTTGTTGTGTGCAAATCGTCGTTACATCGCCCCCACGTTTCTTATTCAGTATCAATTGTTTCTCCTTACTATAAAATTTCATAATTAGTTGTATAAAATTCCAAGAAATATCACATAATATTGTCAACCATTTAATTTTGAGCATGGCCTCATGATCATCAAGAGGGAGAAGGAAGAAATATGTAATTATCTCTTGGTAAGGCCTCATGATCAACATCAGTTTCACTTGCGGGTGCCTACGATCATACTTCAAAATCCATCCATCGACGACCTTAACATCAAACTTGCTATAATTCTCGATTGGTAAAGCCATCTAGACAGCAACCTTACTATTTAAAAAGTTATTAGTACTACTCGTGTCGATGAGAATAGTGATCGGTTGTTGTTTGAGAAGGCCTCCAACTTTCATTGTTTGCGGGTTTGAGTAGTCGGCTAGTGTGTGTACTGTAACGTCAGTCAGTTGTGGCTCTTCTTCCGCATCTTCTTTATGTTTAAGGTTCTCTTTTGAATGTTCAATGATCTCTTCTTCTATTGGTTCAATCATAAGAAGTCTCCCTTTCATCGTTTGCGGGTGTGGTTTGGTGGAGTTTTAGGGCTGTGGATGAAAGTTTTGGATCTGTGGTAGATGGCAACAAAGGTTTGATAGAAATCACTGGAAGTTGCAGCAAGTATGTGCTGTCTTGTAAGAGCAGAATTATCGTCGAAGAAATAGCGGTTTCTCGATGTAATTTCCACCGAAAACTTGAGAGAATTGAGGAGGGAATTGATAGCAAAATCATAGTTTATATAACAGCAAGATGACTAATTTAATCAAGAAAATTTTGGCAGTATAACAACAAGGAAATTGGTGCAAGTTGCGATAGAAGAATTCTCGTCGAAAAATTTCAACGGTTTATGATGAAAATTTACAGCAACACAAAATTGTTTTTAGAGATGAATTTCTCAATAGATCAATCTTAGATGGAAGCCAAGATGATCTATGAAGTGTATAAGAAATTTCATTCAAAAAAGATTACAAATAGATGGGTTAAGACAATAATATGCGGCTAAAATTTTCTACAGCACAGATTTTTAAGTATAGCAGATTGGACGTAAAATATCAGTAATTTATATTGAGAATTTTTTAATGAAACCAAAGGGAAATCCACTATTAGGAATGTCAAAGCTATCATAAAAATTTCATAGAAATTTGGATAGAGATAACATAGTATCAAGATCAAACAAACAGTGCTAGCGGTTGAAATTTTATAGTGTAGATTTTCAAGTATAGCAGATTAGACGTAAAATATCAATGGTTTATATTAAGAATTTTTTGACAAACCCAAAGGAAAATCTGATGTTAGGAAGTATCAAAGATATCATAAAAATTTCGTAGAGATTTGGATAGAAAAAACATAGTAGCAAGATCAAACAGACGGTGCTATACGGTTGGAATTCTGCAATGTATCTTTCGTCATAGAGATGAAAATTTTATGACGAAAAGTTTATGCAATAATATAGGAATAATTTTTTTGGGATTTTCAAATAAGGATAACTAAATTACAGCAGTAGTAAGATAGAAAATCAGAACTTATTGCAATTCACGGGGAGATCAAAGGATGATCCATGGTGGTGGAGATGATGGCGGAATTTGGCGACGATCTTTTAAGCAATTATGGGAACTGCTTTGGGCGGTTGTGGAGGGTTGATGAATGGCTGTGGAAGGGCAGCGAGATGCCAAGAACGCTGCTCAGATACTAGGTGTTAGAACCCTTGCAGAAAAGATTCATCTATTACTTATCAAAAGAGGAGAAATACATGGCTATTTATAGGGCTTCTAAACCCTAACTCATAATAGGACTCCTACTCAAGACTCCTACTTCTAACCAACTCCTAATAGGACTCCTATTCAAGACTCATATTCCTTTACAACTCCTTATTCTTCTCTAAGAAACAACCTCCTAACCGTAGCCGGCCTCTTCACCTCTTTAATAGTGGTCGACTTAGGTAGGTTTTATATAAATGTCCCTCTCAATTAGGACTCTCCAAGCTAGAGTCCTAACAAGGTTCCACCTGATCAGAGAGATCGTGACCCAAGGAGATGTAGCAATGGAAAGAGTTCCCTCCAAAGATAACATTACAGATCCACTGACATAGTCATTGTCTCAAATTGTCTTTGAGCGTCACCGAGGTCTGATGGGGATCAGACACAAAGATGATTGGCTTTAGGACAAGTAGGAGATTACTAGTCATAGGTGCCTTGTAAGCCAATCACATGAGAGATGACACGTATGACTTGACACATAGTCTTTTTGCTTATTATTATTATTTAGTATTTTATCACTTTATATTGCCTATTGCATGAATATTTTGTGATGTCCATGGATTTATGCAATGGGAATCATATTGTGATGAGATCACGATAATGAGACTAATTCGCCTTTAAACACAAATCCTAAATAATTTTGGTCATAGGTTACTCAAGAGGGATATCAAGATAATTAGATAAACTAGAAAAAGAAAAATAAGAATGACAAAGTAGAGATCACACCAAATTTATAGTGGCAGTCGTCGTGACCTACATCCACTCTTGATTCCTCCTTGTTAAGGTCACCGGCGTCCACTAACTGTCTCCCTTCAATAGGTGAAGACCAACCACCTTCTTACAACACTTTCTCCTCTTTCAGATTTAGGAGACAATCCTTACAAACCGCACACCTCACACCTCTCTTAGAATGATCACAAATCAATCTAAAGAAAGAGGAGGAGGACACATAGCACTTTTACAACACTTTCACATGCCCACACATTAAGATTTTTGTTCACACATTATTACCCTTTCATGTAGGAAAGAGTGGAGTATTTATAGGCCCCAATGGCTTTGAAAATAGAGCCAAAAAGTGTCTCATCATGGGTTTTCGGGGTACTAGCGGTACCACTACCTGATGTTAGGAATAAGTCGGTACTATGAGGGGGGGGGGGGTGAATTAGTATAGCGGTAAATATCACGTCGGTTATGAAAATCTCTTTGTTTCATACGATAAAAATCGATTTCAGAAACTTGAAAGCGTATGCGAGTGTAGGCAAAGTAAAAGCACAGTAAGAAGGTAAGGAGGATTACAGTAAGATAAATTGCACAAAAGCAAAGGCAAACCAGATTTTTATAGTGGTTTGGTCGTCGTGACCTATATCCACTCCGCCGATTCCTCTTTCGTCGAGGCCACCGGTATCCACTATCGATCTTCCTTTATTAGGCAAAGATCAACCTCTTTCTTACACCCCTCTTCTCATTTTCACAGGTTTAGGAGACAACCTTTACAAGCACACACTCCTCTCTAAACAGAATTCTAAGTTTAAGCTAGAGGAGGGGATTTCTCAAGAGATTTCTATAGTGTTTTATCAATTTTAAACCCTTTGTGCTTATGTTTTTTATCTAGGGATTGTTGAATCTTGGATTTTGATGATGAAACTAATTGATTGTGTTTAGATGTTTAACTGCATTTTGAGTGATGCAGGTCTACTCTATCAGGATTAGACAGTTAACGCAGGAGGAATTGACGTTGCGCCGGAGGAGATCACGTCAGGATATTGGACGGTAGAAGGCTTCGAACGTCGGGCATCGAGCCAAGGAGAGCGGGATTGCACCAAGGATATCGGGGTTGCGGAGGTCAACCGCCAATTGGGCAACAAGCCACAAGAGAGGACGATGCGCTGAAGAATTGGACGAAGCGCCAACCAATGATGTGCCGGGCAATATAATGTCAATTCGCATTGTAATAATTGTCTAGATCGGAGTAGAGTTTTGGCTTGTGTGTGCAGGATTAACTACGATAACGATGAAGACATAAAGTGAAACAAAGTGTCGAAGTCAAGCACGAAGGATTTGTTGCGAGTTCGAGAGTTCGACGGAAGTCCGAAGGTTCGTCGAGAATGTTGCCGGAACTAGCCGAGAATGAGTAGGGAGCTTGCTGAAGGGTTTTTTGGAAGCTCACTGGAAGGTTCATTGGAAATTTGCGGAGCTCGCCGAGAAAGATCGGAGCTTGCCGAAGAAGCTCGTTGGAACTCGCCAAGATCAAATCGTGAAGTCTAGGAGCTTGCCGGGAGTCCGCATAACAGTTTCCGAAAGTTTATCGGAAGACCACCGAAAGTTCGCCGGAAGCTCGCCGGAAGAAGTCTTGACTTGCGGACTTTGTAATAGCTTAGGAAATATCTTTAAATTCATAGTTAGCATATTAATTAGGATTAGAATTAAAAGATAATCCTATATCCTGGTTAGGGGCCAATTGTGCCCAAAATTAGACTTGGTTTGGGCTAAATTTAAAGCCCAACTAGTGAACCGAAGGGTCTGGCGGTGGCATCGCCAGACTGGGCGGTGGCACCGCCCAGCACCTGAGAGCCAGGCGGTAGCACCGCCTAGGCTGGGCGGTGGCACCGCTTGTCTGGGCCCAGTCCACTGTAAGTGTCTGACATTGATAGGCGGTGACACCGCCACTGACAAGCGGTGACACCGCCACTGACAGGCGGTGACACCACCAGCATCGGGAACCCAAAGAGAATTCAAATTTTGGAGCTCAAATTTGAATCCTCTTGAGGCTTATAAATACCCCTCAAATCTCAACTAAGATTATAACTTTTTGAGAAGCAATTGATTGAGAGAAAGGTCTTAGAAAAGTTTTAGCTAGTCTTGTTTTCAATTTTCTAGTGTTCACCTCCTTCTTTCTTATTGAAAATCTGTAAGAGAGTGAACCACTTGTAAAAAGTTGTAAAAGGGGTATTTACCCTTCCTCTTCAAGAGATTTGCTAGTGGAAGGTGGGAGCCTCATCGAAGAGGGGCCTCGCAAGTTGATGTAGGTCATTTGACCGAACCACTTTAAAATCGGCGTAATCTCTGGTTTGCATTTCATTACTGCTATTTACATTACTGCAAACCTTCTTACTTGCTTTATTTCCTCATTACCTTTGTTGCACAACTTTGCGAATACGCTTTCAAGTTAAGCACTTCCGAGTTCGATTTTTATCGTACGAAAGATTTATCAAAACCGACGTTTTAATCCGCTGCACTAATTCACCCCCTCCTTCTTAGTGCCACTCTGATCTTAACAATTAGTATCAGAGCCCGGTATTTCTCATTTCGGATTTACACACGAGAGAAATGGCTCTTCATGGCTTTCAAGAGGGTTTATCGGTTGTTCGTCCACCGTTGTTTAACGGATTGGACTACACTTATTGGAAAACTCGAATGAGAGTTTTCTTGATTTCTATGATTTTGGATTTATGGAATATCGTTGAAAACGGTTTTCAACTTCCCTATAAACCGATGAACGAATGGTCGGATTTGGAGAAGAAGTATTTTTCTTTAAACGCAAAGGCTATGAATGCCTTATTTTACGCTTTAGACAAAAATGAGTTCAATCGGATTTAACGTGTGAAACGGCTTTTGATATTTGGCGAACACTTGAAATCACGCACGAGGGAACTAGTAGAGTCAAAGACTCGAAAGTTAACATTTTATTACATGATTTTGAGCTTTTTCAAATGCAACAAAGCGAGACTATAGGCGACATGTACACTCGTTTCACGGATGTCGTCAATAATCTAAGAGTTCTTGGTAAATCTTTTTCGAATTTTGATCTCGTAAGCAAGATCTTAAGATCCCTTCCAAAAAGGTGGGATCCTAAAATAACCGCAGTACAAGAAACAAAAGATTTAAATATTTTTCCACTTGAAGAACTAATTGGTTCGTTGATGATATATGAAATGGTGCATAATGCACATGATGAACATGATGAACAAAATCACCTTCCAAAGAACAGGAAGGATTTGGAACTCCGGACAAATGAATACCACTTGAGCGATGACTCAAGTGATGAGGACAATGATGAACTTGAACTTCGAACACTAAATCTTAATAAGTTTATTAAACAAAAATCTAAAATAAATAATGAACTTGAACGGAGGAAGAGGCCAAAGAAGAGGAAGGCAACCAAGGATGAATCAAAAACTTCCAAAGGTGAAACGGCGAATTGGGCTTTGACGAGCTTCGACTACAAGGTAAGTAACTCAACTCTCTTGAATTATTTTGAAATTACATAATACTTTTCATGAGTTATTTTTAATTTAGTTTAGGATTAATTTTCTTAAAAATTATATGAAAATAAAAAAAATTAGAAATCATGCTTATCATTCTAGTAATTTTGAAAATAATCATGAAAATTGTATGTTTCTGATAAACAAAATGATTTTGATTAAAAATACCTTATGAAATATGATATCATGCCTAATAAATTTATTTTTTGAAGCTATGCATGATGATGATGAGTTTTGGGTAATTTATAGTTTATTGATTATTGATGATTTCCATAATGATCTTTTACGATTTATGGATTATCGATTTGTACCATGATGAAAGTTGCTTTCGAAAATGATGCATGGCTTTTGTATGCAAACTAAGCATGAAAAGATAGATTCACCCTAAAAAGAAAAATGTATGACTTCATTTTTTTGATTTGACATAAAAGTGGCTTTAAAAAAAAATGATATATATTTTGATTTGACATAAATGAAATAGGCATGCTTATATGAAATAGTGAAGTGTCATGCTTGACAATTGTATACTTAATGATGCATAAAGTTGTAATGAAAATATTAATATTTTAATACTATGATTTGACGATTTTATGCATGACATTGTAAAGTTATATATAATGATGCATAATGATGAAATTGTGTAATAAACATATTAAACATTTTGAAACCATGTTTTACTGTCATGCATATTGATCATGCTTAATAAATTTCGAAATTATGCATGATGAATCTTACGATTTATGGATTATTGATTTTTACCATAATGAAGGTACCTTATTAATCTTTGTTGAAATAAATCTTACTCTTTCGGTTTTAAACATGATACATGTTTTTATTTGGCATAAATGAAACAAAATCATATGTTTTCAAACAATCGAAAAGAGGGAAACATTCTTGAAAATTATTTTGCTCAATCTTATTGATTTTGATGAATCCATTTGTATCATCTTTGTGAATCTCTTGGATTTTGATAATGATTTTGATGATTTAAATTTGAATAAATTTTTATTGAAATCATGATCTTGATCTCTTGAAATTTATAACTTGAAATCCTTTATGAATCAAGATTGTTTTCTATTTAAAAGGAGATTTGTCAAAATGTTTCAGTCTTTTAGTATTCATGATCTTGATAATTATGTTTTGAAACATTATGTAAACCAAGAATGTTCATCATGAATCTCTCTTTGAATATTTAAAGAGGAGAATTTTCTGGATGAATCATGATTTTGATGATTGAATATTTGATGTGCATGAATTGAGATCTTGCTCTCCTACTATTCTTTTTGCTATTCACCAAAAGGAAGACTAATTCTAATAAACCATGATATGCTATATGAATTTTATTGTATTCATGAAGTAATATCTCATCACTAATTTTTGTTTATATTCCTTCATTTGATGATATGAATGTATGAAACACTTGTGATATGATTTTTTATACAATTCCATGTATTCGTGAAATATTTATCTCATCACCGAATTAATTCCTCTTGATACTTGGAATATTTTAAAATGTGATCTTGATAAGAATGTTTCAAGTTGCTCTTTGTGCTATATCTTTTCAAATGAACCTTGATCGTGAACTTGTTAAGAAGAATTTTAATGAACCATGAATCATATCTTTGGTATTCATGAATTGATTCTTATTGATATATTTCATGAATTCTTTGCATATTTAGCTTGTTGAATGGTTAAAATTTTTAGCCATTGAGTCCTCCCTTTCTTTTTGACTTTGATAAAGGGGGAGAAGGTTTTGCTAGCTTGTGCATTGAAAATGAAAGTAAACTTCCTAGCATGCTAAGGAAGTAAAACTTACAAGCTTGCACTTCTCAAAAAGAGAAGAAAGATCTTGCCTATCGAAAGAAGCAAAAAGTGCAAAACATCGAAAACTTGCAACAAAATTGCTCTTGCCATGCTTTGTATCAAAAATTGGTTGATATCCTTAAAAGCATCGCATTAAATTTTTTAGTATCGCAATGTATCACATGTATCGCAAATTGAAATTTTTGAGACCATTATCATATCATGTTTAACAATTGATGTCTTTCATGACATGATTTCTTTGCATTTTTGTCTTGTATATATCATGTGATGATTGAAATATTGATTGATGCAAATTCATAATTTATGTAAAAGTCTAAATCATCGGTTCCTCTCCTTCTTTTCGGCAATGACATAGGGGGAGAAAGATTGCTAGCTCAAGGCAAATACTAGCTAGCTTGTACTCTTCCCTTCTTTTCGACAAAAACAAAGGGGAGAAAGCTTTTGCTAGTTAGAACATGCAAAGAAAAGCAAAGTGCAATCTTGCACAAGAAGCAAGTGTTGAATTGCCATGATTGAACTTAAGATTCTTACTATGCTTTTGTGCTTATATGTTGTGATGAAAATCTAGCTTCATGTTACAAAAACTTGAATACCTTTTAAAATAGCTAGAGCTACTTCTCCTTTTTGTTGATGACATAGGGGGAGAAGTATATTGATGACTTCATGCATTGAATTGAATATTTTATATATATTTGCATGATGGTTTAAATGTTTTTCATAACATGTGATGAATGTTACTTGGATTTGGGATAATCCAAGTGATCTATCAATGGCATATTGATAGGGGGAGTTTGGTTAAATTCTGGAAAGTTAAGGTTAACTCTGTTAGTCATCAATTAGTTATCATCATCAAAAAGGGGGAGATTGTTAAATCTCGGATTTTGATGATGAAACTAATTGATTGTGTTTAGATGTTTAACTGTATTTTGAGTGATGCAGGTCTACTCTATCAGGATTAGATAGTTAACGCAAGAGGAATTGACGTTGCGCCGGAGGAGATAATGTTGTTGAATCTCGGATTTTGATGATATAATCAATTGGTGGGTTAATTGATCTAATCCATATTATTGAGTTAAGTGTGCAGGATTAACTACGATAACTAGAAAACATAAAGCAAGGATACCGGAGTCGAGCTCGATGGACGTTTAAGAGACCGAAGAATCATCGGAGATGCTGCCGGAACCATCCGAGAAGAAATCGGGAACGTGTCGGAAGTTCACCGAAGAAATCGTCGGAGGCTCGCGGAGATCACCAAGAAGGCTCGGCTACTCGTTAAAGTCATCACAAAGATTGGGAGCTTGCAGGGAGTCCGTCGGAAGAAGTTCGTCGGAAAGCTCGCCGGAACAAGACTCGACGTTCGCGGTTAAAAAACTTGCTTAGGATGTTTTTTTTGTGTTATGTAGTTCACCTATAATTAGGATTAGGATTAAGAGATAATCCTATATCCTGGTTAGGGGCCAACTGGGCCCAAAGTCAGATTTGGTTTGGGCTAAAATTAAGCCAAACTAATGAATCTGAAAGCCAGGCGGTGGCACCGCCTAGCTGGGCGGTGACACCTCCTTTGCTGGGCGGTTGCACCGTCCAGCACCTGAGCGCTGGGCGGTGGAACCTCCAGCATCGGGAACCCTAAGAGAATTCAAATTTTGAAACCCAAAATTTTAATCCTCTTGAGGCCTATAAATACCCCTCAAATCTCAGCTGAGGTTACAACTTTTGAGAAGCATTTTGATTGAGAGAAAAGTCTTAGAAAGTCTTAGCAAGTCTTGTTTTCAATTTGCTAGAGAGTTCTCCTCCTTTTTTATTAAAAATTTGTAAGAGGTTGAGCTGCTTGTAAAAGGTTGTAAGAGGGGTGTTTACCCTTCCATTTCAAGAGACTTGCTAGTGGAAGGTGGGAGCCTCATCGAAGAGGGGCCTCGCAAGTGGAGTAGGTCATTTGACCGAACCACTCTAAAAATCGGTGTAATCTCTTGTTTGCTTTTTATTATTGTCATTTACATTACTGCAAATCTTCTTACTGCTTTAGTTCCTTATTACTCTTGCTGCGCAACTTTAAGAATACGCCTTCAAGTTAAATTTCTCAAGTTTCGTTCTTAACGTATGAAAGATTTTATTAAAATCGAAGTTTTAATCCGCTACACTAATTCACCCCCCCCTCTTAGTGCCGCTCCGATCCTAACAAGTGGTATCAGAGCAAGGTTATCTCTCATATTTGGTTTAATACCCAAGAGAGATGGCTTACTCCGGCATGCAAGAGGGCCATTCTATTGCACGACCACCTTTGTTTAATGGGTCAGATTACACATATTGGAAGACTCGCATGAGAATCTTCCTCATTTCTATGGACTTTGAGCTTTGGTCTATTGTCGAGAATGGATTTCAAAAATCTTCTCTTCCGATGAGCGAATGGAATGAATCTGAGAAGAAGGTTTTTGCTTTAAATGCAAAGGCTATGAATGCCTTGTTTTGTGCATTAGACAAAAACGAATTTAATCGTGTTTCAATGTGTGATTCGGCTTTTGATATTTGGAGAACTCTTGAGGTCACTCATGAAGGCACTAGCCGAGTGAAAGAGTCCAAAATCAACATCCTTGTGCACTCTTACGAACTTTTCCGAATGAAACCAAGTGAGTCCATCGGAGACATGTACACTCGGTTTACAGATGTCATCAATGGACTCAAAGCTCTTGGTAAAGATTTTACTAACTTTGAACTAGTAACTAAAATCTTAAGATCCCTCCCTAAAAGTTGGGATCCAAAAGTTACGGCCATTCAAGAGGCCAAAGACCTTAAAGCATTCCCTCTTGAAGAACTCATTGGGTCTCTAATGACCTACGAAATGACATGTCAAGCTCATGACGAGCTCGAGAACCCCCTTCCAAAGAACAGGAAGGATATTGCACTCAAATCACAAGAAGACCACTTGAAAGGAACATCAAGTGATGAGGACAGTGACAATGACATTGCACTTTTGACTCAAAAATTTAAAAAATATTTAAGAAAGAACAAACTTAAAAATAATATAAAAAATAAATTTGAACAAAAGAAGGACCAAGTGATTTGCTATGAATGCAAAAAACCGGGACACTACAAGAACGATTGTCCTCAAGCCAAAAAGAGGACATCAAAGAAGAAGGCGTTCAAGGCAACGTGGGATGATTCAAGCGCATCTGAAGAAGAGGAGTCCAACACCGAGCAAGTTGCTCATTACGCGCTAATGGCATTAGGAGAAGAGGTATGTGATTTATTTAATGAAGATTTATCTTTTGAAGAACGATCTATCGCTTTTCATGAATTATTTGATGAATGTAGAACTGTTAGCAAGAAGTTAAGTATCTTAAAGAAAGAGCATGCTTTGCTACAAGATAAGTTTGATAGTCTTCAAACTCCTCCATGCTCTAAGTGTGAGCACTTAGAAGCAATAAAAAATGAAAACTTGCTTCTTAAGGAAACCTTAAACAAGTTTAAGGTTGGTAGCAAAGGATTAGATATGATCCTTGCACACAAGGGTCACATCGCAAATAGAAATGGAATTGGATTTGTAAAAGGATTACATCAAAATCCTACCACTTTCATAAAAGGACCTACATTACATGTTTCCTCTTATACGAAATGCAACTTTTGTTGCAAATCCGGACATATTGCCTACAAATGCCCATTTAGGAAAATTAGTTCACAAAAATTAATATGGGTTCCTAAAGGAACTATAAAGAATTCAATAATAAATAACAAAGTTAGTGGGTCAATTTTTGAGGCACCCAAAATCAAATTGGTACCTAAAAATCATGCTCTTTTGTAGACAAACCCACAAGCTAGGAGCAAGAGATGGTATCTCGATAGTGGATGCTCAAGACATATGACTGGAGATCCATCTCATTTCTCTATGCTCACTAGCAAAGAAGAAGGGTACGTTACCTTCGGAGACAACAACAAGGGCAAAATCATTGGCAAGGGAACTATTGGTAACAAATTTAATTTTTCCATTAATGATGTCTTACTAGTTGATGGATTGAAACATAATCTCTTGAGTATTAGTCAACTATGCGATAAAGGTTACATCGTTAGATTTGAATCAAATATGTGCATTATTGAAAAACCAAATCATAACATGACTATGATTGCTTTAAAACAAAATAATGTCTATACCATCAATCTTGATGAACTAAGTAATGAAATGTGCTTCTCCGCCGTAAATGATGATGCTTGGCTTTGGCATAGGAGATTAGGCCATGCAAGCATGAAAACAATATCTAAGATCTCATCTCAAGAATTAGTACGAGGAATTCCAAATATAAAGTTTATTAAGGACAAAGTATGCGATGCATGTCAACTAGGCAAACAAATAAAAATAAGCTTCAAACCAAAAAATCAAATTAGCACTACTAGACCATTACAATTGATCCATTTGGACTTATTTGGACCAATTGATACAACAAGTCTAGGTGGAAGCAAATATGTCTTTGTGATTGTGGATGACTACTCTAGATACACTTGGACCTATTTCTTAGCTCACAAAAGTGATTGCTTCAAGTGTTTCTCTAAATTTTGTAAACTCACTCAAAACGAAAAAGGCTTCATGATTTCATCAATTCGGAGTGATCACGGTGGTGAATTCCACAACCGTGACTTTCAGAATTTTTGCGAAAGTAATGGGTACAATCACAACTTCTCAACTCCAAGAAATCCTCAACAAATTGGAGTAGTTGAAAGGAAAAATAGAAACCTACAAGAAATGGCAAGAACTATGTTGAATGAACATAGTTTACCTAAGTACTTTTGGGCCGAAGCCGTAAATACGGCTTGCTACATCATGAATAGAGTCCTAATAAGACCATCCTTATCCAAAACTCCCTATGAATTATGGAATAACAAAAAACCAAACATCTCCTATTTTAAAGTTTTTGGTTGTAAATGCTTTATTTTAAATGAAAGGGATGCTTTAGGAAAATTTGATGCTAAATCCGATGAAGGCATCTTTCTTGGTTACTCTTCCGTTTCTAAAGCTTTTCGGGTTTTTAATAAAAGAACTTTAGTAATTGAAGAGTCTATTCATGTAGTTTTTAATGAAATTTCTGATTTAAAGAAAAATGATTTTGATGATGATCTTGGTTTTGATAATTTGAATTTAAATGAACCCTCTCCTCAAAATAGCCATTTGAATGCATCTTCTTCTGAAATTTCTTTACCAAAAGAATGGAAGTATGTAGATGCTCATCCAAAAGAGCAAATTATAGGAGATACATCAAAAGGGGTTCAAACTCGTTCTTCTTTCAAAAATTTCTGTGCTAACGCCGCTTTCCTTTCTCAAATTGAACCTAAATGCATTGACGAAGCCTTAAAAGATGATTTTTGGATCATTGCAATGCAAGAAGAATTGAACCAATTTGAGAGGAATGAGGTATGGAAGCTTGTTCCTAGACCAAGTGACCACTTAGTCATAGGTACTAAGTGGGTCTTTAGAAACAAGCAAGACGAAAATGGTATCGTGGTTAGAAACAAGGCTAGATTAGTGGCCAAATGTTTCAACCAAGAAGAAGGTATCGATTACGAAGAAACCTTCGCTCCCGTGGCTCGATTAGAAGCCATAAGGATGCTCCTTGCCTATGCTAGTAGTAATAATTTTAAACTATTTCAAATGGATGTTAAAAGTGCCTTCTTGAATGGTTTTATTTCCGAAGAAGTATTTGTCGAACAACCTCCCGGATTTGAAAATTCTCTTCTTCCTAATCATGTATTCAAACAGACTAAAGCTCTCTATGGCTTAAAACAAGCTCCTAGAGCTTGGTATGAAAGGCTTAGTTCCTTTTTTATTTTAAATAATTTTACCAAAGGCAAGGTTGATACTACATTGTTTATTAAACATTTTAAAAATAATTTTCTTATTGTGCAAATTTATGTTGACGATATTGTGTTTGGCTCTTCGGATGAATCACTATGTGAATCATTTGCCAAATGTATGAGTCTTGAATTTGAAATGAGTTTAATGGGTGAATTAACTTTCTTTTTGGGATTACAAATCAAACAACTTAGTGATGGTATATTTCTTAACCAATCCAAATATACATTAGAATTGTTAAAATGATTTAACATGGATAATTCAAAAGCAATAAACACCCCTATGAGTACTGCGACTAAGTTAGATATGGATGAAAATGGTGAAAGTTTCGATCAAAAAACATATAGGGGAATGATAGGTAGTCTACTCTACCTCACTGCGACTAGACTGGATATTATGTTTAGTGTAGGACTTTGCGCTAGGTTTCAATCTAATCCTAAATTATCTCATCTTAAGAGTGTTAAAAGAATATTTAGGTATTTTAAAGGAACTCCAAATTTAGGATTGTGGTATCCAAAATCTGAAAAATTCGATCTAATAGCTTATGCAGATGCCGATTTTGGCGGATGCAGGATAGATAGAAAAAGTACATCCGGAACATGCCAATTTTTAGGACATGCACTTGTTTCTTGGACTTCCAAGAAACAAAATTCAGTTGCACTATCTACGGCGGAAGCCGAATACATTGCTGCAAGTGCATGTTGTGCACAAGTAATTTGGATGAAAAATACATTAGAAGACTATGGAATTCACCTTGAAAATATTTCCATAAAATGCGATAATACCAGTGCCATATGCCTTACCAAAAATCCAATTCAGCACTCTAGAACTAAGCACATCGACGTTAGGCATCATTTCATACGCAATCATGTTCTTAACAATGATGTTGTTCTAGAATTCATTGACACAAAGCATCAATTAGCAGATATATTTACAAAAGCTTTGAATGAAGACCAATTTGAATTCATCCGAAGGGAATTAGGCATGCTAAATTGTCCCTAAAATGAACTTCACAAAAAAGACTCGTTCTTTTCCCTTCGTTTATAAATTTGAATTCTTCCTTCTTCTTTAATTCAAAATGATCCATTAAAGTATAAATTATGATCTTGAGGGAAGAAGCTAAACAAAAGGAAGGAAGAAAAATTTTTTTTTTTCTTTCCTCCGCATGATGCCAGCGGTGGCACCGCCAGATCCGGCGGTTGCACCGACTGGCGCTCGGGCGCCAGTCGGTGACACCGACCAGTTTGGCGGTGACACCAACCGAGTCACCCTTTTAACCCGAGGGGTTAGGGCCGGCGGTGACACCGCCCCCAACCCAAAGAAAGACCTCTCCAAAACCCTCTCCCATTCCCTCTAACCCTCATTCTACCTCTTAGAAACATTGGAGAAGGATTCTTGGTGGTCCAAGCTTTCCATCTCTCAACATAATCTCCACAAGGTAACACTTGAAATCCCTCATTTCTTTTCTCTTTCTCTTGCTTATTTTTCACAATTTCATCATCATCTTGTCTAGAAAATGGCACCAAAGAGATCAAAAGGAATAAGGATTGAAGGAGATTCATATAACCATGACCTTTTTAGATCAAAAGAGGTAGCCCTTAGCTTTCCAAAATTTGAAACACGATGTGTCCATAAGGGAAAATACGTTGATTTGGATGAACTAGAGGACTTAGATCCCATTAAGTGGTTTGCTCAACTAGAAGCTCTACCTCTACTACAAATAGATGAACCAATCTATCCACGGTTAGTGAGATTGTTCTATGCCAACCTATATGAAGACAATGATAGCCTAAGCACTTATATTCTAGGAACACCCATTAGAATTTTTGACAGCACCATTTGTGAGCTAATTGGCATAACTGAAAAAGATAGGGGATGCTATTTTAAAGGTAAATGGGACGTCAAAAAAATAGGAGCAACCTATTCCGAAGCCGTGAAAACAATTTTTGCAAATCCAAACCTTGACTTCCTACCCAAGAGCTGTGAACACTTAATGCCTTTCAACTCTAAAATTCTTCATCACATTATCACAAGCATCATATTCCCCAAACAATTTCATCTTGACGAAGTAAGTCAATTAGAGATAGGAACCATGTATTGGATTATGACCGGTCAGCATAATTGTTTTGGGTACTTGATTCGCCAACACATGCAGGAAATTATGACTAAAGATACTATATTGCCATATGGGAGGTTAATCACTAGAATTCTTCATGCCTATGACATTTGCATTCCACCCGATGAAGAATCTATTCAAAATGATCGATATAACATAATAAATAAAAACCTGCTAAAAAAACTTAGGTGCACTTTTAGCAATGGCATATGGGTTAGGCAGCCTAGAAGGACGGATCCAATTCCTACACCAATAGAACAACCTGAAACACCAATTCTTATGGGAAGTGAATCTCCTCCTCCTAGTCCCTTTGGAGCAGCACCATCAGCTCCTGTTTCCTCCTCTGAAAATTTCATTATGGCGGAGCTATCTCAGATCAAATCACAGCAAGAACAAATTCAGAATCAATAAGTTGAAATTTTGAAGACACTACGATAGATGAATGAAAAAAATAGATATCATGTATCAGCACTGTGGATTACCTCCTAAGGATTAAATTGATGTATCTTTTTATTCTGTCCTGTTTGCTTTTAAAAACAAGTTCATGTTTGTCATCGATTGTATGATAACTGATCTTTCCTTTAGATAACTACTGTCTTAATCTGCATAGATGATGATGTCTTTTGGATAAACTATTTCTAGCAAATTTGAATGATGAACTTTGATAAATGCTAAACCTTTTTCTATTATCATCAATTAGCTGGCTTGTCTCTTTTTGTTGATGACAAAGGGGGAGAAGTGATGACTTACACCAGAACGATAGCATGGCTAATATGAATTACAAAAACTTGTGTGATATGAATGTCTTATATGACTTGCAAATCCTTGAAAATATCACAAGATTGATATCATGAAATTTATATTGAAAATCTTTATCTTCTATCGTAGCAAAATTCGTCCCGTATCATTTAAACTTATGATTTTCATCGAAGTTTCGTACTTACTATTGTTTAATGAGGATAACGATAAAGTTCTACGATTAGAACTTATCGGGTTATGCTTGAATCCAATGGGATGGAATTCAAGTGTTTTTTATCTTCTCATAATATGGCATATAGATAGGGGGAGTTATGTTTAACTCCGTCATCAATTGATTGTCATCATCAAAAAGGGGGAGATTGTTGAATCTCGGATTTTGATGATATAATCAATTGGTGGGTTAATTGATCTAATCCATATTATTGAGTTAAGTGTGCAGGATTAACTACGATAACCATAAAACATAAAGCAAGGATACCGGAGTCGAGCTCGATGGACGTTTAAGAGACCGAAGAATCATCGGAGATGCTGCCGGAACCATCCGAGAAGAAATCGGGAACGTGTCGGAAGTTCGCCGAAGAAATCATCGGAGGCTTGCGGAGATCACCAAGAAGGCTCGGCTACTCGTTAAAGTCATCACAAAGATTGGGAGCTTGTAGGGAGTCTGTCGGAAGAAGTTCGTCGGAAAGCTCGCCGGAACAAGACTCGACGTTCGCGGTTAAAAAACTTGCTTAGGATGTTTTTTTTGTGTTATGTAGTTCACCTGTAATTAGGATTAGGATTAAGAGATAATCCTATATCCTGGTTAGGGGCCAACTGGGCCCAAAGTCAGATTTGATTTGGGCTAAAATTAAGCCAAACCAATGAATCGGAAAGCCAGGCGGTGGCACCGCCTGGCTGGGCGGTGAAACCGCCCAGCACCCGAGTGCTGGGCGGTGACACCTCCTTGGCTAGGCGGTTGCACCGTCCAGCACCCGAGCGCTGGGCGGTGGAACCTCCAGCACCGGGAACCCTAAGAGAATTCAAATTTTGAAACCCAAAATTTGAATCCTCTTGAGGTTACAACTTTTGAGAAGCATTTTGATTGAGAGAAAAGTCTTAGAAAGTCTTAGCAAGTCTTGTTTTCAATTTGCTAGAGAGTTCTCCTCCTTCTTTTTTATTGAAAATTTGTAAGAGGTTGAGCTGCTTGTAAAAGGTTGTAAGAGGGGTGTTTACCCTTCCATTTCAAGAGACTTGCTAGTGGAAGGTGGGAGCCTCATCGAAGAGGGTCCTCGCAAGTGGAGTAGGTCATTTGACCGAACCACTCTAAAAATCGACGTAATCTCTGGTTTGCTTTTTATTATTGTCATTTATATTACTGCAAATCTTCTTACTGCTTTAGTTCCTTATTACTCTTGCTGCGCAACTTTAAGAATATGCCTTCAAGTTAAATTTCTCAAGTTTCGTTCTTAACGTACGAAAGATTTTATTAAAATCGAAGTTTTAATCTGCTGCACTAATTTACCCCCCCCTCTTAGTGCCGCTCCGATCCTAACAAATGTCAGGATATTGGACGGTAGAAGGCTTCGAACGTCGGGCATCGGGCCAAGGAGAGTGGGATTGCACCAAGGATATCGGAGTTGCGGAGGTCAACCGTCGATTAGGCAACAAGCCGCAAGAGAGGATGATGCGCTGAAGAATTGGACGAAGCGCCAACCAATGACGTGTCGGGCAACATAATGTCAATTCGCGTTGTAATAATTGTCTAGATTGGAGTAGAGTTTTGGCTAGTGTGTGCAGGATTAACTACGATAACGACGAAGATATAAAGCAAAACAAAGTGTCAAAGTCAAGCACGAAGGATTTGTTGCGAGTTCGAGAGTTCGACGGAAGTCTAAAGGTTTGTCGGGAAAGCTGCCGGAACTAGCCGAGAATGAGTAGGGAGCTTGGCGAAGGGTTTTTCGGAAGCTCACCGGAAGGTTCGTTGGAAGCTCGCGGAGCTCACCGAGAAAGATCGGAGCTTGCTGAAGAAGCTCGTTGGAACTCGCCAAGATCAAATCGTGAAGTCTAGGAGCTTGCTGGGAGTCCACATAACAATTTCCGAGAGTTTATCGGAAGACCGCCGAAAGTTCGTCGGAAGCTTGCCGGAAGAAGTCTTGACTTGCGGACTTTGTAATAGCTTAGGAAATGTCTTTAAATTCATAATTAGCACATTAATTAGGATTAGGATTAAAAGATAATCCTATATCCTGGTTAGGGGCCAACTGGGCCCAAAATTAGACTTGGTTTGGGCTAAATTTAAAGCCCAACCAATGAACTGAAGGGTCTGGCGGTGCCACCGCCAGACTGGGCGGTGGCACCTGTAACATCCCTCATTTCTGAATTTTCGTATAAGTTTCTAGTTGTAATGTAAGTATCTATTTTAAATTTGATAAAATAACAAAAATATGAATCTGAGACCTTATTCATAAGATTTGGGGGATTTTTTCAAAAAAAAAAAATCTGAGGACCTATATGTAAACCCTGAGGACCTAATCGTAAATATAATAATACAAGGACTAAACTGCAAAATACACAAAAATACAAATCCCACCGTTTAAGCCTCTCTGCCTTCATTCTTAAGGAACTAGAGAAGGCAGCTACGTGGATGAACAGAGAGAAAGAAAGAAGAAGAGGAAGAAAAAAGGGGGAAGAAGAAGAAGAAAAAAATTTGGGACTTTAAGTTTTCTTGCTCAAATCTTTTCATTTAGGATCATAATTCTCAATGGCAAGTTTTATAACCCTATCCTAGAGAAGTATTAGTCTCTGTTCTTATATTGATTCTGAAATATTTTTGCTTAGAACCTGATATTTCTCTCTTTGGACATAAAACCAAGGATCTGAAATTTTTTCGGTAAACTGACCCCTATACACTTTTTCAGCTATAATTTTTAGCACCAAATGTGGATTCAGGCAGGACCTAGCTCATTTGAAATTAGACTCTTATATATTTCTTTTGACACTAATTCTGTAAAATTTGGTACCGAATACTTACCCAAACATCTGTTTCAGTTGAGCCTATATATGCTGCAGAGCAGGGATCAAAATTTCTGATGCTTCGATACTAAAATACCTATAAGTCCCTGTTGGAAATTCTGATTTGTACCAAACTAACTTCGTTCGAAACTAGACTTATAGACCTTTCTTTTGACATATAGATTGAAAATTTTGGAATTCAAATGCCTACCCTATTATCTGTTGAATCGACCCTATGAATTCTACAAAACAGTGATTTTGTTTTTGACCTTGTGTTACCAAATCAAAGGTAACTCCTTGTTGGAAACCATGATTCATACAAAACTTGTTTCAACAGAAAATAGATTGATATATATTTCAACAGTAGCCTTCTTGAGGGTATTGGAGCATAATTGACAATCTGAAGTATTTATCCAATGAGCCTCTCGAATTCTGTCAGAAATCGAGCTTTGATCGATTTCGCATCTTCTGTTTTCGTTCGTTTGGAAATAGATTTTGTTCAGTTCCCTTCACTCAATTGTGGCTTATATTAATGTTTGAATTCTCGTCTGCTCTTGTCTATTAATTATTATCATTCCTGAACATATTGTGTAACGTTTATGCTATATCACATTGACTTATATATGCTCATGTATAACCTATTGTTCCGCATTTGCTTTCGATGTGTGCCTATTCTAGTTTCATTCCTTTGGATATCGAATTCATCTAACCATCTTATTTGAATTGAGTTATATGTGATTGCTTGGATTCCATGTGTGCCCTTGCTTTCATTTCCTTTCAAATCTGAATATAATTGTGAAAGATTATTGCTTACTTCATATTGACTCGTAAAGGCACATGTACGTTTTGTTGTTCCGCGTGTGCTTCCGATATGTGCTATTCATTGTTCATACTATCCTTTTGTACTTTGGTGTTTGTGGGATATTGTGAACCTTCGCTAGAAATCGTGAAGGGAGTTATGCATAGAGCCTGAGATGCTCTGCCGGCCCCTATGACTTCACTCAGACGTGGGTGGATGGAGCTCCCAGACGTGGGAGACTTATGTTTGGTGGTCATTCAAAAATGGATGTACCATATTATGTTATGGTCCCACTTCACGTTTTGTATGCTTGATATGGTATCCATAGCTTTTGTTATATGTTTCTATACATGCTTTGGATATGAATGATATGAATGCAACGTCAAATTCGACATTTGAGCTTCTGTTTCGTATTCATCTTTGAAATGCTCTGAAAGGGTCCATACGCCATTGATATGTTCCAAAATGTTTTATTTATCATTGATATGCTCCGAAACATTTCGTACGCCTTTTATATGCTCCCAAATGTTTTATTTGTTATTGTTATGCTTCGAAATGTTCCATAGGTTGTTGATATGCTCCGGAACATTTCTTATGCTATTGATATGCTCCAATTACTCTATGCTCCATCTGTATGAACCAATTATGTTTGATTGAAATGATATTTGTGATTCTACACCCAATGAGATTATGTCTATGGATTCTTATATTCTGCCTTGCATTATGAAAGCTTATTTGTTTGAAAATTTTCCTCTTTTACCATGGATATGTTAGTCACTTGCTGAGCTTTATATGCTCACCCCGTTGTTGTATAAATTTTTCAAGATATCTTATCGCTCGCTTAAATGTTAAGATTGGGCTGAGGCAGTGAAAAGCTAAAAGATTTTGGGCATATCTTTATTAGTATATATGTTTTTGTTGTATAAGTACACTCTGCATCTAATGAAATGTTGACGATGAATCTAAACTTGTGGATAAGTTTGAAGGACCTCTCATGTGTAGGATTCTAGAATGTTAAGTTTAATTCGTATAATGATATGAACTTATGGTAAACGTTGGTTTTGTGACTATATAGACTCCCATACTTGTGAATTTATGTTACGGTTATTATTTTGGTGAGTTGGGTTCAGATTTTATGAATCATCGAGCGATGTATTGTATGTTTATGAACTGCACAGGGTTTATAAATTTGTAGATTATAGAGGTGAAATTTTGATCTGAATATTTTCTATGACCTCAAATGTGTGATTGGATCCTGGATGGATTTGTGATGAAAATTTTTAATATTATCGATATTTTGAGGGGCGTGACAGAGGTGGTATCAGAGCAAGGTTTGAGGATCACTGAAATATTTGATATGTTGATGTGCAAAATATATTGAGGCCTAATGTATTATAGTGATTGGTGGAAATTTTCTTTGATGCATTTTAGGAATCTAGGATGATGAGGACGTTTGGTCCTCCTATTTCATTTGTTTTTGATTAATTAAGGGGGATGAAAGGGTTGTGTAATATCCCATTAGTCCCACATCGGAAGTGGGGAATGTGTGTGATTAGCTTATAAGGGCTTGATGAGTGTACTACGTTACCTCCTGCTTAAGCATTTTGGTCCGCCGTTGAGGATCAAAATGGAGTTATTGTCCAGTTAGCTCATCAGACACGGGTCGTGATTGTTAGGATCGAGAGCACTAAGAGGGGGGGGGTGAATTAGTGCAGCGGAAATCTTACAACGATTAAAAACGAAAGCTGCGCTCGTTCGATAAAAACTATTTTGATGCAAAAGCCAATTCTAAGATTACTTATGATTAAGTGCAGTTTATGTCTAAACACAGTTTGCGTCTAAGTGCAATTTATGCAGTTTGCAGTTTACGTCTAAATGCAGATTGCGTCTAAGCGCAGTTTGCATCTAAGCGCAGTTTGCGTCTAAGCTCAGATTGCGTTTAAGCGTAGTTTGCGTCTAAGCGCAGTTTACGTCTAAACTCAGATTGCGTCTAAGCGTAGTTTGCGTCTAAGCGTAGTTTGCGTCTAAGCGCAGATTGCATTTAAGCGCAGTTTGCGTCTAAGCGCAGTTTACGTCTAAGATCATATTGCGTCTGAGCGCAGTGCAGTTTGCGTCTAAACGCAGTTTTACGTCTAAACATAGTTTTACGTCTAAATGTAGTTTTACGTCTAAACGCAGTTTTACGTCTAAACGTAGTTTTACGTCTAAACGCAGTTTGCGTCTAAACGCAGTTTTACGTCTAAACGTAGTTTTACGTTTAAAAGTAGTTTACGTCTAAAACACAGTTTTACATCTAAACAGAATCAAGACGTAAACATAAACTGCAAAGAAACTTGTTCGCAGAAATCAGTTTGCAGTTATAAACAGAATTAAGACGTAAACGTAAACTGCAAAGAAACTCGTTCACAGAAATCAGTTTGCAGTTATAAACAGAATTAAGACGTAAATGTACACTGCAAAGAAACTCGTTCGTAAAAGCGCAGAAGACAGTTTACAGTTATAAATAGAATCAAAACGTAAGTGTAAACCGCAATGTAGAGATTGTACGAAAACACCGATTTACGTCTGAATGCAGATTTGAAAAGAACAGAACTTAGAAACTTGTTCATAAAAGCGCAGAGAGCAATAGCTATGTAGGAGGTTTGCAGTAATGATAAAGTGCTCAAAATGAAAGCAAACCAGAGATTTAGAGTGGTTCGGTCAGTCTTGACCTACTCCACTTTTGGCTTCCTCCACCGACGAGGTCACCAACATCAACTAGAAGCCTTCCTTCAATAGGCGAAGGCCAACTACCCTCTTACAGATTCACTCCTTTTGATGGGCTTAGGAGACAACCCTTATAGAAGTTTTCTCTCCTCTCTTTACAACTCAAACTTGAAGAATAGAAAGAGGAGAACTAGCAGTTTTGAGCTCTAAGAAACACAGAAAGATAGCAAGATTTCGAGTGTGTGTTCTGTGCTTTCAGTGCTGAATGGGTGGGGTATTTAAAGGCCCCAACCCAGTTCAAATTTGGAGCTCAAAACGGTCAAATCCCGGAATTCCGGGATCAGGCGGTTGCACCTCTTGACTGGAGAGGTTGCACCTCCCAGCTTCGTTGGGAGAACCTCTCCTGGGCGGTGCCACCTCTAACCCTGGCAGTGCCACCTCTTTCACTATTTCAGCTCACTTGGTTTGGCTCCAAACTTGGCCCAAACTAGTCCGAACTTGGGCCTAATTGGCCCCTACTTGGGTTATAGGATTAACACCTAATCCTAACCCTAATTAACGTGCTAACTATGATTTTAAAGACATTTTCTAAGCTATTACAAAGTCCGCAAGTCAAGACTTCTTCTGGCGAGCTTCTGGCAAACTTCCGGCGGTCTTCCGATGAACTCTCGGAAACCATTCTGCAGACTCCCGGCAAGCTCCTAGACTTCACGATTTGATCTTAGCGAGTTCCAATGAGCTTCTTCGGCAAGCTCCGATCTTTCTCGGCGAGCTCCGCGAACTTCCAATGAACCTTCCGGCAAGCTTCCGAAAATCCTTCGGCAAGCTCCCAACTTATTCTTGGCTAGTTCCGGTACCATTCCCGATGAACCTTCGGACTTCCGTCGAACTCTCGAACTTGCAACAAATCCTTCGCGCTTGACTCCGACACTTTGTTTCGCTTTATGTCTTCATCGTTATCATAGTTAATCCTGCACAATTAAAGCAAAACTTCGATCGAGACAATTAATCCTAAGCAATTAATCAAGTTGTCCGGCATGTCATTGGTCCCTCGACGCTTCGTCCGATTCTTCGGCGCATCGTCCTTTCCTGTAGCCTATTGCCCAATCGGCCAGTTGACTCTGCAACTCCGATATCCTTGGCACAATACCCGCTCTTCTTGGCCCGATGCCCGAGTCCACGGCCCGAAGCCTTCTGTCGATACGTCGACCGATCCACCGGCCCGACGTCCAATCTTCTGATATGTTCCTCCGGCACAACATGATGTTCCTGCTTTAATTGTCTCATCCTTATCAAAGCACCCTGTGTCACTCAAAACGCAGATTAAATCATAAACATATATCAAGTAGTTTCATCATCAAAATACGAGATTCAACAATCTCCCCCTTTTTGCTGATGATAACTACTCGATGACGGAGTTAAACTTAACTCTCGGAGTTTAAACAAACTCCCCCTATCAATATGCCATATTGATAGAAACTCTTAGATTCAAAAATCTAAGCAACATGTCATCATAAACGGAGTTAACCTTAACTCCCAGAGTTTAAACAAACTCCCCCTATCAATATGCCATATTGATAGAACCTTGAATTCAAACTAAATTCAAGTCATTGCAATATGAATACTTGCAACACGTCATTATGAACTTATGCATAAACTTATGCATAACATATCATTTCATCAACATACTTCTCCCCCTTTGTCATCAACAAAAAGGAGAAGTACCACAATCAAGTGTTTGTGATTTTGGTTCAACTCATTGCATGAAAAACATAATATCTATTGTTATCATCATGCAAGTTTGCTATTATCAAATGGTACGATATCAACATGTAAAATTGTGATTCAAGTTCTTGATATCTTAACATGATATGACATTCATAGCACCTATTCATATGAATGCTGCTTTTGATATCTCATCATAATATGGCATTCATAACATCTATTCATATTCTTCAAATATGGCACTCATAGTATCAATTATATATTTCTCCCCCTTTGTCATCAACAACAAGGAGAACGATATAAGCAAATTTTAAATATAAGTGCGATGCCATAAGTTGGTTCATGTCATTTTCCAACAGTGAGTGATAGGATACCAATTATGCAAACATCTCGAGGAAAACATGACATGGAGATAGCTTTTATTGCTTCTTCCTTTTTATTTGTTATCTTTTTACATAAAGGAGGAAAGCCATATGTGAAGTTCAAATCGATAAGATATTAAAGCACACTTCATTTTTGCAAGGATTAAGATATGTAAGTGAGTCAAATCCTTGTATGTAAAAATATCTTCCTTTTATAAGAGGGAATCATCAAATATGTTTCTCGAAAAATATTTTTTACATAATAAGTGCATTTGCTAGATGATTCCATATGTCAGAAATCAATGATGTGAATTAAACTTGATATGACATATGCTTGTTAAGTTCGGAAGAGGATAATGTATCAAGAAAATCCAATTGTTAGGATCAAGAAAATCCGAAAATGAAATTTGACACTTTCATACATTCGGACAGTGTTTTACTAGAGATATTCAATTACAATCATGAAGGTAAAACATGCTTATTATCATGGAAATTTTTATATTCAAGCACATAATTTCCAACATGTAATTATGGCAAGTAATTGTGTAAAATCATTATGGCAATCAGGTGATTTGATCATTCAATCAAAAAAGTCCGAAAAATAATTTTAACACGTTTAATCATTCGGACATATTTTTGCCATAGTTTTTCAAATATAATCATGAAGATAAGGCATGCTCATCATCATGGTAGTATGATAGCAAGTTTACCATATACAAGCTAGCAAAAAATTTCTACATTTTAAGGCCCGCAAGCTAGCAATTTTGAGATGTTCAAGAAAGCAACTCTTGCTTCTTGAAATATAAGTTTTGCTAGATGTGCAAGTTAACTTTTTGCTTCTTGAGATAGGCAAGATAGCATTCCTTGGTGACGTTCAATATAGCTAAGTTCTACATCATGCAAGCTAGTGAATTTTATAACATTTTAGAACATGCATAATCACCAAAGCATCATAAATTTTAATGATGTGCAAAATTACAAATTTTGCATGACTGCATTTGTGTGTCTTGAGATTTGCAAGATAGCACTTCTTGGTGATGTTCAAGATAGCAATTTCTTCTCTTTTGAGAAGTGCAATTTTTGCTTTCTTCTTGAATTGTGCAAGCTAGCTATCTCCCCTTTTGTCATTGTCAAAAAGAAGGGAAAAAACTCTTTACATCAATTTTTAAATCATGACAAAGGTTAGTATCAATCTCATTTGTGCATCATTATATTTCAAATTAAAACATGCACATTTTCAAAACATATAAACTCGTTATTATATGCATGATTCCAAATCATTATTCATATTATTTCAATCATTGTTTCAATCACCACTTATAGCTTATCATGCACAATATATAAAATCATCTAACATGATACAATCATTTATTTTCAAAATATTTATCACTATTTTAATGTATGATAATGAAGTATTCATGATACCGAACATTAAATCAATATTTTTTAAGTATTTATCACTTCATTTTAATCATGATTCCAAACATTTATCATTTAAAGCATTCATGATACACATCATAAAAAAGCATATGCATCATTCCAAATCATAAATATTTTAAATCATCATGGTATTAATTTGTCACATTGCATTCTACCATGCATGATCGAAGCTTCTCATTTACATACATCAAAATAAATTCATGAATATCTCATGCATTCATATCATCACTTGAGGAATATTGAAAAGGAAATAATTGGGTGATGAGATAAATATTTTATGAATACACGGAATATCATAAGTGTTTCATGTATTCATATTATTACATGAAGCATATTATCTTTTTTAAGATTCATAACATGAATAACGTTATTACTATTTCATCAAAATCAATTTCGAGATTCACACAATATCATGAAATCATTAATCTCGATAAGATGGGAAAAGTATTTTCTTTTTAAGTGATTCTTTTAACACATAAAAAAAAAGCCTCATTCATAATTCAAGTGATTTACAAGATATCATAAATGAATTTATCACTTGTATTTCATCAAAATCGAGAACTCTAGAGATAGAAAATGATTGAAGCATTTAACATGATTGAAACATGTTTCATATTTAAAGTGTATCTTATGTCGTAAATACGAATCAAGCATTTGTCAAATCTGAAATCATCCTTAAAATTACATTCAATAAATTCATGTATGACAAGCATAGATTTATTGAAAGATCAATAAGATAGAGGATTACATTTCAAGTGTTCATCAATTGTAGCATTTCATCATATGGCATGATATCGACATGTAAAGCTGTGAAGCAAGATTTTGATATCATTTCATGATGTACACATTTCGAATATTTAAGTGTAGCATTGCATCACATGGTAAGATATCAGCTCGTACGATGCAAATTTTTGTTTGATATCTTGATACAGGGCATATAGCAATGATAGCAATCATGTATTACATGGTGATGCAAGTATGGCCTAATCATAGCAATGATAGCAATCATATATTTCTTAGTGATGCAAGTATGGCCTAATCATAGCATCAGTGATAGCAACCATATCATCATTAGTGATAGCAAACATATCAGTTTTTGATTTTCTCCTCGTCTTCGGAGGAGCTCGATTCATCCCAGTTTTTGTTCTTCTTCTTGCGTTCAAAGCAAGTAGTTCCGTTCTTTTTGCTTTTTAATTTTCGTTTCATTTGTAGTTTAAGTTCACCATCACTTGAGCTTATGCTCGAGTGGTCTTCAAATGTTCTATGTCCCAAATCCTTCCTGTTCTTTGGAAGGTTGTTTTGTTCATCATTGTCCTCATCACTTGAGTCATCGCTCAAGTGGCATTCATTTGTCCAGAGTTCCAAATCCTTCCTGTTCTTTGGAAGGTGATTGTGTTCAACATGTTCATCATGTGCATTGTGCACCATTTCATAAGTCATCAATGAACCAATTAGTTCTTCAAGTGATAAGTTGTTTAGGTTTTTAGCTTCTTGTATTGCAGTTACTTTTGAATCCCAAGTTTTAGAAAGTGAGCGCAAAACTTTGTTAACGAGTTCAAAATCCGAAAAGCTTTTACCAAGTGATTTTAAACCATTGACGACATCCGTAAAACGGGTGTACATGTCAACAACGGTTTCGCTTGGTTTCATATGAAAAAGCTCGAAATCATGCAGTAAAATATTAACTTTCGAGTCTTTGACTCTACTAGTTCTCTCGTGCATGATTTCAAGAGCGCGCCAAATATCGAAAGCCGTTTCGCACAAAGAAACCCGATTGAACTCATTTTTGTCCAAAGCGCAAAATAAGACATTCATAGCCTTTGCTTTTAAAGAAAAATACTTCTTCTCTAAATCCGACCATTCGTTCATCGGTTTAGAGGGAAGTTGAAAACCATTTTCAACGATATTCCATAAATCCAAATTTAGAGAAATCAAGAAAACTCTCATTCGAGTTTTCCAATAAGTGTAGTCCAATCCGTTAAAGAACGATGGACGAAAGACCGAAAAGCCCTCTTGAAGAGCCATTTCTCTCGGGTGTAAATCCGAAATGAGAAATACCCCGCTCTGATACCAATTGTTAGGATCGAGAGCACTAAGAGGGGGGGGGGGTGAATTAGTGCAGCGGAAATCTTACAACGATTAAAAACGAAAGCTGCGTTCGTTCGATAAAAACTATTTTGATGCAAAAGCCAATTCTAAGATTACTTATGATTAAGTGCAATTTATGTCTAAACACAGTTTGCGTCTAAGCGCAATTTATGCAGTTTGCAGTTTGCGTCTAAATGCAGATTGCATCTAAGCGCAGTTTGTATCTAAGCGCAGTTTGCGTCTAAGCTCAGATTGCGTTTAAGCGCAGTCTGCGTCTAAGCGCAGTTTACGTCTAAACTCAGATTGTGTCTAAGCGCAGTTTGCATCTAAGCGCAGTTTGCGTCTAAGCGCAGATTGCGTTTAAGCACAGTTTGCATCTTAGCGCAGTTTACGTCTAAGATCAGATTGCGTCTGAGCGTAGTGCAGTTTGCGTCTAAACGCAGTTTTACGTCTAAACACAGTTTTACGTCTAAACGTAGTTTTACGTCTAAACGCAGTTTTACGTCTAAATGTAGTTTTACGTCTAAATGCAATTTGTGTCTAAACGCAGTTTTACGTCTAAACGTAGTTTTACGTTTAAAAGTAGTTTACGTCTAAAACACAGTTTTACGTCTAAACAGAATCAAGACGTAAACATAAACTGCAAAGAAACTTGTTCGCAGAAATCAGTTTGCAGTTATAAACAGAATCAAGACGTAAACGTAAACTGTAAAGAAACTCGTTCGCAGAAATCAGTTTGCAGTTATAAACAGAATCAAGACGTAAACGTACACTGCAAAGAAACTCGTTCGTAAAAGCACAGAAGACAGTTTACAGTTATAAATAGAATCAAAATGTAAGTGTAAACCGCAATGTAGAGATCGTACGAAAACATCGATTTACGTCTGAATGCAGATTTGAAAAGAACAGAACTTAGAAACTTGTTCGTAAAAGCGTAGAGAGCAGTAGCTATGTAGGAGGTTTGCAATAATGATAAAGTGCTCAAAATGAAAGCAAACCAGAGATTTAGAGTGGTTCGGTCAGTCTTGACCTACTCCACTTTTGGCTTCCTCCACCGACGAGGTCACCAACGTCAATTAGAAGCCTTCCTTCAATAGGCGAAGGCCAACTACCCTCTTACAGATTAACTCCTTTTGACGGGCTTAGGAGACAACCCTTACAGAAGTTTTCTCTCCTCTCTTTACAACTCAAACTTGAAGAATAGAAAGAGAAGAACTAGCAGTTTTGAGCTCTAAGAAACACAGAAAGATAGCAAGATTTCGAGTGTGTGTTCTGTGCTTTCAGTGCTGAATGGGTGGGGTATTTATAGGCCCCAACCCAGTTCAAATTTGGAGCTCAAAACGGTCAAATCCCAGAATTCCGGGATCAGACGGTTGCACCTCTTGACTGGAGAGGTTGCACCTCCCAACTTCGTTGGGAGAACCTCTCCTGGGCGGTGCCACCTATGACCCTGGCGGTGCCACCTCTTTCACTATTTCAACTCACTTGGTTTGGCTTCAAACTTGGCCCAAACCAGTCCGAACTTGGGCCTAATTGGCCCCTACTTGGGTTATAGGATTAACACCTAATCCTAACCCTAATTAATGTGCTAACTATGATTTTAAAGACATTTTCTAAGCTATTACAAAGTCCGCAAGTCAAGACTTCTTCTGGCGAGCTTCTGGCAAACTTTCGGCGGTCTTCCGATGAACTCTCAGAAACCATTCTGCGGACTCCCGGCAAGCTCCTAGACTTCACGATTTGATCTTAGCTTGTTCCAATGAGCTTCTTCGGCAAGCTCCGATCTTTCTCGGCGAGCTCCGCGAACTTCCAACGAACCTTCCGGCGAGCTTCCGAAAATCCTTCGGCAAGCTCCCAACTCATTCTTGGCTAGTTCCGGTAGCATTCCCGATGAACCTTCGGACTTCCGTCGAACTCTCGAACTTGCAACAAATCCTTCGCTCTTGACTCCGACACTTTGTTTCGCTTTATGTCTTCATTGTTATCATAGTTAATCCTGCACAATTAAAGCAAAACTTTGATCGAGACAATTAATCCTAAGCAATTAACCAAGTTGTCCGGCATGTCATTGGTCCCTCGACGCTTCGTCCGATTCTTCGGTGCATCATCCTTTCCTGTAGCCTATTGCCCAATCGGCCAGTTGACTCTGCAACTCTGATATCCTTGGCACAATACCCGCTCTTCTTGGCCCGATGCCCGAGTCCACGGCCTGAAGCCTTCTGTCGATACGTCGACCGATCCACCGGCCCGACGTCCAATCTTCTGACATGTTCCTCCGGCACAACATGATGTTCCTACTTTAATTGTCTCATCCTTATCGAAGCACCCTGCGTCACTCAAAACGCATATTAAATCATAAACATATATCAAGTAGTTTCATCATCAAAATACGAGATTCAACAATGACAGGTTGATCGAAGATACTAAATCAGAGTAGCGCAATGAAAGCATGTTGAACTTAATTTCATTGGTGGTAGAAAAATGGATGATACGAACGGAGAAGATATTTGATGTACAAAATTGTTCTGATGATCAAAAGATTTTTTTTGTCACCTTATATTGGAAGTAGAGGCTGATCATTAATGGGAACAATAAAAAGAATTTTTGGAGATTAGTGGCAAGAATGATAAGGACAAGTTTACCAATAAAAATATGATTGGAAATGAATCAGAAAGTAATAACAAGAGTGTCAAGACATTTGGATTTGAAATGGGAAGTCACCACAAAAGACTCAATCATGTGCAAAATGTGGATTAAATCATGAGACAAGTCAGTGTTTTCGGACGACTGGAGCCTGTTTTGCTTGTGGAAAGTTGGATCATAAAATAAAAGACTGCCCCTTGAATAAGAAAAAAAGAGTCATTGCCGCATAAATCATCAGCCCATGTCAGAGTGTATACTATCACTGAATATGATTCTAAAACTTATGAATTAGTGATCAAAGGTATTATGCATGTTTATGAAAGAATGCAAATATTTGTTTGACCATGGGTCCTATCTACGATTTGATTCGTAACATGTGTTGAATCTCGGATTTTGATGATGAAGTCAATTGTCATTTGTTGTCTAATCTATGTGTTGAGATAAGTGTGCAGGATTAACTACGATAAGAGTAAGACAAGCAGCAGGTGTTGCGCCGGAGTCAAGATCATGATCACGTTGGGAGTTCGAGAGTTCGACGGAAGTTCGGACGGTCGTCGGAGGTTCAGCGAGGACAGATCCGAGAAGTCCAGAAGCTTGCCAAGCGAAGCTCGTCAGAACTCGCCAAGTGGATCGTCGCAAAGTCCAGGAGTATGCCGGATGTCCGCAGAAGGATCACCGAGGGTTATCGGTTGATCGACGGAAGTTGGCCGGAAACTCGCCGGAAGAAGCGATTGACGCATCGGAGCAAAGCTGCAGAAGTTGTCTTAGAGTTAATCGTAGTTAGCATGATGATTAAGCATGAAAATGGGAGGTGATCCCATTAGCTTAATCTTGGGGCAATTGGGCCCCTGAAAAGATTCAAAGTGGGCCGAATGGAGTGAACCATTCAGACCCTGATTGCACCAGGAGGTGCAACCGCCCCAGCCAGGAGGTGCAACCGCCTGGGCTGTGGGGTTGGGAGGTGCAACCGCCCCAGCCAGGAGGTGCAACCGCCAGGGCTGCGAGGCTGGGAGGTGCAACCGCCCCAGCCGAGAGGTGCAACCGCCCAGAGCTCAGTCTACGAGCTAGACTGGGCGGTGCAACCTCCTCTGCCAAGAGGTAGCACCGCCAGAGCTCAAGTTTCGAGCTCTGCCAGGCGATGCAACCACCAAGCTCAGTCTTCGAGCTCTGGCAGAGAGGTGCATCAGCCTGAGCTCAGTCTCGAGCTCTGCCAGGTGATACAATCACCGAGCTCAGTCTTCGAGCTCTGGCAGAGAGGTGCATCAGCCTGAGCTCAGTTTGGAGCTCTGCCAGGTGATGCAACCACCGAGCTCAGTTTCGAGCTCTGCCAGGTGATGCAATCACCAAGCTCAGTCTTCGAGCTCTGCCAGGTGATGCAACCATCGAGCTCAGTCTTCGAGCTCTGGCAGAGAGAAGCAATCGCCTGAGCTCAGTCTTCGAGCTCTGCCAGGCGGTGCCACCTCTCCAGTCAAGAGGTGCAACCGCCTGATCCCAGAATTCTGGGATTTGATCGATTTGATCGTTTTGAGCTCCAAATTTGAACTGGGTTGGGGCCTATAAATACCCCACCCATTCAGCACTGAAAAGATACAGATCCACACCGAATTCTTGATCTTTTCAGTGATTCTAAGAGCTCAAATTTGTGTAAAGTCCTAAAGTTCTCCTCCTTCTGTTCTTCAAGTCTTGAGTTGTAAAGAGAGGAGAGAAAGGATCTGTAAAGGTTGTCTCCTGAGCCTGTCAAAAGGAGAGAAACTGTAAAAGGGCAGTTAGCCTTCGCCCATTGAAGGAAGGCAGCTAGTTGACGTCGGCAACCTCGTCGGTGGAGGAAGCCAAAAGTGGAGTAGGTCAAGGCTGACCGAACCACTCTAAATCTCTGGTTTGCGTTTATTTTTGAGCACTTTATCATTACTGCAAACCTCCTCCATTACTACTGCTCTCTGCGCTTTCACGAACAAGTTCTAAGTGCTGTTCTTTCAGAATCTGCATTCAAACGTAAATCGTGTTTTCGTACGATCTTCACACTGCAGTTTACGCTTACATTCGGACTCCATTTATAACTGCAAATTGCTTTCTACGTAAAACGCTTTTCAAGGTTCAAAACTGCTTTTAAACGCAAAACTACGTTTAGACGTAAATCTGCGTTTTGACGTAAAACTGCGTTTGAACGTAAAACTGAGTTTAGACGCAAACTGCGCTTAGACGCAAACTGTGCTTAGACGCAAACTGCGCTTAGACGCAAACTGTGTTTAGACGCAAACTGCGCTTAGACGCAAAACTGCGCTTAGACGCAAACTGCACTGTGATTCTGCTTTTATATCGAAATCATTTTTTATCGGACGAACGCAGCTTTAGCTTTTAAATTGCTGTAAGATTTCCGCTGCACTAATTCACCCCCCCCCCTCTTAGTGCTCTCGATCCTAACAATTGGTATCAGAGCCCGGTTAACTCTCAAAAGGATTAAAACCCAAGAGAGATGGCTTACGCCGGAAACCAAGAGGGCCATTCTATTACACGTCCACCCATGTTTAATGGGACGGACTACACCTACTGGAAAACCCGAATGAGGATCTTTCTTATTTCTATGGATTTTGAATTATGGAATCTTGTCGAGAATGGTTTTTCAAAGTCTTCTCTTCCAATGATCGATTGGAATGATTTGGAGAAGAAGGCTTTCGCTCTAAATGCAAAGGCTATGAATGCCTTATTTTGTGCACTCGATAAAAACGAGTTTAACCGTGTTTCAACTTGTGAAACTGCATTTGATATTTGGCACACACTCGAAGTGACCCATGAGGGCACAAGTAGAGTAAAAGAGTCAAAAATCAATTTGCTGTTACACTCTTTCGAACTCTTTCGGATGAAACCGAGTGAAACCATTGGCGACATGTTTACCCGTTTCACGGATGTCGTCAACGGTTTAAAAGGACTCGGAAAGAGCTTTTCGGATTTTGAGCTTGTTAATAAGATACTAAGATCCCTTCCTAAGAGTTGGGATCCTAAAGTCACCGCTATTCAAGAGGCAAAAGATCTGCGAAATTTCCCTCTTGAAGAACTAATCGGGTCACTAATGACCTATGAAATGACTTGTAAAGCTCATGAAGAGCAAGAAGACATCCTTCCAAAGAACAGGAAGGATATGGCACTCAAAACGTCAGAATGCCACTTGAGAGAAAACTCAAGTGATGAGGACTGTGATGATGACTTGGCACTACTAACAAGAAAGTTTAAAAAGTTCTTTAAAAGAAACAAATTTAAGAATGATGCAAAAAATAAACTTGAACCCAAAAAGGACCAAGTGATCTGCTATGAATGCAAAAAGCCGGGACACTACAAAAGTGATTGTCCCCAAGTCAAGAAAAGAACAACAAAGAAGAAGGCGCTCCAAGCAACATGGGATGATTCGAGCGCATCTGAGGAAGAGGAGTCCAACACCGAGCAAGTTGCTCATTACGCCTTAATGGCCATCGAAGACGAGGTAACAAATCCAATAGATGCTGATTTATCTTTCGATGAATTATTAAATGCTTTCAATGATTTATTTGACGAATGCAAGAGTATAAGTAGAAAATATAAATTGCTGAAAAAGATGCATGATAGTCTTACCTGTGAGTTTGATAAGTTAAAAGTCGAACATCATGATAGTTTAAATTCATGTATCAAATGTCATGATTTAGAAACTATGCAAAAAGAAAACCTGCTACTCAAGGACACCTTGAAGAAATTCGAGGTTGGTAGCAAGTCATTAAACATGATCCTTGCAAACAAGGGTCACATTCCTAAAAGAAGTGGGATTGGATTTGTGAGGAGTCCTCACCGAAATCCAACTACCTTTGTAAAAGGCCCCATCTTACATGTTCAACACCAAACCAAGTGCAACTTTTGTTGCAAATCTGGACACAAGACACATTGTTGTCCATTCAAGAAAATAAGTCCAAACAAATTAATTTGGGTTCCTAAGGGAACCATGATAAACTCTATGCAACATGATAAGAAATGTAGATCTATTTATGAGGCACCCAAAAGCAAATGGGTACCTAAACATCATCCTTTCTTGTAGAAAACTAAACAATCGCAAGCTAGGAGCAAGAAATGGTACCTTGATAGTGGATGCTCAAGGCATATGACCGGAGATCCATCTCAATTCTCTAAGCTCACTAGCATAGACGAAGGATATGTCACCTTCGGAGACAACAACAAAGGTAAAATCATTGGCAAAGGAACCATAGGTAACAAATCCAACCTCTCTATTGAAGATGTTTTACTAGTTGATGGTTTAAAACATAACCTCTTGAGCATTAGTCAATTATGTGATAAAGGATATATTATAAGATTTGAATCTAATGCTTGTATCATTGAAAAACCACACAAAAATATATCTATGATTGCATTAAAACAAAACAACGTATACACTATTAACATCAATGACTTATGTGATGAAATGTGCCTTGCCGTTATGAATGAGGATGCTTGGCTATGGCATAGAAGATTAGGTCATGCTAGCATGAAACTAATCACTCAAGTATCATCTAGAGAACTTGTAAGAGGAATTCCTCATATCAAGTTCATCAAAGATAATGTATGCGATGCTTGCCAATTAGGTAAGCAAATTAAGGGTAGCTTCAAAGCTAAGAATCAAATAAGCACCTCTAGGCCCTTACAATTGATCCATATGGACTTGTTCGGACCAATCTCTACATCGAGTCTAGGAGGTAGCAAATACGCCTTTGTCATTATTGATGACTATAGCAGATATACATGGACCTACTTCTTAAAACAGAAAAATGAATGCTTTAGATATTTTACCAAGTTTTGTAAACTTGTTCAAAATGAAAAAGGATCTATGATTTCGTCAATTAGAAGTGATCATGGTGGAGAATTTCAAAACCATGACTTCCAAGAATTCTGTGAACTCAACGGATATAACCATAATTTCTCTACTCCAAGAAATCCTCAACAAAATGGGGTAGTAGAAAGAAAAAATCGAAATTTACAAGAAATGGCAAGAACAATGTTGAATGAACATAGCCTACCCAAATATTTTTGGGCCGAAGCTGTAAACACTGCATGCTATATTTTAAATAGAGTCCTAGTAAGACCCTTACTCACCAAAACTCCTTATGAGTTATGGAATAACAAAAAACCCAATGTCTCATATTTCAAAGTCTTTGGGTGTAAGTGTTTTATCTTGAATGAAAAGGATAACTTAGGAAAATTCGATGCTAAATCTGATGAAGGAATCTTTCTTGGTTATTCTTCGGTTTCTAAAGCTTTTCGCATCTTCAATAAAAGAACCTTAGTTATTGAAGAATCCATCCATGTTGTTTTCAATGAGATTTCAGAAATTAAGAAAAATGATCTTGATGATGATTTTGATTCCTTGAATTTAAACGAAACCCCGTCTCCAATTAACAACTTGGATGCATCCACTTCCGAAATATCCTTACCCAAGGATTGGAAGTATATAGATGCTCATCCTAAGGAGCTAATCCTAGGAGACACATCAAAGGGGGTTCAAACACGATCTTCTTTTAAAAACTTTTGTGCCAACGCCGCCTTTCTCTCCCAAATTGAACCCAAATGTGTTGATGAAGCCATGAAAGATGATTCATGGATTATCGCAATGCAAGATGAATTAAATCAATTTGAGAGAAATGAGGTGTGGACGCTTGTTCCTAGGCCAAATGACCATTTAGTTATTGGTACTAAATGGGTCTTTAGAAACAAGCAAGATGAAAATGGTATCGTGGTTAGAAACAAGGCTAGATTAGTGGCCAAAGGTTTCAACCAAGAAGAAGGTATCGATTACGAAGAAACCTTCGCACCTGTGGCTCGATTGGAAGCCATAAGGATGCTCCTTGCCTACGCCAGTTGCAATAATTTTAAGTTATTTCAAATGGATGTTAAAAGCGCTTTTCTAAATGGTTTCATTTCCGAAGAAGTTTATGTTGAACAACCCCCTGGATTTGAAAATAATGGCTATCCTAATCATGTGTTTAGACTAACTAAAGCTCTCTATGGTTTAAAACAAGCCCCAAGGGCTTGGTATGAGAGACTTAGTTCTTTTCTCATTGAAAATAATTTCATAAAAGGCAAGGTTGATACTACATTGTTTATCAAGAATTTTGAAAATAATTTTCTCATTGTTCAGATTTATGTTGATGATATCATCTTTGGCTCTACAAATGAATCTCTTTGTGAATCGTTTGGTAAAACTATGAGTCTTGAATTCGAAATGAGCTTAATGGGAGAATTAACATTCTTCTTAGGTTTACAAATCAAACAACTAAGCAATGGCATCTTTATTAGTCAAGCTAAATATGCCATGAATTTATTAAAAAGGTTTAATATGAACAACTCAAAGGCCAGTAACACTCCTATGTGCACCTCCACTAAATTAGAAATTGATGAAAGTGGAGAAAGCTTTGATCAAAAAACTTATAGGGGTATGATAGGAAGTTTACTTTACCTCACTGCAACCAGACCAGACATCATGTTCAGTGTAGGACTTTGTGCTAGATTTCAATCAAACCCTAAGATGTCTCATCTCAAAGCAGTTAAAAGAATATTTAGATATCTTAATGGTACCACAAATCTAGGATTATGGTACCCAAAATCAGAAAATTTTGAGTTAATTGCTTTTGCTGATGCTGACTTTGCTGGGTGTAGATCAGATAGAAAAAGCACATCAGGATCATGTCAATTTTTAGGACATGCCCTTGTTTCCTGGTCATCAAAGAAACAAAACTCAGTTGCACTATCAACAACCGAAGCTGAATATATTGCAGCAAGTGCATGCTGTGCACAAGTTGTTTGGATGAAAAATACCTTAGAAGATTATAAAGTTTATCTCAGAAATATTCCAATTAAATGTGATAACACAAGTGCAATATGCTTAACCAAAAATCCTATACAACACTCAAGAACAAAACATATTGATATTAGACATCACTTTATACGAGATCATGTCACCAATCATGACGTAACCATAGAATTCATTGATACTAAACATCAACTAGCTGACATTTTTACAAAACCCCTATGTGAAGAACAATTTGATTACATAAGAAGAGAATTAGGAATGTTGAATTGTCCGAATACTTTAACTAGTTAAAATTATTTTTCGGATGTTATTACTATTACATGCCTTGACAAACGCTTGATCAAATAACATGTTGCAAATTATGTGACAAATATTTTTAACCAGATGCATGTAAGAAGTTCATTTTTCGGTTTGTATACTAAAAATGGGATGTTCTTGTACACTCTTATGAAAACTCTTTGAAAAATGACTTTCCTCCGTCAAGCAAAAATAATAAAAAGATATATGTGTCATGACTTCCTTTATATGCTTGATAATGCTATCATGCTTTTTGTTGATGACAAAGGGGGAGAAACATATGAATTGATAAACACTATGTCATAGCTGAACTGCCATCATCATATCTATGTCATAGTTGCAAATACTTGAATGATGCTATAAACAATGTTATGCCATCCTTGCATCACCAAGAGATATGTGAACATGTGCTATAGTTTGCATCATATCTTGATTTGATATCCTATTTTGTGAAGTAAATGCAAACTTGCTAGAAAATCTCAAATGTGTGCATCATGTAAAAAGTCCTTCGTAGCTTTATATGTTTACATGATGAACAGTTACAAACACCATAATACAAACGTGATGATGAATGTCAAGCTTTGACATCATCCTTGAAGAGATACATCATGATAGGTATCATGATGGGAGTATTGATAAGTTTAACTGATCTAACTTATCAATACGTCACTTGAATTCTTAGTCTTGAATTCAAGGTTGACTTATCTCAACTATGGCATATAGACAGGGGGAGTTAAGGATAACTCCATTATCAATTGATTGTCATCATCAAAAAGGGGGAGATTGTTGAATCTCGGATTTTGATGATGAAGTCAATTGTCATTTGTTGTCTAATCTATGTGTTGAGATAAGTGTGCAGGATTAACTACGATAAGAGTAAGACAAGCAGCAGGTGTTGCGCCGGAGTCAAGATCATGATCACGTTGGGAGTTCGAGAGTTCGACGGAAGTTCGGACGGTCGTCGGAGGTTCAGCGAGGACAGATCCGAGAAGTCCAGAAGCTTGCCAAGCGAAGCTCGTCAGAACTCGCCAAGTGGATCGTCGCAAAGTCCAGGAGTATGCCGGATGTCCGCAGAAGGATCACCGAGGGTTATCGGTTGATCGACGGAAGTTGGCCGGAAACTCGCCGGAAGAAGCGATTGACGCATCGGAGCAAAGCTGCAGAAGTTGTCTTAGAGTTAATCGTAGTTAGCATGATGATTAAGCATGAAAATGGGAGGTGATCCCATTAGCTTAATCTTGGGGCAATTGGGCCCCTGAAAAGATTCAAAGTGGGCCGAATGGAGTGAACCATTCAGACCCTGATTGCACCAGGAGGTGCAACCGCCCCAGCCAGGAGGTGCAACCGCCTGGGCTGTGGGGTTGGGAGGTGCAACCGCCCCAGCCAGGAGGTGCAACCGCCAGGGCTGCGAGGCTGGGAGGTGCAACCGCCCCAGCCGAGAGGTGCAACCGCCCAGAGCTCAGTCTACGAGCTAGACTGGGCGGTGCAACCTCCTCTGCCAAGAGGTAGCACCGCCAGAGCTCAAGTTTCGAGCTCTGCCAGGCGATGCAACCACCAAGCTCAGTCTTCGAGCTCTGGCAGAGAGGTGCATCAGCCTGAGCTCAGTCTCGAGCTCTGCCAGGTGATACAATCACCGAGCTCAGTCTTCGAGCTCTGGCAGAGAGGTGCATCAGCCTGAGCTCAGTTTGGAGCTCTGCCAGGTGATGCAACCACCGAGCTCAGTTTCGAGCTCTGCCAGGTGATGCAATCACCAAGCTCAGTCTTCGAGCTCTGCCAGGTGATGCAACCATCGAGCTCAGTCTTCGAGCTCTGGCAGAGAGAAGCAATCGCCTGAGCTCAGTCTTCGAGCTCTGCCAGGCGGTGCCACCTCTCCAGTCAAGAGGTGCAACCGCCTGATCCCAGAATTCTGGGATTTGATCGATTTGATCGTTTTGAGCTCCAAATTTGAACTGGGTTGGGGCCTATAAATACCCCACCCATTCAGCACTGAAAAGATACAGATCCACACCGAATTCTTGATCTTTTCAGTGATTCTAAGAGCTCAAATTTGTGTAAAGTCCTAAAGTTCTCCTCCTTCTGTTCTTCAAGTCTTGAGTTGTAAAGAGAGGAGAGAAAGGATCTGTAAAGGTTGTCTCCTGAGCCTGTCAAAAGGAGAGAAACTGTAAAAGGGCAGTTAGCCTTCGCCCATTGAAGGAAGGCAGCTAGTTGACGTCGGCAACCTCGTCGGTGGAGGAAGCCAAAAGTGGAGTAGGTCAAGGCTGACCGAACCACTCTAAATCTCTGGTTTGCGTTTATTTTTGAGCACTTTATCATTACTGCAAACCTCCTCCATTACTACTGCTCTCTGCGCTTTCACGAACAAGTTCTAAGTGCTGTTCTTTCAGAATCTGCATTCAAACGTAAATCGTGTTTTCGTACGATCTTCACACTGCAGTTTACGCTTACATTCGGACTCCATTTATAACTGCAAATTGCTTTCTACGTAAAACGCTTTTCAAGGTTCAAAACTGCTTTTAAACGCAAAACTACGTTTAGACGTAAATCTGCGTTTTGACGTAAAACTGCGTTTGAACGTAAAACTGAGTTTAGACGCAAACTGCGCTTAGACGCAAACTGTGCTTAGACGCAAACTGCGCTTAGACGCAAACTGTGTTTAGACGCAAACTGCGCTTAGACGCAAAACTGCGCTTAGACGCAAACTGCACTGTGATTCTGCTTTTATATCGAAATCATTTTTTATCGGACGAACGCAGCTTTAGCTTTTAAATTGCTGTAAGATTTCCGCTGCACTAATTCACCCCCCCCCCTCTTAGTGCTCTCGATCCTAACAACATGTTGCTTATCACTTGGGTATTCAACCTAGACCACTACATTATGTGATATATGTAAATACAATCATTGGAGATTCTTTGATAACGAACTTGAATCTGGTCCTCTTGTCTGATTCTTATTGGAGAACTTGAACTTTTTGCTGATTTAGTTCTCCTAGAGATTCGAAGTTTTGATATTATACTTGGTATGGATTGGCTATCTTCTTATCATACCAGTATGGATTGGTATATAACAAATGATCATTTTTTGCATATTTGATCTTTTATTTTGAGAGTATTGGACATGATTTATCTCCTTATCTAATGTATCCTAGGATGATTTGCCCGAATTACCTCTAAAACGTGACTTTATTTTTGATTTGGTCTTTGGGACAATCCCAATATCTAAGCCTCTCTACAGAATGACATCATTTGAGTAAGTAAGGAATTAAAGAAGCAACTACAAGAATTATCATATAAGGGTTTCATACGACCCAGCGTATCTCCTTGGGGTGCTCCGGTATTATTAGTGAAGAAGAAGGATGGAACATTAAGGCTTTGTATTGATTATAGATAGATGAATCAGGTGACCATAAAAAACAAGTATCCCATACCCAGAATTGATGATTTGTTTGATCAACTGCAGGGTGCACGAGTATTCTCTAAGATTGATCTGAGGTCAGGTTACTATCAGTTGAAGATCAAGGAGGAGGATATTCCAAAAACAGCTTTTAGAACTCGATATGGTCACTATGAATTCTTGCTGATGCCTTTTGGTTTGACTAATGCCTCTACAGCTTTTATGGAACTAATGAATAGGATATTTCAACCGCTCTTGGATGACTGTGTAATTGTATTCATTGATGACATATTGGTGTATTCAAGGAGTAATCAGGAGCATGAGGAACACTTGAGAAATGTATTGTCCATACTAAGAGAAAAGAAGTTGTATGCAAAGTTCAGCAAATGTGAATTTTGGTTGAATGAAGTTGCTTTCTTAGGCCATGTGATTTCAGGGAAGGGTATATCTGTTGATCCAAAGAAAGTGGAAGCTATAGTTGAATGGGATGTACCAAAAATTGTAATAGAAGTTAGAAGCTTCTTGGGCATGGCAGGTTATTACAGGAGATTTGTGGAGGGATTTTCTCGAATCGCTCAACCTCTCACCAACCTCACTAAAAAGAATGTTAAATTTGTATGGGTTGATGATTGTGAGCAAAGTTTTCAAGAGTTAAAAAGAAGATTGACTAGTGCCCCTATTCTCACTATTCCAAGTGGTAGTGAGGGATTTGTAGTTTATACTGATGCTTCAAGAAAGGGCCTTGGATGTGTTTTGATGCAGGAAGGGAGAGTAATTGCTTATGCTTCTAGGCAACTAAAAGGTTATGAATTGAATTATCCAACTCATGATTTGGAATTGGCAGCAATTATTTTTGCTCTAAAGATTTGGAGACATTATTTGTATGGTCGACAATTTGAAATCTTTACTGATCACAAGAGTTTAAAATATATTTTCACTCAAAAAGAGTTAAACATGAGGCAGCGAAGATGGATAGAACTTTTGAAGGATTATGATTGTGCCATCCATTATCACCCGAGCAAAGCCAATGTTGTAGCTGATGCACTTAGTAGAAAATCTACAAGTTTTATGGCTAGTCTGGTCGTGAAGCAATGAAAGTTATTAGAAGAAAATTTTGATTTGAAAACTTTGAGGAAAGAGTAAGACTCGATGATATTGATGGCCTCCATTCAAGTGCAATATGATCTTATTCAACAAATTAAGGAAGGACAATTACGAGATCCACATTTAATCTACTTGAGGAATGAAGTAGAAAAGGAATTAAAGCCAAAATTTCAAATTTCAAAGGATGGCCTATTGAGATTTGGGGAGAGAGTATGTGTACCAAATGAACCAGATATCAAGAATCAAATCCTAAAGGAAAGTCATACTTCAAAGTACACCATGCATCCTGGGAGCACTAAGATGTATAGAGATCTTCAAAGTCATTATTGGTGGGAAGGCATGAAGAAGGAAATTGCAATGTATGTTTCAAAATGTTTGACTTGTTAGCAAATCAAAGTAGAACACCAAAGACTTTGAGGGTTGTTGCAACCTTTAGATATTCCTGAATGGAAATGGGAATGTATTACTATGGATTTTGTTTCAGGACTACCCAGAACCTCTAAAAAGCATGATGGTATTTGGGTTATCATTGATAGGTTAACAAAATCTGCACATTTCCTATCGATTAATATGACTTATTCGCTTGATAGACTTACAGATTTATATGTCAATGAAATAGTAAGACTTCATGGTATTCCAAAGGAGATCATCTCTGATAGAGACTCCAGATTTCTCTCTAGATTTTGGAGAAGATTACAGGAATCTATGGGCACTAAAGTCAAGTTTAGTACTGCATATGATCCTCAGACTGATGGTCAGTCAGAAAGAACAATTCAAACACTTGAGGATTTGCTTAGAGCCTATGTTATGGATTGGAAAGGTGAATGAGAGGATTTGCTTAGAGCCTATATTATGGATTGGAAAGGTGAATGGGATAAAGATATTTCACTTATTGAGTTCACTTATAATAATAGTTATCATTCAAGTATTTAGATGGCTCCTTATGAAGCTTTATATGGGCGAAAGTGCATAACACCTATAAGTTGGGAGGAAGTTGGTGACAGAAAGTTGTTAGCACCGGACAAAGTACAAGAAACTACCGAGAAAATTTAAGTTATAAGGAAAAGGTTAAAAACTGCTAAGAGTCGTCAAAAGAGTTATGCTGACAATAGAAGACGAGATATTGAGTTTGAAATCAGAGATTTTGTATTCTTAAAGGTCTCCCCTTCCAAAGGCATTGTAAGGTTTGGGAAGAAAGGAAAGTTAAGCCCAAGATTTATTAGACCTTTTGAGGTTCTTGAGAGGGTTGGTTCTGTTGCTTACAGGATTGCCTTGCCACTAGCATTGTGCCATATCCATGATATATTTCATGTTTCGATGATTAGGAAGTATATACCTGATCCTTCTCATATCATTGAGTATGAGCAGATGGAGATTGATAAAGATTTATCTTATTTGGAAGAGCCCACTCAAATTGTTGATAAGAAGGAAAAGATCCTAAGGAATCGGGTCATCACTCTGGTGCAAGTAATTTGGAGACATCATTTTGGAGAGGAAACAACCTGGGAGCTAGAGGAGGAAATGAAAAAGGTTTATCCCCATCTTTTCATCGATAGAGGTATGATAAATTTAGAGGACTAAATTTTTCTTTTAAGGGGGGTAGAGTGTAACATCCCTCATTTCTGAATTTTTGTATAAGTTTCTAGTTATAATGTAAGTATCTATTTTAAATTTGATAAAATAACAAAAATATGAATCTGAGAACTTATTCATTAGATTTGGGGGATTTGTTCAAAAAAAAAAAAAAATTCTGAGGACCCTGAGGACCTAATCATAAATATAATAATACAAGGACTAAACTGCAAAATATATAAAAATACAAATCTCACCATTTAAGCCTCTCTGCCTTCGTTCTTAAGGAACCAGAGAAGGCAGCTAAGTGGATGAACAGAGAGAAAGAAAGAAGAAGAGGAAGAAAAAAGGGGGAAGAAGAAGAAGAAAAAAATTTGGGGCTTTAAGGTTTCTTGCTCAAATCTTCTCATTTAGGATCATAATTCTTAAAGGCAAGTGTTCTAACCCCATTCTACAGAAGTATTAGTCTCTGTTCTTATATTGATTCTAAAAGATTTCTGCTTAGAACCTGATATTTCTCTCTTTGGACATAAAACCAAGGATCTGAAATTTTTTTGGTAAACTGACCCCTATACACTGTTTCAGCTATAATTTTTAGCACCAAATGTAGATTCAGGCAGGACCTAGCTCGTTTGAAATTAGACTCTTATATCTTTCTTTTGACACTAATTTTGTAGAATTTGGACACCGAATACTTACCCAAAAGTCTATTTCAAATGAGCCTAAATATGCTGCAGAGCAGGGATCAAAATTTCTGACCCTTCGATACTAAAATACCTATAAGTCCCTGTTGGAAATTTTGATTTGTACCAAACTAACTTTGTTCGAAACTAGACTTGTAGACCTTTCTTTTGACATATAGATTGAAAATTTTAGAATTCAAATGCCTACCCTATTATCGGTTGAATCCGACCCTATGAATTCTACAAAACAGTGATATTGTTTTTGACCTTGTGTTACCAAATCAAAGTTAACTCCTTGTTGGAAACCATGATTCGTACAAAACTTGTTTCAACAGAAAATAGATTGATATATAATTCAACAATAGCCTTCTTGAGGGTATTGGAGCATAATTGACAATCTGAAGTATTTATCCAATGAGCCTCTCGAATTCTGTCAGAAATCGAGCTTTGATCGATTTCGCATCTTCTGTTTTCGTTCGTTTGAAAATAGATTTTGTTCAGTTCCCTTCACTCAATTGTGGCTTATATTAATGTTTCAATTCTCATTTTCTCTTGTCTATAAATTATTACCATTCCTGAACATATTGTGTAACGTTTATGCTATATCACATTGACTTATATAGGCACATGTATAATCCATTGTTCCGCATTTGCTTTCGATGTGTGCCTATTCTAGTTTCATTCCTTTGGATATCAAATTCATCTAACCTTCTTATTTGAATTGAGTTGTATGTGATTGCTTGGATTCCATGTGTGCCCTTGCTTTCATTTCCTTTCAAATCTGAATATAATTGTGAAAGATTATTGCTTACTTCATATTGACTCGTAAAGGCACATGTACGTTTTGTTGTTCCGCGTGTACTTCCGATATGTACTATTCATTGTTCATACTATCCTTTTGTACTCTAGTGTTTGTGGGATATTGTGAACCTTCGCCAGAAATGGTGAAGGGAGTTATGCATAGAGCCTAAGATGCTCTGCCGGCCCCTATGACTTCACTCAGACGTGGGTGGATGGAGCTCCCAAACGTGGGAGACTTATGTTTGGTGGTCATTTAGAAATGGATGTACCATATTATGTTAAGTTTCCACTTCACCTTCTGTATGCTTGATATGGTATCCAGAGCTTTAGTTATGTGTTTCTATACATGCTTTGGATATGAATGATATGAATGCAACGTCAAATTCGACATTTGAGCTTCTGTTTCGTATTCATCTTTGAAATGCTCCGAAATGGTCCATACGCCATTGGTATGTTCCGAAATATTTCATTTATCATTGATATGCTCCGAAACATTTCGTACGCCTTTTATATGCTCCCAAATGTTTCATTTGTTATTGTTATGCTTCGAAATGTTCCATAGGTTGTTGATATGCTCCGGAACATTTCTTATGCTATTGATATGCTCCAATTACTCTATGCTCCATCTGTATGAACCAATTATGTTTGATTGAAATGATATTTGTGATTCTACACCCAATGAGATTATGTCTATGGATTCTTATATTCTGCCTTGCATTATGAAAGCTTATTTGTTTGAAAATTTTCCTCTTTTACCATGGATATGTTAGTCACTTGCTGAGCTTTATATGCTCACCCCGTTGTTGTATAAATTTTTCAAGATAGCTTGTCGCTCTCTTAAATGTTAAGATTGGGCTAAGGCAGTGAAAAGCTAAAAGATTTTGGGCAGATCTTTATTAGTATATATGTTTTTGTTGTATAAGTACACTCTGCTTCTAATGAAATATTAACGATGAATCTAAATTTGTGGATTTTGTATAAGTTTGAAAGACGTCTCATGTGTAGGATTCTGGAATGTTAAGTTTAATTCGTGTAATGATATGAACTTGTGGTAAACATTGGTTTTGTGACTATATAGACTCCTATACTTGTGAATTTATGTTGTGGTTATTATTTTGGTGAGTTGGGTTCAGATTTTATGAATCATCGAGCGATGTATTGTATGTTTATAAACTACACAAGGTTTATAAATTTGTAGATTATAGAGGTGAAATTGTGATCTGAATATTTTCTTAGTGACCTCAAATGTGTGATTGGATCCTGGATGGATTTGTGATGAAAATTTTTAATATTATCGATATTTTGAGGGGCGTGACAGCACCACCCAGCACCCGAGAGCTAGGCGGTGGCACCGCTTGGCTGGGCGGTGGCACCGCTAGTCCACTGTCAGTGTCTGACACTGACAGGCGGTGGCACCGCCACTGACAGGCGGTGGCACCGCCAGCATCGGGAACCCAAAGAGAAAATCTGTAAGAGAGTGAACCACTTGTAAAAAGTTGTAAGAGGGGTATTTACCCTTCCCCTTCAAGAGATTTCCTAGTGGAAGGTGGGAGCCTCATCGAAGAGGGGCCTTGCAAGTGGACGTAGGTCATTTGACCGAACCACTTTAAAATCGGCGTAATCTCTGGTTTGTATTTCATTACTGCTATTTACATTACTGCAAACCTTCTTACTTGCTTTATTTCCTCATTACCTTTGCTGCACAAATTTGCGAATACGCTTTCAAGTTAAGCACTTCCGAGTTCGATTTTTATCGTACGAAAGATTTATCAAAACTGACGTTTTAATCCGCTGCACTAATTCACCCCCCCTCTCTTAGTGCCGCTCCGATCCTAACAGGGATGAGAAGGGTATTTATAGGCCTCAAGTTCATTTAAACTTGGAGCCTAAAAATATCCCATCCCGGGTTTCCTAGGTGTGGGCAGTACCACTGCCAATGTTAGTCTGACACTAACACTACACTGGGCGGTACCACCGCTTGATAGGGGCGGTGCCACTGCCAAGCACCCTACTACTAGGCGGTACCATCGCCCAGAATTCCTAGGGTGTTGTTCCCTAGGCGGTGCCACCACTGGCTAGGCTTTCATCATCCTAGTTGGGCCTTGAATCTAGCCCAAACTAGCCCAACTTCGGGCCCAATTAGACCCTAATAGAGTTGATGGGATTACCTTCTAATCCTAACTCTAATTATGTGCTAACTACGATTCCTAAGACATATTCTAAGCAAGGTTCACAATACCGTACCATACCGAAGTTTCGACCTGGGCTCGGTACCGGTACGGTACGGTATACCGAGCGGTACACCCGGATGTGCCGAGCACTGTAGTAGTGCTACAGTACCGGAACGGTAAGAGGTGGTCCGCGTACCGAAAGTCTGTCGGACCGGTACGTACCGCCCGTACCGGGCGGTACTGTTCGGTACTGCAAACCATGATTCTAAGCAAAATAAGTTTGGTTTCTTCCGACGAGCTTCCGATGATCTCTCGACGATCTCTCAACAATATTCCAACGGACTCCCGGCAAGCTCCTGGAGTTCATGATGATTTTCTTGGTGAGTTTCAACGAGCTTCTTTAGCAAGCTCCATGACTTCTCAGTCAATTCCGGTAGAACATCCGATGAACGTCCGGACTTCTGATGAACTCTCGAACTCCGAATGAAATCGTGTTCTTGACTCCGGGACTTCATTTTGCTTTATGACTTGCTATCGTAGTTAATCATGCACACAAAAAAATATACTTTGATTTAGACAATTATTACTAAGCATGAATCATGTCGTCCGGCATGTCATTGGTCCATCGATGCTTTATCTGATTCTTCGGCGCATCATCCTCTCTTGCGGCCTATTGCCCAATTGGCCAGTTGGCCTCCGTAACTCCGATATCCTTGGCACAATATGCGCTCTTATTAGCCCGATACCCGGTTGGAAAATCTTGGGGGCGATATCACATGCGCAGCGGAAGAATAAGAAAAACAAAATCCCCTATTCCTAAAGAGATGTTTGTCGTCGTGCAAAGATTGGTGCGCAAAATCCGCGAAACTTAAAATTGTGTATAGAGTAGATTGTGTTACCTAGGGAGATCGTATATCCCTGTTTCCTTGCAGATCTTAAGGAAAGGGTGAAGGAGGTCAAGCGTCCTCCTCTCTAGTGGTGATCCATACAATAGGGCTGTGACGATGCTCCTCAAAACTCCAGGTTTGCTCTAAGGTGGAGAGGCGAGCAAAGGCTCTAGCCTATGAGGCTCTGAATCCCTCATATTTATAGAGGTCCCCTGTCAAAATCTAATGGATCCTCCCCTAGTGGGTGTTGGATCTGCATCCAATTACCCAAGCCTTTTAGATTAGTAGATCTCTATCCAATAATCTCTCATGGGCTCTTATTGGATCTCGTCCATGGGATCCAATAATTCAGGGGCTTATTGGATATCCAATAAGATAGGGGCTTCGGTGGATATTTCATATCCGAACCTTTACTCATCGCAATGCCTACCATTTGTGTGTGACTCTCTAGGCCCAATATCGAGCTGACCGAGAGTCATACCTGTCAGAACTCCTACTAATTTAGTGAATTATTATCTCTATAATAATTCACTCGACTCATTGACTACGGATGTACTAGGCCACTACACCGTAGTCCCTAGACGATACAAGGGAATCCAATCCGTTGGACTTGTCTATCCTCAATTACCATGTACCTATAGTCCTCATCTAATTAATATCGTAGAGACCGTATATCGAGCATGGTGTTGTCAAACCCAAACAATTTCTACTCGAGTCTCACTCTAATCGGATTCTCCCGGAGAACTCTTTCTCTCTCAACCCAAATGACCCTGGCTAGGGATTTGTCTGAGCAAGAACACATGGAATATTCCTTTTATGACGCCAAGAGTGGATGATCCTCTATCAGTACTCAATAGCCGTCGTAAGGTCCACTACCACTCCCAATGACCGACTGTACTAGATTTGGGACATCCAAACCTATAAGTTTGGTATCAAAGAGTAGAGCATTCATATAGGACATCCTTGGTGTCTCAAGTCTAAGGATCAGATACACCACTAGAACTACGGAATTTCTGTCTAACAATAAGGCATCATCAACCATCCAGTATTCCGTAAGCGGATCAATCAGTGAACTCATTCTCCAGTGAGCTCCTGTATTGTATCCCTAGTGTCTCCACACGAGCAACTATGAGACTAGCTACATCCATCATATAGACGGGTATACAGCATATCAGTTTGTCCGGTTATCACGATGTTCCTCTCGAGTAACCTATGATCAGGATTATTTATGATATGTGTTTAAAGGTGAATCGATCTCATTATTGTGATCTCATTAAGATCCGATTTCTAATGCACAGATCCAAGAACATCACAATATATAAATGCATATATACAATAGTTAATATAAAGTGATAAATGCCAAAATATAATAAGCAAAAAAAGATTTCATGTCAAGTCACATGTGCCATCACTCACGTGATTGGCTTGCTAGGCACCTATGACTAGCAATCTCCCACTTGACCTAAAGCCAATCACCTATGTGTTTGATCCCCATCAGACCCCTGTGATGCTCAAAGACAATATGAGACAATGGCTTTGTTAGTGGATCTACAATGTTATCTTCGGATGGAACTCTTTCCATTGCTATATCTCCTCGGGTTACGATCTCTCTGATAAGGTGGAACCTCCTTAGAACATACTTAGATTTCTAATGAGACTTTGGTTCCTTTGCTTGAGCAATCGTCCCGTTGTTGTCACAATATAAGGAAATCGGCTCCTCGCTACCCAGCATGACTCTCAAATCTGTGATGAACTTCTTCACCTAAACTCCCTCCTTTGCTGCATTTGATGCAGCAATGTACTCCGCCTTTGTGGTCAAGTCAGCAGTATTATCTTGCTTGGAACTCTTCCAGCACACTGCTCCTCCATTCAAGGTGTACACATACCCCGAATTTGACTTGCTATCATCGACATCAGACTGAAAACTCAAGTATGTGTAGCCTTCAACCTTGAGGCTAGTACCTTCATATACTAATAAAAGATCCATAGTCCTTCTCAAGTACTTAAGGATACACTTTACTACTTTCCAATGCTCTAAGCCTGGATCCACCTGATACCTGCTCGTGACACTCAGAGCATGCACTATATCAAGCCTAGTACATAGCATGGCATACATGATAGACCCTATCACTGAGGTATAAGGTATCATATCCATGTTCGCCCTTTCTTCTGGAGTCTTTAGGGACATACTCTTAGAAAGCGATATCCCATGTTTCATCGATATGAGACCTCTCTTGAAGTTTTCCATGCCAAACCTTTGGACAATGGTTTTTATATACCTGGACTGGGACAAGCCAAGCATCCTCTTGGATTTGTCTCTATAGATCCGAATCCCCAAGATATAGGATACTTCTCCTAAGTCCTTCATGGAGAAGTGTCTAGATAACCAAGCCTATACTATGGATAGTATTCTTGTGTCATATCGGTAGAAAGCTTCCGGCCATGAGTTCGGGCATTGGGCCAAGAAGAACAGAAATTACACTAAAAAAATTGGAGTTATAGAGGTCAACTGGTCAATTGGGCAATAGGCTGCAAGAGAGGACGATGCGCCAAAGAATCAGACGAAGCATCGATGAACCAATGACATGCCGGACAACATGATTCAAGCTTTGTAATAATTGTCTAGATCGAAGTAGATTTTATTTGTGCAGGATTAACTATAATAGTGATTAAGGCAAAAAGCAAAACGAAGTCCCGGAGCTTGCTGAAGAGCTTCATTGGGAGTTTGAGAGTTCATCAGAAGTCTAGACATTCGTCGAAAGTTCTATTGGAATTGACCGAGAAGTCTAGGAGCTTGCTGAAGAAGCTCATCGAAACTCGCTAGGAAGATCATTGTGAAGTCCAAGAGCTTGCCGGGAGTCCACTGGAACACTATCGAGAGATCATCGAAAGTTTGCCAGAAGAACACCGGAAGCTCGCCGGAAGAAACTTAGACTAACTAGATCGGATTTGCTTAGTGTATGCCTTAAATTTCGTAGTTAGCACATAATTGAGATTGGAATTGGGCCAACCCAATTAGCAGCCAGTTGAGCCCATGTATGGACTATGTTGGGCCAAGTGAAAGGCCCAAATAGTGATCCAACAGGTGACACCGTCGTGACACAGTCTCCAAGACTATGTCAAGTGGTGGTACCGCCAGACTGGGTGGTGGTATCACCTAGTGTCAGTATCAAGTGGTGGTACCACCAGTCTGAGTGGTGGTACCTCCAAGACACAATCTCCTAAGTGGTGGCATCGCCTAGTGTTAGTGTTGTAAGTGATAGTACTGCCCAGCAAAGGCGGTGGTACCGCCAGGACCCGGGAAACCTGGGATGAGATCTCTTTAGGCTCCAAGTTTAAAACAACTTGAGGCCTATAAATACCCCTCTCATACCTAGTTAACAAACACAAGAATTGAGTAAAAAAAAAGTAAAAAAAACTCTTTTGTAATCTTGTGAGAACTCCTCTAAAAGCTCTAAGTGTTAGTATAGCTTTAGAGAGGAGTGAAGGGGGTGTAAAGGTTGTCTCCTAAACCTGTAAAAAGGACAAGAGGGTTGTAAAAGTGTAGTTGATCTTTGCCCATTGAAAGAAGATCATTAGAAGAAGTCAGTGACCTCGACGGAATGGGAATCAATGGAGTGGATGTAGGTCATGTCATGCCCCTCAAAATATCCATGATATTTAAAGTTTTTTAACACAAATCAATCCAGGATCCAAACTAACATTTAAGGACACTGAAAAACATTCTATCAAATTCACATCTATAAAACCTGTGCAGTTTATAATCATATATCATGTCACCCGATAATTCACATTTATGGCAACCCAAGCCAACTTAACAAACATGAACAACATTTATAAATCCACAAGCTAAGTAATTTATACAATCAAAACTCCAACCATTTACCACAAGTTCATATCATCGTAAACTAGACTTAATATTCCGAAATTCTAAATAAGAGAGATCTTCTAACACTTTTACATAGTATATCCATTTCGATTCATCAACAACATTTCATTACATACAAAATATGCTTATATAACAATAACATAATAACCAACAAGACTTGCCCTTAATTCTGAATAGCTCTCCACTACCTCAGCCCAATTCAAAACATCTCAAAGAGTGACAACTTGACCTGAAAGATTTATATAACAACGGAGTGAGCTAAAAATAGCTCAGCAAGTGACAAAGCATATTCAGAACAAAAGGAACAGTTTCAAACAAGGTATCATAATGCAAGGCAGAATACAAGAATTCTCAAAGATACCATCTCACTAGATACAAAATCATATGTGTCATGTCATTCAAAACATATTTGATTCATAAAAAATGGAGCACAGAGTTAATTAGAGCATATCAATAGCGTACGAGATGTTCCGGAGCATATGAATGGCAAATAGGACATTTCATAACATATCAGTTCATAGCAAATGGAGCACAGAGTAATTAAAGCATATCAATAGCGTATGAAATGTTCAAGAGCATATCAATGACATATGGATCATTTCGAAGCGTAACAATAACAGATGAAACAAATAGAAGGTGAAGTGGGATTCCAAACATAATATGGTCCATCCATTTCTGAATGACCACCAAACATAGTCTAGAGCATCGTAGGCTCTAAGCACATACCCTTTACCATTTCTGGCAAAGGTCAAAATAATCCCACAAACACCAGAGTACAAAAGGGTATTGTGAACAATAATTTGAGACAATAGCAGATGAAGCATTTCGGAGCATATCAATGGCGTATGAAATGTTCCGGAGCATATCAATGACATGGAACATTTCGAAGCATAACAATAACAGATGGAATATTTCGGAGCATATCAATGGCGTATGAAATGTTCCGGAGCATATCAATAATATGAAACATTTCGAAGCGTAACAATAACAGATGGAATATTTCGGAGCATATCAATGGGGTATGAAATGTTTCGGAGTATATCAATAACAAATGAAACATTTTGGAACATATCAATAACAAACACCAAACAGAAGCTCAAACATCGTATTTGACGTTGCATTCATATCATTCTTATCCAAAGCATGTACAGAAACTCATAACCAAAGCTCTGGATATCATATCAAACATACAGAAGGTGTAGTGGGACTACAGACAGAATGTGATTCATCAATTTCTGAATGACCACCAAACAAAAGTCTCCCACGTCTGGGAGCTCCATCCACCCACGTCTAGGTGAAGTCAGAGGGGGCCGGCAGAGCATCGTAAGATCTATGCATAACTCCCTTTACCATTTCTGACAAAGGTTCAAAAATCCCACAAACACCAGAGTACAAAAGGGCAGTATGAACAATAAATAGCACATATCAGAATCACACGCAGAACAACAAAAACGTACATGTGCCTTTACGAGTCAAGACAAAGTAAGCAATAATCTTTCACAATGGTATTTAGATTTGAAAGGAAATGGAATAGGCACATATCGAAAGCAAATGCGGAACAATGGGATACACATGTGCCTATATGAGTCAATACGATATAGCATAAATGTTACACAATAGTTTTCAAGAATGCAAATAACTTTAAAGACAAGAGCATACAAGAATTCAAAACAGTAATATAAAGCTCAATTGAATAAGAAAGCTAAAGGATATCAATTTCCAAAGGAATAAAACCAGAATATGAGAAATCGACCAAAGCTCGATTTCTGGCACAATACAAGAGGCATATTGAACAAATGATTCAAACTATCAATCGTGCTCCAATTTACTCAAAAATATATCATTGGATTATACTTTCAGATAAGACAGGCTTCATATGAATTGAACTGTCCAATAGAGAGAGTTACAAATAATTTGGTAAACAAGGGTCGGAGAACAAAATCTCTGTTTGGCAGGATTCATAAGGTCAGATTCAACAGATAACTGGGTAGGTATTTGGATTCCAAATCTTTCAATCCATATATCAAAAGAAAGATCTACGAGTCTAGTTTCCAATGAAATCAGTTTTGAACAAATCAGAGTTTCCAACAAAGACTTATAGGCAGCTCGATATCAAAAGGTCAGAATCTCAGAAGTTGCACAGATTCGAATCGTTACGTCTAAACAGGAGATATATCAAATGCAAGGCTAGAACAATTCAAAGTTTCTCATATTCAAAGCAAATGTAGAGATAAAATTGCAATAAGGAAAGATTAGGACACTTGCTATAGGAAAGATTAGAAAACTTGCAATAGGAAGGATCGGAACACTTGCAATAGAAAGGATCGAATCATTTGCAATAGAAAAAATAGAACAATTATAGGAGAAACGATCGGGAAACTTGCCTTTTAAAGATTTCAATCCGAAGATCCAAAGAAGGTGCCAGCCCAAATCCTTCTACTTTTCCTCCGTGTCCTCTCTTTGTTTCGTTTTCTACATATGTCTTTTCTTTTTCCTCCACAACTGCAGCTCATGCAAAACATAGAGGTATAGTCACCTGCTCTCTCTTACTCTCATTCCTTCATTTTCTTTTTCAAACACAGCTGTCGTAGCCATCGCCGCTGCAACTACCACAATCGTAGCCACGACCGCAGCTGTTGTCATAATCGTCGCCCCTTCCTCTGCACTACTTCCTTCCTCCATTCTCTCATTCCTACTTTTTCTTTCCCAAACACAGCTACAGTAGGCGCAGCCGCCACCACCGCAGCCACAATCACGGCCACAGCCCCTTTTTTTTTCCCCCTTTCCTTTCTTTCTGTTTCCCAAAAGCAGCTACTACAGCCACCACCACTGCCGCAGCTACCGCAGCCAACATCGCAGCCGCAGCCATAGTCGTAGCCACGACCGCAGCCACCACAACCGCTGCCTATTCTTCCTCCCCTGCTCTATTTCCTCTCCTTCCATCTAGCTGCAGCTGCCACTGCCGCAGTTGCCTCCCCTTCTCTTCTTCCTCTCTTCTTCCCTTTTCCTTTCTCTTCTTCTTCCTTTCCTTCTCTTCTTTCCCAACTGCACTGCTGCAGTCGCAGCCTCAGCCATGGCCACAGCCTCTTCTTCCTCCCCTGCTCATCTTCCTCTCCTTCTTCTCTTCCAACTGCATCTGCCATCACCGCAGCCGCAGCCCCTTCTTCCCCTTCTCTTCTTCCTCTCCTTCCTTTCTTCTTCTTCTCTTCTTCCTCACCTTCTCTTCCAGCTACAGCTGCCACCGCCACAACCACAGCTCCTCCTTTCCCTTCTCTTCTTCTTCTACTCTTCTTCTTCCCTCCTCCTCCCCGGCGCCACACACCCTCTCCTCTATTTCCTCTGCAGGAAACAGAGGTATCACAACCTCTTCTCCTGCTTCCTCTTCTTCTTCTCTTCCTCTTCTTCTTCTTCTCCTCTTCGAACGCCCCACACCTCTCATCTGTTTCCACCTGGTGGAAACAGAGGTGCTGCAGCCCTAGCTGCTGCCACCTCTCGCTCCTCTCCCTCTTCCCTCTCTTTTCCCTCTTCTTCTCCTTCTTCCTTCTCCTTCCTTTCTTTTTCTTCTCTTCTTCCTCACCTTCTCTTCTTATCCTTCTCTTCCAGCTGTAGCTGCCACCGCCGCAGCCGCAGCTCCTCCTTTCCATTCGCTTCTGTTGAATCTCGGATTTTGATGATGAAACTAATTGATTGTGTTTAAATATTTGACTACATTTTGAGTCATACAGGTCTACTCGATCAGGATTAGACAATTAACGCAGGAGGAATTGACGTTGCGTCGGAGGAGATCACGTCAGGATATTGGATGGCAGAAGGCTTCGGGCGTCGGGCATCGGGCCAAGGAGAGCGAAATTGCGCCAAGGATATCGGGGTTGCGGAGGTCAACCGCCGATTGGGCAACAAGCCGCAAGAGAGGACGATGCACCGAAGAATCGGATGAAGCGCTAACCAATGACGTGCCGGGCAACAGAATGTCAATTTGCGTTATAATAATTGTCTAGATCAGAGTAGAGTGTTTGCTTGTGTGTGCAGGATTAACTACGATAACCAGAAAACACAAAGTGAGAATACCGGAGTCAAGTTCGATGGACGTTTAAGAGTCCGAAGAATCGTCGGAGATGCTGCCAAAACCAACCGAGAAGAAATCGGGAACCTATCGGAATTTTTGGAAGTTCGCCGAAGAGATCGTCGGAGGTTCACGGAGATCACCGAGAAGGCTTGGCTACTCATTAAAGTCATCACAAGTTCGGGAGCTTGCTAGAAGCCCGTCAGCAGAAAGTTCGTCGGAAAGCTCGCTAGAACAAGACTCGACGTTCGCGGTTGAAAATTTGCTTAGGATGTGTTTTGGTTATGTAGTCCACTTGTAATTAGGATTAGGATTAAGAGATAATCCTATATCCTGGTTAGGGGCCAACTGGGCCCAAAGTCAGAGTTGGTTTAGGCTAAAATTTAAGCTAAACCAGCGAACTAGAGAGCCAAGATTGAAGCCCAACTAGTGGCTGAAAACACTGTAGTCGGGCTGAAAACACTGTAGGCGGTGGCACCGCCTAGCTGGGCGGTGGCACCGCCCAGCACCCGAGCCCTGGGCGGTGGCACCGCTTGGCTGGGCGGTGGCACCTCCAACAGCGGGAACCCAAAGAGAATTCAAATTTTGAAGCCCAAATTTGAATCCTCTTGAGGCCTATAAATACCCCTCAAATCTCAGCTGAGAGAACAACTTTTTGAGCAGCAAGTGTTTGAGAGAAAAGCCTTAGAAAAGTGTTAGCTTGTCTTGTTTTCAATTTGCTAGTGTTCACCTCCTTCTTTCTTGTTGAAAATCTGTAAGAGAGTGAACCGCTTGTAAAAGTTGTAAGAGGGGTATTCACCCTTCACTTTCAAGAGATTTGCTAGTGGAAGGTGGAAGCCTCATCGAAGAGGGGCCTCGCAAGTGGATGTAGGTCACTTGACCGAACTACTTTAAAAACGGCGTAATCTCTGGTTTGCATTTCTTATTGTCATTTACATTACTACAAATCTTCTTACTTGCTTTGTTTCATCATTACCTTTGCTGCGCAACTTTAAGAATACGCTTTCAAGTTAAGCTTTTCAAGTTCCGTTCTTATCGTACGAAAAATTTGTCGAAATCAACGTTTTAATCCGCTGCACTAATTCACCCCCCCCTCTTAGTGCCACTCCGATCCTAAATGTTACGGCCATTCAAGAGGCCAAGGACCTTAAAACATTCCCTCTCGAAGAACTTATTGGGTCTCTAATGACCTACGAAATGAACAATGTGACAAAAAAGAAACTCGAGAACAACCTTCCAAATGATAGGAAGGATTTGGGACATAGAACACATGAAGACCACTCGAGCATAAGCTCAAGTGATGGTGAACTTAAACTACTAATGAAACAAAAATTAAAAAGCAAAAAGAATGGAACTACTTGCTTTGAACGCAAGAAGAACAAAAGTTGGGATGAATTGAGCTCTTCCGAAGACGAGGAGAAAATCAAGAAAGGCGAGGTGGTAAACTATGCCTCACCCTCTTTCAACAATGAGGTAATCAAAATCCCACTAATTTATTTCGATATTACATAATACTTTCTTGAGTTATTTTTAATTTAGTTTAGGATTAATTTTCTTGAAAATTGCATGTGTTATGTTAATGCAGTAAAATGTTAAATATAAATCTAATGCTTATACACCTAGTAAGATTAATCTTATATATGTGCTTGAGAAGCAAGAATTTATATTTTGACGATTTCCATATTGATTTTCAATGACGATGCTTGACTTTTGAATGGAAGGCTTGATGATTTTTTTATGAACCTTATCTTTGGTTTTCAAACATGATGTATAGTTTTGACATAAGAACAAAAATTTGAAGCATGCTAATATAAAGTCAATCATATAAAGTAAAACTAAAGAAATTTTAAATATCTATAAGAATCATTCAAAATTATGTTCAATAAGACCTTACTTGATGTTGTAATGAAACCATTGAAAGTTTTGATGCTATGATTTGATGATTTTATGCATGAGATTGTAAAGTTATACATGATGATTTTTATGATTTATTGGTCTTGATGGTTTTTATGATAAAATTCATTTTTCGATCCTAAATGTTGATGCACATTTTTATCTAGCATAAATGACATGAATTTAAATAACTAAAAAGAGAAAAGCATTGTTCTTGAAAATTATTTTTCTCAATCTTGTTGATTTATATGAATCCCTTGAAAATGATTTTGGTTTGATGATTTGAATTAGAAATGAGTTATATCAAAATCATGATATTGATTTGACAAAATTGAATGAGTTGAAAACAAATAATGATTTTTCTCTTGAATACAACTTGTAATATTTTTACATATATATTTTCATCTTGATTTCTCGATATTCGATACATGAAATTTTTCCATTAATCAAAATTCTTTCATGATGTGATTCTTCTTGGTATTCACTAAAAATGATACATTCAAATTAACCTACTCTACTTGACATCTTGATAATTTATGACTTGAATATCATGTATAATATGCTCATAATGATGATTGAGTTATGTATGAAAAATGGAAGATATAGTTTTGAAATTTTGCATGTTCGAATTTGAAAATATTTGATATGCATGAAAATATTAAACATTTTGAAACCATGTTTTAGTGTTATGCTTAATGATCATGCTTAATAAATTTCGAAATTATGGATGATGAATCTTTTACGATTTATGGATCATTGATTTTTACCATAATGAAAGTACCTTATTGATTTTTGTTGTAATAAATCTTACTCTTTCGGTTTTAAACATGATAAATGTTTTTATTTGGTATAAATGAAACAAAATCATATGTTTTGAAATAATCGAAAAGAGGATAACATTCTTGAAAATTATTTTGCTCAATCTTATTGATTTTGATGAATCCATTTGTATCATTTTTGTGAATCTCATGGATTTTGATAATGATTTTGATGATTTAAATTTGAATAATTTTTTATTTAAATCATGATCTTGATCTCTTGAAATTCATAACATGAAATCCTTTATGAATCAACATTTTCTTTTCTATTTAAAAGAAGATTTGTCGAAATGTTTCATAATCTTTTAGTATTCATAATCTTGACAATTATGTATTGAAACTTTATGTAAACCAAGAATGTTCATCATGATTCTCTCTTTGAATATTTAAAGAGGAGAATTTTCTAGATGGTTCATGATTTTGATGATTGAATATTTGATATGCATGAATTGAGACCTTGCTCTCCTACCACTCTTTTTGCTATTCACCAAAAGGAAGACTAATTCTAATAAACCATGATATGCTATATGAATTTTATTGTATTCATGAAGTAAGATCTCATCACTAATTTTTGTTTATATTCCTTCATGTGATGATATGAATGTATGAAACACTTATGATATGATTTGTTATACAATTCCATGTATTCGTGAAATATTAATCTCATCACCCAATTAATTCCTCTTGATACTCCTAATGTGATGAAGTGAAATTATGCATGAAATACAAATGGGGATAAGTTTTTTGGTAGGATATAATTTGACAAATTGATACCATCATGATATGAAACATTGATGATTTGCAATGATATATGCAATACTTGTGCTTTCTAATTATGATGTGATGTATTACATATGATGTAAATCATGATTTAAAATACTATGAGTTGTCGCTAAAATTATGTATTATAAATATTGATTTAATGTTTTGTATCATGAATACTCTAAATGATGAATATTTGGTATCATGATCAAAATGTTGACAAATAGTTAAAAATTTTAGTATCATGTATGATATCCTTATAATGTTGATCGATTTATTCAATATCATGCATGAATGAATATAAGGTTTTTGAAAATGTGCATATTCTAATTTGAAAATATGATGATGCACAATTAAGATTGATACTTACCTTTGTCATAATTGATGTAATGGGTCTTCCCTTCTTTTTGACAATGACAAAGGGGGAGATAGCTTGCTTTCACAAGTCAAGAAGATGCAAAAACTTGATTGCTTGCTTGCCTATCTTAAGTAGCAAAGATTGCTAACTTGCTTATTTCAAGAAGCAAAAGTTGTCTTCTTGAACATCATTATCTTGCCCATCTCAAGAAGCAAGACTTGCAACCTGCACATTGCAATAGGAAGTAAGAATCGATAGCTTACACACTTCAACAAGAAAGCTATCTTGTATTTGCTTTTGAAATTTTTACTAGCTTGTATGTTACAAAACTTGCTCACTTTTTCAAATACTTTGCTAGCTTGCACTTTGTAAAGGAAGCAAAAATAACACTTCTCAAAAGAGAAGAAAAACTTACTGTCTTGAACATCTTTAATATGCTAGCTAGCATGATGTACAATTTGCTATTTTGAATATTACAAAGAAATACTATCATGCACATTGCAAAGAAAAGCAAAGTGCAATCATGCACAAGAAGCAAGTGTTGAATTGCCATGATTGAACTTAAGAATCTTGCTATACTTTTGTGCTTATATGTTGTGATGAAAATCTCGCTTTATGTTGCAAAAACTTGCATATCTTTTAAAATAGCTAGAGCTACTTCTCCTTTTTGTTGATGACATAGGGGGAGAAGTATATTGATGACTTCATGCATTGAATTAAATATTTTATATTTGCATGATAGTTTAAATGTTTTTCATAACATGTGATGAATGTTACTTGGATTTGGGATAATCCAAGTGTTCTATCAATGGCATATTGATAGGGGGAGTTTAGTTAAACTCCGGGGAGTTAAGGTTAACTCCGTTAGTCATCAATTAGTTGTCATCATAAAAAAGGGGGAGATTGTTGAAGCTCGGATTTTGATGATGAAACTAATTGGTTGTGTTTAAATGTTTGACTACATTTTGAGTGATACAGGTCTACTCGATCAGGATTAGACAATTAACGCAGGAGGAATTGACGTTGCGTCGGAGGAGATCACGTCAGGATATTGGATGGCAGAAGGCTTCGGGCATCGGGCATCGGGCCAAGGAGAGCGAAATTGCGCCAAGGATATCGGGGTTGCGGAGGTCAACCGCCGATTGGGCAACAAGCCGCAAGAGAGGACGATGCACCGAAGAATCGGATGAAGCGCCAACCAATGACGTGCCGGGCAACAGAATGTCAATTTGCGTTATAATAATTGTCTAGATCGGAGTAGAGTGTTTGCTTGTGTGTGCAGGATTAACTACGATAACCAGAAAACACAAAGCGAGAATACCGGAGTCAAGTTCGATGGACGTTTAAGAGTCCGAAGAATCGTCGGAGATGCTGCCAAAACCAACCGAGAAGAAATCGGGAACCTGTCGGAATTTTTGGAAGTTCGCCGAAGAGATCGTCGGAGGTTCACGGAGATCACCGAGAAGGCTTGGCTACTCATTAAAGTCATCACAAGTTCGGGAGCTTGCTAGAAGCCCGTCAGCAGAAAGTTCGTCGGAAAGCTCGCCAGAACAAGACTCGACGTTCGCGGTTGAAAATTTGCTTAGGATGTGTTTTGGTTATGTAGTCCACTTGTAATTAGGATTAGGATTAAGAGATAATCCTATATCCTGGTTAGGGGCCAACTGGGCCCAAAGTCAGAGTTGGTTTAGGCTAAAAATTAAGCTAAACCAGCGAACTAGAGAGCCAAGATTGAAGCCCAACTAGTGGCTGAAAACACTGTAGTCGGGCTGAAAACACTGTAGGCGGTGGCACTGCCTAGCTGGGCGGTGGCACCGCCCAGCACCCGAGCCCTGGGCGGTGGCACCGCTTGGCTGGGCGGTGGCACCTCCAACAGCGGGAACCCAAAGAGAATTCAAATTTTGAAGCCCAAATTTGAATCCTCTTAAGGCCTATAAATACCCCTCAAATCTCAGCTGAGAGAACAACTTTTTGAGCAGCAAGTGTTTGAGAGAAAAGCCTTAGAAAAGTGTTAGCTTGTCTTGTTTTCAATTTACTAGTGTTCACCTCCTTCTTTCTTGTTGAAAATCTGTAAGAGAGTGAACCGCTTGTAAAAGTTGTAAGAGGGGTATTCACCCTTCACTTTCAAGAGATTTGCTAGTGGAAGGTGGAAGCCTCATCGAAGAGGGGCCTCGCAAGTGGATGTAGGTCACTTGACCGAACCACTTTAAAAACGGCGTAATCTCTGGTTTGCATTTCTTATTGTCATTTACATTACTGCAAATCTTCTTACTTGCTTTGTTTCATCATTACCTTTGCTGCGCAACTTTAAGAATACGCTTTCAAGTTAAGCTTTTCAAGTTCCGTTCTTATCGTATGAAAAATTTGTCGAAATCAACGTTTTAATCCGCTGCACTAATTCACCCCCCCCTCTTAGTGCCACTCCGATCCTAACAGCTTCTTCTCCTCTTCTTCTTCCCTCCTCCTCCCCGGCATCACACACACCCTCTCCTCTATTTCCTCTGCAGGAAATAGAGGTATTACAACCTCTTCTTCTTCTCTTCCTCTTCTTCTTCTTCTCCTCTTCGAATGCCCCACACCTCTCCTCTGTTTCCACCTGCAGGAAACAGAGGTGCTGCAGCCCTAGCTGCTGCCACCTCTCGCTCCTCTCCCTCTTCCCTCTCTTCTCCCTCTTCTTCTCCTTCTCTTCTTCTCCTCTTCCCTTTTCCTCCCCAACGCCACACACCTCCTCGCTGCAGCCTTGCCGCAGCTATCCTACTCTTTTCTTCTTTGTCTTCTTCTTCTTCTTCTTCTGCTTCTCTTCTTCCTCTTCTTCCTCTCTTCTTTTCCCTCTTCTTCTTCCTTTCTTCTCCCTCTACTTCTCTTCTTCTTCTCCCCACGCCCCACAGCTCCTCTCTCTATTTCTGGAACAGAGAACGTGGGAGGCGGTGGGACAAAATCGAAATTTTTGGTTTTTTTTATTTTTTTTCTTTTTGCAACTTAATAGTTTAGTCCTTGAAATTTCTATATTTATATATAGGTCCTCCAATTTACATATAAATCTTTATTAATAAATTTTCAAAGGTGAGGGATATTACACTCTCCCCCCCCCCTTAAAAGAAAATTTAGTCCTCTAAATTGGTGATAGCTCTATCGATGAAAAGAGGAGGATTATGATTTCTTTATTTCCTCCTCCTGCTCTCAAATAGTTTCATCAATACAATACAATTACAAAATTATCCAAGAGTGACCAAAATATTCTCCTCCTTGATCCTCAATAGATGGTAACCCAACCTTCAATCAATCTTTGAAAATACCTGTGGACCCTGCAGTTAATCAAACAAGACGTCACTTTAGAGAATACTCATTTTTTTATGGTCACCTGATTCAACTGTCTATAATCAATATAAAACATCAATGTTAAATCCATCTTTTTAACTAATACCGGAGCATCCCATGATGAAATATTAAGCCAAATAAAATCCTTATTTAATAGTCCTTGTAGTTGCTTTTCTAATTCCACTTACTCAAATGATGTCATTCTGTAGAGAGGCTTAGATATTGGAATTGTCCCAAAGACCAAATCAAAAGCAAAGTCATGTTTTGGAGGTAATTCAAGCAAATCATCTTGGGATACATTAGGCAAGGAGATAAATCATGTCCAATACTTTCAAAATAAAAGATGGGCTGATCTAATATGCAAAAAGTGATCATCAGTTATATAACAATCCATACTGGTATGATAAGAAAATAGCCAATTCATACCAAGTATAATATCAAGATTCCAAATCTCTAGGAGAACTAAATCAATAAAAAGTTCAAGTTCTCCAATAAAAATCAAACAAGAGGACCATATTCAAGTTCGTTATCAAAGAATCTCCAATGATCGTATTTACATATAGCACATAATGCAGTGGTCTAGGTTGAATGCCCAAGTGATAAACAAAATATTATGAATCAAATCGTAGATAGGACCCATGGTCAAACAAATATATACATTCTTTCGTAAACATAAAAAATACCTTCGACCACTAATTCAGAAATTTTTGAATCATATTCAGTGATAGCATACACTCTGACATGGGCTGATGATTTAGGAGGCAGTGACTCTTTCTTCTTGTTCAATGGGGAGTCTTTTATTTTATGATCCAACTTTCACCAACAAAATAGACTCAAGTCACTCACAAACACAAACTTGTTTCATAATTTAACTTGTAATTCACACATGATTGATTCTTTTGTGGTGACTTCCCATTTCAAATCCAAATGTCTTGACCCTCTTGTTATTATTTTCTGATTCATTTCCAATCATACTTTTATTGGTAAATTTGTCCTTATCATTCTTGCCACTGATCTCCAAAAATTCTTTTCATTGTTGCCATTAATAATCAGCCTCTACTTCCAATATTAGGTAGTAAAAGAAATCTTTTGATCATCAGAACAATTTTGTACATCAAATATCTTCTCCGTTTGCATCATCCATTTTTCCACCACCAATGAAATTAGGTCCACCATGCTTTCATTGCGCTACTCTGATTTGATATCCTCGATCAACCCTTTCATCCCACTTAATTAATCAGAAACAATTGAAATAGGAGGACCAAATTACCTCATCATCCTTGATTCCTAAAATACATCAAAGAAAATTTTCACCAATCACTATAGTTCACTAGACTTCAATATATTTTGCACGTCAACATATCAAATATTCTAGTGATCCTCAAACCAGGCTCTGATAACACCTCTGTCATGCCCCTCAAAATATCCATTATATTTAAAGTTTTTAAACACAAATCAATCCAAGATCCAAACTAACATTTAAGGACACTGAAAAACATTCTATGAAATTCACATCTATAAAACCTGTGCAGTTTATAATCATATATCACGTCACCCGATAATTCACATTTATGGCAACCCAAGCCAACTTAACAAACATGAACAACATTTATAAATCCACAAGCTAAGTAATTTATACAATCAAAACTCCAACCATTTACCACAAGTTCATATCATCGTAAACTAGACTTAACATTCCGAAATTCTAAATAAGAGAGATCTTCTAACACTTTTACATAGTATATCCATTTCGATTCATCGATAATATTTCATTACATATAAAATATGCTTATACAACAATAACATAATAACCAACAAGACTTGCCCTTAATTCTGAATAGCTCTCCACTGCCTCAGCCCAATTCAAAACATCTCAAAGAGTGACAACTTGGCCTGAAAGATTTATATAACAACGGAGTGAGCTAAAAACAGCTCAGCAAGTGACAAAGCATATTTAGAACAAAAGGAACAGTTTCAAACAAGTAAGGTATCATAATGCAAGGCAGAATACAAGAATTCTCAAAGATACCATCTCATTAGATACAAAATCATATGTGTCATGTCATTCAAAACATATTTGATTCATAACAAATGGAGCACAGAGTAATTGGAGCATATCAATAGCGTACGAGATGTTCCGGAGCATATCAATGGCAAATAGGACATTTCAGAACATATCAGTTCATAGCAAATGGAGCACAGAGTAATTGAAGCATATCAATAGCGTATGAAATGTTTTGGAGCATATCAATGACATATGGAACATTTCGAAGCGTAACAATAACAGATGAAACAGATAGAAGGTGAAATGGGATTCCAAACATAATATGGTCCATCCATTTCTGAATGACCACCAAACATAATCTAGAGCATCGCAGGCTCTAAGCACATACCCTTTACCATTTCTGGCAAAGGTCCAAATAATCGCACAAACACCAGAGTACAAAAGGGTATTGTGAACAATAATTTGAGACAATAGCAAATGAAGCATTTCAGAGCATATCAATGACATATGAAATGTTCCGGAGTATATCAATGACATGGAACATTTCGAAGCATAACAATAACAGATGGAATATTTCGGAGCATATCAATGGCATATGAAATGTTCCGGAGCATATCAATGATATGGAACATTTCGAAGCATAACAATAACAGATGGAATATTTCGGAGCATATCAATGGGGTATGAAATGTTTCGGAGTATATCAATAACAAATGAAACATTTCGGAACATATCAATAACAAATACCAAACAAAAGCTCAAACGTCGTATTTGACGTTGCATTCATATCATTCTTATCCAAAGCATGTACAGAAACACATAACCAAAGCTCTGGATATCATATCAAACATACAGAAGGTGTAGTGGGACCATAGACAGAATGTGATTCATCCATTTCAGAATGACCACCAAACAGAAGTCTCCCACGTCTAGGAGGTCTCCCACGTCTGGGAGCTCTATCCACCCACGTCTAGGTGAAGTCGAGGGGGCCGGCAAAGCATCGCAGGCTCTATGTATAACTCCCTTTATCATTTCTGGCAAAGGTTCACAAATCCCACAAACACCAGAGTACAAAAGGGCAGTATGAACAATAAATAGCATATATCAGAAGCACACGCGGAACAACAAAAAAGTACATGTGCCTTTACGAGTCAATACGAAGTAAGCAATAATTTTTCACAATGGTATTCAGATTTGAAAGGAAATGGAATAGGCACATATCGAAAGCAAATGCGGAACAATGGGATACAAATGTGCCTATATAAGTCAATACGATATAGCATAAACGTTACACAATAGTTCTCAAGAATGCAAATAACTTTAAGGAGAAGAGCATACAAGAATTCAAAGTAGTAATATAAATCTCAATTGAATAAGAAAGCTAAAATATATCAATTTCCAAAGGAATAAAACCAGAATATGAGAAATCGACCAAAGCTCGATTTCTAGCAGAATACAAGAGGCACATTGAACAAATGATTCAAACTATCAATCGTGCTCCAATTTACTCAAAAATATATCATTGGATTATACTTTTAGATAGGACAGGCTTCATATGAATTGAACTATACAATAGAAAGAGTTACAAATAATTTGGTAAACAAGGGTCGGAGAACAAAATCTCTGTTTGGTAGGATTCATAAGGTCAGATTCAACAGATAACTGGGCAGGTGTTTGGATTCCAAATCTTTCAATCCATATATCAAAAGAAAGATCTATGAGTCTTGTTTTCAATGAAATCAGTTTTGAACAAATCAGAGTTTCCAACAAAGACTTATTGTCAGCTCGATATCAAAAGGTCAGAATCTCAAAAGTTGCATAGATTCGAATCGTTACATCTAAACAGGAGATATATCAAATGCAAGGCTAGAACAATTCAAAGTTTCTCATATTCAAAACAAATATAGAGATAAAATTGCAATAAGGAAAGATCATGACACTTGCTATATGAAAGATTAGAAAACTTGCAATAGGAAGGATTGGAACACTTGCAATAGAAAGGATCGAATCGTTTGCAATAGAAAAAATAGAACAATTACAGGAGAAACGATTAGGAAACTTGCCTTTTAAAGATTTCAATCCGAAGATCCAAAGAAGGTGCCAGCCCAAATCCTTCTACTTTTCCTCCGTGTCCGCTCTCTATTTCGTTTTCTACATATGTCTTTTCTTTTTCCACCACAACTGCAGCTCATGCAGAACATAGAGGCATAGTCACCTACTCTCTCTTACTCCCATTCTTTCGTTTTCTTTTTCAAACACAGTTGTCGCAACCATCGCCGTTGCAACTACCACAGTCGTAGCCATGACCGCATCTGCTGTCACAATCGCAGCCCCTTCTTCTGCACTACTTCCTTCCTCCATTCTCTCGTTCCTACTTTTTCTTTCCCAAACACAGCTACCGTAGGCGCAGCCGCCACCACCGCAGCTGCAATCACGGCCAAAGCCCCTTTTTTTTTTCCCTTTCCTTTCTTTCTATTTCCCAAAAGTAGCTACTGCAGCCACCACCACTGCCGCAGCTACCGCAGCCAACGTCGTAGCCGCAGCCACAGTCGCAGCCACGGCCGCAACCACCACAGCCGCAGCCTCTTCTTCCTCCCCTGCTCTATTTCCTCTCCTTCCATCCAGCTGTAGCTACCACTGCCGCAGCTGCCTCCCCTTCTCTTCTTCCTCTCTTCTTCCCTTTTCCTTTCTCTTCTTCTTCCTTTCCTTCTCTTCTTTCCCAACTGCACTGCTGCAGTCGCAGCCTCAGCCACGGCCGCAGCCTCTTCTTCCTCCCCTGCTCATCTTCTTCTCCTTCTTCTCTTCCAGCTGCATCTGCCATCACTGCAGCCGCAGCCCCTTCTTCCCCTTCTCTTCTTCCTCTCCTTCCTTTCTTCTTCTTCTCTTCTTCCTCACCTTCTCTTCCTCTCCTTCTCTTCCAGCTGCAGCTGCCACCGCCGCAACTGCAGCTCCTCCTTTCCCTTCTCTTCTTCTTCTACTCTTCTTCTTCCCTCCTCCTCCCCGGCGTCACACACCCTCTCCTCTGTTTCCTCTGCAGGAAATAGAGGTATCATAACCTCTTCTCCTGCTTCCTCTTCTTCTTCTTCTCCTCTTCGAATGCCCCACACCTCTCCTCTGTTTCCACCTGGTGGAAACAGAGGTGCTGCGGCCCTAGCTACTGCCACCTCTCGCTCCTCTCCCTCTTCCCTCTCTTTTTCCTCTTCTTCTCCTTCTTCCTTCTCCTTCCTTTCTTCTTCTTTTCTTCTTCCTCACCTTCTCTTCTTCTCCTTCTCTTCTAGCTGCAGCTGCCACCGCCACAGCCGCAGCTCCTCCTTTCCCTTCGCTTCTTCTCCTCTTCTTCTTCCCTCCTCCTCCCAGGCGTCACACACACCCTCTCCTCTGTTTCCTCTACAGGAAACAGAGGTATTACAACCACTTCTTCTTCTCTTCCTCTTCTTCTTCTTCTCCTCTTCGAATGCCCCACACCTCTCCTCTGTTTCCACCAGGTGGAAACAGAGGTGCTGCAGCCCTAGCTGCTGCCACCTCTCGCTCCTCTCCCTCTTCCCTCTCTTCTCCCTCTTCTTCTCCTTCTCTTCTTCTCCTCTTCCCTTTTCCTCCCCAACGCCACACACCTCCTCGCTGCAGCCTTGCTGCAGCTATCCTCCTCTTCTTCTTCTTCTTCTTCTTCTTCTTCTTCTTCTTCTTCTGCTTCTCTTCTTCCTCTTCTTCCTCTCTTCTTTTCCCTCTTCTTCTTCCTTTCTTCTCCCTCTACTTCTCTTCTTCTTCTCCCCACGCCCCACAACTCCTCTCTCTGTTTCAGGAATAGAGAACATGGGAGGCGGTGGGATAAAACCGAAATTTTCGGTTTTCTTTATTTTTTTTCTTTTTGCAACTTAACAGTTTTGTCCTTGAAATTTTTATATTTACATATAGGTCCTCCAATTTACATATAAATCCTTATTAATAAATTTTCAAATGTGAGGGATATTATAGGTCACGACGACCGAACCACAATAAATCAGTTTGCATATTTATTCTACTTTTAATTCTTATATTGCAAACTGATTTACTTACTTTATTTGCTTATGACATTCTCGTAAACATTTCAAAGTTAAACATCTTTTCAAGATCGATTTTAATTGTACGAAGGCTTTCAAAATCAACGTTTTTATCGCTACACTAATTCACCCCCCCCCCCCCCCCCCCCCCCCGTCTTATTGTCGACTCATTCCTAACAGTCAAAAGATTAGACATCGAGCTGGAGGATCGGTCGATATATCGGCAGAAGGCTTCAGGCCATGACTTCGGGCATCGGGCCAAAAAGAGTGGAAATTGCACTAAGGAAATCGGAATTACGGAGGTCAACTGACCATTTAGGTAATAGGCCGTAAGAGAGGACGATGCGCCAAAGAATCGGACATGGTATTGATGAACCAATGACATGCTGGACAACATTTGATTAGCTATGTAATAATTATCTAGATTAAAGTAGGTTTTGGACGTAATTGGGTTGGAATTGGGCCAACTCAATTAGGGGCTAATTGGGCCTAAGTTTGGGCTGTGTTGGGCGAACTAAAAGGCCCAAATAGTGACCCAAACTGGTGGAATCATCGATGGCACAGTCTCTAAGACTATGTCAGGTGGTGGTACCACCTAGACTCAGTCTCCGAGAGACTATCAAGCGGTGGTACCGCCAGATTGGGCGATGGTACTACTAGATTGGGTAGTGGTACTGCCTATTGATAGTGCTGTAGGCGATGGTGCCGCCCAGCACAAGCGATGGTACCGCCAGTACCCTGAAAATCGAGGATAAGACACTTTTAGGCTCCAAGTATGAATCCACTTGAGGCTTATAAATACCCTTCTCATCCCTGGTTAACACACATAAGCATAGGGAACTTAAACATGAGAAAACATTGTAGCAATAACTTGAGAAATCCCCTCTAGTCCTAAAGTTTAGAATTTTGTTTAGGGAGGAGTGAGTACTTGTAAAAGGTTGTCTCCTAAAAATGAGAAGAGGGCTGTAAAAGGATAGTTGATCTTCGCTCATTGAAGGAAGATCAGTAGTGGAAGTCGGTAACCTCGAGTAAAGAGGAATTGGGAGTGGATGTAGGTCACGACGATCAAACCACTATAAAAATATAGTTTACATTTCTATTTTGTGCAATTTACCTTTACTGCAAATTGAATTATTACTTTCACTACCTTACGAATATGCTTTCAATTTAACAACTTTCCAGAACAGTTTTTTATCGTACAAAGATTTTTGACTCGACGTGATTTTTATCCGCTGCACTAATTCACCCCCCTTTTAGTTTCGTTCTTGTTCCTAACAAAGCTAACCTAAAAAAATTATATAACAATTGGGTGAGCTACAAACTCAGTAAGAGACTTACATATTCTTGGCTAAAAATGATAGTTCCATCGACCTTGGTATCAAAATGCAATATAGGGATACAAAGAATTCATAGATATCATATCAAAATGCAAATATCATTTTATTCGAAACATACCATGTTCATACCAATGGAGTAAAGAGTATTTAGAGCATATCAATGGCTTAAGGAATATTTTAGAGCATATCAAGAGAATAAATAAGAAGCATAAGCTTAAGGGACGTATTTAATATTACATTCATTTCATTCTTATTCAAAGCATATATAGAAACATAAACAATAGTTTAGATAACATGTAAAAAACATAGAGGGTGAAGTGAGATCATAACATAATATGGTTCATCCATTTCTAAATGACCAATAATATAAGTCTCCCGTGTTTGGGAGCTTCATCCACATGGATGAAGTCATAGTGGGTCGGTAAGAGCATGTTAGGAACGAGTCGGTAAGAGCATTGGTCCATCGACGCTTCGTCCAATTCTTCGGAGCATCGTCATCTCTTGCAGCCTATTGCCCAATCGGCTAGTCGACCTCCGTAACTCCGATATCCTTGGTGCAATATCTGCTCTTCTAGGCCCGATGCCCGAATCCATGGCCCGAAGCCTTCTATCGATACATAGACCAATCATTCGGCTCAACGTCCAATCTTATGGCATGTTTTTCTCCGGCCCAACATAATTCTTCCTACTTTAATTGTTACATCCTGATCGAAGCATCCTGCGTGACTCAAAATGTAGATTAAATCATAAATACTTATAAATTATTTTCATAATCAAAATACGAGATTCAATAAACTCCCCCTTTTTGATGATAACAACTAATTGATGATGGAGTTAACCTTAACTCCCCTTATCAATATGCCATATTGATAGAACCTTGAATTTAAGCTAAATTTAAGTCATTACAAATTTTATCATGAATATTTGCAACACATCATCATGCATAACATGATCATACTTCTCTCCCTTTATCATCAATAAAAATGAGAAGTGTAACTTTCAAGTGTTTGGACATATAAGTTAAAATCATTGCATAATAAACATAATCTCCATTTTTATCATCATGCAAGCTAGCAAAAATTTTGAGTTTTGTAAGTTTATAAATTTTGCTATATGTGCAAGTTTAGCATGTTTTGCTTCTTGAGATAGGCAAGATAGCACTTTTGCTTCTCTTGAGATTGCAAGCTAGCAATTCTTGGTGATGTTCAAGATAGCAAGTTCTACATTATGCAAGCTAGCAAATTTTTACATCATTTAAAAAAATATATAAGCTAGCAATATTTGAGATGTTCAAGAATGCAACTTTTGCTTCTTGAAATATGCAAGTTAGCAATATTTGCTTCTCTTTTGAGATAAGCAAGCTAGCATGTCTTTGCATCTTCTTGACTTGTGCAAGCTAGTTAGCAAGCTAGCTATCTCCCCCTTTGTCATTGTCAAAAAGAAGGGATGAATATAATTTTGTATCTCTTTTTTCCTTTACGATAATTTTCAAAGCATGACAAGGATAAATAACAATGATGTAAAATAAAGTCATGAATGTCAAAATAATTTTTCATCATGAATATTTCATCATTGCATGCATCATTATCATAAGTTGAAGTATTGCATGCATAATACCAAATCATCATGTATATTTTCAAAATATAAAATCATCATTACATGCATGATTCCAAATCATCATTCATAATTACATCAATATTCCAATCATTATTTCAATCATCATAAATGAAAGATCAAGTCTAAAATTCAAGAAATCAAGATCATAATCCGAAAAATATATAAGAAGAATTTATGCATTTGAGAGATCTAACATGTCTAAGTTTATCATTCAAGCTAGCAAACTTGGTTCTCTTGAGATGTTAGCTATTTTCTTTCCCCTTTTTGTCATTGTGAACAAGAAAGAATAAGGGAAGAACATAATGGTGTAAAATATTTCAATCATTTCAAGGCATACAAGTCATAAATATAAAGAGATCATGTCATGAAAGATAAGACCACTTAAATACCAAAAGACATAATTCATATAGTAAATCTCTTCTTAAAATAAAATACTAAGAAGAATCGTAGGAGAACGATTAATGAAAAATCTTGATTCATAATAAATCTTAATTTGTAAATATCAAGGAATCAAGATCATGATTTCGATAAAAATTTATTCAAATTTAAATCATCAAAATCATTTTTAAAGTCCAAGAGATTCATAAAAATAATACAAATAGATTCATCAAAATCAATAAGATAGAGAAAAAGAATTTTCAAGAAAAATATTTTCCTCTTTTAGTTGTTTCAATTCATACGATTTATTTCATTTATGCCAAATAAAAACAAGTATCTTGTTTAAAAACCGAAAGTGCAAGATTTATTATGACAAAGATCAATAAGGCATAAATCACCCAAAAATCATCATTACTTCATATCATCATCCATAATTTCAAAAGATAAATTCATTAAGCATGATTATTATGCATCATTACATTATTTCATTAAGCATAATTTCATAAAGTGTTTTCAATCAAAAATAATATGAAAATCATTAAGATACACATTATCATTAAAACATCTAGCATGATTTAAGTCTAACATTTTGTTCCTTTATCGTAACACACGCAATTTTCATGATTATTTTCAGAATTACTAGATAAGCATGATTCCTATTTTTTTCATTTTTATTTATTAAACATGTAATTTTCAATAAAAATAATTATTCTAAACTAAATTAAAAATAACTCATGAAAAGCATTATGTAATTTCAAAGTAAACTAAGGGCATTTTGATTACCTTATTGTCGAAAGCTATTAAGGCGTAGTTTGCCACCTCGCCTTTGTTGATTTTCTCCTAATCTTCTGAGGAGCTCGATTCGTCTTTTAGCAACTTCTTCTTGTATTCATAGCAAGTAGTTCCGCTCTTCTTCAATTTATTTTTGTTCTTTAATCATTGTTTCATGAACTTTTTAAATTTCATGAGGAATTCAAGTTCACCATCACTTGAACTTATGCTCGAGTAGTCTTCTTTTGTTCGAAGTGCTAAATCATTCTTGTTCTTTTGAAGATTGTTCTCAAGTTCATTTTATGCATTGTGCACCATTTCGTATGTCATCAATGAACCAAAAAGTTCTTCAAGTGAATATTTATTAAGATCTTTTGCCTCTTGTATTGCGATTACTTTCGGATCCCAACTCTTATTAAGAGAACATAAAATTTTATTTACAAGTTCAAAATCTGAAAAACTTTTACCAAGTGTAAGTAAGGAGGTTTGCAGTAAGATAAATTGTATAAAAGAAAAGGCAAACCGAATTTTTATAGTGGTTTGGTCATCGTGACCTACATCCACACCATCGATTCATCTTCCATCGAGGCCACCGGCATCCATGATCTTCCTTTAACAGGTAGAGATCAACCTCCTTCTTACAACTCTATTCTCCTTTTGCAGGCTCAAGAGAGAACTTTTACATACCCTTTTTACAAAGCTTCCCTCACACTCTCCCTTAGAATGATCTCTAAATTTTAGGAGGAGGGAATCTATACTTTATAAGGGTTTTTAACTCTAGAAATATAGAGTTTTTATTCACTTCTCTTCCTTATCTATGTAGGAATAACTAGGGTATTTATAGACCCCAAATGGCTTCAAAAATGGAGCCAAAATTTAAATCCCCTAAAATTTCAGGAAATGAGCGATACCATCGCCTTCATTGGGCGGTACCACCGCCCATATTGGTGGCACCACCACCTAACAATCTTGGAGATTAAGTCTGGGTGGTACCACCACCCAGACTTATGGTACCACTGCTTGACACATTCTTGAGGATTGTGCCATGACTGTTTCACTTGTTTGGTCACTGTTTAAACCTTTCTCTTGGCCCAACACAAGCCAAACTTGGGCCCAACTATCTCCTAATCCGGTTGGCCCAATTCTAAACCCAATTATGTGCTAACTATAAATTTTAAGATATTTTCTAAGCTAAATAAGTCTGTAAGTCTAGGTTTCTTTCCAGTGAGCTTCCGATGTTCTTCTTGTGAGCTTCCGACGTTCTTCCTATGAACTTCCGATGATCTCTCGGTAGTGTTCCAGTAGACTCCTGGCAAGCTCCTAGACTTCATGATGATCTTCTTAGTAAGTTCTAGTGAGCTTCTTCGGCAAGCTCCTGGACTTCTTAGTTAATTCCAGTAGAACTTCCGACGAACGTTCGGACTCCAAGACTTTATTTTGCTTTATGTCTTACTATCATAGTTAATCCTGCACACATAAAAACACACTTTGATCTAGACAATTATTAATAAGCATGAATCATGTTGTCCGGCATGTCATTGGTCCATTGATGCTTCGTCTAATTCTTCGGCACATTGTCCTCTCTTGTGACCTATTGCCTAATCGACCAATTGACCTTCGCAACTCCGATATCCTTATCGCAATATCCGCTCTTCTTAACCCGATGCCCAAATCGATGGCCTGAAGTCTTTTGTCAATACGTCGACCGATCCTCTAACTCAACATCCAATCTTCTGACATGTTTTCCTCCGGCCCAACATGATTCTTTCTGCTTTAATTTTCTCATCCTGATCGAAGCATCCTACATCACTCAAAACGCATATCAAATCATAAACACTTATCAATTGGTTTCATCATCAAAATATGAGATTCAACAGAGCTTTGTATGCTCTATACATAACTCTCTTTTCCATTTCTAGCAAAAGTTCACATTATCCCATAACTATTGGAGTACAAATGGATATTATGAGTAATAGCGAAACATATATATGCCTATATAAAACAATACGAAATAATATAAACTTTCACATAATGTATTTAGATATAATAAGAATTAAGGATAAGAGTGCTAGGAACGAGACAGCACTGGGGGGGGGGGGTGAATTAGTGCAGCGGAAAGATTACGTTGGGTAAAAAAATATTCATTCGATTAAAATCGATTTCGACAAAAACTGTTTCAGAGAGATGTTAACTTTGAAATCATATTCATAAGCATAATGGAAGTAAAGCAAGTAAGCAGTTTGCAGAAAAGGTAAATAGCAATAATAGAAATGTAAACCAAGTTTTTATAGTGGTTCGGTCGCTGTGACCTACATCCACTCCGTCGATTCCCCTTCTGTCGAGGCCACCGACATCCACTAATGATCTTCCTTTAATAGGTGAAGATCAACCTCCTTCTTACAACTCTATTCTCCTTTTACAGGCTCAGGAGAGAACTTTTACACCCCCTTTTTATAAAGCTTCCCTCACACTCTCTCTTAGAATGGTCTCTAAACTTTAGGAGGAAGGATTCTACACTTTACAAGGGCTTCAACTCTAGAAACATAGAGTTTTTGTTCACTTTTCTTTCTTCTCCATGCAGGAATAGCTAGGGTATTTATAGACCCCAAATGGCTTAAAAAATGGAGCAAAAATTCAAATCCCCCGAAATTTCAAGGTACAGGTGGTACCATTGCCTACATTGGGCGGTACCACCGCTAGCAGTCTAACACTGGGTGGTACCACCACCTAGTCTGGTGGTACCACCACCTAGAAGACTGTGTCTAGGCAGTACCATCGCCCAGACTATTGGTACCACCACCTGACATAGTCTCGGAGTTTTTGCTATGATGCTTTCACCTGTTTAGTCATTGTTTGGGCCTTTCTCTTGGCCCAACACAACCCAAACTTGGGCCCAACTATCTCCTAATTAGGTTGGCCCAATTCTAATCCCAGTTATGTGCTAACTATAAATTTTAAGACATTTACTAAGCTAAACAAAGTCCGTAAGTCTAGGTTTCTTTCGTGAGCTTCCGGCGAACGTCCGACGATCTCTCGGCAATGTTCCATTGGACTCCCGGCAAGCTCCTGGACTTAACGACAATCTTCTTAGAGAGTTCTCATGAGCTTCTTTGGTAAGCTCTTAGACTTCTTGGTCAATTCCAGCAAAACTTTCGATGAACATCCGGACTTCCGATGAACTCTCGAACTCCAAACAAAATCGCATTCTTTACTTCGGGACTTCATTTTGCTTTATGCCTTACTATCTTAGTTAATCCTATAAATATAAAACACACTTCAATCTGTATAATTATTACTAAGCATGAATCATGTTGTCCGGTATGTTATTGGTCCATCGACGCTTCCTCCGATTCTTCGGCACATCGTCCTCTCTTGCGGCCTATTGCCCAATCATCCAATTGACCTCTGCAACTCTGATATCTTTGGTGCAATATTTACTCTTTTTGGCTCGATGCCCGAAACCATGGCTCGAAACCTTCTATCGATACGTCGATTGATCCTCCGACGTGACATCTAATCTTCTAATATGTTTTTCTCCGGCCTAACATGATTCTTCCTGCTTTAATTGTTTCTCCTTGATTGAAGCTTCCTGGGTCACTCAAAATACAGATTAAATCATAAATAATATCAATTGATTTTATCATCAAAATCTAAGATTCAATAATCGCTACCTTTTTTATGATGACAACTAATTAATGACGGAGCTAACCTTAACTCTCCCCCTATCAATATGGCATATTTGAGATGTACCTTGAATTCAAATTAAATTAAAGTCAAAGCAAATTTAATCAAAAATACTTGCAACACGTCATCATAAAATCATGCATAATCAAATTTACAATACATCATTCCATGCATGATCATTATCATAACTTCTCCCCCTTTGTCATCAACAAAAAGGAGAAGTGCAACTAGGAAATTATTTATCACTTTACAACATCCCTAATCACCAAATCATCGTTAATTTTAAAGATGTGTGAGATTTTAAAGTTTACACTTTTGTTTCTTAAGATATGCAAGCTAGCAATTTTTGGCGATGTTCAAGAGGGCAAGTTATTTCTTCTTTTTTGAGAAGTGCGAGCTAGAAATTTTGCTTCTACTTGGGATGTGCAAGCTAGTAATTCTTGCTTCTCTTTTGAGTTGGGCACACTAGCAAGTTTTAGATATGCAAGCTAGTAAGATAACAAGTTTTACATCAAGCAAGCTAACAAATTTTACACCATGCAAGCTAGTAAATTTTACATCATTTTAGAACATGCAAGCTAGTTCTTTCTCCCTCTTTGTCACTGTCAAAAAGAAGGGAAGAAAATAATTTTATAATTTTTTTTCCTTTATAATAATTTTTAAATCATGACAAATGTAAAGTATCAATCTTATTTTAATATATTTGTGCATCATTATAGTTTCAAATTAAAACATGCACAATTTTAAAACCTTACATTTCATCCTTACTTCATGCATGATACCAAAAATAATCATCACTATGGGCATATCATACATGATACTTAAGCATTCATGATACATCATTTTAGCAACAAATTATAGTATTGCATGCATCATTCCAAATCATAAATAATTCAAATCATGATGGTATAAAAATATCAAAAATCCTACTATACATTATCATAAATTCTCATTTATATGCATCAACATAATATCATGAGTATTTCATGCATAATTTCACATCATCAAATGAAGAATATCAAGAGAATTTTGTCGATGAGATATAGTTCATGAATACAAGGAATTATAAAAATCATATCATGAAATATTAAGTCATGAATACTAAATGACATGATTTATCTCGACAAATCTCCCTTTTAGTAAATAAAAAAAAGAAACATGGGAGTTTCAAAAACAAGATCTTGATTCATAGAAAAAATTTCAAGTATCAATTATCGAGAAATCAAGATGATGATTCAAAAAAATATATCGCAAGTTATAATCAAGAGAAAAATCATTCAACTTGTTAAATAAATAAAGTCACTTTTATGATATTCATAAAAATGATAAAAATAGATTCATCAAAATCAATAAGATAGAGAAAAAAATTTTAAAAAAATATTTTCCTCGTTTTAGTTGTTTCAATTTAAGTGATTGATTTCATATAAGCATGCTCAAGTTTTTTGTATAAAAATCATACATCATGGTTTAAAATCAAAAGAGTAAATCTCATCATTGAAATCATCAAGAAAAATAAACCATAAATTACCCAAAAATCATCATTGCTTCAAATCATCATGTATAATTTAAATATAAAATCATCAAGCATTATACTTACATTATTTCATATAAGCATGCATTTTTCATTTATGCCAAATCAAAACATGCATCATTTTTAAAACCAAAAAAGTAACTTTCATTACGGTATAAAGATCGAAAAGCCATAAATTACAAGAATCATCATGCATAATTTCAAAATATAAACTCATTAATTTAACTCTTCAAGCATGATTAAATCATTAATTTATCAAATATAATTACATTAAACATAAAGCATTTAATTTTAACATTTTGTTCCTTTATCAGAAAACATGTAATTTTTATTATCATTTTTAAAATTAGCTAGTAAAAGAAAAGCATGATCCCCAATTTTTTTTTTAGCATTTTCATTACATCATTAAACATGTAATTTTCAAGAAAAATAATTTTTCTAAACTAAATTAAAAATAACTTATGAAAAGCATCATGTAATTTTTAAATAAACTAAGGGGATTTTGATTACCTCATTATCAAAAGTCATTAAAGCATAGTTTACCACCTCGCCTTTATTGATTTTCTCCTCATCTTTGAATGAGCTCGATTCATCCCAAAGTACCTCCCTCTTCTTGCGTTCATAGCAAGTAGTTGCATTCTTTTTGTTCATTAATTTTTGTTTCATGAACTTTTTAAATTTCATAATGAGGAGTTCAAGTTCACCATCACTTGAGCTTATGCTCGAGTGGTCTTTAATTGTTCGAAGTCCGAAATCCTTCCTGTTCTTTGGAAGGTTGCCCTCAAGTTTGTTTTGTCCCTCATTAGTCATTTTGTCGGTCAATAAAGACCCGATAAGTTATTCGAGTGAAAATTTGTTTAAGTTTTTTGCCTCTTGTATGATAGTTACTTTTGAATCATAGTTCTTATTAAGAAAACGTAAAATTTTGTTTATAAGTTCAAAATCCGAAAAACTTTTACCAAGTGCTTTTAAACCATTGACGACATCCGTAAAACGGGTCTCCAATGGTTTCGCTTGGTTTCATATGAAACAATTTGAGGTCATGCATTAAAAGATTAATCTTTGAAACTTTTACTCTACTAGTGCCTTCATGTGTGGTTTCAAGAATGTGCCAAATATCAAAAGTCATTTCGCAAGTAGAAACCCGATTGAATTCATTTTTATCTAAGGTGCAAAATAAAGCATTCATAGTTTTCACATTTAAAAAAATATCTTTTTCTCCAAATCATTCCAATGGTTCATTAGAAGAGAAGACCTTCAAAAATAGCTTTTGACAATATTTCATAAATTTAAATCTGAAGAAAGCAAGAAAACTCTCATTTGAATTTTCTAATATGTGTAGTCCATCCTATTGGACAAGGGAGGATGAATGAGAGAGTGACCATCTTCAAACCCAAAAAGTGTAAGGATCGGAGCGGCACTAAGAGGGGGGGGGGGGGTGAATTAGTGCAGTGGATTAAAACGTCGGTTTTGATAAATCTTTCATACGATAAAAATCGGAATCGGAAGTGCTTAACTTGAAAGCGTATTTGCAAAGTTGTGCAGCAAAGGTAATAAGGAAATAAAGCAAGTAAGAAAGTTTGCAGTAATGTAAATAGCAGTAATGAAATGCAATCCAGAGATTGCACCGATTTTAAAGTGGTTCGGTCAAATGACCTACATCCACTTGCGAGACCCCTCTTCGATGAGGCTCCCGCCTTCCACTAGCAAATCTCTTGAAAGGGATGGGTAAATACCCCTCTTACAACTTTTTACAAGCGGTTCACTCTCTTACAGATTTTCAGCAAGAAAGAAGAAGGTGAACACTAGCAAATTGAAAACAAGACTAGCTAGGACTTTTCTAAGGCCTTTCTCTCAAACAATTGCTTCTCAAAAAGTTGTAATCTTAGCTGAGATTTGAGGGGTATTTATAGGCCTCAAGAGGATTCAAATTTGGGCTCCAAAATTTGAATTCTCTTTGGTTCCCGATGTTGGCGGTGCCACCGCCTATCAATGGCGGTGCCACTGACAGTGCTGGGCGGTGCCACCGCCCAGTCTAGCGATGCCACCGCCAGACCCTTCGGTTCACTGGTTGGGCTTCAAATTTAGCCCAAACCAAGTCTAATTTTGGCCCAGTTGGCCCCTAACCAGGATATAGGATTATCTCTTAATCCTAATCCTAATTATAAGTGAACTACATAACTAAAAACATCCTAAGCAAGTTTTCAACCGTGAATGTCGAGTCTTGTTCCGGCGAGCTTTCCGACGAACTTCTTCCGACAGACTCCCAACAAGCTCTTGATCTTGTGATGACTTTAACGAGTAGCCGAGCCTTCTCAGTGATCTCCATGAACCTCCGACGATCTCTTTGATGAACTTCCGAAAATTTCGACAGGTTCCCGATTTCTTCTCGGTTGGTTCCGACAGCATCTCCGATGATTCTTCGGACTCTTAAACGTCCATCGAACTTGACTCCGGTATTCTTGCTTTGTGTTTTCTGGTTATCGTAGTTAATCTTGCACACTTAACTCAATAATATGGATTAGATCAATTAACCTATCAATTGATTTTATCATCAAAATCCGAGATTCAACAATCTCCCCCTTTTTGATGATGACAATCAATTGATGACGGAGTTAAACATAACTCCCCCTATCTATATGCCATATTATGAGAATATAAAAATACTTGAATTCCATCCCATTGAATTTAAGCATAAACCGATAAGTTCTAACCGTAGAACTTATCGTTATTCTCATTAAGCATAAGTAAATGCGAAACTTTAATGAAATTCATTTTCATGTCGAATGATAAGTGACAATTTTTACTACGACAGGAGATAAAGATTTTCAACATGAATTTCATGATATAAATGTAAGGCATGATTTCAATATGATCAATCAATCTTGCAATATTCTCAAAGATTTTACAAGGTATATAAGACATTCATATCACACAAGCTTTTGTAATTCATATTAGTCATGTTATCGATGCGTATAAGACATTTTCATTAAGTCATACTATCGAAATAGTATAAGTCATCACTTAGTCATCACTTCTCCCCCTTTGTCATCAACAAAAAGGAAATGAGACTTGAAGCACATAATTTGTGATTTTAACATCAGGAATTCAGCATTGATCATACAAAAATTTATCATTCAAAATTAAGTATGCTAAAATATCTACACAGAGTTCATCTTAAAGGAAAATTCAGCATTCATCCACTTTATCAAATCTCTTCTTTCTATAAATAACAAAAATTGTAGGTGTACAAGGAAGAGATTGTGATTAAAAAAAAATTTGAAGTAGTAACTCCAATAAGTCAAGATCATAATTCGAATACAAACTCATTCAAATTCAAATCGTCAACTTGAAAGTCATAATCAAGCCATCAAAATCAATTTCGAGATTCACAAAATATCATTAATCTTGATCAGATGGGAGCGGTGTTTGACTCAAGATAGGATAAGATAATTTAACGTGTCATTTAGAATCGAACGAGAAGGATCAAATTCACCGAGGAACGGAGAGAGGATGAAAAACTTTACGGAAAATCCATTCAAACAAGTTTATTCTTAGGGATAATTTAATATACCAAATTCCCTTCTAATGAATTCAAATTGGTCTTCATTCAAAGCTTTTGTAAATATATCTGCTAATTGATGCTTTGTGTCAATGAATTCTAGAACAACATCATTGTTAAGGACATGATCGCGTATAAAATGATGCCTAACGTCGATGTGCTTAGTTCTAGAGTGCTGAATTGGACTTTTAGTAAGACATATGACACTAGTATTATCACATTTTATGGGAATATTTTTAAAGTGAATTTCATAGTCTTCTAAAGTATTTTTCATCCAAACAACTTGTGCACAGCATGCACTTACAGCAATGTACTCGGCTTCCGCCGTAGATAGTGCAACTGAATTTTGTTTTTTGGAAGTCCAAGAAACAAGTGCATGTCCTAAAAATTGGCATGTTCTGGATGTACTTTTTCTATCTATCCTGCATCCGCCAAAATCGGCATCTGCATAAGCTATTAAATCAAATTTTTCAGATTTTGGATACCACAATCCTAGATTTAGAGTTCCTTTAAGATACCTAAATATTCTTTTAACACTTTTAAGATGAGATAATTTAGGATTTGATTGAAACCTAGCGCAATGTCCTACACTAATCATAATATCCGGTCTAGTCGTGGTGAGGTAGAGTAGACTACCTATCATTCCCCTATATGTTTTTTGATCAAAATTTTCACTATTTTCATCCATATCTAACTTAGTCGCAGTACGCATAGGGGTGTTTATTGCTTTTGAATTATCCATGTTAAATCGTTTTAACAATTCTAATGTATATTTAGATTGGTTAAGAAATATACCATCCCTAAGTTGTTTGATTTGTAATCCTAAAAAGAAAGTTAATTCACCCATTAAACTAATTTCAAATTCATGACTCATACATTTGGCAAATGATTCACATAGTGATTCATCCGAAGAGCCAAAAATAATATCGTCAACATAAATTTGTATAATAAGAAAACTATTTTTAAAATATTTAATAAACAATGTAGTATCAACCTTGCCTTTGGTAAAATTATTTAAAATAAGAAAGGAACTAAGCCTTTCATACCAAGCTCTAGGAGCTTGTTTCAAGCCATTGAGAGCCTTAGTCAATTTGAATACATGATTAGGAAGAAGAGAATTTTCAAATCCAGGAGGTTGTTCGACATATACTTCTTCGGAAATAAAACCATTCAAGAAAGCACTTTTGACATCCATTTGAAATAGTTTAAAATTATTACTACTAGCATAGGCAAGGAGCATCCTTATGGCTTCTAATCGAGCCACGGGAGCGAAGGTTTCTTCGTAATCGATACCTTCTTCTTGGTTGAAACCTTTGGCCACTAATCTAGCCTTGTTTCTAACCACGATACCATTTTCGTCTTGCTTGTTTCTAAAGACCCATTTAGTACCAATGACTAAATGGTCACTAGGTCTAGGAACAAGCTTTCATACCTTATTCCTCTCAAATTGATTCAATTCCTCTTGCATTGCAATCACCCAAAAATCATCTTTTATGGCCTTGTCAATGTATTAGGTTCGATTTGAGAAAGGAAGGCAGCATTAGCACAAAAATTCTTGAAAGAGGAACGAGTTTGAACCCCTTTTGATGTATCTCCTATAATTAGCTCCTTTGGATGAGCATCTATATACTTCCATTCCTTGGGTAAGGAAATTTCGGAAGAAGGTGCATCCAAGTTGATATTTTGAGGACGGGGTTCATTTAAATTCAAATTATCAAAACTAAGATCATCATCAAAATTATTTTTCTTTAAATTAGAAATTTCATTAAAAACTACATGAATAGACTCTTCTATTACTAAGGTTCTTTTGTTAAAAACCCGAAAAGCCTTAGAAACGGAAGAGTAACCAAGAAAGATGCCTTCATCGGATTTAGCATCAAATTTTCCTAAGGCATCCTTTTCTTTCAAAATAAAGCAGTTACAACCGAAAATTTTAAAATAGGAAATATTTTGTTTTTTGTTATTCCATAATTCATAGGGAGTTTTTGATAGGGATGGTCTTATTAGGACCCTATTCATGATGTAGCAAGCCGTATTTATGGCTTCGGCCCAAAAATACTTGGGTAGACTATGTTCATTTAACATCGTTCTTGCCATTTCTTGTAGGTTTCTATTTTTTCTTTCAACTACTCCATTTTGTTGGGGATTCCTCGAAGTGGAGAAGTTGTGATTGTATCCATTAACTTCACAAAAATTTTGAAAGTCACGGTTTTGAAATTCGCCACCGTGATCACTCCGAATTGATGAAATCATGAAACCTTTTTCGTTTTGAGTAAGTTTACAAAATTTAGAGAAACACTTGAAACAATCACTTTTGTGAGCTAAGAAATAGGTCCAAGTGTATCTAGTATAGTCATCCACAATTACAAACGCATATTTGCTTCCTCCTAGACTTGTCGTGTCAATTGGTCCAAATAAGTCTAAATGAATCAATTGTAATGGTCTAGTGGTGCTAATTTGAGTTTTTGGTTTGAAACTAGTTTTTATTTGTTTACCTAGTTGACATGCATCACATACTTTGTCCTTAATAAACTTTATATTTGGAATTCCTCGCACTAATTCTCTAGATGAGATCTTAGATATTAGTTTCATGCTTGCATGGCCTAGTGTCCTATGCCAAAGCCAAGCATCATCATTTAAAGCGGAGAAGCACATTTCATTACTCAGTTCATCAAGGTTGATGGTGTAGACATTATTTTGTTTTATTGCAATCATAGTTATGTTATGGTTAGGTTTTTCAATAATACACACATTTGATTCAAATCTAACGATATAACCTTTATCGCATAATTGACTAACACTCAAGAGATTATGTTTCAATCCATCAACAAGTAAGACATCATCAATAGAAAATTTTAATTTGTTACCTATGGTTCCTTTGCCAATGATTTTGCCTTGGTTGTTGTCTCCGAAGGTGACGTACCCTTCTTCTTTGCTAGTGAGTATAGAGAAATGAGATGGATCTCCAGTCATATGTCTTGAGCATCCACTATCTAGATACTATCTCTTGCTCGTAGCTTGTGATGGTGTATGTTTCTACAAGAAGGGATTATTTTTAGGTACCCATTTTCTTTTGGGTGCCTTAAAAACTGATTTAACTTGTTCATCATATTGCATAGAATTGATCATGGTTCCTTTATGAACCCAAATTAGTTTGTTCGGACTAATTTTCTTGAATGGATATTTAAAAATTTTATGTCCATATTTGTAACAAAAGTTGCAATTGCTTTGGTGCCGAACATGTAAGACGGGGCCTTTAATGAAGGTGGTTGGATTTTGGTGAGGACTTATCACAAATCCGATTCCACTTCTTTTAGGAACGTGACCCTTATTTGTAAGGATCATGTTCAAAGATTTGCTACCAACCTCGAATTTCTTCAAGGTGTCCTTAAGTAGCAAGTTCTCCTTTTGGAGAGATTCTAGATCATGGCATTTTATACATGGAGCTAAACTATCATGATATTCAGTTTTTAATTTATCGATATCATAAGTGAGACTATCATGCTCCTTTTTTAGCAATTTATATTTTTCACTAATTGTCTTACATTCATCAAATAACTCATGGAATGCATTTAATATTTCATGATAAGGTAAATCTACATCAATTAAATCCATTACCTCTTCTCCGATGGCCATTAGGGCATAATGAGCAACTTGCTCGGTGTTGGACTCCTCTTCTTCGGACGCGCTTGAATCATCCCACGTTGCCTTGAGCGCCTTCTTCTTTGATGTTCTCTTTTTGGCTTGAGGATAATCATTCTTGTAGTGTCCTGGTTTTTTGCACTCATAGCAAATCACTTGGTCCTTCTTGTGTTCAAATTTATTTTTTGTATTATTTTTAAATTTATTCTTTCTTAAATATTTTTTAAATTTTTGAGTCAAAAGTGCAATGTCATTGTCACTGTCCTCATCACTTGATGTTCCTTTCAAGTGGTCTTCTTATGATATGAGTGCATATCCTTCCTGTTCTTTGGAGGGGGTTCTCGAGCTCGTCATGAGCTTGACATGTCATTTCGTAAGTCATTAGAGACCCAATAAGTTCTTCAAGAGGGAATGTTTTAAGGTCTTTAGCCTCTTGAATTGTCGTAACTTTTAGATCCCAACTTTTAGGAAGGGATCTTAAGATTTTAGTTACTAGTTCAAAGTTAGTAAAATCTTTACCAAGAGCTTTGAGTCCATTGATGACATCCGTAAACCGGGTGTACATGTCTCCGATGGACTCACTTGGTTTCATTCGGAAAAGTTCGTAAGAGTGCACAAGGATGTTGATTTTGGACTCTTTCACTCAGCTAGTGCCTTCATGAGTGACCTCAAGAGTTCTCCAAATATCAAAAGCCGAATCACAAATTGAAACACGATTAAATTCATTTTTGTCTAGTGCACAAAACAAGGCATTCATAGCCTTTACGTTTAAAGCAAAAACCTTCTTCTCTGATTCATTCCATTCGCTCATCGGAAGAGAAGATTTTTGAAATCCGTTTTCAACAATAGTCCAAAGCTCGAAATCCATGGACATGAGGAAGATCCTCATACGAGTCTTCCAATAAGTATAATCCGACCCATTAAACAAGGGTGGACGTGTGATAAAATGACCCTCATGTATGCCAGAGTAAGCTATCTCTCTTGGGTATCAAACCAAATATGAGAGTGAGCCTAGTTCTGATACTAATTGTTAGGATAGGAGCGACACTAAGAGGGGGGGTGAATCAGTGCAGCGGATTAAAACATCGGTTTTGATAAATCTTTCGTACGATAAAAATCAGAATCGGAAGTGCTTAACTTGAAAGCGTATTTGCAAAGTTGTGCAGCAAAAGTAATAAGGAAATAAAGCAAGTAAGAAGGTTTGCAGTAATGTAAATAGCAGTAATGAAACGCAAACCAGAGATTGCGCCGATTTTAAAGTGGTTCGGTCAAATGATGACCTACATCCACTTGCGAGGCCCCTCTTCGATGAGGCTCCCACCTTCCACTAGCAAATCTCTTGAAAGGGAAGGGTAAATACCCCTCTTGCAACTTTTTACAAGCGGTTCACTCTCTTACAGATTTTCAGCAAGAAAGAAGGAGGTGAACACTAGCAAATTGAAAAAAAGACTAGCTAAGAGTTTTCTAAGGCCTTTCTCTCAAACAATTGCTTCTCAAAAAGTTATAATCTCAGCTGAGATTTGAGGGGTATTTATAGGCCTCAAGAGGATTCAAATTTGGGCTCCAAAATTTGAATTCTCTTTGGTTCCCGATGTTGGCGGTGCCACCGCCTATCAGTGGCGGTGCCACCGCCTGTCATTGTCTGACACTGACAGTGCTGGGCGGTGCCACCGCCCAGCTCTTGGGTGCTGGGTAGTGCAACCACCCAGTCTAGCGGTGCCACCGCCAGACCCTCCGATTCACTAGTTGGGCTTCAAATTTAGCGCAAACCAAGTCTAATTTTGGCCCAATTGGCCCCTAACTAGGATATAGGATTATCTCTTAATCCTAATCCTAATTACAAGTGAACTACATAACTAAAAACATCCAAAGCAAGTTTTCAACCGCAAACGTCGAGTCTTGTTCCGGCGAGCTTTCCGACAAACTTCTTCCGACGGACTCCCAGCAAGCTCTTGATCTTGTGATGACTTTAACGAGTAGCCGAGCCTTCTCGGTGATCTCCATGAACCTCCGACGATCTCTTCGGTGAACTTCCAAAAATTCCGACAGGTTCCCGATTTCTTCTCAATTGGTTCCGACAGCATCTCCGACGATTCTTCGGACTCTTAAACGTCCATCGAACTTGACTCCGGTGTTCTTGCTTTGTGTTTTCTGGTTATCATAGTTAATCCTGCACACTTAACTTAATAATATGGATTAGATCAATTAACCCATCAATTGATTTTATCATCAAAATCCGAGATTCAACAAAAAGAGCCATTTCTCTTGAGTGTTCAACCAAATGAGAAATAACGTGACTCTGATACTAACTGTTAGGAATGAGTCGGCACTAAGAAGGGGGGGTGAATTAGTGCAGCGGAAAGATTACGTCAGTTTAAAAAATATTCATTCGATTAAAACCGATTCTGATGAAAAACCATTTCAGAGAGATGTCAACTTTGAAATCATATTCGTAAGCATAGTGGAAGTAAAGTAAGTAAGTAGTTTGTAGTGAAGGTAAATAGCAAGAATAAAAATGAAACCAAGTTTTTATAGTGGTGCGGTCGCCGTGACCTATATCCACTCCGTCGATTCCCCTTCCGTCAAGGCCACCAACATCTACTAATGATCTTCCTTTAATAGGCAAAGATCAACCTCTTTCTTACAATTCTATTATTCTTTTTTCTAGGCTCAAGAGAGAACCTTTACACCCCTTTTTACAAAGCTTCCCTCACACTCTCCCGTAGAATAGTCTCTAAACTTTAGGAGGAGTGACTCTATATTTTCAAAGGTTTTCAACTCTAGAAACATAGAGCATTTGTTCACTTTTCTTTCTTCTCCATGTAGGAAGAGCTAGGGTATTTATAGACCTCAAATAGCTTCAAAAATAGAGCCAAAATTTAAATCCCCTGAAATTTTAGGGTGCGAGCGGTACCACCACGTACAGTCTGACACTGGGTGGTACCATTGCCCAGTCTAGTGGTACCATCACCTAGAAGATTGTACCTAGGTGGTACCACCACCTAGACTGGTAGTATCATCACCTGACACAGTCTTCGAGACTATACCATGACGGTTTCACTTCTTTGGTCATTGTTTGGGCCTTTCTCTTGGCCCAACACAGCCCAAACTTGGGCCCAACTATCCCTTAATTGAGTTAGCCTAATTCTAATCCCAATTATATGCTAACTATAAATTTTAAGACATTTATTAAGCTAAACAAAGTCCGTAAGTCTAGGTTTCTTTCTTGAGCTTCCAGCGAACTTTCGACGATCTCTCGATAATATTCTAGTGGACTCCCGACAAGCTCTTGGACTTCATGACGATCTTCTTAGAGAGTTTTGATGTGCTTCTTTGGCAAGCTCCTGGACTTCTCGATCAATTCCGCTAGAACTTCCGACGAACGTTCGGACTTCCGACAAACTCTCAAACTCCTAACGAAATCGTATTCTTGACTTCGGGACTTCATTTTGCTTTATGCCTTGCTATCGTAGTTAATCCTGCATACATAAAACACACTTCGATCTATACAATTATTACTAAGCATGAATCATGTTATCCAGCATGTCATTGGTCCATCAATTCTTCGGCGCATTGTCCTCTCTTACAGCCTATTGTCCAATCGGCCAGTTGACCTCCGCAACTCCAATATCCTTGGCGTAGTATCCACTTTTCTTGGCCTAATGCCCAAAACCATAGCCCGAAGCCTTTTGTCGATACGTCGACCGATCCTCCAACGCGACGTCCAATCTTCTGACATATTTTTCTTCGGCCCAACATGATTCTTCCTGTTTTAATTGTCTCTCTCTGATTGAAGCTTCCTACATCACTCAAAATGTAGATTAAATCATAAATACTATCAATTGGTTTCATCATCAAAATCCGAGATTCAACAAAGAGCTACAAAATTTTAAAGCAATCACTTGAGTCTTAATTGATGAAAGAATTCTATATGAATTCAATTTCAAAGAGATAGAAATATGAAAAGGTAGAATTAGCAAAAAATTTGTTATGAGAAAATTTGTGAGGCTCTTAGCATGAATTATTTAAAATACATGCTTTTAGATAAATTAAGTTTTATAAAATTTGGAGTATCCAACAAGAAGTTACAAGCAATTTAGTATAGAAAGGTCAGAAATTTTGATCTCTATTTTACAAAATCTATAGGGTCAATTGAAATAGATGTTTGTGTAGGTATTTATGCTCCATATCTTTTAAGTAATATAATGAAAGATATATCTACGAGTCTAGTTTTTAAAAAATAATTTTTATATGAATTAGAATTTCCAACATAGAGTTATAAGCAATTTAGTAATGAAAGGTTTGAAAACATTATCTCTATTCGATAGAATCCATAGGGTTAATTGAAATTGGTGTTTGGGTAGGAATTAATAAAGAAAGATCTATGAGTCTACTTTCAAATGAAGTATGTTTTGCTCAAATCAAAACTCAATGTAAGATTTATAGCTTAAATAAGATAGAAAAGTCAGAATCTCAAAAAATTCTAGATTTAGAGTTTTCTATCTAAATGAGATTAATATTAGGTATAATGCTAAAACTCTTCAAATTTATCATAATCAAGGTGAAAGCAGAGATTAGAATTATTGTAGGAAATAGTTAGAACACGTGACTTTGAAATATGATCCCAAATGAGAGAAATTAAGTTATGAAATGAAAGACCTATGAGTCTACTTTTAGATAAAGTAAGTTTTGCTTAAATCAGAATTCGATGTAAAGAGTTATAGCTTAAATAAGACAGAAAAGTTAGAATCTCAAAAAATTATAATTCAGAGTTTTATATCTAAACAAGATTGATATTAAGTGCAAGGCTAAAACTCTTAAAATTTCTTATAATCAAGGCAAAAGCAAAGATTAGAATTGCTATAGGAATGGGTTAGAACACTTTCCTTTGAAAGGTTTGATGCCTAGTGAGAGAAATTGAGTCAAAACTCTAAACCCAAATCCTTCCCCTTCTTCTTCTTCTTCTTCTTCTTCTTCTTCTTCTTCTTCTTCTTCTTCTTCTTCTTCTTCTTCTTCTTCTTTGTCTTCTCCCTTTTTTCGTCTCTTCTCTACCAAACACTACACTACTTCTGTTAGTTCCTTTAGGGCGAAAGAATGGAGGCAAGAGGTGATGGAAGAAACCCCTTTTTATTTTTTGTATATTTTGTAGTTTAATCATTATAATTATCTATATTTATAAATAGGTCCTCATATTTTATAAATAGGTCTTAAGATTTGTAATTAGTCCTTACATTACTAATAGGTCCTTTTAAACAATTAAAAAAACGAGAGATATTACAAAAGACTTTAAGAATGGAGCCAAAAATTTTAATCCTCGATATTTCAAGGTATGGATAGTACTACCACTAGCATCGGGCAGTACTACCAATGTAATCAATAGCTCTAACGATACTACTGCTAGCTTGGGTAGTACTATCATCACCCTAGGCAGTACTATAGGGAAATCTAGGGGCAACATCACATGTGTAGTGAAAAAACATAAATTAAAAACCCAAATTTCTCAATGTGTTCGTGATCGAGCGTAGATTGGTGCACAAAACTCGTGAAATAGAAAATCATGTGTGAGATAGTTGTGTTACTACAGGAGATCATATATCCCTGAATCCCTATAGATTTGTAGGAGTGGATGAAGGACTTCAAGCGTCCTCCTCTCTAAAGGGTGATCCATATAGAAGGGCTGCAATGACGCTCCTCAAATCTCCAGGCCTACTCTCTGAGGAGGAGAATAGGAGGTGGCAAACAAGAAGCCCCTAGCCTATGGGTCTTTAGTTCCCTCTTATTTATAGAGGCCCCCAATTAACCTTAATGGATCATGCCCTATTAGGTATTGTATCTCCATCCAATTACCCAAGCCTCTTAGATTAGTGGGTCTCCATCCAATAATCTTTTATTAGCACTTATTGGATCTCATACGTGGGATCCAATAATTCAGGAGCTTATTGAATATCAATAAGATAGGGGCTACAACGGATATCTCATATCCGAACCTCTACTCGTCGTAATACCTATCATATGTGTGTGATCCTCTAAGCCCAATATTAAGCTGGCCATGAGTCATACCTATCAGAACTCCTTATGGCTTAGTGAATTATTATCTTCATAATAATTCACTCGACTCATCGACGACGGACATACTAGGCGACTACGCTTTAGTCCTTAGATGATACAAGAGAATCCAATCCTTTGGACTTATCTGTCCTAAGTTACCGTGTACCTTTAGTCACTCATCCATCTAATAACCTAGAGACCATATATCGGGCATAGTGCTATCAGGCCCATATAGTTTCTCCTCGAGTCTCGCTCTAATCGGATTCTCCCAAAGAACTCTTTCTCTCTCAATCCGAATGACCTTGACCAAGGATTTGTTTAAGCAAGAACACAAGAGATATTTCTCTCATGATACCTATAGCGGATGATCCTCTAACGACACTGAATAGCCCTCGTAAGGTTGACTACCACTCCCATAATCAACTGTAGCAAATCTAGAACTTCCAAACCTATATGCCCGATATCAAAGAGTGGAGTACTCATACAGAACATCCTTGGTGTCTCAATTTTACGGACCAGATAAACTATTGGGACTATGGAATCACTGTCTAATAATAAGGCATCATCAACCATCTAGTATTTTGTAAGAGAATCAATCAGTGAACTCACTATCCAATGAGCACCTGCACTATATCCTTAGTGTCCCCACACGAGCAGCTATGAGACCAGTTACCTCCATCATATGGATGGGTAAATAGAATACCAAACTATCCGGTTATCTCGATGTCCTTTTCGAGTAACCTATTACTAGGATTATTTATAGTTTGTGTTTAAAGTTGAATCGGTCTTATTATCGTGATCACATCACGATCTGATTCCCATTGTATTACTTCACAGTATATATATATATATGTATGTATATATATATATGTATGTATATATATATATGTATTTATATATATATATGTATATATAAATATATGTATATATATGTATATATATATATATATACATATAAATATGTATATATATACATACATATATATATATGCAACAAGTAATATAAAGTGATAAAATGTCAAAATATAATAAACAAAAAGAATGTGTGTCATGTCACATGTGCCATCACTCATGTGATTGGCTTGTAGGGTACCTATGAATAGCAATCTCCCACTTGACATAAAGCCAATCACCTATGTGTTTGATCCCCATCATATTGAATCTCGGATTTTGATGATGAAATCAATTTATGGGTTAATTGATCTAATCCATATTATTGAGTTAAGTGTGTAAGATTAACCACAATAGCTTGAAGACATAAAGCAAGTCTATCGGAGTCAAGTTCGATGGGTGTTCGAGAGTCCGTCAAGAGTCCGAAGATTCATTGGAAGTGCTACCGAAACCAACCGAGAAGAAATCGGGGACTTGCTGAAGTTTTCGAAAGTCTACCGAAGAGATCGTCAAAGGTTCGCAGAGATCACCGAGAAGGTTCGGCGACTTGCCAAAGACTCGCTGAACTTGCCACAAGATCGGGAGCCTGATGGGAGTCCGCTATAAGAAATCCGAGGGTGTATCGGAAGTCCGCCAGAAGTTCGCCGAAAAGCTCGCTGGAAGGAAACTTGACATTGCCGATTAAAAACTTGCTTAGTATTATGTCTTAATTTTATAGTTTGCATGTAATTAGAGTTGGGATTAAGGGTTAATCCTATAACTTGGTTAGGGGCCAATTGAGCTCGAGTTTGGACTGGTTTGTGCCATGTTTGGAGCCCAACCAGTGAGCTAAAATAGTATAGGCGATGGCACCGCCAGACTAGGTGGTGGCACCACCTAGAACCTAAAGGATCAGGCGGTGGCACCACCCAGCACCCGAAAGATCGGGCGGTGGCACCGCCACTAACAGACGGTGGCACCGCCAGCATCGGGAACCTAAAAGTAATTCAAATTTAGAGCCCAAATTTGAATCCTCTTGGGGCCTATAAATACCTCTCATTTCTCAGCAGAGACTACAACCTTTGAGGAGTTAGAGATTGAGATAAAGCCTTAGCAAAATCTTTAGCAAGTCTTGTTTTCAATTAGTTTAGTGTTTACCTCCCTCTCTCTTTGAAAATCTGTAAGAGTGTAAACTACTTGTAAAAGGTTGTAAGAGGGGTATTTGTCCTTCCTCTTTAAAGTGATTTGATAGTGGAAGTTGAGAGCCTCATCGAAGAAGGCTTCGCAAGTGGATGTAGGTCATTTGACTGAACCACTTTAAATTGGTGTGTTCCTTGAATGTGTGAGTGTTTACCTTTCTGAAACCATTATTTACATAGCAGCAAGCTTTTGGTTTTCATCTCCTTACTTTCCTCGAGCTACTTTTACCAAGTCATTCTTTGTCGAATCGAAATTTCTATGTATTTATGAAATTATTTTCAAACTTACAAGTTTTAATCCGCTGCACTAATTCAACCACCCCCCCCCCTTAGTGCCGCTCCAATCCTAACAATTGGTATTAGAGCTAGGCTCACTCTCATATTTGGTTTAATACCCAAGAGAGATGGCTTACTTTGGCATGCATGCGGGTCATTTCATTACACATCTGCCTATTTTTAATGGGTCAGATTACACGTATTGGAAAACTCGAATGAGGATCTTCCCCATTTCCATGGATTTTGAGCTTTGTGTTGAATCTCGGATTTTGATGATATAATCAATTGGTGGGTTAATTGATCTAATCCATATTATTGAGTTAAGTATGCAGGATTAACTACGATAACCAGAAAACATAAAGCAAGGATACCGGAGTCGAGCTCGATGGACGTTTAAGAGACCGAAGAATCATCGGAGATGCTGCCGGAACCATCCGAGAAGAAATCAGGAACGTGTCGGAAGTTCGCCGAAGAAATCGTCGGAGGCTCGCGGAGATCACCAAGAAGGCTCGGCTACTCGTTAAAGTCATCACAAAGATTGGGAGCTTGTAGGGAGTCCGTCGGAAGAAGTTCGTCGGAAAGCTCGCCGGAACAAGACTCGACGTTCGCGGTTAAAAAACTTGCTTAGGATGTTTTTTTTGTGTTATGTAGTTCACCTGTAATTAGGATTAGGATTAAGAAATAATCCTATATCCTGGTTAGGGGCCAACTAGGCCCAAAGTCAGATTTGGTTTGGGCTAAAATTAAGCCAAACAAATGAATTGGAGAGCCAGGCGGTGGCACCGCCTGGCTGGGCGGTGAAACCACCCAACACCCGAGTGCTGGGCGGTGACACCTCCTTGGCTGGGCGGTTGCACCGTCCAGCACCCGAGCGTTGGGCGGTGGCACCGCCTGGCTGGGCGGTGGAACCGCCAGCACCGGGAACCCTAAGAGAATTCAAATTTTGGAGCCCAAAATTTGAATCCTCTTGAGGCCTATAAATACCCCTCAAATCTCAGCTGAGGTTACAACTTTTGAGAAGCATTTTGATTAAGAGAAAAGTCTTAGAAAGTCTTAGCAAGTCTTGTTTTCAATTTGCTAGAGAGTTCTCCTCCTTCTTTCTTATTGAAAATTTGTAAGAGGTTGAGCTGCTTGTAAAAGGTTGTAAGAGGGGTGTTTACCCTTCCATTTCAAGAGATTTGCTAGTGGAAGGTGGGAGCCTCATCGAAGAGGGGCCTCGCAAGTGGAGTAGGTCATTTGACCGAACCACTCTAAAAATCGGCGTAATCTCTGGTTTGCTTTTTATTATTGTCATTTACATTACTGTAAATCTTCTTACTGCTTTAGTTCCTTATTACTCTTGCTGCGCAACTTTAAGAACACGCCTTCAAGTTAAATTTCTCAAGTTTCGTTCTTAACGTACGAAAGATTTTGTTAAAATCGAAGTTTTAATCCGCTGCACTAATTCACCCCCCCCCCCTCTTAGTGCCGCTCTGATCCTAACAAGTGGTATTAGAGCAAGGTTATCTCTTATATTTGGTTTAATACCCAAGAGAAATGGCTTACTCCGGCATGCAAGAGGGCCATTCTATTGCACGACCACCTTTGTTTAATGGGTCGGATTACACATATTGGAAGACTCGCATGAGAATCTTCCTCATTTCTATGGACTTTGAGCTTTGGTCTATTGTCGAGAATGGATTTCAAAAATCTTCTCTTTCGATGAGCGAATGGGATAAATCGGAGAAGAAGGTTTTTGCTTTAAATGCAAAGGCTATGAATGCCTTGTTTTGTGCACTAGATAAAAACGAATTTAATCGTGTTTCAATGTGTGATTCGGCTTTTGATATTTGGAGAACTCTTGAGGTCACTCATGAAGGCACTAGCCGAGTGAAAGAGTCCAAAATCAACATCCTTGTGCACTCTTACGAACTTTTCCGAATGAAACCAAGTGAGTCCATCGGAGACATGTACACCCGGTTTACGGATGTCATCAATGGACTCAAAGCTCTTGGTAAAGATTTTACTAACTTTGAACTAGTAACTAAAATCTTAAGATCCCTCCCTAAAAGTTGGGATCCAAAAGTTACGGCCATTCAAGAGGCCAAAGACCTTAAAGCATTCCCTCTTGAAGAACTCATTGGGTCTCTAATGACCTACGAAATGACATGTCAAGCTCATGACGAACTCGAGAACCCCCTTCCAAAGAACAGGAAGGATATGGCACTCAAATCACAAGAAGACCACTTGAAAGGAACATCAAGTGATGAGGACAGTGACAATCACATTGCACTTTTGACTCAAAAGTTTAAAAAATATTTAAGAAAGAACAGATTTAAAAATAATACAAAAAATAAATTTGAACAAAAGAAGGACCAAGTGATTTGCTATGAATGCAAAAAACCAGGACACTATAAGAACGATTGTCCTCAAGCCAAAAAAAGAACATCAAAGAAGAAGGCATTCAAGGCAACGTGGGATGATTCAAGCGCTTCCGAAGAAGAGGAGTCCAACACCGAGCAAGTTGCTCATTACGCGCTAATGGAGTTAGGAGAAGAGGTATGTGATTTATTTAATGAAGACTTATCTTTTGAAGAACTATCTATCGCTTTTCATGAATTATTTGATGAATGTAGAACTGTTAGCAAGAAGTTAAGTATCTTAAAGAAAGAGCATGCTTTGCTACAAGATAAGTTTGATAGTCTTCAAACTACTCCATGCTCTAAGTGTGAGCACTTAGAAGCAATAAAAAATGAAAATTTGCTTCTTAAGGAAACCTTAAACAAGTTTAAGGTTGGTAGCAAAGGATTAGATATGATCCTTGCACACAAGGGTCACATCGCAAATAGAAATGGAATTGGATTTGTAAAAGGATTACATCAAAATCCTACCACTTTCATAAAAGGACCTACATTACATGTTTCCTCTTATATGAAATGTAACTTTTGTTGCAAATCCGGACACATTGCCTACAAATGCCCATTTAGGAAAATTAGTTCACAAAAATTAATATGGGTTCCTAAAGGAACTATAAAGAAATCAATCATAAATAACAAAGTTAGTGGGTCAATTTTTGAGGCACCCAAAATCAAATGGGTACCTAAAAATCATCCTCTTTTGTAGACAAACCCACAAGCTAGGAGCAAGAGATGGTATCTCGATAGCGGATGCTCAAGACATATGACTGGAGATCCATCTCATTTCTCTATGCTCACTAGCAAAGAAGAAGGGTACGTTACCTTCGGAGACAACAACAAGGGCAAAATCATTGGCAAGGGAACTATTGGTAACAAATTTAATTTTTCCATTGATGATGTCTTACTAGTTGATGGATTGAAACATAATCTCTTGAGTATTAGTCAACTATGCGATAAAGGTTACATCGTTAGATTTGAATCAAATATGTGCATTATTGAAAAACCAAATCATAACATGACTATGATTGCTTTAAAACAAAATAATGTCTATACCATCAATCTTGATGAACTAAGTAATGAAATGTGCTTCTCCGCCGTAAATGATGATGCTTGGCTTTGGCATAGGAGATTAGGCCATGCAAGCATGAAAACAATATCTAAGATCTCATCTCAAGAATTAGTACGAGGAATTCCAAATATAAAGTTTATTAAGGACAAAGTATGCGATGCATGTCAACTAGGCAAACAAATAAAAACAATCTTCAAACCAAAAAATCAAATTAGCACTACTAGACCATTACAATTGATCCATTTGGACTTATTTGGACCAATTGATACAACAAGTCTAGGTGGAAGCAAATATGCTTTTGTGATTGTGGATGACTACTCTAGATACACTTGGACCTATTTCTTAGCTCACAAAAGTGATTGCTTCAAGTGTTTCTCTAAATTTTGTAAACTCACTCAAAACGAAAAAGGCTTCATGATTTCATCAATTCGGAGTGATCACGGTGGTGAATTCCAAAATCGTGACTTTCAAAATTTTTGCGAAAGTAATAGGTATAATCACAACTTCTCAACTCCAAGAAATCCTCAACAAAATGGAGTAGTTGAAAGGAAAAATAGAAACCTACAAGAAATGGCAAGAACTATGTTGAATGAACATAGTTTACCTAAGTACTTTTGGGCCGAAGCCGTAAATACGGCTTGCAACATCATGAATAGAGTTCTAATAAGACCATCCTTATCCAAAACTCCCTATGAATTATGGAATAACAAAAAACCAAACATCTCCTATTTTAAAGTTTTTGGTTGTAAATGCTTTATTTTAAATGAAAGGGATGCTTTAGGAAAATTTGATGCTAAATCCGATGAAGGCATCTTTCTTGGTTACTCTTCCATTTCTAAAGCTTTTCGGGTTTTTAATAAAAGAACTTTAGTAATTGAAGAGTCTATTCATGTAGTTTTTAATGAAACTTTCGATTTAAAGAAAAATGATTTTGATGATGATCTTGGTTTTGATAATTTGAATTTAAATGAACCCTCTCCTCAAAATAGCCATTTGAATGCATCTTCTTCCGAAATTTCTTTACCAAAAGAATGGAAGTATGTAGATGCTCATCCAAAAGAGCAAATTATAGGAGATACATCAAAAGGGGTTCAAACTCGTTCTTCTTTCAAAAATTTCTGTGCTAACGCCGCTTTCCTTTCTCAAATTGAACCTAAATGCATTGACGAAGCCTTAAAAGATGATTTTTGGATCATTGCAATGCAAGAAGAATTGAACCAATTTGAGAGGAATGAGGTATGGAAGCTTGTTCCTAGACCAAGTGACCACTTAGTCATAGGTACTAAGTGGGTCTTTAGAAACAAGCAAGACGAAAATGGTATCGTGGTTAGAAACAAGGCTAGATTAGTGGCCAAAGGTTTCAACCAAGAAGAAGGTATCGATTACGAAGAAACCTTCGCTCCCGTGGCTCGATTAGAAGCCATAAGGATGCTCCTTGCCTATGCTAGTAGTAATAATTTTAAACTATTTCAAATGGATGTTAAAAGTGCTTTCTTGAATGACTTTATTTCCGAAGAAGTATTTGTCGAACAACCTCCTGGATTTGAAAATTCTCTTCTTCCTAATCATGTATTCAAATTGACTAAAGCTCTCTATGGCTTAAAACAAGCTCCTAGAGCTTGGTATGAAAGGCTTAGTTCCTTTCTTATTTTAAATAATTTTACCAAAGGCAAGGTTGATACTCTATTGTTTATTAAACATTTTGAAAATAATTTTCTTATTGTGCAAATTTATGTTGACGATATTGTGTTTGGCTCTTCGGATGAATCACTATGTGAATCATTTGCCAAATGTATGAGTCTTGAATTTGAAATGAGTTTAATGGGTGAATTAACTTTCTTTTTGGGATTACAAATCAAACAACTTAGTGATGGTATATTTCTTAACCAATCCAAATATACATTAGAATTGTTAAAACGATTTAACATGGATAGTTCAAAAGCAATAAACACCCCTATGAGTACTGCGACTAAGTTAGATATGGATGAAAATGGTGAAAGTTTCGATCAAAAAACATATAGGGGAATGATAGGTAGTCTACTCTACCTCACTGTGACTAGACTGGATATTATGTTTAGTGTAGGGCTTTGCGCTAGGTTTCAATCTAATCCTAAATTATGTCATCTTAAGAGTGTTAAAAGAATATTTAGATATCTTAAAGGAACTCCAAATTTAGGATTGTGGTATCCAAAATCTGAAAAATTTGATCTAATAGCTTATGCAAATGCCGATTTTGGCGGATGCAGGATAGATAGAAAAAGTACATCCGGAACATGCCAATTTTTAGGACATGCACTTGTTTCTTGGACTTCCAAGAAACAAAATTCAGTCGCACTATCTACGGCGGAAGCCGAATACATTGCTGCAAGTGCATGTTGTGCACAAGTAATTTGGATGAAAAATACATTAGAAGACTATGGAATTCACCTTAAAAATATTCCCATAAAATGCGATAATACTAGTGCCATATGCCTTACTAAAAATCCAATTCAGCACTCTAGAACTAAGCACATCGACGTTAGGCATCATTTCATACGCAATCATGTTCTTAACAATGAGGTTGTTCTAGAATTCATTGACACAAAGCATCAATTAGCAGATATATTTACAAAAGCCTTGAATGAAGACCAATTTGAATTCATACGAAGGGAATTAGGCATGCTAAATTGTCCCTAAAATGAACTTCACAAAAAGGACTCGTTCTTTTCCCTTCGTTTATGAATTTGAATTCTTCCTTCTTCAATTCAAAATGATCCATTAAAGTATAAATTATGATCTTGAGGGAAGAAGCTAAACAAAAGGAAGGAAGAAAATTTTTTTTTCTTTCTTTCTTTCCTCCGCGTGATGCCAGCGGTGGCACCGCCAAATCCGGTGGTTGCATCGACTGACGCTCGGGCGCCAGGCGGTGACACCGACCAGTTTGGCGGTGACACCGACCGAGTCACCCTTTTAACCCGAGGGGTTAGGGCAGGCGGTGACACCGCCCCCAACCCGAAGAAAGACCTCTCAAAACCCTCTCCCATTCCCTCTAAACCTCATTCTAATTCTTAGAAACATTGGAGAAGGATTCTTGGTGGTCCAAGCTTTCCATCTCTCAACATAATCTCCACGAGGTAACACTTGAAATCCCTCTTTTCTTTTCTCTTTCTCTTGCTTATTTTTCACAATTTCATCATCATGTTGTCTAGAAAATGGCTCCTAAGAGATCAAAAGGAATAAGGATTGAAGGAGATTCATATAACCATGACCTTTTTAGATCAAAAGAGGTAGCCCTTAGTTTTCCAAAATTTGAAACACGATGTGTCCATAAGGGAAAATACGTTGATTTGGATGAACTAGAGGACTTAGAACCCATTAGGTGGTTTGCACACCTAGAAGCTCTACCTCTACTACAAATAGATGAACCAATCTATCCACGGTTAGTGAGATTGTTCTATGCCAACCTATATGAAGACAATGATAGCCTAAGCACTTACATTCTAGTAACACCCATTAGAATACTTGACAGCACCATTTGTGAGCTAATTGGCATAACTGAAAAAGATAGGGGATGTTATTTTAAAGGTAAATGGGACGTCAAAAAAATAAGAGCAACCTATTCCGAAGCCGTGAAAACAATTTTTGCAAATCCAAACCTTGACTTCCTACCCAAGAGCTGTGAACACTTAATGCCTTTCAACTCTAAAATTCTTCATCACATTATCACAAGCATCATATTCCCCAAACAATTTCATCTTGACGAAGTAAGTCAACTAGAGATAGGAACCATGTATTGGATTATGACCGGTCAGCATAATTATTTTGGGTACTTGATTCGCCAACACATGCAGGAAATTATGACTAAAGATACTATATTACCATATGGGAGGTTAATCACTAGAATTCTTCATGCCTATGACATTTGCATTCCACCCGATGAAGAATCTATTCAAAATGATCGATATAACATAATAAATAAAAACCTGCTGAAAAAACTTAGGTGCACTTTTAGCAATGGCATATGGGTTAGGCAGCCTAGAAGGACGGATCCAATTCCTACACAAATAGAACAACCTGAAACACCAATTCTTATGGGAAATGAATCTCCTCCTCCTAGTCCCTTTGGAGCAGCACCTTCAGCTCCTGTTTCCTCCACTGAAGATATCATTATGGCGGAGCTATCTCAGATTAAATCACAGCAAGAACAAATTCAGAATCAACAAGTTGAAATTTTGAAAACACTACGACAGATGAATGAAAAAATAGATATCATGTATCAGCACTGTGGATTACCTCCTAAGGATTAAATTGATGTATCTTTTTATTCTGTTCTGTTTGCTTTTAAAAACAAGTTCATGTTTGTCATCGATTGTACGATAACTGATCTTTCCTTTAGATAACTACTGTCTTAATCTGCATAGATGATGATGTCTTTTGGATAAACTATTTCTAGCAAATTTGAATGATGAAATTTGATAAATGCTAAACCTTTTTCTATGATCATCAATTAGTTGGCTTGTCCCTTTTTGTTGATGACAAAGGGGGAGAAGTGATGACTTACACCAGAACGATAGCATGACTAATATGAATTACAAAAACTTGTGTGATATGAATGTCTTATATGACTTGCAAATCCTTGAAAATATCACAAGATTGATATCATGAAATTTATATTGAAAATCTTTATCTTCTGTCGTAGCAAAATTCGTCCCGTATTATTTAACTTATGATTTTCATCGAAGTTTCGTACTTACTATTGTTTAATGAGGATAACGATAAGTTCTACGATTAGAACTTATCGGGTTATGCTTGAATCCAATGGGATGGAATTCAAGTGTTTTTTATCTTCTCATAATATGGCATATAGATAGGGGGAGTTATGTTTAACTCCGTCATCAATTGATTGTCATCATAAAAAAGGGGGAGATTGTTGAATCTCGGATTTTGATGATATAATCAATTGGTGGGTTAATTGATCTAATCCATATTATTGAGTTAAGTGTGCAGGATTAACTACGATAACCAGAAAACATAAAGCAAGGATACCGGAGTCGAGCTCGATGGACGTTTAAGAGACCGAAGAATCATCGGAGATGCTACCGGAACCATCCGAGAAGAAATCGGGAACGTGTCGGAAGTTCGCCGAAGAAATCGTCGGAGGCTCGCGGAGATCACCAAGAAGGCTCGGCTACTCGTTAAAGTCATCACAAAGATTGGGAGCTTGCAGGGAGTCCGTCGGAAGAAGTTCGTCGGAAAGCTCGCTGGAACAAGACTCGACGTTCGCGGTTAAAAAACTTGCTTAAGATGTTTTTTTTGTGTTATGTAGTTCACCTGTAATTAGGATTAGGATTAAGAAATAATCCTATATCCTGGTTAGGGGCCAACTGGGCCCAAAGTCAGATTTGGTTTGGGCTAAAATTAACCCGAGTGCTGGGCGGTGACACCTCCTTGGCTGGGCGGTTGCACCGTCCAGCACCCGAGCGTTGGGCGGTGGCACCGCCTGGCTGGGCGGTGGAACCGCCAGCACCGGGAACCCTAAGAGAATTCAAATTTTGGAGCCCAAAATTTGAATCCTCTTGAGGCCTATAAATACCCCTCAAATCTCAGCTGAGGTTACAACTTTTGAGAAGCATTTTGATTAAGAGAAAAGTCTTAGAAAGTCTTAGCAAGTCTTGTTTTCAATTTGCTAGAGAGTTCTCCTCCTTCTTTCTTATTGAAAATTTGTAAGAGGTTGAGCTGCTTGTAAAAGGTTGTAAGAGGGGTGTTTACCCTTCCATTTCAAGAGACTTGCTAGTGGAAGGTGGGAGCCTCATCGAAGAGGGGCCTCGCAAGTGGAGTAGGTCATTTGACCGAACCACTCTAAAAATCGGCGTAATCTCTGGTTTGCTTTTTATTATTGTCATTTACATTACTGCAAATCTTCTTTCTGCTTTAGTTCCTTAGTACTCTTGCTGCGCAACTTTAAGAACACGCCTTCAAGTTAAATTTCTCAAGTTTCATTCTTAACGTACGAAAGATTTTGTTAAAATCGAAGTTTTAATCCGCTGCACTAATTCACCCCCCCCCCCCCCCCCTCTTAGTGCCGCTCCGATCCTAACACTTTGGACTATTGTCGAAAATGGATTTAAAAAATCTTCTCTTCTGATGAGCGAATGGGATGAATCGGAGAAGAAGGTTTTTGCTTTAAACGCAAAGGCTATGAATGCCTTGTTTTGTGCATTGGATAACAATGAATTTAATCGCGTTTCAATTTGTGATTCAGCTTTTGATATTTGGAGAACTCTTGAGGTCACTCATGAAGGCACTAGCCAAGTGAAAGAATCCAAAATCAACATTCGTGTGCACTCTTATGAACTTTTCCGAATGAAACCAAGTGAGTCTATCAGAGACATGTACACCCGTTTTATGGATATCATCAATGGACTCAAAGCTCTTGGTAAAAGTTTTTCTAACTTTGAATTAGTAACTAAAATTTTAATATCCCTTCCAAAGAGTTGGGATCCAAAAGTTACGATCATTCAAGAGGACAAGAACCTTAAAACATTTCCTCTTGAAGAACCTATTGGATCTCTAATGACCTACGAAATGACATGCTATACTCATGAAGAGCTTAAGAACCCCCTTCCAAAGAATAGGAAGGATATGACACTTATATCACAAGAAGATCACTTGAAAGGAACATCAAGTGATGAGGACAGTGACGATGACATTACACTTTTAACTCAAAAATTTTAAAAATTTATAAGAAAGAATAAATTTAAAAATAACACTAAAAACAAACTTAAACATAAAAAGGATCAAGTAATATGCTACGAATGCAAGAAGCTGGAGCACTTCAAAAATGAATTCCCTCAAGCCAAGAAGAAGCAATTGAAGAAGAAGAAAGCTTTAAAAGCGATTTGGGACGATTCAAGTAATTCCGAAAGTGAAGAAGCTAGCAACAAAGAGGAGGCAAACTTCGTGCTAATGGTTTTAGGAGAAGAGATATGTGATTTAATTAATGAAAATTTATCTTTCGATGTACTTTCTATCACTTTTCATGAATTATTTGATGAGTGTAGAACTATTGGTAAGAAGTTTAATCTATTAAAGAAAGAGTATGTCTTACTACAAAATAAGATTGATAGTCTTCAAACTCCTCCATGCTCTAAGTGTGAACACTTAGAAGCAATAAAAAATAAAAATTTGCTACTTAAAGAGACCTTAAACAAGTTTAAGATCGGTAGCAAAGGCTTAGACATGGTCCTTGCAAACAAGGGTCACGTCGTAAATAGAAGTGGAATTGGTTTTGTGAGAGGATCTCACCATAATCCTACCACCTTCATTAAAGGACCCACATTATATGTTTCACCTCATTTGAAATGTAACTTTTGTTGTAAATCCAGACATGTTGTTTACAAATGTCCATTTAAGAAAATTAGTCCACATAAGTTGATATGGGTTCCTAAAGGAACTATAAATAATTCAATGATGAATGACAAAATTAGTAGATCAATTTTTTAGGCACCCAAAATCAAATGAGTACCTAAAAACCATCCTTTTTTATAGAAAAACTCACAAGCTAGGAGCAAGAGATGGTATCTTGATAGTGAATGCTCAAGGCACATGATCGGAGATCCATCTCATTTCTCTATGCTCACTAGCAAAGAAGAAGGGTATGTCACCTTCGGAGATAACAACAAAGATAAAATTATTGGCAAAGGAACCATAGGTAACAAATCATGTTTTTCATTTGATGATGTGTTGCTTGTTGATAGATTGTAACATAATCTCTTAAGCATTAGTCAATTATGCGATAAAGGTTACATTATTAGATTTGAATCTAATGTGTGCATTATTGAAAAACCAAACAATAACATATCAATGATTGCCTTAAAACAAAATAATGTCTACACCATTAACCTTGATGAACTTAATAATGAAATGTGCTTTTCCATTTTAAATGATGATGCTTGGCTTTGGCATAGGAGATTAGGCCATGCAAGTATGAAACTAATATCTAAGATTTCATCTAGAGAGTTAGTACAAGGGATTCCTAATATGAAGTTTGTTAAGGACAAAGTGTGTGATGCTTGTTAACTAGGAAAACAAATAAAAACTAGTTTCAAATCAAAAAATTAAATTAGCACCACTAGACCATTGCAATTGATCCATTTGGATTTATTTGGACCAATTGACACAACGAGTCTAGGAGGAAGCAAATATGCTTTCGTAATTGTAGATGACTATAGTAGATATACTTGGACCTATTTCTTGGCTCACAAAAGTAATTGTTTCAAATGTTTCTCTAAATTTTGTAAACTTATTGAAAACGAAAAAGGCTTCATGATTTCATCAATTCGGAGTGATCACAGAGGTGAATTTCAAAACCATGACTTCCAAGGTTTTTATAAAATTCTCAACAAAATGGGGTAGTTGAAAGAAAAAAATAGAAATTTACAAGAAATGATAAGAACCATGTTAAATGAACATAGTCTACCTAAGTATTTTTGGGCCAAAGCCGTTAATACGGCTTGCTATGTCATGAATAGGATTCTAATAAGACCATCTCTATCAAAAACTCCCTATGAATTATGGAACAACAAAAAACCAAATGTTTCTTATTTAAAAGTTTTCAGTTGCAAATGCTTTATTTTGAATGAAAAGGATGCCTTAGGAAAATTTGATGCTAAATCCGATGAAGGCATCTTTCTTGGTCACTCTTCCGTTTCTAAGGCTTTTCGTGTTTTTAACAAAAGAACCTTAGTTATAGAAGAGTTTATTCATGTAGTTTTTAATGAAATTTCTGAGTTAAAGAAAAATGATTTTGATGATGATCTTGGTTTTGATAATTTGAATTTAAATGAACCCCTGATAAGACCTTAAAGTCTTATCATAAAAAAAGAAGAGAAAGGGATGATCACTTTGAGGGGATCGACCTCCTTGATCGCTTCGAGGGGATCGGCCCTCCTTGATCATTTCGAGGGGATCGACCTCCTAGGGTTTGTCAAAAGACAGAATAGTATTTTTCACAGATAACTGAAAAGAAGCAATTACATCCTTATTTATAGAGTTCCGACTTTAGCTAAACTAAACAGACTTAATAAATATGGAGAAAATAAAATTAAAGCATAGAAAATATAAGGATCCTAACAATCCCGCCTCCTTCAATTCAGCCTTGTCCTTAAGGCTGAGCAGCATCAAATTCTGGAAACTTCTCCTTTAGCATGCCGTAGGACTCCCAAGTGGCATTTTCCTTTGGTAAGTTAGCCCATTGCATTAGCACTTCAGTTACAGTATGTCTGCGATACATTACAACTCGTCAATCAAGTATGGCTTGTGGTTGAGCTTGAACTTCCCCAATAGTAGAAGTGTCCGGCAAATGGCACTGCACTATTGCATCTTCACCCAATTTTCATTTAAGGCATGTAACATGAAAGACTAGTTGTATTTTAGAGCTAGTAGGCAAATCCAAGAGGTAGGCAACTGGTCTAATGCGTTCTAATACCTTATAAGGCCCAAAAAACCAAGGAGATAGCTTCATGGAAGATCGGACCTTTATGGAAGTTTGCTTATAGGGTTGAAGATGAAGGAAAACCCAATCACCAATAGTAAATTCTCGTTCACTTCGGTGTTTATCAGCTTGTTGTTTCATTCTTGCTTGTGCAGCTATGAGGTTATCCTTTAAAAGATGAATAATCTTATTTCTATCCATCAATTTCTTGTCCACTTGATCAACTTTAGAAGAACCGAGTACATATTTTGTAATTGTAGGTGGGGGTTGACTATAAACTGCTTCAAAAGGAGTCATCTTAATAGAAGAATGGTAAGAGGTATTATACCACCACTCTGCCTAGGGAAGCCATTTGACCCATTCCTTCAGCTTGTCGCTAGTAAAGCATCGGAGGTAATTTTTGAGGCACCTGTTTACCACTTTAGTTTGCCCATCTGTTTGTGGATGATAAGCAGTGCTCATATTCAGCTAAGTACCTTGTAAACAAAAAAGTTCTGTCCAGAAGGAGCTAGTAAAAATATTATCTCTATCACTAATAATGGAACGGGGACTCCCATGCAATTTAGCTATGTTTTCCACAAAAATACGAGCAAAACTTGCAGCAGTATAAGGATGTCGTAAAGCATAGAAATAAGCATACTTTATAAGTCTATCCACAACTACAAGTATAGTACTCTTCCCTTGAGATGATGGGAGACCGTTAATGAAATCCATGGATATATCAGTCCAAGTAGCATTAGGAATAGGGAGGAGGGGCTGTAGTAAGCCTGGGGTGGCTACTGCCTCACTTTTGTGACATTGGCAAACATCACATTCAGTAATAAATTTCTTGATAAAATTTTTCATACATTTCCAGTAAAAAAGTTGTCGAACTCACTTATAAGTGCGGAGAAATCCCGAGTGACCAGCAATTGGTGATGAATGGAACTCCTTCAGAATTATTGCCTGGCAAGAAGAATGTGGGGCAACCACTATTCGGCCTTTATTACGCAAGTCCACCGAATCCAAACTATAATTTGAGACAGAACCTGGGGCTTCTTCCAATTTTTTAATGATGCTTTGGATCTCAGGATTATTTGACCATTCCCTTTTGATAACTTCCAAAGTCTCACAAATAGGAATAGAAATAGCTACTAGTTCAGCTTGTTCTGGAAGGTGTGAGAGGGCATCTGCTACTAAATTCTCACTCTCCTTTTTCTAAATGATCTCATAATATAATCCCAATAGCTTTGTGACCCATTTCTATTGCTCTAAAGAAGAAATCTTTTGCTCTAAAAAATATTTGAGGCTTTTGTGATTGTTAGGATCGGAGTGGCACTAAGAGGAGAGGTGAATTAGTGCAGCGGTAAAGTACGATAAACTTTTGGTGATTTAAACACTTTCGAAAACTTCGTACGATAAAAGCAATGTTTCGTTTGAAACTGTTTCGATTGCGTTTTAACTTGAAGGCATACGTAAGAAAGAGACAAAGAAGTAGAGCATCAAAGTGAAGATGGTTTGCAGTAATATAAATGATAATAAGACAAACACAAACCAATTTATAGTGGTTCGGTCATGCGACCTACATCCACTTGTGAAGCCTTCTTCGACGAGGCTCCCAACTTTCACTAGCACATCACTTTGAAGGGGAAGGACAAATACCCCTCTTACAACCTTTTATAAGTGGTTCACTCTCTTACAAATTTTCAAAGAGAAAGAAGGATGTGAATACTCAAGCAATTGAAAACAAAAACTTGCTAAAGGCTTTACTAAGCCTTTTATCTCAATCTCTTGCTTCTCAAAGGTTGTGATCTCAGTTGAGAATTGAGGGATATTTATAGGCCCCAATAGGATTCAAATTTGGGCTCCAAATTTAGAATTCTCTTGGGTTTGTAATATCCCCATTTTTGAAAATTTAGTAAATGCTTATTTGTAAATATGAGGATTATTTAATAATTTTTTATATTAAATAATATTATATTAAAGTTTATGGCTAAGGACCTAAGAGTAAATATTAAATGTTTGAGATGATTTATAGAATATTCAGAATTGAGTAAATAAAAATAAAATAAAATAAAATGGAGGACATGTGTCATTAACAAGGATGAGCCACTTAGCATTTATTCTAAAGTTGACACCTAAACCCCCATGCATGCTTGCCACCTCACTATTTTAGCATGAGCCAAACCTAAGTAATTTAAGGCACCATTAAAAAGAAAGTTTTCAGCCAACGTTAGTTTGAGGAGAAGAAGAAGAGAAGAAGAAGAGAAGAAGAAGAAGAAGAAGAAGAGGAAACTTTGTTTGAGGTTTTGCATCAACTCCCTATATTTGGGAATCAAACTCATCTAAGGCAAGTGATCTAACCTCTTCCTACAGAAAACCTTAATCTCTCTTTCTATTTTTATTCTGCAAAATTTGAATGATTTCAACTGAGAACCAGACCTTCTTTCGTTTTGATATAAAGATATGAATCTGTAATTTTTCGGTAATCTGACCTCTATGTAATATTTCAGTCATAACATTTTGTAGTAAACTCTGATTTAGACAAAACCTATTCCATTTGAAAGTAGACAAAAATATCTTTATTTTGACACTAAGATCCAATGATTTGGAGTTTAAATGCCTACTAATACTTCTATTTCAATTAACCCTATAGATTCTGCAAAATAGGGACTGAAATTTCTGACCTTCTGTTACTAAATTGCTCATAACTCTCTAGAGAAAATTCTGAACTAAGCAAAACTTAGTTCTTCGAAAACTAGATTCGTATATCTTTCTTTTGACACCTAGTTGGAAATTTTGAAGTATGTTTGCCTTCTGAAACTTCTGTTTAAATCGATCCTATCAAGTCTGCAAAACAGGGATGATCATTTCTGACCTTCCTTTACTCTATTTGTTGTAACATCCTGTTGAGAACTCAAAAAATTATAAATCTGAGTTCATCGGAAAATAGATTGATACGGCTTTCTAATGACACCTATTTTGTATAAATTGGAGCATAATTGGTCATCCAAATCGTTCATATAATGTTCCTATCAAATTTTGCCAGAATCGAGCTTTGGTCGATTTCAGCTTTCTTTGTTTCTTCTCTTTGGAAATCGATTTCGGCAAAAAACTCTTACTTCAGTTAAGCTTTACATTATTACCTTTAATTCCTGTATACTTTTGTCCTTTATTTATTTGTACATCTGCAGCTATCATCTAAAGATCATGTTTGCATCGTAATGATTCGGCACATGCATCCCATTGTTCCGCATTTGCTTTCGATATGTGCCTCTTCCAGTTTAATTTCATTGGACATTGAATTCACCTAACCTTCTTATTTCAATTGAGCTATATGTGATTTCTTGAAATCCTTGTATGCTCTTGCTTTTGTTTTCTTTCAAATCTGAATACATTTATGAAAGATTATGTTTGTGTCGTATTGACTCGAAAGGCATATGTATATTTTGTTGTTCCGCATGTGCTTCTGATATGTGCCAATGTTATTGTTCATACTACCCTTTTTGTACTCTGGTGTCTTGTGGGATATTGTGAACCTTTGCCAGAAATGGTAAAGGGAGTTATGCTTAGAGCCCGCGATTGCTCTGCCGGCCCCATTGACTTCACTCAGACGTGGGTGGATGGAGCTCCCAGACGTGGGAGACTTATGCTTGGTGGTCATCCAGAAATGGATGAATCACATTATGTATTGGTCCCACAGCGCCATCTATGTTTATTGATATGATATCCAAAGCTTTGTTTATGAGTTCATATTATGCTTTGGATAAAAAATGGAATGCATGCTACATCAAAAATGACATACAAGCTTGTGTTTATTACTCGGTTCACTTGTTATACCTTGAAGTGTTTCGTATGTCATTGTTATGCTCTCAAACACTCTTATGCCTTTGATATGTACCTAAATGCCTCATGTGCCATTTGATACATGCCTAAATGTTTCTTTTGCCAATGAAATGCTCCAATTTCCTTTCTCCTATTGTTATGTCTAATGCCTGTTTTTGAACGAGGTAAACCTTTGTGATTTTATATCAAATGAGATGACTTCAAATGAACATTTGTATTTCTACTTTGTATCTTGGTACTGAACCTGCTTGAACTTCTCCTATCGCCATGGATATGTTAGACACTTGCTGAGCTCTTTATGCTCACCCCGTTGCTATATAAAATTTTCAGGGTAGCTTGCCACGCACTGAAAGCTAGAATTGGGTTAAAGCAGTGAAAGGCTAGAAGATTTTTGAGCTAATCTTTGTTGGATGATGGTTTTTGTTGTATAGTAAACTTTACCTCTGATGTAATGTTAAGGATCTATTGATACTTATGTGTTGTAAAATGTTAAAGGACCGCTCATGTGTATGGAATGATGAGTTTAAGATATGTAAGGATAAGAACTCATGGTAAATAATTATCTTTTTGTGATTGTATATACTTCTATGATTATGGATTTGTGTTGTGGTTGATGTTTAGTTGAGTTGCCTTTAGATTTCTCGAATCTTTGAGTGAAGTGGATAATGATTTATGTAACGTTCAGGTTTATGAATTGTGAATATTGATTTTGAATGATTCTTAGTATCCTCAAATTGTTAGTTTGGATCCTGGATTGAATTGATGATGAATTATAATATAATTGATTTTAGACAGGGTCACACCTCCTGAATGTGATAATTCGTGGGGGGCGTGATAGAGTGGTATCAGAGCATGGTTTGAGGATTTCTAAGAATTTTGATATGCTAGATGTGTAATAAATTTTGAGGTTTAGTGATTTCTATTTAGAGACTGATCAAAAGTCTTCTTTTGTTATTTTTAGGAAGCAAGGATGACGAGGTCATCTAGTTCTCCTGTTGCATCTACTTCTGATCAATTGAGTGGAATTATGAAAACTCTAGAGGCGATGACACAAGTAATGCAACAACAAGTCCGACAAGGAAGAAATGATGAAGGTGGGAATTCAAACCAGACTGGGTTGGGAATTGAACAGTTTAAGAAGCTTAGTCCTCCCAGTTTTGGTGGTGAGCCTGATCCAATGGTAGCAGAACAATGGATGATGCGGATGGAGAAAATATTTGATGTTTTAAATTGCCCAGATGATAAGAAGGTTCCTCTTGCTACCTTCATGCTAGAAGGAGAGGCTGAGCACTGGTGGCGAACCATGAAGAGGATTTCTGAAGCTCGACAGGAGCCAATCACTTGGAAGGTATTTACAGAAAAGTTCAATGATAAATATTTTCCGGATTGTATCAGAGAGCAGAAAGAATTGGAATTCCTGAATCTCATCCAGGGAAATTTGACAGTAGCCAAATATGAATCTAAATTCACCGAGCTCTCTAGATTTGCCACACATATGATTGATGATGAATATAGGAAAACAAGAAGATTTGAAAGAGGATTAAGGCCAGCAATAAGAAGCCGGATATCAGTTTTAAAACTCCAAGTATACACTGATGTAGTAGAAAGAGCTTTCATACTTGAAAAAGACTTGGAGGAGATCCAAGAAATCAGGGACAAGAATAGCAAGGATAAGTTTGTTGGTAAAAGTAAGAGAGGAAATGAAGCAGAAAGAAGTAACAAGAAGGTAAAGATACCTAGATTTGAGGAAGGAACTCCATCGCAAAGAACTCTATCGTGTACAAAATGTGGACGTAATTATGAAATAAGTGAGTGTTTTTGGGTGACCGGAGCCTGTTTTGCTTGTGGAAAGTTAGATCATAAAGTCAGAGACTGCCCACTAAACAAGAAGAAATGAAGAAAGTTTATCCTCACCTTTTCGCTGAATGAGGTATGATAAATTTAGAGGACTAAATTTTCTTTTAAGGAGGGGAGAGTGTAATATCCCCATTTTTGAAAATTTAGTAAATGCTTATTTGTAAATATGAGGATTATTTAATAATTTTTTATATTAAATAATATTATATTAAAGTTTATGGCTAAGGACCTAAGAGTAAATATTAAATGTTTGAGATGATTTATAGAATATTCAGAATTGAGTAAATAAAAATAAAATAAAATAAAATGGAGGACATGTGTCATTAACAAGGATGAGCCACTTAGCATTTATTCTAAAGTTGACACCTAAACCCCCATGCATGCTTGCCACCTCACTATTTTAGCATGAGCCAAACCTAAGTAATTTAAGGCACCATTAAAAAGAAAGTTTTCAGCCAACGTTAGTTTGAGGAGAAGAAGAAGAGAAGAAGAAGAGAAGAAGAAGAAGAAGAAGAAGAGGAAACTTTGTTTGAGGTTTTGCATCAACTCCCTATATTTGGGAATCAAACTCATCTAAGGCAAGTGATCTAACCTCTTCCTACAGAAAACCTTAATCTCTCTTTCTATTTTTATTCTGCAAAATTTGAATGATTTCAACTGAGAACCAGACCTTCTTTCGTTTTGATATAAAGATATGAATCTGTAATTTTTCGGTAATCTGACCTCTATGTAATATTTCAGTCATAACATTTTGTAGTAAACTCTGATTTAGACAAAACCTATTCCATTTGAAAGTAGACAAAAATATCTTTATTTTGACACTAATATCGAATGATTTGGAGTTTAAATGCCTACTAATACTTCTATTTCAATTAACCCTATAGATTCTGCAAAATAGGGACTTAAATTTCTGACCTTCTGTTACTAAATTGCTCATAACTCTCTAGAGAAAATTCTGAACTAAGCAAAACTTAGTTCTTCGAAAACTAGATTCGTATATCTTTCTTTTGACACCTAGTTGGAAATTTTGAAGTATGTTTGCCTTCTGAAACTTCTGTTTAAATCGATCCTATCAAGTCTGCAAAACAGGGATGATCATTTCTGACCTTCCTTTACTCTATTTGTTGTAACATCCTGTTGAGAACTCAAAAAATTATAAATCTGAGTTCATCGGAAAATAGATTGATACGGCTTTCTAATGACACCTATTTTGTATAAATTGGAGCATAATTGGTCATCCAAATCGTTCATATAATGTTCCTATCAAATTTTGCCAGAATCGAGCTTTGGTCGATTTCAGCTTTCTTTGTTTCTTCTCTTTGGAAATCGATTTCGGCAAAAAACTCTTACTTCAGTTAAGCTTTACATTATTACCTTTAATTCCTGTATACTTTTGTCCTTTATTTATTTGTACATCTGCAGCCATCATCTAAAGATCATGTTTGCATCGTAATGATTCGGCACATGCATCCCATTGTTCCGCATTTGCTTTCGATATGTGCCTCTTCCAGTTTAATTTCATTGGACATTGAATTCACCTAACCTTCTTATTTCAATTGAGCTATATGTGATTTCTTGAAATCCTTGTATGCTCTTGCTTTTGTTTTCTTTCAAATCTGAATACATTTATGAAAGATTATGTTTGTGTCGTATTGACTCGAAAGGCATATGTATATTTTGTTGTTCCGCATGTGCTTCTGATATGTGCCAATGTTATTGTTCATACTACCCTTTTTGTACTCTGGTGTCTTGTGGGATATTGTGAACCTTTGCCAGAAATAGTAAAGGGAGTTATGCTTAGAGCCCGCGATTGCTCTGCCGGCCCCATTGACTTCACTCAGACGTGGGTGGATGGAGCTCCCAGACGTGGGAGACTTATGCTTGGTGGTCATCCAGAAATGGATGAATCACATTATGTATTGGTCCCACAGCGCCATCTATGTTTATTGATATGATATCCAAAGCTTTGTTTATGAGTTCATATTATGCTTTGGATAAAAAATGGAATGCATGCTACATCAAAAATGACATACAAGCTTGTGTTTATTACTCGGTTCACTTGTTATACCTTGAAGTGTTTCGTATGTCATTGTTATGCTCTCAAACACTCTTATGCCTTTGATATGTACCTAAATGCCTCATGTGCCATTTGATACATGCCTAAATGTTTCTTTTGCCAATGAAATGCTCCAATTTCCTTTCTCCTATTGTTATGTCTAATGCCTATTTTTGAACGAGGTAAACCTTTGTGATTTTATATCAAATGAGATGACTTCAAATGAACATTTGTATTTCTACTTTGTATCTTGGTACTGAACCTGCTTGAACTTCTCCTATCGCCATGGATATGTTAGACACTTGCTGAGCTCTTTATGCTCACCCCGTTGCTATATAAAATTTTCAGGGTAGCTTGCCACGCACTGAAAGCTAGAATTGGGTTAAAGCAGTGAAAGGCTAGAAGATTTTTGAGCTAATCTTTGTTGGATGATGGTTTTTATTGTATAGTAAACTTTACCTCTGATGTAATGTTAAGGATCTATTGATACTTATGTGTTGTAAAATGTTAAAGGACCGCTCATGTGTATGGAATGATGAGTTTAAGATATGTAAGGATAAGAACTCATGGTAAATAATTATCTTTTTGTGATTGTATATACTTCTATGATTATGGATTTGTGTTGTGGTTGATGTTTAGTTGAGTTGCCTTTAGATTTCTCGAATCTTTGAGTGAAGTGGATAATGATTTATGTAACGTTCAGGTTTATGAATTGTGAATATTGATTTTGAATGATTCTTAGTATCCTCAAATTGTTAGTTTGGATCCTGGATTGAATTGATGATGAATTATAATATAATTGATTTTAGACAGGGTCACACCTCCTGAATGTGATAATTCGGGGGGGGCGTGACAGGGTTCCCGAGGCTGGCGGTGCCACCGCCTATACTATTTCAGCTCACTAGTTGGACTCCAAACTTGGCCCAAACCAGTTCGAACTCGGGCCCAATTGGCCCCTACTTGGGTTATAGGATTAACACCTAATCTTAACCCTAATTAACATACTAAATACGAATTTAAAGACATTTCCTAAGCTATTACAAAGTCCACAAGTCAAGACTTCTTCCGGCGAGCTTCCGGTGAACTTCGAGCGGTCTTCCGATAAACTCTCGGAAACCATTCTGCGGACTCCCGGCAAGCTCCTAGACTTCATGATTTGATCTTGGCGAGTTCCAACAAGCTTCTTCGGCAAGCTCCAATCTTTCTCAGTGAGCTCCACGAACTTCCAACGAACCTTCCGGCGAGCTTCCGAAAAACCCTTCGGCAAGCTCCCTACTCATTCTCGGCTAGTTCCGACAGCATTCCCAGCGAACCTTTGGACTTCCGTCGAACTCTCGAACTCGCAACAAATCCTTCGCGCTTGACTCCAACACTTTGTTTCGCTTTATGTCTTCATCGTTATCATAGTTAATCCTACACACACAAGCCAAAACTCTACTCCGATCTAAACAATTATTACAATGCGAATTGACATTCTATTGCCCGGCATGTCATTGGTTGGCGCTTCGTCCGATTCTTTAGCGCATCATCCTCTCTTGTGGCTTGTTGCCCAATCGGCGGTTGACCTCCGCAACTTCGATATCCTTGGCGCAATTCTGCTCTTGGCCTGATGCCCGACGTCCGAAGCCTTCTGCCATCCAATATCCTAACGTGATCTCCTCCGGCGCAACGTCAATTCCTCCTGCGTTAACTATCTAATCCTGCTCGAGTAGACCTACATCACTCAAAATGTAGTTAAACATCAAAACACAATCAATTAGTTTCATCATCAAAATCTGAGATTCAATAGTGATCAGTGCATATTTGAAATCGTCGACCAATTAGGTAGGGGCTCCATTTTGTGACTGCATGTATTATGGCTAGCATCTCCTTGTCATAAATAGATAAACTCAAATGGGAAGGGGAAAGAGCCTTACTAGCATAAGCGATAGGCTGAGCTTCTTGTATTAATATAGCCCCTATTCCAGCTCCAGAAGCATCAGATTCAATCATAAACATCTTATTAAAATTGGGTAGAGCAAGTATGGGTGTAGTAGTCATTACGGTTTTCAAGAATTGAAATGCCTAAGTTGCCTCTTCTGACCATCTGAATGCATTTTTCTTTAGAAGTAAAGTCAAGGGGGCACTAATTTTGTCATAATTCTTCACAAACTTTCGATAATAGCCTGTTAGTCCCAAGAACCCCCTTAGAGCTTTGATTGATTTTGGAATTGGCCAGTCTGTCATCACTTGGATTTTTGAAGGATCAATTACAACTCCCTTTTAAGATATGACATGGCCGAGGTACTCAACCTCAGGTTGCCCAAAACTGCACTTGGATTTCTTGACAAAAAGATCATGCTCATGAAGAATATTAAAGATAATTTGTAAATGTAATAAATGACTTTCTAGGGAATGATTGTATATTAAAATATCATCAAAGAAAACCACAACAAACTTACGGAGATGAGCCCGAAATATGTCATTCATTAAACTCTGGAAGGTAGAGGGCGCATTGGTTAACCCAAAAGGCATTACTAGAAACTCATAATGGCCATAATGTGTCCTAAAGGTAGTTTTCTGAACATCTCTTTCATGTACTCTAATTTGATGATAGCCCGATCGTAGGTCCAATTTAGTGAAGACCTGAGCTCCTCCCAATTCATCCAATAGTTCATCTACTACTGGAATAGGATATTTATCTTTCACTGTAATGTTGTTAAGTGCTCGATAGTCGACACACATCCGCCATGAGCCATCCTTCTTTCTGACTAGTAAGACTGGGGAGGAATATGGGCTAACACTAGCTCGTATAGCTCTTGTTTTGAGCATCTCTATGACAATCCTCTCTATCTCTGCCTTTTGGAAATGTGGAAATGTGGATATCTATAGAGTCGGACATTGGTTGGTGCCTTCTCGGATAATAGTGGAATCCGATGATCATGATTTCTAAGAGGTGGAAGTCCATGTGGCTTTACAAATATATCCGCAAACTCTGTTAGCAATGATTCAATATTTCCAGCCGGAATGTTCACTATCATTTCCTTTTCAATGTTATGCAATTGCACCAAAAATCCGGTGTGTGTCTTCCGAAGAACCTGCTCCATCCAATGGCTAGTGATAGTTGTAACCTTACCTCTCCGTCTTCCTTTGAGAGTCACTTGTCTTCCATTAATATAGAACTTCATAATTAGTTTAGAAAAATTTCAAGAGACATCACCTAGGGTTGATAGTCATTCAATTCCGAGCACCACTTCATAGTCTTCCAAGGGTAATAAAAAAAGATCCACAAATAATTCTTGACCTTACAAAATTAATTTTATCTTTGAGTACTTTTGTCACAGGTTAAAATCCATCCATCGGCGACCTTGACTTCAAATTTGTCACAACACTCGATGTGGTAAGCTAATCGGGCCACAACTTTCCTATCCGTAAAATTATTAGTGCTACACGTATCAATCAAAATAGTGACAGACTGGTGTTTCAGAGTTCCCCCAATTTTCATAGTTTGTGGATTAGAGTAGCCAGCCAATACATGCACTATATGTGTGATGGCTTCAACATCATCATTGGTTTCCACTTCTTTATGATCGGAATCTGATACTTCTACTTTTGGTTCCTCCTCGATCGGTTTAATCATCAAAAGTCTTCCTTGTTTGCATCGATGCTCCTTACTCCACTTTTCATCGCAATGCCAGTACAAACCCTTCGTTAACCTTTCTTTGAGTTCTTCTCGGGTTAGTCTGCTAGTGTTATGGTTTCGACTAGGAGTAGATGAGGTAGGTTGCCTGCTAATCACCTGTTTATTGGCACCTCTGTTTCGACGATATTCCACACTGATTTTTTCTTTATGTAGGCATGCAAATGAAATCGCAGCCATCATAGTGCGAGGTTGACGAGCCTTAACCTCGCACCAGATCTCAGGAATAAGCCCTTCAATAAATGTACCTAGAAGTTATCGTTCTGACCAATCTCTGGCTTGGTTGGATAATCTTTCAAATCTACTCTGATATTCGAATACTATAGAAGTCTGATGAATTTTGGCAAGTTGACCATCAACATTTTCATATTCGGATGGGCCAAAGCGAACAAGAAGCCCTCTTTTGAACTGCTCCCAATAAGGAACTCCATGACAAGTTTCGTACCAATCATACCACTGGATTGCATCTCCATCGAGCTGAATTGAGACCACTTCTACCTTGGATTCTTCTGGGGTTCTATGAAAATGAAAAAATTTTTCCACCCTAGAGATCCAACTGGTCGGATCCCCATCTTCCCATCGTGGAAATTCTACCCTAATACGTGGGTAGTGTGTGTCACCATCCTAGGGCCATTTTCCTATATATCTTGATTTGTTCAATGTAGAACTGGAGCTCCTATCTTGTTGAAATCCGCTAAAGTGCTCCAACAAGCTCTTTTTGAAATCATGAAGAGTTTCTTGTAGCCGACTCTCAATTCTGGTTTCCAATGCTTCCATTTGTGCCTTCAATGAGTTATCAGTAACCATTGCGTATGATTGTAAGTCGTTAATCCCTAGTTCTTATTTCTGATGTCTAGTTAAGGGCATCTGCATAGTAGTTGGGCAGTAGCAGCGACGGTGGCGGCAGCTGACGTTCGCAGCAGCAAGGGGACCCACATGACTGTGGTGCGGCTGGAAACAGGGGCAACAAGGTGAGTTGCCTGTGCTTTGTTTCGGTTACAAGGGATCCAGGGCAAGGTGGAGCGGCGGCTGGGAGGCGAGCGGTGATCGTCGCATGGTGGCCCGCAACGGTGATGGGTCGGTTGGGCGGCGACGGCGCTCAAGGGGAAGAGGAGTGCTGGAGGAGGTGCGGTTGGAAACAAGGGCAGCAGCGATGAGTTGCCCTGTTTCGGTTGCTGTGAAGAGGGGGGCAACCGGCGGCTACGGTTGTGACCCGAGGGGGGCACGATGGTGGGGAAGTTAGGGCGGCGTCGCCAATAGTATCAACGACAAAGGGGTGGTCCGCCGGTAGGGAGACGACGCTAGTGGTCCTTCTCGCTCGAGATAGATGGGGAAGCGAGGAGAGGTCGCCGATTGGGGGGGCAGCGGCGGCGTTGGTCGATCGGCCAGGAAGTAGCACCAGCGGTGGGAAGGAGGCAGCAAAGGTCGCTGTAGGGCGCGGCCTGCCGGAGAGCAGGGGCGGCAGTGGGGAAGAAGGGAAGCAGAGAACCCTTCTCGGTGGCCGCTGGGGTAACAACACTTTCTTCCCTTTTCCCTTTTCTTTTTATTTTTATTTTGGATAGTTATGTTGTAGCGAGAATGCCAAGGATCGCTGCTCTGATATCAAATGATAAGACCTAAAAGTCTTACCGTAAAAAAGGAAGAAGAGAAAGGGATGATCACTTCGAGGGGATCGGCCTCCTTGATCGCTTTGAGGAGATCGGCCCTCCTTGATCACTTCGAGGGGATCGACCTCCTAGGATTTGTCAAAAGACATAATAGTATTTTTCATAGATAACTGAAAAGAAGCAGTTACATCCTTATTTATAGAGTTCTGACTTTAGCTAAACTAAATAGACTTAATAAATATGTAGAAAATAAAATTAAAGTATAGAAAATAAAAGGAAAAATAAAAGGATTCTATCAACCCCCTCCTCAAAATAGCAACTTGGATGTATCTTCTTCCGAAATTTCCTTACCCAAGGAATGGAAGTATGTAGATGCTCATCCAAAGGAGCTAATTATAGGAGATACTTCAAAAGGTGTTCAAACTCATTCTTACTTCAAGAATTTTTGTGTTAATGCCACCTTCCTTTCTCAAATTGAACCCAAATGCATTGACAAAGCCTTGAAAAATGATTCATGGGTTTTTGCAATGTAAGAAGAATTAAACCAATTTGAAAGGAATGAGGTATGGAAGCTTGCTCCTAGACCTAGTGACCATTTAGTCATTGGTACTAAATGGGTCTTTAGAAACAAGCAAGATGAATGTGGTATCGTGGTTAGAAACAAGGCTAGACTAGTGGACAAAGGTTTTAACTAAGAAGAAGGTAAAGACTACGAAGAGACCTTCGCTCCTGTGGCAAGATTAGAAGCCATTAGGATGCTCCTTGCCTATGCTAGTAGTAATAATTTTAAACTATTTCAAATGGATGTCAAAAGTGCTTTCTTGAATAGTTTTATTTCCGAAGAAGTGTATGTTGAACAACCTCCTGGATTTGAAAATTCTCTTCTTCCTAATCATGTATTCAAATTGACTAAGGCTCTCTATGGCTTGAAACAAGCTCCTAGAACTCGGTATGAAAGGCTTAGTTCCTTTCTTATTTTAAATAATTTTACCAAAGGCAAGGTTGATACTACATTGTTTATCAAACATCTTGAAAACAATTTTCTTATTGTGCAAATTTATGTTGATGATATTATTTTTGGTTCTTCGGATAAATCACTATATGAATCATTTGCCAAGTGTATGAGTCATGAATTTGAAATGAGCCTAATGGGTGAATTAACCTTCTTTTTAGAATTACAAATTAAACAACTTAGTGATGGTATATTTCTTAATCAATCTAAATATACATTAGAATTGTTAAAACAATTTAACATGGATGGTTCAAAAGCGATAAACACTCCTATGAGTTCTTCCACTAAGTTAGATATGGATGAAAATGGTGAAAACTTTGATCAAAAAACGTATAGGGGAATGATAGGTAGTCTACTTTACCTCACCGAAACTAGACTAGATATCATGTTTAGTGCAGGACTTTATGCTAGGTTTCAATCTAATCCTAAATTATCTCATTTTAAAAGTGTTAAAAGAATTTTTAGATATCTTAAAGGAACTCCTAATTTAGGATTATGGATCCGAAATCTGATAAATTCGATTTAATAGCTTATGCATATGTTGATTTTGGTGGATGCAGGATAGATAGAAAAAGTACATCCAGAACATGTCAATATTTAGGACATGCACTTGTTTCTTGGACTTCTAAGAAACAAAATTTGATTGCACTATCTACGGCGGAAGCCGAATACATAGCTGCAAGTGCTTGCTACGCACAAGTTGTTTAGATGAAGAATACATTGGAAGACTATGGAATTTACTTGAAAAGCATTCCTATAAAATGTGATAATACAAGTGCTATTTGTCTTACCAAAAATCCAATTCAACACTCTAGAACTAAGCATATCAATATTAGGCATCATTTTATATGCGATCATGTCCTTAACAATAATGTCATTCTAGAGTTTATTGACACAAAGCATTAATTAGCAGATATTTTTACAGAAGCCTTAAATGAAGATCAATTTGACTTTATTAGAAGGGAACTATGCATGTTAAATTGTCCTTGTGAATGGGCTTGATTGTATGTATTTTCTAAAATTTTTCATCCTATTTCTGGTTTTCATGGAATTGACTTCTTCTTTGTTTTGCGATTCCAAATGACATCTTAAAGAGCAATCTAAGACCCTATCCTATCTTGAACCAAATACCTCTGAAAACAAAAAAAATGACGGGAAAGAAAAAAAAATTTTGGTACGCTAGTGGTGGCACCGCCAGAACCGACGGTAGCACCGCCTAGGCACTAAGTCCGTAGGTGGTGGCATCGCTCAGATTGGTGGTGGCATCGCCCGAGAATCCTCATATAAGTAGATGAGTTAGGGTCGGCGGTGGAACCGCCCCCAACCCGTGAGAACCCTCCCTAGAACTCCCACAAAACCCTCTAAACCTCTCTCACCCTCATTCTAACCTCTAGAAGCCTAAGAGAGGGATTCTTGTTGAATCAAGCTCTCTACCTCCCAAGGAAATCTCCATAAGGTAAGATCTGAAATCTTTCTCTCTTCCTCTCATTATTTGGCCTACTCTTTACAGTTTTTCTTGATCTATCATCTTGATTAGATATGGCTCCTAAGAGATCATCAAGAACAAAAGGGAAGAGTGTGGAAGGAGATTTCTATGACCAAAACTATTTTAGATCTAATGAAGTAGCTCTTAGGTTTCCTAATTTAGAAACAAAACAATACATAAGGGTAAACATGTTGATCTAGATGAACTTGGAAACCTAGAACCCATTAGATGGTTTGTACATTTAGATGCCTTACCTATCCTACAAATCAATGAACCAATTTATCCTAAGTTAGTTAGGTAATTTTGCTCAAACTTATGTGTAGATAATGATAGCTTAACTACCTACCTCTTAGGAACACAAATTCAAATATTTGATAGCACTATATGCGAATTAATTAGAATTACTGAAAAGGATAGGGGCTGTTATTTTAGAAATAAATGGGATATCAATGCAATAGGAGCAACCTACTCCAAAGCCTTAGAAACTAATTTTGCAAATCCAAACCTAGGCATGATTCCCAAAAGTTACAAGCACTTATTGCCCTTTAACTCTAAATTTCTTCATCACATCATGACTAGCATACTACTTCCCAAACAATTTTATCATGATGAAATTAGTCAAATAGAGTTAAGCACTATGTATTAGATAATGACCGGCCAACATAATTGTTTTGGATACTTAATCCAACAACATATGTAGGACATAATAGCTAAAGACACGATGTTACTATATGGGGGGTTAGTCACTCGATTAATACTTGCCCATAATATTTATGTCTCACCCGATGAAGAAATAATTCATGTTGATCGATTTACCACTATCAATAGAAACCTGCTCAAAAGACTTAGGTGCACTTTTAACAATAGTATTTAGGTTAGGCAACCTAGAAGGACTGATCCAGTTCTCCCACCAGTAGAACATCCCGAAACACTAATTTTTAGGGGAAATGCATATCGTCCTCCTAGTCCCTTTGGTGCAGCACCTTCAGAATCAGCTCCTGCTTCTGAAGATCTCATTATGGTAGAATTACATCAGATCAAATCACAACAAGAGCAACTCAAATCACAGCAAGAGCAAATTCAATTACAGTAAACTGAAATTTTAAGGGAACTATGACAAATGAATCAAAAGATAGATGTCATGTATAAGAACTATAGATTTCCTCTTAAGGATTAATCGATATGCCTTCTTATTCTGCTACCTTGACATGTGATCTTTGTATGGTTAATCTTAATGCAAAGTTAAAGCTTTGTCATTTCTTTTTTTGCTATCTCCTTTTTGTATGAATGCTGAATTTTTCTAATGAGATGAATTTTTGTATGATCAATCTTTATGCTGAACTCCTTTTCTAATGATTTTATGATCATAAATTGTATGCTTAAAGTCTCGTCTCTTTTTTCTTGATGACAAAGGGGGAGAAGAATGAGCAAAAGATTGATGACTTGTGCCAATGTTATAGCATGACTTATATGAATTGCAAAAGCTAATATGTTGTGATAGCATAACTTATATGAATTGCAAAAGCTAATATGTTGTGCAATGCAAATATCTTATATGCATCGCAAATGTGATAGCATAACTTATATGAATTGCAAAAACTAATATGTTGTTAATGCAAATGTCTTATATGCATCGCAAAAATGTCTTATATGCATCGCAAAACTTTTTGAGAATATCGCAATATGAAAGTTTTTAGATTGGTTGTCATTTCATCTCATGATCATATGAAATCATGCTTTACATTTATATCATGAGATTTATGTTGAAAGTTTATATCTCTTGTCGAAATGATAATTGTCTTTTATCATTCGACATGAAAATAATTTTCATAGCTTGAAATTATGAGAAATATGAAGTTTCGTATTTGCTCAAGCTTATAGAAAATAATGATAAGTTCAACGGATATAACTTATCGGTTTAGGCTTGAATTCAAAGAGATTGAATTCAAGAGTTTTTATCTTCTCATTATATGGCATGTAGAGAGGGGGAGTTATGTTTAACTCCGTCATCAATTGATTGTCATCATCAAAAAGGGGGAGAATGTTGATTCTCAAATTTTGATGATGAAATCAATTGATGGGTTAATTGATCTAATATATATTATTGTGTTAAGTATGCAGGATTAACTATGATAGCTTGAAGACATAAAGCAAGTCTACCGGAGTCAAGCTCAATAGGTGTTCGAGAGTCTGTCGAGAGTCCGAAGATTCGTCGGAAGTGCTGCCAGAACTAACCGAGAAGAAATCGGGGACTTGCCGAAGTTTTCGGAAGTCTGCCGAAGAAATCATCGAAGATTCGTGGAGATCGCTGAGAAGGTTCGGCTACTTGCCAAAGAATCGTTGAACTCGCCACAAGACCGGGAGCCTTTTGGGAGTCCATCGGAAGAAATCCGAGGGTGTATCAGAAATCCGCTAGAAGTTTGCCGAAAAGCTCGCCAGAAGGAAACTCGACGTTGCCGGTTAAACACTTGCTTAGGATTATGTCTTAATTTCATAGTTTACATATAAATAGGGTTAGAATTAAGGGTTAATCCTATAACTCGGTTAGGGGCCAATTGGGCCTAAGTTTGGACTGGTTTGGGCCAAGTTTGGAGCCCAACCAGTGAGCTAAAATAGTCTAGGCGGTGGCACCACCCAGAACCCGAAGGATCGAGCGGTGGTATCAGTGGACTAGGCGGTGGCACCACCTAGCACCCGAAAGATTGGGCGATGGCACCACTATTGACAGGCGATGGCACCGCCAACACCGGGAACTCAAAAGTAATTCAAATTTGGAGCTCAAATTTGAATCCTCTTGGGGCCTATAAATACCCCTCAATTCTTAGCAAAGACTATAACCTTTGAGAAGTTAGAGATGGAGATAAACCTTTAGCAAAGTCTTTAGCAAGTCTTGTTTTCAATAGCTTAAGTGTTCACTTCCCTTTTTCTCTTTGAAAATTTGTAAGAGTATAAACCACTTGTAAAAGGTTGTAAGAGGGGTATTTGTCCTTCCCCTTCAAAGTGATTTGCTAGTGGAAGATGGGAGCCTCATCGAAGAAGGCTTCGCAAGTGGACGTAGTTCATTTGACCGAACAACTTTAAATTGGTATGTTCCTTGAATGTGTGAGTGTTTACCTTTCTGAAACCATCATTTACATAGCAGCAAGCTTTTGGTTTTCATCTCCTTACTTTACTCGAGCTACTTTTACTAAGTCATTCTTTGTCGAATCGAAATCTCTACGTATTTACGAAATCATTTTCAAACTTCAAGTTTTAATCTACTACACTAATTCACCCCCCCCCCCCCCTCTCTTAGTGCCACTCCGATCCTAACACATCATGCCCTTATAACGTGTTAAGATCAAGAGCACTAAGAGGGGGGGGTGAATTAGTGCAGCAGAAAACATTCGAAGATTAAAATCACGTTCGTACGATAAGATCGATTTCGGTAAAAAATCTAATTCGTAAATCACTTTAACTTGTAATCAAGCAAGATACAGTTAAAGCTAAGATATAAAGGCAGTTTGCAGTTATGATAGAAATCAGAACGTAAACGCAAACTAAAATATGATGTTCGTATGATAAAAACGATTTACGTTTAAACGCCGATTCGGAAAATGTAGAGCTTGAAACACGATCGTATATGCGCAGAAGACAGTAAGCTTTTGAGGAGGTTTGCAGTAAAGATAAGATGCTCAAAGTAAATGCAAACCGAGATTTAGAGTGGTTCGATCAATCTTGACCTACATCCACTTTTGGCTTCCTCCTCCGACGAGGTCACCGACGTCCACTAGAGGCCTTCCTTCAATAGGCGAAGGCCAACCACCCTTTTACAGTTTCACTCCTTTTGATGGGCTTAGGAGACAACCCTTGCAGAATTTTCTTTCCTCTCTTAACAGATTAGAACTTGGAAGAAAAGAGGAAGAAGAACTTTCAACTCATACAACACTTTTGAGCTCCAAAATCACAAAGTAAAATTAGAATTTTGGTGGTTTTTGGGTGCCCTTTCAGTTCTAAAAGGGTGGGGTATTTATAAGCCCCAACCCAGTTTGAATTTCGAGCTCAAAACTGTCAATTCTCGGAATTCCGGGATCTGGTGGTTGCACCGCCTGACTGAGGCGGTTGCACCGCCTGGCAGAGCTCGAAGACTGAGCCTCTAGGCGGTGCCACCTCCTATCAAGGGCGTTTGCACCTCCTGCCAGAGCTCAAAGACCAAGCTCAGGCAGTGCCACCGCCTGACTAAGGCGGTTCAACCACCTACTAGAGCTCAGAGACCGAGCTCAAGCGGTGCCACCTCCTGTTAGGGGTGGTTGCACCTCCTGCCAGAGCTCGAAAACCGAGCTCAGGCGGTGCCACCGCCTGACTGAGGCGGTTCAACCGCCTGGCAGAAATCAGGGTCCGAATGGGTTGATCCATTCGGCCCAATTTGGGTTTTTCAAGGGCCCAATTGCCCCAAGATTAAGTTAATGGGATCACCTCCCATTTCTAACTTAATCATTGTGCTAACTACGATGTTTCCTAAGACATTTACTGCAACTTGCTTCGGTGCGTCAATCGCTTCCTCCGGCGAGCTTCCAGCGAACTTCCGTCAATCATCCAATGAACCCTTGGTGATGCTTCTGCGTGTTAGGATCAAGAGCACTAAGAGGGGGGGGGGTGAATTAGTGCAGCGGAAATCTTTCACTATTAAAATCGAAAGCTGCGTTCGTTTGATAAAAACGATTTCGATGTAAAAGCCGATCCTAAGATTACTTTAACTTAAGATTAAGCGAGATGACGTTAAAGTAAATCTACGAAAGCAGTTTACAGTTTATGATGAAAATCAGAATGCAAGCGCAAATTGAAATGCGACGTTCGTACGATAAAACCGGTTTACGTCTAAATGCCAATTTTGAAGATACTGAACTTTGAGATACGTTTTATAAAAGCGCAGAAGGTAGTTTGCAGTTATGATTAAAATCAAAACGTAAACGTAAACTGAAATGTACTGATCGTACGAAAAAGCCAATTTACGTCTAAACGCAGATTCGGAAAACATTGAACTTAGAAACTCATTCGTAAAAGCGCAGAAGGCAGTAGCTATTTAGGAGGTTTGTAGTAAAGATAAAATGCTCAAAGTAAATGCAAACCGAGATTTAGAGTGGTTCGGTCAATCTTGACCTACTCCACTTTTGGCTTCCTCCACCGACGAGGTCACCGACGTTAACTAGAGGCCTTCCGTCAATAGGCGAAGGCCAACCACCCTTTTACAGTTTCACTCCTTTTGATGGGCTTAGGAGACAACCCTTACAGAAATTTTCTCTCCTCTCTTTACAACTCAGAACTTGGAAGAACAGAGGGAGAAGAACTTTTGGCCTTTATAACAATTTTGAGCTCTAAGAATCACAGAAAGGATCAAGATTTCGGTGTAAGTTCATCTTTTTCAGTACTGAATGGGTGGGGTATTTATAAGCCCCAACCCAGTTCAAATTTGGAGCTCAAAACTGTCAATTCCCGGAATTCCGGGATTAGGTGGTTGCACCTCCTGACTAGGGCGTTTGCACCGCCTAGCAGAGCTCGAAGACTGAGCCTCTAGGCGGTGCCACCTCTGTCAGGGGCAGTTGCACCTCTCTGCCAGAGCTCGAATACCGAGCTTAGGCGATTGCACCTCCTGATTGGGGCGGTTGCACCGCCTGCCAGAGCTTGAAGACTGAGCTCAAGCGGTGCTACCTCCTGTCAGGAGAGGTTGCACCGCCCAGTCTCGCTCGGAGATTGAGCCCAGGCGGTGCTACCTCCTGGCTGGGGCGGTTGCACCTCCCACAGCAATCAGGGTCCTAATGGGTAGATCCATTCAGCCCAATTTGGGTTTTTCAGGGGCCCAATTGCCCCAAGATTAAGCTAATGGGATCACCTCCCATTTTCAACTTAATCCTTGTGCTAACTACGATAAATCCTAAGACAATTTCTGCAGCTTGCTCCGGTGCGTCAATCGCTTCCTCCGACGAGTTTCCGGCGAACTTCCGTCGATCATCCGATGAACCCTCGGTGATGCTTCTGCGGACTTCCGGCAAACTCTTGGACTAGCGACGATCCACTTGGCGAGTTCCGACGAGCTTCTTTGGCAAGCTTATGGACTTCTCGGATTTGTTCCCGCAGAACCTCCGACGATTGTCTGAACTTCCGTCGAACTCTCGAACTCCCAACATGATCATTGTCTTGACTTCGGTGCAACTCCTGTTGCATGTCTTACTTCCATCGTAGTTAATCCTACACACTTAAAACAAAACTTCAATCGAGACAATTAATCCTAAGTAATAAACCAAGTTGTCCGGCATGTCATTGGTCTCTCGACGCTTCGTCCGATTCTTCGGCGCATCGTCCTCTCCTGCAGCCTATTGCCCAATCGGCCAGTTGACTCCGCAACTCCGATATCCTTGGCACAATACCCGCTCTTCTTGGCCCGATGCCCGAGTCTACGGCCCGAAGCCTTCTATTGATACGTCGACCGATCTACCGGGCCGATGTCCAATCTTCTGACATGTTCCTCCGGAACAACATGATTTTCCTGCTTTAATTGTCTCATCCTGATCGAAGCATCCTACGTCACTCAAAACGCAGATTAAATCCTAAACATATATCAAGTAGTTTCATCATCAAAATACGAGATTCAACAATCTCCCCCTTTTTGATGATGACAACCACTTGATGACGGAGTTATACTTAACTCCCAGAGTTTAAACAAACTCCCCCTATCAATATGCCATATTGATAGAATCTTGAATTCAAACTGAATTCAAGTCATTACAATATTCATCATGAATACTTGCAACACGTCATCATGAACTTATGCATAAAATGTCATGTCATCAACATACTTCTCCCCCTTTGTCATCAACAAAAAGGAGAAGTACCACAATCAAGTGTTTGTGATATTGGTTCAACTCATTGCATGAAAAACATAATATCAAGTTTTATCATCATGCAAGTTTGCTATTATCAAATATCAACATGTAAAATTGCGATGTAAGCTTTTGATATCATAACGCAAACATTTCAAGTGTTTATCAATTGTAGCATTTCATCACATGGTAAGATATCAATGCGTAAAATTACGATACAAGTTCTTAACATCTTAACACATGATGCAGACATGGCATAATGCAAATTTGGCAATCATAGCATCAGTGTTCATAGCATCAATTCATATATTTCTCCCCCTTTGTCGTCAACAAAAAGGAGAACGATATAAGCAAATTTTAAATATAAGTGCGATGCCATAAGCAGGTTCATGTCATTTTTCAACAAAAAGTGATAAGATACCAAATATTCAAACATTTCAAGGAAAACATGACATGGAGATAGCTTTGAAAACTTCTTCCATTTTATTTGTTATTTTCTTTTTGCATGACGGAGGAAAGTTATTTCTGAGCTAACTCGAATGAAGTTAACATCGATAAGATATTAAAGCACGCTTCATTTTTACAAGTATCGAGATATGTATCAAATCCTTGTACGTAAAAATGACTTTCTTTTTCAAGAAGGAATTTATAAGCAGGAATCATTTCATCCATTTCTCAAAACAAAATATTGTTCACATGATAAGTGTATAAGAGATGCATTTGCTGATTGATTCCATATGTCAAAAATTAATGATATGAATTAAACTTGATATGACATATGCTTATTAAGTCTAGAAGAGGATAATTTGAAAATCCAATTGTTAGGATGCCAATAGTTAAGAGAATCCGAAAATGAAGTTAACACTTTCATGCATTCGGAGAAGGTTGTGCTATTAATTTTCAAATACAATCATGAGGACAAAACATGCTTATTATCATGGAAATTTTTGTATCCAAAGCACATAATTTCTAACCTGTCATTAGGGCATGTAATTGTGTAAAATCATCATGGCAGTCGAGTGATTTGATCATTCAATCAAGAAAGTCCGAAAATTAATTTTAACAAGTTCAATCATTCGAGCATATTTTTGCCATAGTTTTTCAAATACAATTTTGAAGATAAGACATGCTCATCATCATGATAGTACGATAGCAAGTTTACAATATACAAGCTAGCAAAAAATTTTCAACATTTTAAGACACGAAAGCTAGCAATTTTCTCTTTGAGATATGCACATTAGCAACTCTTTCTCCCCCTATGTCATTGGGAAAGAGAAGGGAAGACCCTTTACATTAATTTCTAAATCATGACAAGGGAAGGTTTCAATCTTATTTGTGCATCATTATATTTTCAAATTCGAACATGCACAATTTCAAAAACCTTATATTTCATTCATGCATGATACTGAATAAATCAATCAATATTATGAGCATATCATACATGATACTTAAATTTTTAACTATTTATCAACATTTTGATCATGATACCAAACATTCATCATTTAGAGTATTCATGACATTAAATCAACATACATCATTTTAGTAACAACTCATAGCATTTTAAATCATGATTTACATCATATGCAATACATCACATCATAATTAAAAAGCTCAAGTATTGCATGCATCATTGCAAATCATAACTGCTTCATATCATGATGGTATCAATTTTGTCAAATTATATCTTACCATGCATGATCATAACTTTTCATTTGTATATATCAAAATAAATTAATGAATATTTCATGTATTCATATCATCACATAAGGAATATCAAGAAGAGTTGGTAATGAGATTTACGAATCATGTAGACAAATTATGAATATTAAGAGACATATTATGATTCTTTTTATATAACTCAAATAGCAAAAAGAAAGAATCACAAAAAGTTATTTTGATTTATAAAAAGAATTCTCAAGTTATAATTCCAAGAAATCACGATTCATTTCAATAAATTTCAATAAGAACACATCATCAAAATCTCAACATTACTTTCAAGAGATTCAAAATGGCATAGATAATTTTATTGATCTCTTAGTGAAAAAGTCAATACGGTAGAGAAAAATAAATTTTCAAGAAAAATACTTTTCTCTTTTTAGTTGTTTTAGTTCATATGATTTTATTTCATCTATGCCAAACATGTAGCATGTTTTAAAATCGAAAGTGCAAGTTTTATTACGACAAAGATCAATAAGGCACTTTCATTACCGTGAAAATCGAAAATCGCAAGATTCATCATCCATAATTATAAAACCAATAAACATGATTTTTAAATTCCCATGCATAGAATAAAATCATGGTATCAAAACATCATTATATCATTAAGCATGATTTCATATTTTCAATCAAAATCATTTTGTTTGTTTATCATTTAATATGTATTTTTCATGATTATTTTCAAAACTACTAGCATGATCATAAATTTTGCATTTTCATCATATTTTTTTTTGTTTTTTATTTTTTTTAACATGTAATTTTCAAGAAAATTAATTCTATATTAAAAAGAAAATGTATTATGAAGAGCATCATGTAATTTCTAAATAATTCAAGAGAGTTGAGTTACTTACCTTGTAGTCGAAGCCCGTCAAAGCCCAATTCGCCGTTTCACCTTTGGAAGTTCTTAATTCATCCTTGGTTGCCTTCCTCTTCTTTGGCCTCTTCCTTCGTTCAAGTTCATTGTCTATTTTAGATTTTTATTTAATAAACTTATTAAGATTTAGTATTCAAAGTTCAAGTTCATCATTGTCCTCATCACTTGAGTCATCGCTCAAGTGGCATTCATTTGTCCGGAGTTCCAAATCCTTCCTGTTCTTTGGAAGGTGATTGTGTTCAACATGTTCATCATATGCATTGTGCACCATTTCATATGTCATCAACGAACCAATTAATTCTTCAAGTGGTAAGTTGTTTAGGTTTTTAGCTTCTTGTATTGCAGTTACTTTTGAATCCCACTTCTTAGAAAGAGAACGCAAAATCTTGTTTACGAGTTCAAAATCCAAAAAACATTTTCCAAGAGCTCTTAAACTATTGACGACATCCGTGAAACGGGTGTACATGTCGCCTATAGTCTCGCTTGGTTGCATTCGAAAAAGCTCAAAATCATGCAATAAAATGTTAACTTTCGAGTCTTTGACTCTACTAGTTCCCTCGTGCATGATTTTAAGTGTTTGCCAAATGTCAAAAGCCGTTACGCACGTAGAAATCCGATTGAACTCATTTTTGTCCAAAGCGCAAAATAAGGCATTCATAGCCTTTACGTTTAAAGAAAAATACTTCTTCTCCAAATCCGACCATTCGTTCGTCGGTTTGGAGGGAAGTTGAAAACCGTTTTCAATGATATTCCATAAATCCAAATTCATAGAAATCAAGAAAACTCTCATTCTAGTTTTCCAATAAGTGTAGTCCAATCCGTTAAACAATGGTGGACGAACAACCGATAAGCCCTCTTGAAGAGCCATTTCTCTCGGGTGTAAATCCGAAATGAGAAATACCGGGCTCTGATACCAATTGTTAGGATCAAGAGCACTAAGAGGGGGGGGGGGGGGGGAGGGTGAATTAGTGCAGCGAAAATCTTTCACTATTAAAATCGAAAGCTGCGTTCGTTTGATAAAAACGATTTCGATGTAAAAGCTGATCCTAAGATTACTTTAACTTAAGATTAAGCGAGATGACATTAAAGTAAATCTACGAAGGCAGTTTGCAGTTTATGATGAAAATTAGAATGCAAACGCAAACTGAAATGCGACGTTCGTACGATAAAACCGGTTTACGTCTAAATGCCAATTTTGAAGATACTGAACTTTGAGATACGTTTTATAAAAGCGCAGAAGGTAGTTTGCAGTTATGATTAAAATCAAAACGTAAACGTAAACTGAAATGTACTGATCGTACGAAAAAGCCAATTTACGTCTAAACGCAGATTCGGAAAACATTGAACTTAGAAACTCATTCGTAAAAGCGCAGAAGGCAGTAGCTATTTAGGAGGTTTGTAGTAAAGATAAAATGCTCAAAGTAAATGCAAACCGAGATTTAGAGTGGTTTGGTCAATCTTTACCTACTCCACTTTTGGCTTCCTCCACCGACGAGGTCACCGACATTAACTAGAGGCCTTCCTTCAATAGGCGAAGGCCAACCACCCTTTTACAGTTTCACTCCTTTTGATGGGCTTAGGAGACAACCCTTACAGAAATTTTCTCTCCTCTCTTTACAACTCAGAACTTGGAAGAACAGAGGGAGAAGAACTTTTGGCCTTTATAACAATTTTGAGCTCTAAGAATCACAGAAAGGATCAAGATTTCAGTGTAAGTTCATCTTTTTCAGTACTGAATGGGTGGGGTATTTATAAGCCCCAACCCAGTTCAAATTTGGAGCTCAAAACTGTCAATTCCCAGAATTCCGGGATCAGGCGGTTGCACCTCCTGACTAGGGCGGTTCCACCGCCTAGCAGAGCTGAAGACTGAGCCTCTAGGCGGTGCCACCTCTGTCAGGGGCAGTTGCACCTCTCTGCCAGAGCTCAAAGACCGAGCTCAGGCGGTTGGACCTCCTGACTTGGGCGGTTGCACCGCCTGCCAGAGCTTGAAGACTGAGCTCAAGCGGTGCTACCTCCTGTCAGGAGAGGTTGCACCGCCCAGTCTCGCTCGGAGATTGAGCCCAGGCGGTGCTACCTCCTGGCTGGGGCGGTTGCACCTCCCACAGCAATCAGGGTACGAATGGGTAGATCCATTCGGCCCAATTTGGGTTTTTCAGGGGCCCAATTGCCCCAAGATTAAGCTAATGGGATCACCTCCAATTTTCAACTTAATCCTTGTGCTAACTACGATAAATCCTAAGACAATTTCTGCAGCTTGCTCCGGTGCGTCAATCGCTTCCTCCGACGAGTTTCCGGTGAACTTCCGTCGATCATCCGATGAACCCTCGGTGATGCTTCTGCGGACTTCCGGCAAACTCTTAGACTAGCGACGATCCACATGGCGAGTTCCGACGAGCTTCTTTGGCAAGCTTATGGACTTCTCGGATTTGTTCCCGCAGAACCTCCGACGATTGTCTGAACTTCCGTCGAACTCTCGAACTCCCAACATGATCATTGTCTTGACTTCGGTGCAACTCCTGTTGCATGTCTTACTTCCATCGTAGTTAATCCTGCACACTTAAAATAAAACTTCAATCGAGACAATTAATCCTAAGTAATAAACCAAGTTGTCCGGCATGTCATTGGTCTCTCGACGCTTCGTCCGATTCTTCGGCGCATCATCCTCTCCTGCAGCCTATTGCCCAATCGGCCAGTTGACTCTGCAACTCCGATATCCTTGGCAAAATACCCGCTCTTCTTGGCCCGATGCCCGAGTCTACGGCCCGAAGCCTTCTATTGATACGTCGACCGATCTACCGGCCCGACGTCCAATCTTCTGACATGTTCCTCCGGCACAACATGATTTTCCTGCTTTAATTGTCTCATCCTGATCGAAGCATCCTACGTCACTCAAAACGCAGATTAAATCCTAAACATATATCAAGTAGTTTCATCATCAAAATACGAGATTCAACAATCTCCCCCTTTTTGATGATGACAACCACTTGATGACGGAGTTATACTTAACTCCCAGAGTTTAAACAAATTCCCCCGATCAATATGCCATATTGATAGAATCTTGAATTTAAACTGAATTCAAGTCATTGCAATATTCATCATGAATACTTGCAACACGTCATCATGAACTTATGCATAAACTTATGCATAACATGTCATGTCATCAACATACTTCTCCCCCTTTGTCATCAACAAAAAGGAGAAGTACCACAATCAAGTGTTTGTGATATTGGATCAACATTGCAGAATTCCAGCCGCATAGTACCATCTGTTTGATCTTGCTACTATGCTTTTTCTGTCCAAATTTTTATGAAATTTTTATGACATCTTTGACACTTCCTAACAGCAGATTTCCCTTTGGTTTTTTCAAAAAATTCTCAATATAATCCATTGATCTTTTACGTCAAATCTGCTATACTTGAAAATCTGCACTGTAAAATTTCAACCACATAGTACTGTTTGTTTGATCTTGATACTACATTGTTTCTATCCAAATCTCCATGAAATTTTTATGATAGCTTTGACACTTCCTAACAGTGGATTTACCTTTGGTTTCAAAAAAAAATTCTCAATATAAACCAATGATCTTTTACGTCCAATCTGCTATACCTAAAAATCTGTGCTGCAGAAAATTTCAGCCGCATATTGTTGCTTTAACCCATCTATTTGCAATCTTTTTTTAATGAAATACACTTCATAGATCATCTTGGCTTCCATCTAAGATTGATCTATTAAGAAATTCATCTCTAAAAATGATTTTATGTTGCTGCAAATTTTCGTCGTAACCCGCTGAAATTTTTCGATGAGAATTCTACAATCTCAACTTGCACCAATTTCCTTGCTGTTATACTACCGAAATTTTCTTAATTAAATTAGATATCCTTGCTGTCATATAAACTGTGATTTTGCTATCAATTCCCTCCTCAATTATCTTAAGTTTTTGGTGGAAATTACGTCGAGAAACCGTTGTTTCTTCGACGACAATTCTACTCTTACAAGACAGCACATACTTGCTGCAACTTCCACTGATTTTTATCAAACCTTTGCTACCATCTACCACAGATCCAAAACATTCATCCATAGCCCTAAAACTCCACTAAACCGCACCCTCAAACTACACCCAAAACAGCCACAAAACAAGCCTAAATCGTAGCCTACATCCATCGATCCACCAATCCTTTCGACCATCACTTCTCTCAACTATACATGCCTTTAACCTGACAACAAAAGAGAGATCTTAATATCATAGATTTGAAGGCATATACTATGGCATCTAAGGAGGCAAACAATGCTAAATTCGAAGCCTTGAAGGGGCGAATGGAGGATAAGATTCGGACGCTCTTTACCGAACTTAGATTGGGCCGACCACTAAGGCCGAAAAAATCATATCACGGAGAGAGCTTTGCCCAATCGCACCAGTCTCGAAGAGATGAGTTCCAAGGGAGGGGAGGCTCTATGACTAAATCCAACTATCCATGCATGAGAGTGGACTTCCCTAGATGGGATGAAGGAGACCCGATTGGTTGGATCTCGTGCGTGGAGCGATATTTTCAGTACCACAAAACCGCGGATGCATCTATGGTGAAAATTACAGCTATACATCTTGAAGGGGATACTATACAGTGGTTTGACTAGTTTGAACATACTTATGGAGTCCTTTTATGGCAACAATTCAAAGAAGGACTGCTGATCCACTTCAGACCAACCGATTACGAGAATATTGATGGACAACTAGCAAAGATCCGACAAACTTCCACCATTCAGGAGTACCAAACCAGGTTTGAAAGGTTATCTAATCAAACTCATGATTGGTCTCAAAAATAGCTATTGAGGACCTTCATTGAGGGCTTGAAGCTGGAGATCCGAAGAGAAGTTAAAGCGCGACAACCGTATACGCTTATGGCAGCCATCTCTTTCGCACGACATCAAGAGGAGCAATTGAACCATGAAGCTCAGAGGACTAGGGTCGCTCCTCAACAATAATATTGAAGCCCTCAGCCCCCCCTACTATTGACCAAGTCCCTACACCTAAGAGGTTAACAAGAGAAGAGCTTCGGGAGCGATATGCGAAGGGGTTATGTTGGCATTGTGACGAGCCATGGAGCCGTGAGCATCGTTGTAGTAAAGGGAGACTTCTTATGATTGAACCAATAGTAGACGAGGTCATTGAACATCCAGAAGAGAGCCTTGAACATGAAGAAGAAGATGCAGAAAAAGAGCCACAACCGACTGAAGTTATGGTATATGCACTAGCCGGCTACTCAAACCCGGAAACGATGAAAATTGGAGGCCTTCTCAAACAACAACCGATCATTGTTCTCATCGACACGGGCAGTTCTAATAACTTTATAAACAGTAAGGTTAATATCTAGATAGCCTTACCTATTGAGAATTGCAGTAGGTTTGACGTTAAGGTCGTCGACGGACGGATTTTGAATTGTGATCGTAGGCGCACTTAGGAGAAACTATTGCTACAGGACCAAGAGATAATTGCAGATTTCTTCCTTCTCCCTCCTGATGATCATAAGGCCATGTTCATAATTAAATGGTTGACGACATTAGGTGATATTTCTTGGAATTTTATGCAACTAATTATAAAATTTTACAGTAAGGAGAAACATGTGATACTGAACGGGAAACGTGGGGGTGACATAACGACGATTTGCACACAACAAATGGAAAAGGTTTTGTATAAAGCATGCAGCAGATTTTTTATACAACTTTAGTAGCAAACTAAGGGAGAGCCAATACAATTTGAAGATCCAAACCTACTTCCTTTGCTTGCTAAATTTTCAGATATATTTGATGAACCGTACAACCTACCTCTTACCTGTCGGCATGATCATTATATAATGATTTTTCAGGCAAACCTACAGCAAATACTCAGCTATATTAATATCTATATCTCCAGAAGGATGAAATAGAAAGGATTGTAAAAGAAATGCTCAAAACAGGAGTTATTCGGCCAAGTTGCAACCTCTATTTTTCACCGGTGCTACTTGTATGCAAGAAGGACGGAACATGGCGAATATGCGTTGATTACCGAGCTCTCAATGGCATAACCATCAAGGACAAATACCTTATTCCAATAGCAGATGAATTACTAGATGAAAGGGAGCACAAATCTTTACAAAGCTGGACCTTTGATCCGGGTATCATCAAATATGAGTGTGCGAAGAAGACATACCGAAAACCACCTTTTGAACACACAACAACCATTACGAATTTTTGCTTTCTTCAATAGAAGGTGGAATATCTTGAGCATATCATATCAGAGGAAGGTGTGACAGTGGACCCCTTCAAAATTGAAGCAATGCAAAACTGGCCTACCCCGAGGAACGTAAAATTGCTACATAGCTTTCTGGGTTTAACAGGCTACTACTGCAAGTTCGTGAAAAACTATGGCGAGATCAATGCACCACTTACTTCCTTATTGAAAAAAGATGTCTTCCAATGGTCGGATAGAGCCTCCGTTGCCTTCAACAAACTTAAGGCAGCCATGACGACGACGCCAGTGCTAACACTACCAGATTTTAACCGACCCTTCATTATTGACGCCGACGCATCTGAAGTCAGAATTGGAGTCATTCTAATGCAAGATGGTCGACCACTCGCATACACTAGCAAGACATTATCTCCCTCCCATCAAAATAAGTCAACATATGATAAGGAGATGCTCGCCATTGTGCGCGTAGCAACGAGATGGAGACCCTACTTGATTGGTCGACGATTTCAAAATAAAACCGACCATAAAAGCCTCAAGTACTTTTTGGAGCGAAAGATACCATCCCCTGAGCAGCAAAAATGGGTAACAAAACTTCTTGGATTTGATTTTAAAATAACTTACAAAAAGGGGAAAGAGAATGTTCTTGCAGATGCGCTTTCGCAGCTACCCGAGCAAGTTGAAGTTTCGACCATTTCACTTTCGACCAGTGACTTCCTTGAGGATATTAAGATGGAATGGCAGGAAGATTTAGATACTAGTAAGATTATAAAAAAAAATTAGAGGAAGCACCAAGCCCCATGGCTCATTACAATTGGGACTCAAAAGAATTACACTATAAGGGACGCATTGTGCTTGTGACAAATTCTACTTGCATCTTTAAGAGCAGATTTTGGACAAAGTTATTCCATATGCAGGGTACTAAATTGAAAAGGAGTACGATATATCACCCACAAACCAACAGCCAGCCGAAAGTTTTAAACAGGTGCTTGGAGACAGCCCAAAGCCACCCACCAAATATGACTGCCCAAAGAGAACTCCAGACCCAACCAAGTGTCATTATTGATCGACGGATCGTGACTCGACGACGACAACCCACTAATGAAGTGCTAATACAGTGGGCAAACCTACCAATAGAAGATGTCACTTGGGAGAACTATGATGACTTGAACTATGAAGACTTGAAGATCAAATTCACATAATTCACGAATCATCAGCCTCGAGGACAAGGCTGATTTGAAGAGGGCGGGTCTGTTAGGACTCTAGCTTGGAGAGTCCTAATTGATAGGGACATTCATGTAAAAATGTTAGGACTCTAGCTAGGAGAGTCCTAATTGAGAGGGACATTCTATTAGGACTCTAGCTACGAGAGTCCTAATTGAGAGGGGCATTCTTGTAGGAGGTTTTTTTCTTAGAGAAGAATTAGGAGTTGTAAGGGAATAGGAGTCTTGACTAGGAGTTTTATTAAGAGTAGTTAAAAGTAAGAGTCTTAAGTAGGAGTCCTATTAGGAGTTAGGGTTTAGATGCCCTATAAATAGTCATGTATTTCTTCTCTTTTCATAAGCAATAGATGAATCTTTTCTACAGCCTTTGAGCAGCAACTTGGAAGGAGGAACCCCTATAGAGTTCCAAGGAGGCCGATCCCCTAAAGAGATCAACCCCAAGTTTAGAATCTACAAGAGTTCTAACACAACCCTTTCGACCATCACTTCTCTCAACCTATACATTCCTTTAACCTGACAACAAAAGAGAGATCTTAACATCACATATTTGGAGGCATATATTATGGCATCTGAGAAGGCAATCAATGCTAAATTCGAAGCCTTCGAGGCGTGAATGGAGGATAAGATTCAGACGCTCTTTACCAAACTCAGATTGGGCCGACCACTAAGCCCAAAGAAATCACATCAAGGAGAGAGCTTTGCCTAATCGCACCAAGCCCGAAGAGATGACTTCCAAGGGAGGGGAGGCTCTATGACCGACCCCAACTATCCATGCATGAGGGTGGACTTCCCTAGATGGGAAGATGGAGATCTGATTGGTTGGATCTCGTGCGTGGAGCGATATTTTCGGTACCACAAAATCACAGATGCATCTATGTTGAAAATTGTGACTCTACATCTTGAAGGGGATGCCATACAATGATTTGACTTGTTTGAATACACTCATGGAATCCTCTCATGGCGACAATTCAAAAAAGGACTACTAATCCGCTTCGGACCAACCTATTATGAGAACATTGACGGACAACTAACAAAGATCCGACAAACCTCCACTATTCAAGAGTACTAAACCAGGTTTGAAAGGTTATCTAATCAAACTCATGATTGGTCTCAAGCTATTGGGGACCTTCATTGAGGGCTTGAAGCCGGAGATTCGGGGAGAAGTTAAAGCGCGACAATCGTTTACGCTTATGGCAGCCATCTCTTTCGCACGACATCAAGAGGAGCAATTGAACCATGAAGCTTGAAGGACTAGGGTCACTCCTCGACCAGCAATACTAAAGCCCTCAGCCCTCCTTACTTTCGAACGAGTCCTTGCATAAAAGAGGTTAATAAGAGAAGAGCTTCGGGACCGATATACGAAGGGGTTATGTTGGCATTGTGACGAGCCGTCTATTAGGACTCTAGCTAGGAGAGTCGTAATTGAGAGGGACGTTCATGTAAAACCTACCTAAGCCGACCCCTATTAAAGAGGTGAAGAGGCCGGCTAGGGTTAGGAGGTTGTTTCTTAAAGATGAATTAGGAGTTGTAAAGGAATAGGAGTATTGAATAGAAGTCCTATTAGGAGTTGGTTAGAAGTAGGAGTCTTGAGTAGGAGTCATATTAGGAGTTAGGGTTTAGAAACCCTATAAATAGCCATGTATTTCTCCTCTTTTGATAAGCAATAGATAAATCTTTTCTGCACCCTTTAAGCAGCAACTTGGAGGGAGGAACTCCTATAGAGTTCCAAGGAGGCCGATCCCCTAAAGAGATCAACCCCAAGTTTAGAATCTGCAAGGGTTCTATCACCTGGTATCAGAGCAGCGTTCTTGGCATCTCGCTACCCTTCCATAGCCATCTATCAACCCTCCACAACCACCTAAAGCAATTCCCACAAATGCTTAAGCGATCGTTGCCAAATTTCGCCGTCATCTCCACCACTACGGATCATCCTTTGATCTCCCCGTGAATTGCAACAGGTTCTGGTTTTCTACCTTACTGCTGCTGCAATTTAGTTATCCTTATTTAAAAATCCCAAAAAAATTATTCCTATATTGCTGCATAAAATTTTCATCATAAAGTTTTCATCTCTACAACGAAAGATACATTGCAGAATTCCAAACGTATGGCACCGTCTGTTTGATATTGCTACTATGTTTTTTCTATCCAAATCTCTACGAAATTTTTATGACATCTTTGACATTTCCTAACAGCTGATTTCCTTTGGTTTTGTCAAAAAATTCTCAATATAAACTATTGATATTTTACGTCTAATCTGCTATACTTGAAAATCTGCACTGTAAAATTTCAGCCGCATAGCACTGTTTTTTTTTATCTTGATACTACATTGTTTCTATTCAAATCTCTACGAAATTTTTATGATAGCTTTGACACTTCCTAGCAGTAGAATTCCCTTTAGTTTCATCAAAAAATTCTCAATATAAACCACTGATCTTTTACATCCAATCTGCTATACTTAAAAATCTGTGCTGCAGAACATTTCAGCCGCATATTGTTGCCTTAACCCATCTATTTGCAATATTTTTTGAATAAAATTTCTTATACACTTTATAGATCATCTTGGCTTCCATCTAAGATTGTTCTATTAAGAAGTTCATCTCTAAAAACTATTTTGTGTTGCTGTAAATTTTCAGCGTAACCCGCTGAAATTTCTCAACGAGAATTCTGGAATCGTAACTTGCACCAATTTCCTTGCTTTTATACTGCCAAAATTTTCTTGATTAAATTAGATATCCTTGCTGTCATATAAACTATGATTTTGCTATCAATTCCCTCCTCAATTATCTCAAGTTTTTGGTGGAAATTATGTCGAGAAACTGTTGTTTCTTCGACGACAATTCTACTCTTACAAGACAGCACATACTTGCTGCAACTTCCACTTATTTCTATCAAACTGCACCCAAAATAGCCACAAAACAAGCCTAAACCGTAGCCTACATTCACCAATCTACCAACCCTTTCGACCATCACCTCTCTCAACCAATACATGCCTTTAAACCGACAACAAAAGAGAGATCTTAACATTACAGATTTGATGGCATATACTATGGAATCTAAGGAGGTAATCAATGCTAAATTCGAAGCCTTCGAGGCGCGAATGGAGGATATGATTTGGACGCTCTTTACCGAACTCAGATTGGGCCGACCACTAAACCCGAAGAAATCACATCAAGGAGAGAGCTTTGCCCAATCACACCAAGCCCAAAGATATGACTTCCAAGAGAGGGGAAGCTCTATGACCAACCCCAACTATCCATGCATGAGTGTGGGCTTCCCTAGATGGGAAGAAGGAGACCCGATTGGTTGGATCTTACGTGCGGAGCGATATTTTCGGTACCATAAAACTGCGGATGCATCTATGGTGAAAATTGCAGCTATACATCTTGAAGAGGATGCTATACAGTGGTTTGACTGGTTTGAACATACTTATGGAGTCCTTTTATGGCGACAATTCAAAGAAGGACTGCTGATCCGCTTCAAACCAATCGATTACGAGAATATTGACGGACAACTAGTAAAGATCCGACAAACCTCTACCATTCAGGAGTATCAAACCAAGTTTGAAAGGTTACATAATCAAACTCATGATTGGTCTCAGAAACAGCTATTGAGGACCTTAATTGAGGGCTTGAAGCCGGAGATCCGAGGAGAAGTTAAAGCACGACAACCATATACGCTTATGGCAGTTATCTCTTTCGCACGACATCAAGAGGAGCGATTGAATCATGAAGCTTGGAGGACTAGAGTTGCTCCTCAACCAGAAATACTGAAGCCTTCAGCCCCCCCTACTATCGGTCGAGTCCCTGCACCAAAGAAGTTGACAAGAGAAGAGCTTCGGGAGCAATTTGCGAAGCGGTTATGTTGGCATTGCGACGAGCCATGGAGTTACAAGCATTGTTGTAGAAAAGGGAGACTTCTTATGATTGAACCAATAGAAGAAGAGGTCATTGAACATTCAGAAGAGAACCTTGAACATAAAGAAGATGTGGAAGAAGAGCCACAACTGACTGACGTTACAGTACACACACTAGCCGGCTACTCAAACCCGCAAACGATGAAAGTTGGAGGCCTTCTCAAACAACAACCGATCACTGTTCTCATCGACACGGGCAGTACTACTAATTTCCTAAATAGTAAGCTTGCTATTCAGATATCATTACCTATCAAGAATCGCTGCAGGTTTGATGTTAAGGTCACCAACGGACGGATTTTGAATTGTGATCGTAGGCGCCCGCAGGAGAAACTATTGCTGTGGGACCAAGAGATAATTGCAGATTTCTTCCTTCTCCCTCTTAACAATCATGAGGCCATGCTCAAAATTAAATGGTTGACGATATTAGGTGATATTTTCTAGAATTTTATGAAACTAATTATGAAATTTTACAGTAAGGAGAAACAGGTGACATTGCACGGGAAATGTGGGGGCGACATAACAACAATTTGTACACAACAAATGGAGAAGGTTTTGCATAATGCATGCAGCGGCTTTTCGGTACAACTTGAGCAGCAAACTAAGGGAGAGCCAACAGAATTTGAAGATCCAAATCTACTTCCTTTGCTTGCTGAATTTTCAAATATATTTGACGAACCACGCAACCTACCTCTTACCCGTCAGCATGATCATTGTATAACGATCCTTCCAGAAAAATCTTCAGCAAATGCTCAGCCATATCAGTATCAACATCTTTAGAAGGATGAAATAGAAAGAATTATAAAAGAGATGCCTGAAACATGAGTTATTCGGCCAAGTTGCAATCTCTACTCTTCATCGGTGCTACTTGTACGCAAGAAGGATGGAACAAGGCGATTATGTGTTGATTACCGAGCTCTCAATGGCATAACCATCAAGGAAAAATACCTTATTCTAGTAGTAAATGAATTGCTAGATGAAAGGGAGCACAAATCTTCACAAAGCTGGACCTTTGATCCGGGTATCATCAAATACAAGCGTGCGAAGAAGACATACCGAAAACCACCTTTTGAACACTCAACAACCACTATGAATTTTTTGCTTTCTTCAACAGAAGGTGGAATATCTTGGGCATATCATATCAGAGGAAGGTATGGCAGTGGACCCCTTCAAAATTAGAGCAATGTAAAACTTGTCGATCCCGAGAAACATAAAATTGCTACATGGCTTTCTAGGTTTAACAGGCTACTACCGCAAGTACATGAAAAACTATGGAAAGATCAATGCACCACTTACTTCCTGACCGGAAAAAGATGTCTTCCAATGGTTGGATAGAGCCTCCACTTCTTTCGACAAACTTAAGGCAGCCATGACGACGATGCCGGTGCTAACACTACCAGATTTCAACCGACCCTTCATTATTGAGGTCGACGCATTTGGAGTCGGAATTTGAGCCATTCTCATGCAAGATGGTTGATCACTCGCATACACTAGCAAAACATTATCTCCCTCCCATCAAAATAAGTCAATATATGATAAGGAGATGCTCACCATTGTGCGCGCAACAACGAGGTGGAGACCCTACTTGATCGGTCAACGATTTCAAATTAAAACCGACCATAAAAGCCTAAAGTACTTTTTGGAGTGAAAGATATCATCCCCTGATCAGCAAAAATGGGTAACAAAACTTCTTGGATTTGATTATGAAATAACTTACAAAAAGGGAAAAGAGAATATTCTTGTAGATACGCTTTCGCAGCTACCCGAGCAAGCTGAAGTTTCGGCCGTTTCACTTCCGACTAGCGACTTCCTTGAGGATATTAAGATGGAATGACAGGAAGATTCAGAGACTAGTAAGATTATCAAAAATTTGGAGGAAGCACCAAGCTCCGTGGCTCATTACAATTGGGACTCAAAAGAATTACACTATAAGGGACGCATTGTGCTTATGATAAATTCTACTTGCATCTTCACGAGCAGATTTTGGACAAAGTTATTCCATATGCAGGGTACTAAATTGAAAAGGAGTATGGCATATCACCCACAAATGAATGGCCAGACAAAAGTTGTAAATAGGCGCTTGGAGACAGCCCAAAGCCACCCACCAAATATGACTATCCAAGGAGAACTCCAAACCCAGCCAAGTGCCATTATTGATCGATAGATCGTGACTCGACGACATTGACCCACTACTAAAGTGCTAATACAGTGGGTGAACCTACCAACAGAAGATGCCACTTGGGAGAACTATGACGACTTGAAGATCAAATTCTCAAAATTCATGAATCGTCAGCCTCGAGGAGAAGGCTGATTTGAAGAGGGCGGGTCTGTTATGACTCTAGCTAGGAGAGTCCTAATTGAGAGGGACATTCATGTAAAACCTACCTAAGCCAACCCCTATTAAAGAGGTGAAGAGGCCGGCTAGGGTTAGGAGGTTGTTTCTTAGAGATGAATTAGGAGTTGTAAAGGAATAGGAGTCTTGAGTAGAAGTCCAATTAGGAGTTGGTTAGAAGTAGGAGTCTTGAGTAGGAGTCCGATTAGGAGTTAGGGTTTAGAAACCCTATAAATAGCCATGTATTTCTCCTCTTTTGATAAGCAATAGATGAATCTTTTCTGCAGCCTTTGAGCAGCAACTTGGAGGGAGGAACCCCTATAGAGTTCCAAGGAGGCCGATCCCCTAAAGAGATCAACCCCAAGTTTAGAATCTGCAAGGGTTCTAACACCGTCGAGCCGTGAGCATCGCTATAGTAAAGGGAAACTTCTTATGATTGAACCAGTAGAAGAAGAGGTCATTGAATATCCAAAAGAGAGCCTTAAACTTGAAGAAGGAGATGCAGAAGAAGAGCCACAACCGACCGAAGTTACGGTACATGCACTAGCCGACTACTCAAACCCGCAAATGATGAAAGTTAGAGGCCTTCTCAAACAACAACCGATCACTGTTCTCATCGACACGGGCAATACTAATAACTTCATAAACAGTAAGGTTGCTGTCCGAATGGCCTTACCTATTAAGAATTGCATCAGGTTTGACGTTAAGGTCACCGACGGATGGATTTTGAAGTATGATCGTAGGAGCCCATGAGTGAAACTGTTGCTATAGGGCCAAGAGATAATTACATATTTCTTCCTCCTCTCTCTTAATGATCATGAGGCCATGCTCAGAATTAAATGGTTGACAACAGTAGGTGATGTTTCTTGAAATTTTATGCAACTAATTATGAAATTTTATAGTAAGGAGAAACAAGTGATACTGCCCAGGAAACATGGGGGCGACGTAATGACGATTTGCACACAACAAATGGAGAAGGTTTTGCATAAAGCATGCAGTAGCTTTTTGGTACAACTTGAGCAACAAACTATAAGAGAGCCAATAGAATTTGAAGATCCAAACCTACTTCCTTTGCTTGCTGAATTTTCAGATATATTTGACTAACCGCATAACCTACATCTTACCCGTCGGCATGATCATTATATAACGATTCTTCCAAGAAAACCTCCAGAAAATACTCAGCTATATCAGTATCTACATCTCCAGAAGGATGAAATAGAAAGGATTGTAAAAGAAATGCTTGAAACAGGAGTTATTCGGCCAAGTTGCAGCCTCTACTCTTCACCAGTGCTGCTTGTACGTAAGAAGGATGCAACATGGCAAATATGCATTGATTACCGAGCTCTCAATGGCATAACCATCAAGGATAAATACCCTATTCTAGTAATAGATGAATTGCTAGATGAAAGGGAGCACAAATCTTCATAAAGCTAGACCTTTGATCCAGGTATCATCAAATACGAGTGTGTGAAAAAGCATACCGAAAGACCCCTTTCAAACACATAATGGCCACTATAAATTTTTGCTTTCTTCAACAAAAGATGGAATATCTTGGGCATATCATTTCAGAGGAAGGTGTGATGGTGGACCCCTCCAAAATAGAAGCAATGCAGAACTGGCAGACCCCGAGGAACATAAAATTGCTACATGGATTTCTGGGTTTAATAGGCTACTACAGCAAGTTCATGAAAAACTATGGAAAGATCAGCACACCACTTACTTCCTTACTGAAAAAAGATATCTTCTAATGGTCAAACAAAGCCTTCGCGGGCTTCGACAAACTTAAGGCAGCCATGACGACGACGCCGGTGCTAGCACAACCAGATTTCAATTGACCCTTCATTATTGAGGCCAATGCATTTGGAGTCAAAATTGGAGCCATTCTCATGCAAGATGGTCGACCACTCGCATACACTAGCAAAGCATTGTCTCCCTCCCATCAAAATATGCCAACATATGATAAATAGATGCTCGCCATTGTGCACGCAGTAACTTGGTGGAGACCCTACTTGATCAGTCGATGATTTCAAATTAAAACTGACCATAAAAGCCTCAAGTACTTTTTGGAGCAAAAGCATCCTTTGAGTAGCAAAAATGGATAACAAAACTTCTTGGATTTGATTATGAAATAACTTACAAAAAGTGGAAAGAGAATGTTATTGCAGATGTGCTTTCGTAACTACCCAAGCAAGCTGAAATTTCGATCGTTTCACTTCCGACCAGCGACTTCCTTGAGGATATTAAGATGAAATGGTAGGAAGATTCGGAGACTAGTAAGATAAAACAAAAATTGGAGAAAGCACCAAGCTTTGTGGCTCATTACAATTGGGACTTAAAAGAATTACACTATAAGGGACGCATTGTGCTTGTGATAAATTCTACTTGCATATTCACGAGCAGATTTTGGACAAAGTTATTCTATATGCAGGGTACTAAATTGAAAAAGAGTACGGTATATCACCCACAAACCGACGGCTAGACGAAAGTTGTAAATAGGTGCTTGGAGATAGCCCAAAGCCACCCACCAAATATGACTACCCAAGGAGAACTCCAGACCTAGTCAAGTGCCATTATTAATCGACGGAACATGACTCGACGATGACGACCCACTACTGAAGTGCTAATATAGTGGGCGAACCTACCAACAAAAGATGCCACTTGGGAGAACTATGACGACTTGAAGATCAAATTCTCAGAATTCATGAATCGTCAACCTCAAGGATAAGGCTGATTTGAAGAGGGTGTGTCTGTTAGGACTCTAACTAGGAGAGTCCTAATAGAGAGGGACATTCATGTAAAATCTACCTAAGCCAACCCCTATTAAAGAGGTGAAGAGGTTGGCTAGGGTTAGGAGGTTATTTCTTAGAGAAGAATTTGGAGTTGTAAAGGAATACGAGTCTTGAGTAGGAGTCATATTAGGAGTTAGGGTTTGGAAGCCCTATAAATAGCCTTGTATTCCTTCTCTTTTCATAAGCAATAGATGAATCTTTTATGCAGCCTTTGAGCAACAACTTGGAGAGAGGAACCCCTATAGAGTTCCAAGGAGGCCGATCCCATAAAGAGATAAACCCCAAGTTTAGAATCTGCAAGGGTTCTACCAGTTACCTCTTAGCTACTAAGCCTTGCTTTATAGGACTTTATCTTTTCATCTACTCTGATCTTTTTCTTAAAGATCCACTTGCAACCGATGGGTACAATACCTTCGGGCGCATCAACTAGGTTCCAAACCTTGTTAGAGTACATAGAATCCTTCTCAAAATTCATGACTTCTTGCTACTTCCCGGAGTCTATACTCATAATAGCCTCCTCGTAGGTCTGAGGATCAATATCCTCAACATCCTCTCCTCTAATATATCCAACAAATCTCTCAGGAGGATGGGATACTTTATCGGACCTACATAAAGTTGGAACTTATATATTAGGTACCTAAATAAACTCGGGTTGTAGGGTGGTACTTGAGCTAGGTTCTCCAACCTCGCTCAATTCTATCATGCTCCCATTGTCTCCACCAAGAATGTGTTTTTTCTCAAGGAATATTGCTCTCTTGGCTACAAAGACCTTTTGGTCCTCGAGATGATAGAAATTATACCCACAAGTTTCCTTGGGGTATCCCATGAACTTGCACCGCTCCGTCCTTGATTCCAACTTATTGGGGTTGTGTCTTTTAATGGAGATGTATCTAGATAACAAAGTATTTACTATGGATAATATTCCTATATCATTCATAATGATCATGATGTTATCCACATATAATACCAAAAAGGTGATAGCGCTCTCACTTACCTTCTTGTACATACAAGGCTCATCTTTATTCTTAACGAAGTTATAAGATCTGATTGCCTCATCAAATCTTATGTTCCAACTTCGGGAAGCTTGCTTTAGTTTATAAATGGATCTAAGAAACTTGCACACCTTATTTGGGCAGTCCTTGGACACGAATCCCTTGGATTTTATCATATAAATCTCCTCCTCGAGGTTCTTATTGAGGAATGCAGATTTCACATCTATCTGCTATATTTTATAATTATATTGTGCTGCAATAGCTAATAAAATTTGGATAGATTTTAGCATTACTATGGGTGAGAAGGTTTCGTCATAGTCAACATCTTGCCTTTGACGATACCTCTTAGCCACTAGCCTTGCTTTATAGGTCTCTATCTTTTCATCTACTCTGATCTTTTTTTTAAAGATCCACTTGCAACTGATGGGTACAATACCTTCGGGCGCATCAACTAGGTTCCAAACCTTGTTAGAGTACATGGAATCATTCTCAGAATTCATGGCTTCTTGCCACTTCCCATAGTCTATACTCATAATAGCCTCCTCGTAGGTCTGAGGATCAATATCCTCAATATCTTCTCCTCTAATATATCCAAAATATCTCTCAGGAGGTAGGGATACTCTGCCAGACCTATGTAAAGCTGGAACTTGGGTATTAGGTCCTTAAACAAACTCGGGTTATAGGGTAGTGCTTGAGCTAGGTTCTCCAACCTCGCTCAATTATATCATGCTCCCATTGTCTCCGCCAAGAATTTGTTCCTTCTCAAGGAACATTGCTCTCTTGGCTACAAAGACCTTTTGGCCCTCAAGATGATAGAAATAAAACCCATAAGTTTTCTTGGGGTATCCCATGAACTTGCACCGCTCCGTCCTTGATTCCAACTTATCGGGGTTGTGTCTTTTAACGTGGGCAGGGCAACCCCAAATCTTAACAATCTTAAGATCATGCTTCTTCCCTTTCCATATCTCATATGGTGTAGACACTATCGACTTAGTTGGAACTCTGTTAAAAGGGGAAGCACAGTATCTAGGGAATATCCCTAGAATAAGATGGGTAGGTAAGCGAAACTCATCATGGATCGTACCATGTCTAACAATATATGATTTCTCTTTTCAGACACACCATTGAGTTGAGGTGTATAAGAAGGTATCCATTGGGATAAAATCTCATAGTCCTTAAGGAATTGGGTAAACTCTATACTTAAGTACTCACCTCCATGATTTGATCGAAGAGTCTAAATACTCTTTCGAGTTTGGTTCTCCACTTCATTCTTATATTCTCTAAATCATTGTTAGGACTCTAGCTAGAAGAGTCCTAATTGAGAGGGACATTCATGTAAAACCTACCTATGCCAACCCCTATTAAAGAGGTGAAGAGGCCGGCTAGGGTTAAGAGGATGTTTCTTAGAGAAGAATTAGGAGTTGTAAAGGAATAGGAGTCTTGAATAGGAGTCCTATTAGGAGTTTGTTAGAAGTAGGAGTCTTGAGTAAGAGTCCTATTAAGAGTTAGGGTTTAGAAGCCCTATAAATAGTCATGTATTCTACCTCTTTTCATAAGCAATAGATGAATCTTTTCTGCAGCCTTTGAGCAGCAACTTGGAGGGAGGAACCTCTATAGAGTTCCAAGGAGGCCGATCCCCTAAAGAGATCAACCCTAAGTTTAGAATCTGCAAGGGTTCTAACACCTGGTATCAGAGCAGTGTTCTTGGCATCTCACTGCCCTTCCATAGCCATCCATCAACCCTCCACAACCGCCCAAAGCAATTCCCACAATTGCTTAAAAGATCGTTGCCAAATTCCACCGTCATCTCCACCACCACGAATCATCCTTTGATCTCCCCGTGAATTGCAATAGGTTCTGTTTTTCTACCTTACTACTGCTGCAATTTAGTTATCCTTATTTGAAAATCCCAAAAAAATTATTCCTACATTGCTGCATAAACTTTTCGTCATAAAGTTTTCATTTCTACGACGAAAGATACATTGCAGAATTCCAACCGTATAGCACCGTCTGTTTGATCTTGATACTATGTTTTTTCTATCCAAATCTTTACAAAATTTTTATGACATCTTTAGCATTTCCTAACAGAAGATTTCCTTTGGTTTTGTCAAAAAATTCTCAATATAAACAATTGATATTTTACGCTAATCTGCTATACTTGAAAATCTACACTATAAAATTTCAATCGCATAGCACTGATTGTTTGATCTTGATACTATGTTGTTTCTATCCAAATCTCTACGAAATTTTTATGATAGCTTTGACAATTCCTAATAATGGATTTCCCTTTAGTTTCATCAAAAAATTCTCAATATAAACCATTGATCTTTTATGTCCAATCGGCTATACTTAAAAATCTATGCTGTAGGAAGTTTCAGCCACCTATTGTTGCCTTAACCCATCAAAGATTGATCTATTAAGGAATTCATCTCTAAAAACGATTTTGTGTTGCTGTAAATTTTCGTCATAAACCACTGAAATTTTTTGAAAAGAATTCTACAATCGCAACTTGCACCAATTTCCTTGCTATTATACTACCGAAATTTTCTTGATTAAATTAGACATCCTTGCTGTCATATAAACTATGATTTTGCTATCAATTCCTTCCTCAATTCTCTCATATTTTTTGTGAAAATTACGTCGAGAAACCATAGTTTATTCGATGACAATTCTACTCTTACAAGACAGCACATACTTGCTACAACTTCCGCTGATTTTTATCAAACCATTGCTACCATCTACCACATATCCAAAACTTTCATCCACAGCCCTAAAACTCCACCAAAGCACACCCTCAAACTACACCCAAAATAGCCACAAAACAAGCCTAAACCATAGCCAACATCCACCAATCCACCAACCCTTTCGACCATCACATCTCTCAACCAATACATGCCTTTAACCCGACAACAAAAGAGAGATCTTAACATCACAGATTTGGTGGCATATACTATGGCATCTGAGGAGGTAATCAATGCTAAATTCGAAGTCTTTGAGGCGTGAATTGAGGATAAGATTCGGACGCTCTTTACCGAACTCAGATTGGGCCGACCACTGAGCCCGAAGAAATCACATCAAGGAGAGAGCTTTGCCCAATCGCACCAAGCCCGAAGATATGACTTCTAAGAGAGGGGAAGCTCTATTGACCCCAACTATCCATGCATGAGAGTGGACTTTCCTAGATGGGAAGAAGGAGACCCGATTGGTTGGATCTCACGTACGGAGCGATATTTTCGGTACCACAAAACCGCGGATGCATCTATGGTGAAAATTGCAGCTATACATCTTGAAGGGGATGCTATACAATGGTTTGACTAGTTTGAACATACTTATGGAGTCCTTTCATGGTGACAATTCAAAGAAAGACTGCTGATCCGCTTTAGACCAACCAATTATGAGAATATTGACGGACAACTAGCAAAGATCTGACAAACCTCCACCATTCAGGAGTACCAAACCAGGTTTGAAAGGTTATCTAATCAAACTCATGATTGGTCTCAAAAACAGCTATTGAGGACCTTCATTGAGGGCTTGAAGCCGGAGATCCGAGGAGAAGTTAAAGCGCGACAACCGTATACGCTTATGGCAACCATCTCTTTCGCACGACATCAAGAGGAGCAATTGAACCATGAAGCTCGGAGGACTAGGGTCACTCCTCAACCAATAATATTGAAGCCCTCAGCCCCCCCTACTGTCGACCAGGTCCCTACACCAAAGGGGTTAACAAGAGAAGGTCTTTGGGAGCGATATGCGAAGGGGTTATGTTGGCATTATGACGAGCCGTGGAGCCGTGAGCATCGCTGTAGTAAAGGGAGACTTCTTATAATTGAACCAATAGAAGAAGAGGTCATTGAACATCCAAAAGAGAGCCTTGAACATGAAGAAGAAGATGTAGAAGAAGAGCCACAACCGACCGAAGTTATGGTACATACACTATCCGGCTACTCAAACCCGCAAACGATGAAAGTTAGAGGCCTTCTCAAACAACAATTGATCACTGTTCTCATCGACACAGGCAGTACTAATAACTTTTTAAATAATAAGGTTACTATCCATATGGCCTTACCTATCGAGAATTGCAGCAGGTTTGACGTTAAGGTTGTCGATAGATGGATTTTGAAGTATGATCGTAGGTGCCCGCAAGTGAAACTGTTGCTGATCATGAGGCCTTCCCAAGAGATAATTTGTTAGAACCCTTGCAAATTCTAAACTTGGGGTTGATCTCTTTAGGGGATCAGCCTCCTTGGAACTCTATAGGGGTTCCTCCCTCCAAGTTGCTGCTCAAAGGCTGCAGAAAAGATTCATCTATTGCTTTTTGAAAAGAGAAAGAATACATGGCTATTTATAGGGCTTCTAAACCCTAACTCCTAATAATACTCCTACTTAAGACTCTTACTTTTAACCAACTCCTAATAGGACTCCTAGTCAAGACTCCTATTCCCTTACAACTCCTAATTCTTTTCTAAGAAAATACCTCCTACATGAATGCCCCTCTCAATTAGGACTCTCCTAGCTAGAGTCCTAACAGAATGTCCCTCTCAATTAGGACTCTCCTAGCTAGAGTCCTAATAGTTTTACATGGATGTCCCTCTCAATTAGGACTCTCCTAGCTAGAGTCCTAATAGTTTTACATGAATGTCCCTCTCAATTAGGACTCTCTAAGCTAGAGTCCTAACAGACCCGCCCTCTTCAAATCAGCCTTGTCCTCGAGGCTGATGATTCATGAATTCTGGGAATTTGATCTTCAAGTCGTCATAGTTCTCCCAAGTGGCATCTTCTATTGGTAGGTTCGCCCATTATATTAGAACTTCATAAGTGGGTCGTCGTCGTCGAGTCACGATCCATCGATCAATAATAGCACTTCGCTGGGTCTGGAGTTCTCTTTGGGAAGTCATATTTGGTGGGTGGCTATGGGATGTCTTCAAGCACCTATTTACAACTGTCTCGCCGTCGATTTGTGGGTGATATGTCATACTCCTTTTCAATTTAGTACCCTGCATATAGAATAACTTGGTCCAAAATCTACTCGTGAAGATGCAAGTAGAATTTATCATAAGCATAATGCGTCCCTTATAGTGTAATTCTTTTGAGTCCCAATTGTAATGAGCCACGGAGCTTGGTGCTTCCTCCAATTTTTTTATAATCTTACTAGTCTCTGAATCTTCCTGCCATTCCATCTTAATATCCTTAAGAAAGTTGCTGGTCGGAAGTGAAATAGCCGAAACTTCAACTTGCTCGGGTAGCTGCGAAAGCGCATTTGCAAAAACATTCTCTTTCCCCTTTTTGTAAGTTATTTCATAATCAAATCTAAGAAGTTTTGTTACCCATTTTTGCTGCTCAGGGGATGATATCTTTCATTCCAAAAAGTTTTCGAGGCTTTTATGGTTGGTTTTAATTTGAAATCGTCGACCAATCAAGTAGGGTCTCCACCTCGTTGCTACGCGCACAATGGCAAGCATCTCCTTATCATATGTTGACTTATTTTGATGGGAAAGATAATGCCTTGCTAGTGTATGTGAGTGGTTGACCATCTTGCATGAGAATGGCTCCAATTCCGACTCTAGATGCGTCGGCCTCAATAATGAAGGGTCGGTTGAAATCTGGTAGTGTTAGCACCGGCATCGTCGTCATGGCTATCTTAAGTTTGTCGAAGGCAGCGGAGGCTCTGTCCGACCATTGGAAGACATCTTTTTTCAGTAAGGAAGTAACTGGTGCACTAATCTCTCCATAGTTTTTCACGAACTTACAGTAGTAGCCTGTTAAACCCAGAAAGCCATGTAGCAATTTTATGTTCCTCGAGGTCAGCCAGTTTTGCATTACTCCAATTTTGAAGGGGTCTACTGCCACACCTTCCTCTGATATGATATGCCCAAGATATTCCACCTTCTTTTGAAGAAAGCAAAAATTCATAGTGGTTGTTGTATGTTCAAAAGGTGGATTTCGGTATGTCTTCTTCGTATACTCGTATTTGATGATACCCGGATCGAAGGTCCAGCTTTGTGAAGATTTGTGCTCCCTTAGCAACTCATCTACTACTAGAATAGGGTATTTATCCTTGATGGTTATGCCATTGAGAGCTCGGTAATCAACACATAATCGCCATATTCCATCCTTCTTTCGTATGAGGAGCACCGGTGAAGAGTAGGGGCTGCAACATGGCCGAATAACTCTTGTTTTGAGCATCTCATTTACAATCCTTTCTATTTCATCCTTCTAGAGATGTGAATACTGATATGGCTGAGCATTTGCTAGAGATTTTCCTGGAAGAATTGTTATACAATGATCATGCCGACGGGTAAGAGGTAGGTTGCGCGGTTCGTCAAATATAACTGAAAATTCAGCAAGCAAAGGAAGTAGATTTGGATCTTCAAATTTTTTTGGCTCTCCCTTAGTTTGCTGCTCAAGTTGTTCCAAAAAGCCGCTGCATGCTTTATGCAAAACCTTCTCCATTTGTTGTGTGCAAATCGTCATTACGTCGCCCTCACATTTCCCGTGCAGTATCACCTGTTTCTCCTTACTATAAAATTTTATAATTAGTTGCATAAAATTCCAAAAAATATCACCTAATGTCGTCAACCATTTAATTATGAACATGGCCTTATGATCATTAGGAGGGAGAAGGAAGAAATCTGCAATTATCTCTTGGTCCTATAGCAATAGTTTCTCCTGCGTGCGCCTACGATCACAATTCAAAATCCGTCCGTCGACGACCTTAACGTCAAACCTGCTGCAATTCTCAATAGGTAAGGCTATCTAGATAGTAACCTTACTGTTTATAAAGTATCACCTAATGTCATCAACCATTTAATTCTGAGTATGGCCTCATGATCATCAAGAGGGAGGAGGAAGAAATCTGCAATTATCTCTTGGTCCTGCAACAATAGTTTCACTTGAGGGCACCTATGATCACACTTCAAAATCCGTCCGTTAGCGACCTTAATGACAAACCTGATGCAATTCTCAATAGGTAAGTTCATATGGACAGCAACCTTACTATTTAGGAAGTTATTAGTGCTGCCCGTGTCGATGAGAACAGTGATAAGTTGTTGTTTGAGAAGGCCTCCAACTTTCATCGTTTGCAGGTTTGAGTAGCCAGCTAGTGTATGTACCGTAACTTCGGTCGGTTGTGGCTCTTCTTCTGCATCTTCTTCTTCATGTTCAAGGCTCTCTTTTCGATGTTCAATGACCTCTTCTTCTATCGGTTCAATCATAAGAAGTCCCCCTTTACTACAGTGATGCTCATGGCTCCACGGCTCGTCACAATGCCAACATAACCCCTTCGCATATCACTCCCGAAGCTCTTCTCTTATTAAACTCTTTGGTGTAGGGACTTGGTCGATAGTAGGGGGGGCTGAAGGCTTCAATATTACTGGTTGAGGAGCGACCGTAGTCCTCCGAGCTTCATGGTTCAATTGCTCCTCTTGATGTTGTGCGAAAGAGATGGCTGCCATAAGCGTATACGGTTGTCGCGCTTTAACTTCTCCTCGGACCTTTGGCTTCAAGCCCTCAATGAAGGTCCTCAATAGCTGTTTTTGAGACCAATCATGAGTTTGATTAGATAACCTTTCAAACCTGGTTTGGTACTCCTGAATGGTAGAGGTTTGTCGGATCTTTGCTAGTTGTTCGTCAATATTCTCGTAATCGGTTGGTCTGAAGCGAATCAACAGTCCTTTTTTGAATTGTCGCCATGAAAGGACTCCATAAGTATGTTCAAACCAATCAAACCACTGTATAGCATCCCCTTCAAGATGTATAGCTACAATTTTCACCATAGATACATCCGCGGTTTTGTGGTACCGAAAATATCGCTCCGCGCGCGAGATCCAACCAATCGGGTCTCCTTCTTCCCATCTAGGGAAGTCCACTCTCATGTATGGATAGTTGGAGTCAGTCATATAGCCTCCCCTCCCTTGGAAGTCATCTCTTCGGGCTTGGTGTGATTGGGTAAAGCTCTCTCCTTGATATGATTTCTTCGGGCTTAGTGGTCGGCCCAATCTGAGTTCGGTAAAGAGCATCCGAATCTTATCCTCTATTCGCGCCTCCAAAGCTTCGAATTTAGCATTGATTGCCTCCTTAGATGCCATAGTATATGCCCCTAAATCTATGATGTTCAGATCTCTCTTTTGTTGTTGGGTTAAAGGCATGTATAGGTTGAGAGAAGTGATGGTTGAAAGGGTTAGTGGATTGGTGGATGTAGGCTGCGGTTTAGGCTTGTTTTGTGGCTGTTTTGGGTGCAGTTTGAGGGTGTGGTTTGATAGAGTTTTAGGGTTGTGGATGAAAGTTTTGGATCTGTGGTAGATGGTAGCAAAGGTTTGACAAAAATCCGTGAAAGTTGCAGCAAGTATGTGCTGTCTTGTAAGAGTAGAATTGTCGTCGAAGAAACAACGGTTTCTCGACGTAATTTCCACCAAAAACTTGAGAAAATTGAGGAGGGAATTGATAGAAAAATCACAGTTTATATGACAGTAAGGATATCTAATTTAATCAAGAAAATTTCGGCAGTATAACAGCAAGGAAATTGGTGCAAGTTGCAATTGCAGAATTATCGTCAAAAAATTTCACCGGGTTACGATGAAAATTTGCAGCAACATAAAATCATTTTTAGAGATGAATTTCTTAATAGATCAATCCTAGATGGAAGCCAAGATGATCTATGAAGTGTATAAGAAATTTCATTCAAAAAAGATTGCAAATAGATGGGTTAAGGCAACGATATGCAGCTGAAATTTTCTACAGCATAGATTTTCAAGTGCAGCAGATTGGACATAAAAGATCAGTAGTTTATATTGAGAATTTTTCGATAAAACCAAAGGGAAATCCACTGTTAGGAAGTGTCAAAGATGTCATAAAAATTTGTAGAAATTTGGATAGAAAAAGTACAGTAGCAAGATCAAACAGATGGTGCTATGCGGCTTGAATTCTGCAATTCAAGTGTAGCAGATTGGACATAAAAGATCAGTAGTTTATATTGAGAATTTTTTAATGAAACGAAAGGGAAATCTACTGTTAGGAAGTGTCAAAGATGTCATAAAAATTTCGTAGAAATTTGGATAGAAAAAGCAGAGTAGCAAGATCAAACAGATGGTGCTACGCGGTTGGAATTCTGCAATGTATCTTTCGTCGTAGAGATGAAAACTTTGTGACGAAAAGTTTATGCAGCAATATAAGAATAATTTTTTTTTTTTTTTGGATTTTCAAATAAGGATAACTAAATTGCAGCAGCAGTAAGGTAGGAAACCAAAACCTGTTGCAATTCACGGGGAGATCAAAGGATGATCCGCGGTGGTGGAGATGATGGCGGAATTCGGTGACGATCTTTTAAGCAATTGTGGGAATTGCTTTGGATGGTTGTAGAGGGTTGATGGATGGCTGTGGAAGGGCAGCGAGACACCAAGAATGCTGCTCTGATACCAGGTGTTAGAACCCTTGCAGATTCTAAACTTGGAGTTGATCTCTTTAGGGGATCGGCCTCCTTGGAACACTATAGGGGTTCCTCCCTCCAAGTTGCTGCTCAAAGGCTGCAGAAAAGATTCATCTATTGCTTTTTGAAAAGAGAAAGAATGCATGGCTATTTATAGGGCTTCTAAACCCTAACTCCTAATAGGACTCCTACTTAAGACTCTTACTTCTAACCAACTCCTAATAGGACTCCTAGTCAAGACTCCTATTCCCTTACAACTCCTAATTCTTTTCTAAGAAAACACCTCCTACATGAATGCCCCTCTCAATTAGGACTCTCCTAGCTAGAGTCCTAACAGAATGTCCCTCTCAATTAGGACTCTCCTAGCTAGAGTCCTAATAGTTTTACATGGATGTCCCTCTCAATTAGGACTCTCCTAGCTAGAGTCCTAATAGTTTTACATGAATGTCCATCTCAATTAGGACTCTCTAAGTTAGAGTCCTAACATAATTGCATATTTCTTCCTTCTCCCTCTTGATGATCATGAGGCCATGCTCATAATTAAATGGTTGATGACATTAGGTGATATTTCTTTGAATTTTATGCAACTAATTATGAAATTTTACAATAAGGAGAAACATGTGATACTGAACGGGAAACGTGGGGGCGACGTAATGACGATTTGCACACAACAAATGGAGAAAGTTTTGCATAAAGTATACAGCGGCTTTTTGGTACAACTTGAGCAGCAAACTAAGGGAGAGCCAATAGAATTTGAAGATCTAAACCTACTTCCTTTGTTTGTTGAATTTTCAGATATATTTGACGAACCGCACAACCTACCTCTTACCCGTCGGCATGATCATTATATAATGATTCTTTCAGGCAAACCTCCAGCAAATACTCGGTCATATCAGTATCTACATCTCCAGAAGGATGAAATAGAAAGGATTATAAAAGAGATGCTAAAAACAGGAGTTATTCGGCCAAGTTGCAACCTCTACTCTTCACCGGTGCTACTTGTTCGCAAGAAGGATGGAACATGGCAAATATGCATTGATTATTGAGCTCTCAATGGCATAACCATCAAGGATAAATACCCTATTCTAGTAGTAGATGAATTGCTAGACGAAAGGGAGCACAAATCTTCACAAAGCTGGACCTTCGATCTGGGTATTATCAAATATGAGTGTACAAAGAAGTCATACCGAAAACCGCCTTTTGAACACACAACGGCCACTACGAATTTTTACTTTCTTCAACAAAAGGTGGAATATCTTGGGCATATCATATCAGAGGAAGGTGTAACGGTGGACCCCTTCAAAATTAAAGCAATGCAAAACTGGCCTACCCCGAGGAACATAAAATTGTTACATGGCTTTTTGGGTTTAACAGGCTACTACCGTAAGTTCGTGAAAAACTATGGAAAGATCAGTGCACCACTTACTTCCTTACTGGAAAAAGATGTCTTCCAATGGTCGGATAGAGCCTCCATTGCCTTCGATAAACTTAAGGCAGCCATAATGACGACGTCGGTGCTAGCGCTACCAGATTTCAACCGACCCTTCATCATTAAGGCCGATGCATCTGGAGACAGAATGGGAGATGTTCTCATGCAAGATGGTCGACCACTCACATACATTCACAAGGCATTGTCTCCCCCTTATCAAAACATGTTAACATATGATAAGGAGATGCTCGCCACTGTGCAAGAGTAACAAGGTGGAGATCATACTTGATCAGGCAATACTTTCAAATCAAGACCGACCATAAAAGCCTAAAATATCTCTTGGAGCAGAAGATATCTTCCCCCGAGCAGCAAAAATGGCTACCTGAGCAAGCTGAATTTTTGATCATTTCACTTTCGACCAGCGACTTCCTTGAGGATATTAAGATGGAATGGCAGAAAGATTTGGAGACTAGTAAGATCATAAAAAAATTGGAGGAAGCACCAAGCTTCGTGGCTCATTACAATTGGGACTCACAAGAATTACACTATAAGGGACGCATTGTGCTTATAATAAATTCTACTTGCATCTTCATAAGCAGATTTTGGACAAAGTTATTCCATATGCAGAGTACTAAATTGAAAAGGAGTATGGCATATCACCCAAAAATCGACGGCCAGACAGAAGTTGTAAATAGGTGCTTGGAGACAGCCCAAAGCCACCCACCAAATAAGACTACCCAAGGAGAACTCTAGACCCAGCCAAGTGCCATTATTGATCGATGGATCGTGACTCGATGATGATGACCCACTACTAAAGTGCTAATACAATGGGTGAACCTACCAATAGAAGATGCCACTTGGGAGAATTATGATGACTTGAGGATCAAATTTTCAGAGTCATGAATCGTCAGCCTTGAGGACAAGACTGATTTGAAGAGGGCGAGTTTGTTAGGACTCTAGCTAGGAGAGTCCTAATTGAGAGGGACATTCATGTAAAACCTACCTATGCCAACCCCTATTAAAGAGGTGAAGAGGCCGGCTAGGGTTAGGAGGTTGTTTCTTATAGAAGAATTAGGAGTTGTAAAGGAATAGGAGTCTTGAGTAGGAGTCCTATTAGGAGTTGGTTAGAAGTAGGAGTCTTGAGTAAGAGTCCTATTAGGAGTTAGGGTTTAGAAGCCCTATAAATAGTCATGTATTCTTCCTCTTTTCATAAGCAATAGATGAATCTTTTCTGCAGCCTTTGAGCATCAACTTGGAGGGAGGAACCTCTATAGAGTTCCAAAGAGGCCGATCCCTTAAAGAGATCAACCCCAAGTTTAGAATCTGCAAGGGTTCTAACAATTGCTCAAAGGCCTCGGACTTGTACTTCAATAAGTACATATATCCATATCTTGAGAAATCATCAGTGAAGATAATGGCGTAAGAGTAACCACCAATGGCATGAGTTGACATAGGTCCACATACATCACTATGTGTGAGTTCCAACAGCTCAGTGGCTCTCTCTCCAATTCCACTAAATGGAGAGTTGGTAATTTTTTCACGAAGGCAAGGCTCATAAGTTGTATATAACTCATAGTCGAATGGATCTAGATATCCATCCTTTAGCAATTTTTTAATCCTTCCCTCATGGATGTGATATAGCCTACAATGCCACAAGTATGCACTGTACACCTCATCTCGTTTCCTCTTAGACACACTTACATTCATGATATGTGAAGTAGTGTCTAGCATAAACAAACCATTATGCAATGTTCCTTTCGTGATAATTTCATTATCTAATAATATTGAATAATCATTATTCTTAGAAACTAATTTATTTCCACTAACTATCAAACATGAAATGGAGATAATATTTTTGATAATAAAGGAACAAAATAACATGCATCTAATGTAATAATAGCTCTACCAAGCATATGTAGGGCGACCTCGCCAATAGCTACTATAGCAACTTTTGCTCCATTGTCAATTTTGAGGTCCATCTCGCCTCTCGCCAATCTCCTAGGCCTTGCTAGAACCTACAATGAATTGCATATATAATAAGCACTACCGGTATCCAATACCCATGTGTTATCATAAGAGTTTGACAAATGGAGACTAGTCATGAATATACCTTAAGCTTCTCCAAGCTTCTGTTTCACCCTCTCTATAATGTACTCTTTGCAGTTCCTCTTTTAGTGCCCATCTTTGCAATCTTTACTTTACATGGTTTACCCTTGCCCTTCTTAAGGGACTTTTCTACTTTCGTTTTCTTTCTGGTCTCACCAACGTAGAGAACTGGCTTCTCCTTTTTGACAGTGCTCTTTGCCTCCCTCGATATATTGAGGAGCTTTAGGAGAGTCACCTCAAGCTTGTTTATATTAAAATATATTATGAACTATGAAAAGGAATCTGGTAGGGACTAAAGCACAATGTCTACACACTAGTTATCCTCTAGGACCATTCCTAGACCTATGAGTTTCTTTATCCACTCAATCATCTTTACGACATGGTTCTGAACCGATGTCCCCTCAGTCATCCTAACGCGAAAGAGGCTCTTAGATATCTTATATCATTGAGTCCTTCCCTATTCCTCAAACAGTTTGCAGACATGTAGAAGAATGGATCTGGCATCTATCTATTTCATGTTGTCTCTATAACTAAGTAGTTATAGAGCCCAACATGTAACACTGAGCAAGAGTGGAGTCATCAATGTATTTCACGTAGCAAGCGATCTCATCCTCGCTTGCCCCTTCCTCGAGCATAAGCATCACTGTATCGAGGACATATGTGATTTTCTCCACCGTGAGAACAATTCTCAAGTTGTGGAGCCAATTCGTGTAATTTGGACCAGTGAGGCGGTTGACATCAAGTATGCCACGTAAGGGATTTGAAAGCGATATTTTATAAAAATAAAGATGCAGTAGAAATAAATAACATGTAGATTTTGTAGAAAGAAACAATCAAGATATAGACTTCTATCTTAATATGCTCCCACTATTTTACTGACAAGTCACACGACACCCTCAGCATGTGAAACGAAAATCTCCAGCAGACTTCTAGTGGGGATCAGGATCCAATCAGCGTCTTAATGTAACCTCGAGGGACTCGACCAATCACACTAAGCCCGAAAGGTAGGGAACTCCTGTCGATCACAACACCATGTGATTCCCATCCTGTTCGTCCTCCGAATCACCATGGTCTTGAGGGACTCCACCAACCATGATGTTCGGTTAAGTCAATACCATTGTTACAAGATGAGTTTGATTCGATGATATACCCTCGAGGGACTCGACCAAGCATACCATGTCCTTAGGTCATCGGTGACATCTCTATGTCATAGGTAAGATAGCGAATCGCGATGTAGGTGAGCCTCGAGGGACCCGACCAACTCAACCTATACCGGGAATCGGTCCCTACCTATAACAATGAAAGGCCACGTGGGTCAATCTAATTGTCTCACTTTTACCGACTTAATATTATCGAGAGAAGGGTTTCCAAGATTTGGTCTCCTAATATGACATGTCATACATATACATATTTAATATATATCCATATCGCATGCAAATATATATATATATATATATATATTTATTTATTTATATTTATATGTATACATATCTAGTAGGTATAAAGTAATTATACTAGATGATCATGGACCACAACCTAATCTGATCAGGCCCGAGCCAATGGGCCTAATCACTTATCTCAAGATCTATGTGTGCAGCGGGGCATCTCCATGCCCTATGATCGTCCATCTTGTCCTCATCGGTTCCATCGACATCTAACGCATCTCCATACATCGCGATCGTCCATCTCGTGGGTCCCGCTATCGCTTCTATGCTCTCACTACGCCTCCTTATATGATTACAACTTAACCATAGGCATACAGGCCTAACAATAAACGAGAAATATAATGGAGGCTCATAGGCCCCAATAATAATAATCACAAATACACACATTACACGGTCCATGATCATCCGTCCACACATCTTATATCACATGTATAAATAATCATCATGTAGGACTACTAGATAATAATAAAAATAATAATCAATTAAACCTTTTAATTAATTAATATTTATGAAATTAGGGACATGTAGGGAATTTTATGATTTTTGAGGGGGTATTTTCATAATTTAGGAAAAAAAGATAGAATTTAGAATTTCTAAAATTCCGAGAGGCAAAACTATCTTTTGTCATAAAACCCTAATGCCCTTCTCCCTCTCCCCTACTGCTACTGTCGCCACCCTACTAGCGGCAGCATGTGCGGCGGGGGGACAGTGCATTGCCCTTGCATGTGGGCGATGTGCTCGCAGGTGGTGTGCTCGCGGCCTACGCCACCACTGTAGTTGGGCACACTCGGAGGCGAGCGCCCCTGCGGGCACCGCCACCCCTCCAAGCGGTTCTGCCTATGGGGTTGTTACTGCAACCACCGCCCCCGCGGGCGAGCAACGCTGGCTGCTTGCGGGTAGGCATCGCTGTGGGCGTTATGCCCATAGGCGGTAATCGCGGGTGTCGACGCCGCCCCTTGCACACCGTAGGCGGCTCTACCTATGAGCGACCGACCGCCTACGGCCATAATTGTGTGCAACAACTATTACTGTGCGCAGGTGGCTTGCTTGCCTGACCGTATGAGATATTTCTCTCATGATACTGAGAGTGGATGATCCTCTATCGACACTCAATAGCCATCGTAAGGTTGACTACCACTCCCAATGACCGACCGTACTTGATCTAGGACATCCAAACCTATCAGTCTAGTATCAAAGAATGGAGCACTCATAAAGGACATCCTTAGTGTCTCAAGTCTAAGGACCAAATACATCATTAAGACTATGGAATCACTATCAAACAATAAGGTATCATTAACCATCTAGCATTCCATAAGCGGATTAATTAGTGAACTCATTCCCCAATGAGCACCTGTATTGCATCCCTAGTGTCCCCACACGAGCAGCTATGAGATTAGCTGCATCCATCATATAGACGGGTATATAGTACACTAGTCTGTCCAATTATCTTGATGTCCCTCGTGAGTAACCTATGACTAGGATTATTTAGGATCTGTGTTTAAAGGCGAATCGGTCTCATTATCGTGATCTCATCACGATCCAATTCCCATTGTACAGATTCAAGGACATCACAATATATACATGCATATATGCAATAGTCAATATAAAGTGATAAATACCAAAGTATAATAAGCAAAATGATTGTGTGTCAAGTCATACATGTCATCACTCACGTGATTGACTTGCTGGGCACCTATAACTAGCAGTATAATAGATAGAAAAAGCATATATGGAACATGTCATCTCTTGGGTCATGCATTTATTTCTTAGTCTTCCAAGAAATAAAATTTTGTTGCATTATCTACAACCGAGGCTAAATATGTAATAGCAAGTACATGTTGTGCACAAGTTATTTGGATGAAAAATATTTTAGAATATTATGGGCTTTACTTCAAAAATAACTCTTGGTTCGTCCTAGTAGGGGTAGGGGATAGAATTATAATACTAGATGAATATGTTTAACAAAGAATCTCATTCAACATTCTAGAACTAAACAAATTGATATTAAACATCATTTCATTATAGATCATGTTAATAATCATGATATATTTTTAGATTTTATTGATACGAAATATCAATCAGCAGATATTTTTATAGAACCATCGAATGAGGAATAATTAGAAGAGAACTAGGCATGTTAACTCTTTCAAATGCATAAATTTATCTTTTATATTTTTCATATCATTATCTTAATTTCTTGGTTTTCATGACTTGAGTTTTCTTTTTGAATCAAAAAATGACTCATGATCTTTCGGTTTTCTTGAGATGTGCAAGTTTGCAAGTTTTGTATCTTGAGATCGGCAAGCTAACACTTTGCAAGTTTGCACTTTTGATCTTTCATATGCTTCTTTTTTGAGATGTGCAAGTTTGCAATTTTTGTATTTTGAGATGGCAAGCTAGCACTTTTGCTTCTTTGTTATGTGCAATATAACACTTCTCTTTCTCCCGTTTGTCACTATGTAAAAAAAAAAAAAGAATAAGAAGAGTGGAAGAATTCAATGGTGCAAAATTGTTGCAGGATGTCAACATGTCGATGGATCGGGCAATACACCAAAGGAGAGGACGATGCACCAAAAATTTGAACGAAGCATCGGATGAACCACTGATATGCCAAACAACATATGATTCATGTTTGTAATCGGTTGTGTCTTGATCAAAGTAGTTTAGGTTTTAATTGAGTTAGTTTTGGATGTAACCCTGTCAACTTAATTAGAGGCCCATTGGGCTTGAATCAAGGTTGAATTGGGCATATTAAAAGGTCAATTCAGTGACCTGAAATTAGGCATATTGAAATGCCAATTCAGTGACCTGAAGTTGGGCCAAGCGGTGGAATAGCTTTTGAGTTGGAAAGTACAGAATGTATTTTCTTGAAAAACCTAGCGGTGGTGCCACCCAAACTAGGTAGTGGTACTACCAATGCCTAGGGTGGTAGGTAGCAGTATTGCCCAATGTAGGCATTGGTATCGCTAGTACCTTGAAAACCTGGGGATTTAAATTTTTGGCTTTATGTCTAAAGTCATTTGGGGCATATAAATACCCCACTCATTCTTACTTAGGATAACAAGTAAAAGAGTAGAAAGGGAAAATAATTCTTGAAGAAAAAGTATTGTAATCTCTCTTGAATTATTGAGTCTCTTCCTCTTAGAGTTTAGAAGTTGTCTATGGGAGGAGTGATGTCTTTTGTAAAAAAGAGGTATGAAGGTTCTCTTCTGAGCCTATGAAAAAGAGAAAGAGTCGTAACGAGGTAGTTGATCTTTGCCCATTGAAAAGAAGATTGATAGTGAAAGCCAGTGAACTTGAGTGAAGAGGAATAGGGAGTGGACGTAGGTCGAGACAACCGAACCACTATAAATTGTTAGGATCGGAGCGGCACTAAGAGGGGGGGGGGTGAATTAGTGCAGCGGATTAAAACTTCGGTTTTAGAAAATCTTTCGTACGATAAAAATAATGTTTCGTTTGAAACCGTTTCAATTGCGTTGAAAGCGTACGTAATAAGATGAGGGCAGTGAACTTAGCAAAGTAAAGGTTTGCAGAAAGATAAATGCATAAACATAAACGCAAACCGGAGATTACGTCGATTTTAAAGTGGTTCGGTCAAATGACCTACATCCACTTGCGAGGCCCCTCTTCGATGAGGCTCCCACCTTCCACTAGCAAATCTCTTGAAAGGGAAGGGTAAATACCCCTCTTACAACTCTTTACAAGCGGTTCACTCTCTTACAAATTTTCAGCAAGAAAGAAAGAGGTGAACACTAGCAAAATGAAAACAAGATTAGCTAGGACTTTTCTAAGACCTTTCTCTTAAACACTTGCTGCTCAAAAAGTTGTATTCTCAACTGAGACTTGAGGGGTATTTATAGGCCTCAAGAGGATTCAAATTTGGGCTCCAAAAATTTGAATTCTCTTATGTTCCCGATGCTGGCGGTGCCACCGCCCAACGCTCGGGTGTTGGACGGTGCAACCGCCCAGCCCAGGAGGTGTCACCGCCCAGCTCTCGGGTGCTGGGCGGTGCCACCGCCTAGGCCAAATCAGTTCACTGGTTGGGCTCCAAACTTGGCCCAAACCACTCCGAACTCGGGCCCAATTGGCCCCTACTTGGGTTATAGGATTAACACCTAATCCTAACCCTAATTAATGTGCTAACTACGAATTTAAAGATATTTTCTAAGCTATTACAAAGTCCGTATGTCAAGACTTCTTCCGACGATTTTTCGACGAACTTCCGACGGTCTTCCGATAAACTCTCGAAAACCATTCTGCGGACTCCCGGCAAGCTCCTAGACTTCACGATTTGATCTTGGCGAGTTCCAACGAGCTTCTTCGGCAAGCTCCGATCTTTCTCGGTGAGCTCCGCGAACTTCCAACGAACCTTCCGACGAGCTTCCGAAAAACCCTTCGGCAAGCTCCCTACTCATTCTCGGCTAGTTCCGACAGCATTCCCGACGAACCTTCGGACTTCCGTCGAACTCTCGAACTCGCAACAAATCCTTCGCGCTTGACTCCAGCACTTTGTTTCGCTTTATGTCTTCATTGTTATCGTAGTTAATCCTGCACACACAAACCAAAACTCAACTCCGATCTAGACAATTATTACAACGCGAATTGACATTCTGTTGCCCGGCACGTCATTGGTTGGCGCTTCGTCCGATTCTTCGGTGCATCATCCTCTCTTGCGACTTGTTGCCCAATCGGCGGTTGACCTCTGCAACCCCGATATCCTTGGCGCAATTTCGCTCTCCTTGGCTCGATGCCCGACGTTCGAAGCATTCAGCCATCCAATATCCTGACATGATCTCTTCTGGCGCAACGTCAAATCCTCCTGCGTCAACTGTCTAAACCTGATCGAGTAGACCTGCATCGTTCAAAATGTAGTTTAAATCATAAACACATATCAAGTGGTTTCATCATCAAAATACGAGATTCGACAATCTCCCCCTTTTTGATGATGACAACCACTTGATGACGGAGTTAACCTTAACTCCGGGAGTTTAAACAAACTCCCTCTATCAATATGCCATATTGATAGAACCTTGAATTCAAACTGAATTCAAGTCATTGCAATATTCATCATGAATACTTGCAACACATCATCATGAACATATGCATAAACTTATGCATATCATGTCATCAACATACTTCTCCCCCTTTGTCATCAACAAAAAGGAGAAGTACAACTATTCTTTGTGTTTTTAATATAAGTTCAACTCATTGCATGAAAAACATAATATCAAGTTTTATCATCATGCAGTTTTGAAGTTAGAAAATTTAGCAAGTATTGCATCATGCTTAGGACATTCAAGCTATCAAGTTTTAGATATGCAAGTTTTATAGCATACAAGATAGCACTTTTGATAATGTTCAAGATAGCAAGTTCTTCATCATGCAAGCTAGCAAAATGTTTGAAAAAGTGATCAAGTTTTGCAACATAAAAGCTAGCAAAAATGTCAAACTAGCAAGAGATAATGTTTTACATGAGGCAAGCAAACAATTTGGCAAATGTTACATTTGCATCTTCTGTTTTGAGAAGTGCAATTTTTGCTTTCATCTTGAATTGTGCAAGCTAGTTAGTTTGCCTCTTTTCATGATGTCCACGCTAGAAATTCTTGCTCCCCTTTGTCATTGTCAAAAAGAAGGGAAGACCCTTATATCAATTTTCATATTATGATAAAGGTAAGTATCATTCTTATTTATGCATCATTATATATTCAAATTAAAACATACACAATTTCAATAACCTTATTTTTCATGCACGATACCGAAAAATAAATCAATCATCATTAATAAGCATATCATACATGATACTCAATAAGTATGATTCCATGATAACATCCTTTTAATATCTTGATATTCATCATCAAGTATGATTTCAAAAAAATATGTTTAAGAGAAATCATTAAGACCAAATACATGATACACTCATTTATTTTTAAAATATTCATCATGTTTATTTTCATGAGATTCACAAGATTGGCAAACTAAATTCATTAATCTCAATAGGATATAAAATTTATTTCCATTTCATATAATTGATTTCATGTGAGGGTGTTCAAATCTTTTTGTGAAAACATGTATCATCATTTAAAATCAAAACAAAAGTTTCGTCATAAAACCGTCAAGACCAAACACATCAAAAATAAAACATCATGATATCACATCTATCATCCATAATGTTGCATACATCATTCAACATTTCAAAACATAACATGTATGAAAACTTAGCAATATACTTTTCATGATCAAATTTTTAATTTTTTCAAAGATGCTAAAAAGAAAAACATGATATAATTTTTGAAAAACAATTTTTTTTTATTTCCTATTCCTACTATCTAAATTAAGAACTCATTAAAAACTTTAAGTAATTTCAAAATAATTCAAGAGAGTTGAGTTACTTACCTTGTAGTTGAAGCTCGTCAAAGCCCTCGTCGTTTCACCTTTGGAAGTTCTTGATTCATCCTTGGTTGCCTTCCTCTTCTTTGGCCTCTTCCTCCGTTCAAGTTCATTGTTTATTTTAGATTTTTGTTTAATGAACTTATTAAGAGTTAGTGTTCGAAGTTCAAGTTCATCATTGTCCTCATCACTTGAGTCATCGCTCAAGTGGTATTTATTTGTCTAGAGTTCCAAATCCTTCCTGTTCTTTGGAAGGTGGTCCAAGTATTCATTGTGTTCATCATGTGCATTGCGCACCATTTCATATGTCATCAATGAGCCGATAAGTTCTTCAAGTGGAAAAATATTTAAATCTTTTGTTTCTTGTATTGCCGTTACTTTTGATTCCCAAGCTTTAGAAAGTGATCGTAAAACTTTACTAACAAGTTCAAAATTCGAGAAACATTTGCCAAGAGCTTGTAAACCATTGACGACATCTGTAAAACGGGTGTACATATCAACAATGGTTTCGCTTGGCTTCATTCGAAAAAGATCGAAATCATGTATTGAAATGTTAACTTTCGAGTCTTTGACTCTACTAGTTCCCTCGTGCGTGATTTCAAGTGTTCGCCAAATATCAAAAGCCATTTCGCACGTTGAAATCCGATTGAACTTATTTTTGTCCAAAGCACAAAACAAGGCATTCATAGCCTTTGCGTTTAAGGCAAAAACCTTCTTCTCCGATTCATTCCATTCGTTCATCAGAAGAGAAGATTTTTGAAATCCGTTTTCGACAATAGTCCAAAGCTCGAAATCCATAGAAATGAGGAAGATCCTCATACGGGTCTTCCAATATGTGTAATCCGACCCATTAAACATAGGTGGACGTGTGATAGAGTGTCCCTCTTGCATGCCGGAGTAAGCCATCTCTCTTGGGTATTAAACCAAATATGAGAGTGAGCCTTGCTCTGATATCAATTGTTAGGATCAGAGCGGCACTAAGAGGGGGGGGTGAATTAGTGCAGCAGATTAAAACTTCGGTTTTAGAAAATCTTTCGTACGATAAAAATAATGTTTCGTTTGAAACCGTTTCAATTGCGTTGAAAGCGTACGTAATAAGATGAGGGCAGTGAACTTAGCAAAGTAAAGGTTTGCAGAAAGATAAATGCATAAACATAAACGCAAATAGGAGATTACGCCGATTTTAAAGTGGTTCGGTCAAATGACCTACATCCACTTGCGAGGCCCCTCTTCGATGAGGCTCCCACCTTCCACTAGCAAATCTCTTGAAAGGGAAGGATAAATACCCCTCTTACAACTCTTTACAAGCGGTTCACTCTCTTACAAATTTTCAGCAAGAAAGAAGGAGGTGAACACTAGCAAAATGAAAACAAGATTAGCTAGGACTTTTCTAAGACCTTTCTCTGTAATATCCCCATTTTTGAAAATTTAGTAAATGCTTATTTGTAAATATGAGGATTATTTAATAATTTTTTATATTAAATAATATTATATTAAAGTTTATGGCTAAGGACCTAAGAGTAAATATTAAATGTTTGAGATGATTTATAGAATATTCAGAATTGAGTAAATAAAAATAAAATAAAATAAAATGGAGGACATGTGTCATTAACAAGGATGAGCCACTTAGCATTTATTCTAAAGTTGACACCTAAACCCCCATGCATGCTTGCCACCTCACTATTTTAGCATGAGCCAAACCTAAGTAATTTAAGGCACCATTAAAAAGAAAGTTTTCAGCCAACGTTAGTTTGAGGAGAAGAAGAAGAGAAGAAGAAGAGAAGAAGAAGAAGAAGAAGAAGAAGAAGAAGAGGAAACTTTGTTTGAGGTTTTGCATCAACTCCCTATATTTGGGAATCAAACTCATCTAAGGCAAGTGATCTAACCTCTTCCTACAGAAAACCTTAATCTCTCTTTCTATTTTTATTCTGCAAAATTTGAATGATTTCAACTGAGAACCAGACCTTCTTTCGTTTTGATATAAAGATATGAATCTGTAATTTTTCGGTAATCTGACCTCTATGTAATATTTCAGTCATAACATTTTGTAGTAAACTCTGATTTAGACAAAACCTATTCCATTTGAAAGTAGACAAAAATATCTTTATTTTGACACTAAGATCGAATGATTTGGAGTTTAATTGCCTACTAATACGTCTATTTCAATTAACCCTATAGATTCTGCAAAATAGGGACTAAAATTTCTGACCTTCTGTTACTAAATTGCTCATAACTCTCTAGAGAAAATTCTGAACTAAGCAAAACTTAGTTCTTCGAAAACTAGATTCGTATATCTTTCTTTTGACACCTAGTTGGAAATTTTGAAATATGTTTGCCTTCTGAAACTTCTGTTTAAATCGATCCTATCAAGTCTGCAAAACAGGGATGATCATTTCTGACCTTCCTTTACTCTATTTGTTGTAACATCCTGTTGAGAACTCAAAAAATTATAAATCTGAGTTCATCGGAAAATAGATTGATACGGCTTTCTAATGACACCTATTTTGTATAAATTAGAGCATAATTGGTCATCCAAATCGTTCATATAATGTTCCTATCAAATTTTGCCAGAATCGAGCTTTGGTCGATTTCAGCTTTCTTTGTTTCTTCTCTTTGGAAATTGATTTCGGCAAAAAAACTCTTACTTCAGTTAAGCTTTACATTATTACCTTTAATTCCTGTATACTTTTGTCCTTTATTTATTTGTACATCTGCAGCTATCATCTAAAGATCATGTTTGCATCGTAATGATTCGGCACATGCATCCCATTGTTCCGCATTTGCTTTCGATATGTGCCTCTTCCAGTTTAATTTCATTGGACATTGAATTCACCTAACCTTCTTATTTCAATTGAGCTATATGTGATTTCTTGAAATCCTTGTATGCTCTTGCTTTTGTTTTCTTTCAAATCTGAATACATTTATGAAAGATTATGTTTGTGTCGTATTGACTCGAAAGGCATATGTATATTTTGTTGTTCCGCATGTGCTTCTGATATGTGCCAATGTTATTGTTCATACTACCCTTTTTGTACTCTGGTGTCTTGTGGGATATTGTGAACCTTTGCCAGAAATGGTAAAGGGAGTTATGCTTAGAGCCCGCGATTGCTCTGCCGGCCCCATTGACTTCACTCAGACGTGGGTGGATGGAGCTCCCAGACGTGGGAGACTTATGCTTGGTGGTCATCCAGAAATGGATGAATCACATTATGTATTGGTCCCACAGCGCCATCTATGTTTATTGATATGATATCCAAAGCTTTGTTTATGAGTTCATATTATGCTTTGGATAAAAAATGGAATGCATGCTACATCAAAAATGACATACAAGCTTGTGTTTATTACTCGGTTCACTTGTTATACCTTGAAGTGTTTCGTATGTCATTGTTATGCTCTCAAACACTCTTATGCCTTTGATATGTACCTAAATGCCTCATGTGCCATTTGATACATGCCTAAATGTTTCTTTTGCCAATGAAATGCTCCAATTTCCTTTCTCCTATTGTTATGTCTAATGCCTGTTTTTGAACGAGGTAAACCTTTGTGATTTTATATCAAATGAGATGACTTCAAATGAACATTTGTATTTCTACTTTGTATCTTGGTACTGAACCTGCTTGAACTTCTCCTATCGCCATGGATATGTTAGACACTTGCTGAGCTCTTTATGCTCACCCCGTTGCTATATAAAATTTTCAGGGTAGCTTGCCACGCACTGAAAGCTAGAATTGGGTTAAAGCAGTGAAAGGCTAGAAGATTTTTGAGCTAATCTTTGTTGGATGATGGTTTTTGTTGTATAGTAAACTTTACCTCTGATGTAATGTTAAGGATCTATTGATACTTATGTGTTGTAAAATGTTAAAGGACCGCTCATGTGTATGGAATGATGAGTTTAAGATATGTAAGGATAAGAACTCATGGTAAATAATTATCTTTTTGTGATTGTATATACTTCTATGATTATGGATTTGTGTTGTGGTTGATGTTTAGTTGAGTTGCCTTTAGATTTCTCGAATCTTTGAGTGAAGTGGATAATGATTTATGTAACGTTCAGGTTTATGAATTGTGAATATTGATTTTGAATGATTCTTAGTATCCTCAAATTGTTAGTTTGGATCCTGGATTGAATTGATGATGAATTATAATATAATTGATTTTAGACAGGGTCACACCTCCTGAATGTGATAATTCGGGGGGGGCGTGACAGAGTGGTATCAGAGCATGGTTTGAGTATTTCTAAGAATTTTGATATGCTAGATGTGTAATAAATTTTGAGGTTTAGTGATTTCTATTTAGAGACTGATCAAAAGTCTTCTTTTGTTATTTTTAGGAAGCAAGGATGACGAGGTCATCTAGTTCTCCTGTTGCATCTACTTCTGATCAATTGAGTGGAATTATGAAAACTCTAGAGGCGATGACACAAGTAATGCAACAACAAGTCCGACAAGGAAGAAATGATGAAGGTGGGAATTCAAACCAGACTGGGTTGGGAATTGAACAGTTTAAGAAGCTTAGTCCTCCCAGTTTTGGTGGTGAGCCTGATCCAATGGTAGCAGAACAATGGATGATGCGGATGGAGAAAATATTTGATGTTTTAAATTGCCCAGATGATAAGAAGGTTCCTCTTGCTACCTTCATGCTAGAAGGAGAGGCTGAGCACTGGTGGCGAACCATGAAGAGGATTTCTGAAGCTCGACAGGAGCCAATCACTTGGAAGGTATTTACAGAAAAGTTCAATGATAAATATTTTCCGGATTGTATCAGAGAGCAGAAAGAATTGGAATTCCTGAATCTCATCCAGGGAAATTTGACAGTAGCCAAATATGAATCTAAATTCACCGAGCTCTCTAGATTTGCCACACATATGATTGATGATGAATATAGGAAAACAAGAAGATTTGAAAGAGGATTAAGGCCAGCAATAAGAAGCCGGATATCAGTTTTAAAACTCCAAGTATACACTGATGTAGTAGAAAGAGCTTTCATACTTGAAAAAGACTTGGAGGAGATCCAAGAAATCAGGGACAAGAATAGTAAGGATAAGTTTGTTGGTAAAAGTAAGAGAGGAAATGAAGCAGAAAGAAGTAACAAGAAGGTAAAGATACCTAGATTTGAGGAAGGAACTCCATCGCAAAGAACTCTATCGTGTACAAAATGTGGACGTAATCATGAAATAAGTGAGTGTTTTTGGGTGACCGGAGCCTGTTTTGCTTGTGGAAAGTTAGATCATAAAGTCAGAGACTGCCCACTAAACAAGAAGAAATGAAGAAAGTTTATCCTCACCTTTTCGCTGAATGAGGTATGATAAATTTAGAGGACTAAATTTTCTTTTAAGGAGGGGAGAGTGTAATATCCCCATTTTTGAAAATTTAGTAAATGCTTATTTGTAAATATGAGGATTATTTAATAATTTTTTATATTAAATAATATTATATTAAAGTTTATGGCTAAGGACCTAAGAGTAAATATTAAATGTTTGAGATGATTTATAGAATATTCAGAATTGAGTAAATAAAAATAAAATAAAATAAAATGGAGGACATGTGTCATTAACAAGGATGAGCCACTTAGCATTTATTCTAAAGTTGACACCTAAACCCCCATGCATGCTTGCCACCTCACTATTTTAGCATGAGCCAAACCTAAGTAATTTAAGGCACCATTAAAAAGAAAGTTTTCAGCCAACGTTAGTTTGAGGAGAAGAAGAAGAGAAGAAGAGAAGAAGAAGAAGAAGAAGAAGAAGAAGAGGAAACTTTGTTTGAGGTTTTGCATCAACTCCCTATATTTGGGAATCAAACTCATCTAAGGCAAGTGATCTAACCTCTTCCTACAGAAAACCTTAATCTCTCTTTCTATTTTTATTCTGCAAAATTTGAATGATTTCAACTGAGAACCAGACCTTCTTTCGTTTTGATATAAAGATATGAATCTGTAATTTTTCGGTAATCTGACCTCTATGTAATATTTCAGTCATAACATTTTGTAGTAAACTCTGATTTAGACAAAACCTATTCCATTTGAAAGTAGACAAAAATATCTTTATTTTGACACTAAGATCGAATGATTTGGAGTTTAAATGCCTACTAATACTTCTAGTTCAATTAACCCTATAGATTCTGCAAAATAGGGACTGAAATTTCTGACCTTCTGTTACTAAATTGCTCATAACTCTCTAGAGAAAATTCTGAATTAAGCAAAACTTAGTTCTTCGAAAACTATATTCGTATATCTTTCTTTTGACACCTAGTTGGAAATTTTGAAGTATGTTTGCCTTCTGAAACTTCTGTTTAAATCGATCCTATCAAGTCTGCAAAACAGGGATGATCATTTCTGACCTTCCTTTACTCTATTTGTTGTAACATCCTGTTGAGAACTCAAAAAATTATAAATCTGAGTTCATCGGAAAATAGATTGATACGGCTTTCTAATGACACCTATTTTGTATAAATTGGAGCATAATTGGTCATCCAAATCGTTCATATAATGTTCCTATCAAATTTTGCCAGAATCGAGCTTTGGTCGATTTCAGCTTTCTTTGTTTCTTCTCTTTGGAAATCAATTTCGGCAAAAAACTCTTACTTCAGTTAAGCTTTACATTATTACCTTTAATTCCTGTATACTTTTGTCCTTTATTTATTTGTACATCTGCAGCTATCATCTAAAGATCATGTTTGCATCGTAATGATTCGGCACATGCATCCCATTGTTCCGCATTTGCTTTCGATATGTGCCTCTTCCAGTTTAATTTCATTGGACATTGAATTCACCTAACCTTCTTATTTCAATTGAGCTATATGTGATTTCTTGAAATCCTTGTATGCTCTTGCTTTTGTTTTCTTTCAAATCTGAATACATTTATGAAAGATTATGTTTGTGTCGTATTGACTCGAAAGGCATATGTATATTTTGTTGTTCCGCATGTGCTTCTGATATGTGCCAATGTTATTGTTCATACTACCCTTTTTGTTCTCTGGTGTCTTGTGGGATATTGTGAACCTTTGCCAGAAATGGTAAAGGGAGTTATGCTTAGAGCCCGCGATTGCTCTGCCGGCCCCATTGACTTCACTCAGACGTGGGTGGATGGAGCTCCCAGACGTGGGAGACTTATGCTTGGTGGTCATCCAGAAATGGATGAATCACATTATGTATTGGTCCCATCTATGTTTATTGATATGATATCCAAAGCTTTGTTTATGAGTTCATATTATGCTTTGGATAAAAAATGGAATGCATGCTACATCAAAAATGACATACAAGCTTGTGTTTATTACTCGGTTCACTTGTTATACCTTGAAGTGTTTCATATGTCATTGTTATGCTCTCAAACACTCTTATGCCTTTGATATGTACCTAAATGCCTCATGTGCCATTTGATACATGCCTAAATGTTTCTTTTGCCAATGAAATGCTCCAATTTCCTTTCTCCTATTGTTATGTCTAATGCTTGTTTTTGAACGAGGTAAACCTTTGTGATTTTATATCAAATGAGATGACTTCAAATGAACATTTGTATTTCTACTTTGTATCTTGGTACTGAACCTGCTTGAACTTCTCCTATCGCCATGGATATGTTAGACACTTGCTGAGCTCTTTATGCTCACCCCGTTGCTATATAAAATTTTCAGGGTAGCTTGCCACGCACTGAAAGCTAGAATTGGGTTAAAGCAGTGAAAGGCTAGAAGATTTTTGAGCTAATCTTTGTTGGATGATGGTTTTTGTTGTATAGTAAACTTTACCTCTGATGTAATGTTAAGGATCTATTGATACTTATGTGTTGTAAAATGTTAAAGGACCGCTCATGTGTATGGAATGATGAGTTTAAGATATGTAAGGATAAGAACTCATGGTAAATAATTATCTTTTTGTGATTGTATATACTTCTATGATTATGGATTTGTGTTGTGGTTGATGTTTAGTTGAGTTGCCTTTAGATTTCTCGAATCTTTGAGTGAAGTGGATAATGATTTATGTAACGTTCAGGTTTATGAATTGTGAATATTGATTTTGAATGATTCTTAGTATCCTCAAATTGTTAGTTTGGATCCTGGATTGAATTGATGATGAATTATAATATAATTGATTTTAGACAGGGTCACACCTCCTGAATGTGATAATTCGGGGGGGGCGTGACATTCTCTCAAACACTTGCTGCTCAAAAAGTTGTATTCTCAACTGAGACTTGAGGGGTATTTATAGGCCTCAAGAGGATTCAAATTTGGGCTCCAAAATTTTGAATTCTCTTATGTTCCCGATGCTGGCGGTGCCACCGCCCAGCGCTCGGGTGCTGGACTGTGTAACCGCCCAGCTCTCGGGTGCTGGGCGGTGCCACCGCCTAGGCCAAATCAGCTCACTGGTTGGGCTCCAAACTTGGCCCAAACCAGTCCGAACTCGGGCCCAATTGGCCCCTACTTGGGTTATAGGATTAACACCTAATCCTAACCCTAATTAATGTGCTAACTACGAATTTAAAGACATTTTCTAAGCTATTACAAAGTCCGTAAGTCAAGACTTCTTCCGGCGATTTTCTAGCGAACTTCCGACGGTCTTCCGATAAACTCTCGAAAACCATTATGCGGACTCCTGGCAAGCTCCTAGACTTCACGATTTGATCTTGGCGAGTTCCAACGAGCTTCTTCGGCAAGCTCCGATCTGTCTCGGTGAGCTCCGCAAACTTCCAACGAACCTTCCGGCGAGCTTCCGAAAAACCCTTCGGCAAGCTCCCTACTCATTCTCGGCTAGTTCCGACAGCATTCCCGACGAACCTTCGGACTTCCGTCAAACTCTCAAACTCGCAACAAATCCTTCACGCTTGACTCCAGCACTTTGTTTCGCTTTATATCTTTATCGTTATCGTAGTTAATCCTGCACACACAAACCAAAACTCAACTCCGATCTAGACAATTATTACAACACGAATTGACATTCTATTGCCCGGCACGTCATTGGTTGGCGCTTCGTCCGATTCTTCGGTGCATCGTCCTCTCTTGCGGCTTGTTGCCCAATTGGCGGTTGACCTCCGCAACCCCGATATCCTTGGCGTAATTTCGCTCTCCTTGGCCCGATGCCTGACGTTCGAAGCATTCAGCCATCCAATATCCTGACGTGATCTCTTCCGGCGCAACGTCAATTCCTCCTGCGTCAACTGTCTAAACCTGATCGAGTAGACCTGCATCGCTCAAAATGCAGTTTAAATCATAAACATATATCAAGTGGTTTCATCATCAAAATACGAGATTCAACATAAATCTGGTTTGCATTTATGTTTATGTTTTTTCTTGCAGTCACTTACTGATTTACTTGCTTACAACTCTTATGTATGTTTTAAGTTAAATGTTTTTTCGATATAGGTTTCAACGAATGAAAGTCTTTGAATCATCGTAATTTTTCGAAAGCACTAATTACCCCCCTAGGGCCTTTACCATCTTAACAGTAGGCCTAATATTGAGCTAGCCATGAGTCATACTTGTCAGAACTCTTTCTGGCTTTATGAATTATTATCTCCATAATAATAATTATTATGAAGATAATAATTCACTCGACTATCAACTACAGATGAATTGGGCCACTATGTCGTAGTCCTTATATGATATAAGAGAATCCAATATATTCGACCTATCAGTCCTTAGTTACTATGTATCTATAGTCTCTCATCCTTCTAATATCCCAAATACCGTATACTATGAATGGTGCTATTAGGCCCATATGGCTTCTACTATAATCTTGCTGTAGTCGGATTCTCCCAGAAAACTTTTTCTCTCTCAATCTGAAGGACCTTGACCACGAATTTACCTAAGTAAGAACATATAAGATATTATTCTCATGACACTAAGAGTGGATGATCCTCTATTGATACACTATAGCCCTCATAAGTTTGGTTGTCACTCACGATAACCGATTGTGCTAGATCTAGAACTTCTAGGTTTATAAGTCTGGTATCAAAGAGTAGGGTACTCATATAGGATATCTTTTGTATCTCAAGTCTAACGACCAGATACACCATTGGGACGAAGGAATCACTATCTGACAATAAGATATCATCAACCATCCAGTATTCCGTGAGCAGGTCAATAAGTGAACTCATTCTCCAATGAGCATCGACATAGTATACCTAGTGTCCCCACATGAGCAACTATGAGACCAACCACCTCCATTATATTGATGGGTGTACAGCACTCTAGTCTATCTAGTCATCTCGATGTCTCTCTCGAGTGGTCTCTAATCGAGATTATTTATGGTCTATGTTTAATGGCAAATCAGTCTCATTATTGTGATCTCATCATGATCACAATAATACATGTAATAATTCATGGACATCATAATACATGTAATAAGCAATACAAAGTGAAAAAAATATTAAATAAATAATAAGTAAATAGAGTATATATCATGTCACATATGTCATCACTCACATGATTGGCTTGCAAGGCATCAATTACTAGCATGATGCACTATCATTTGTACTCATCTTATCAACATAAGAGGTTGATGCTGATAAAATATATAAATCTTTGACTCTTTTACCAGTCTGTACTATATTTATATTTAATTCTTTTATATTGCGAAGATACTTGATTTCATTAGGACCAAAAGGAATATAATTTTCAACATCAATTGCATTTGTAATAAAAAAGAGATATTTTTTCATTCCTAGAGCATGGTACACACTCTTTAATATAATAAGATCATTGTCTTAATATGAGATTATAATAGTACCTTCCTTTTCCACTTAGGGAATAGTATTATCTATCATGATAATTATATTATTACCTTCATATTGATGAAGATTTACGTATTTGGTACCTACCAGTGAGATGATGATCATATCCTAAATCAACAATTCAGTCATTTTAAAAAATTGATAGATGTCATGGCCTCAATAGTTTCAACCACAAAGCATTTGCCCCAATTTTCACCAGTAGCATTAGAACAATCTTCTTTATTTGCAATATTTTCTTTTTTAATCTTTACATGATATTTTTTCTTAATGTGGCCTAACTTGTCATACTTATAACATTGATCTTTTTTCAATTTGCACCATTGTTTGAAGAAGACTCTTGCTTGCTGATAATATCATCCTTCTTCTCTTTATCATTATTATTACCCTTTTACTTATTTATAATAAGGGCATCTCCATCTCCCCCAAAGTAGAAACTCTCACCATTTGATGAGCTAAGGATTCTTAAGAAGGAAGAAAAATTTTCAACTCTACTAAGGATGGTTGTTGAAATCATGTTTGAATAGATATAATATAAATAATATATTCTTTTCGAAGACTACAAATAATATAATATTTCATTAGTACATCAGAAGCTCATTTGGATCTAAGAGTGATATATTTGAACATAATTTTTTAGTCTTCAAAAAATTCTAAAAATTTGAGAGATCACCTTGGATAGTATTTGTCAAATCATTCTCTAAACACTAAATTCAAGCCATATTCTTTTTGTTGAGCAATGTATCGAGAGTGATCCAAATCTTTGAAGCTGATTTGCAATGAATAATATACTCAAAGAGATCATGAGAAATAGATCTTTTTAATACAAATTCAATCTTTGCATTTAAAGTCCTCCATATCTTTATGGCGTCTCCATATGTAGCATCAAGTGCTATTGTTACATTGTCACCAACCATATTTAATAGATCTTCCCCTATGAGTTTAGATTCCAAACAAGTCTTCTAGATATTATAGTTAGATTAATTGAGAAGTTCAATGCCAAATCTACTAACTTAATTATAATATTCTATAGTCAAAAAAGATTATCTTTTTGTACCAAGGTTATCTTGAAAACACATATTACCAATGACCCTACTACTATATGAAGAAAGGGAGGATTAGATGCAAATATAACTCTTTCTCCAATAGTAGTAATAAGGTACCATTAGCTCAAGATCAAACCAAATAGAAGAAGAATAAACCAAGTCGAAAAAGAAAAACTTTATTGAATTTCTCAAAAAGAAAACACTTATAGATCTTGAATGACTTGTAGACTTGACTTGAATACTTTAGACCTTGATTGATCTACACATGTAGATACGACCTATTTATAGATGCAAAATATAGGTGTCTCTAATTTCTACGACTCTATCTAATCTTAGTTGAAATCTTCTAAAATATATTTTAAACTAAGAATTCCTTATCCTAAAACTCTATCTAATTTGATTTAAAAGATAAAATATTAATTTATGATATTTAAAAATATTTTTTAACTTCTTAACATGGAATATATAAAGATAGTAATAATTATGAATCTCCGCTCAAGCTAAGCCTGTCTTTGTCGTAGTGTGATGACTTTAAAAAATAATATAGAGAACTTACTAATTTAGATCATGAAGGGAAATTATTTTTGATTAACTAATTTATGCATAACGAGAGGTTTTGAGTTGGTACAAAAGGGAGATAAAAGGATATGCTTTATGTTCCGTGAAGGGGTTGGCAGACATAATTGATCCTAAATTGTCGTATGGATCAGTACGCTAACAATTTGATATATATTAGATCTAGGACCAACATAAGATCAAACTGGAACGACTCTCCATCTGATGAATTCCGTTCGTGTCTTATGTGACTATGAAGCATATATGACGAAGAATACTCCGTTTCTACTGTTCCTTTCTGCTCAATTTTGTGTAACCAAGTTGTACTTTGGTTCATTAGAATCATATAAGAAGGAAACAAATGAAATGCTAAAGAGCAATGGACAGAGAAAGTTTACATATGTACATGCCAGTAACAATGAGGTTTATTTAACAAGCCACACATATATACCATCTACGATGACAGGCCCAATGCATGTAAACTGTAAGCTAGAATTAAGGTTAGCAATCACTAGATTGTTTCTGCAACCACAAAAGCACACATAGAAGAAAAGCAAAGTGGAATTCATACTGCCTCATCTGATCCCGGAGCTTTAGGTTCAATGGCGGACCGGCAAATGGGGCAGGTGGAATGGGACTGAAACCACATGTCGACACAGTCGGCATGGAATCTGTGGCTGCATCTCGGAAGGAGCCGTCCCTTATCGCCTTCCTTGAACTCCGTTAAGCACACGCTGCACTCCAGTTTGCCCTCGTTCGCCATGGAGTACACGAAGACGGGTAGTGACAGAAACACGTCTGGTTTGAGCCTGGCGTGGCGCAGGGAGGACGAGGGAGAGGTGCTGGCGGAAGAAGCAGCGGTCGTGTTGGTCTCATTCAATTGCTGAGACTTTTTGCACAGTTTCCGCGAGATGTAGCAGTACAAGAAGAGGATAAGAACAACGTTGAGGATGGCGAAAAGAGGATAAAGAACACGGCCATGGCCATGACTGAGCCAGTAAGGAGGGTGCGTAGTTGGAGAGCCATTAGGACTTCCCTGGTTCGTATCGGCCATTTTCTTCCTGGTGTAGTGAGTTAAGGAGCGATGATAGATGCCTCGATAGGGTATAAACAGGAGAAGGGTGTGAACTGGCAAGTAGGAGACTGAGAAGAAGTTGTCTAACCTCAGGCACAAACATATATACAATCATTGATTTCTTCTCTTCCTCTATGTAGATTAGAAATACAGTTGAAAGGTCAGATGGTGGTGTCGCTGAGGTTCAAGATATATATATTTTATCCTTCTTCCTTAGTTTGGTGCAGTCCAATATTAATGCAACGCTACGTGAACATAGGAGTGCACCGAGCTTAATTTTTATCGACTGATGTGGCAGCAGAAAGGTCCTACAGTTGCCTGCAGAACGAAGTGTGGCCCATGAGATCAAGATACTCCACTTACGCACTGATACGTCGGCTGAGGTAAAATTGTTGGTAGCTGAATGCGTGGGCGTATTCCCCCTCCAAAATATTGAAACGCTCCCACTTGACATCCTGACCTGCACCGCTCGCCCATAGAATAAGGGAGGGAACAGTACATTAGTTATTGACTTCGCAATGCAGAATGCAAAAGGATGGTGACGGGCTGAGCGGGGAAGAATTCTTTTTTGAACTATCTTTAAGTCAGATTTGAATCCTACAAAACTACGTCGGAGCATTCATAATAATATTCCTCCGATACTTAAAGTCAATAAGCAAGTAAGATAGGTTCAAAATGTTTCGAGCTTTAGTGTGTCTTGGGACATACTTGTAGAATCCTTTTTATAGTGGGTTTTTAGGATCGTTACCTTCGGATGATGCATTATTAGTAGGAATGTGGAGAGCTAATCTCGAATGTAACTGTTACTAGCCATGTCAATTTCGAGATGATGTCACATTCTGACACATGGTGTGTATCAAACAATGGGTGCGGCCAGCAGGCTGTAAAAGGTAGGGCCATAGGGTGTTGGCTTGCTAGCAACATGGTATTGTTTGGTGGTGGTGTCCCATCCGCACAAGGCCAAAGGTTTGTCTATATAGTGTTGATGTGGCATCGAAGTATCGATCACATGGCATCAACATGTTGGCTCTAATCATCTAGTTGTCAGCCATGTGGTATCATCAAGTTACCCATGCAGTGCCTAGTTGTCAACACGCCATGTCAAGGTATCAACCATCTAGGGTTGATTCATCAATTCTATTTTATTGAGGTGTTGACATCATGGTGCTATCGACTTTATCAATGTTTTCCTAATACATGCACCCCCACTTCTCAGTTTGTGAGGTGTAGTTGGGAAGTTTTATTTGATTAGCCATCGACACCAAGGCTTTGGGAAATTCTTATAGTCTTGGGGATCTTTATGGTGTTGAATCTCAGATTTTGACAATAAAATTATTTGATGAGTTTATTGGACTAAAAATATTTTTGAGATAAGTGATAAACAAAATACTTTAATCACAAACTTGAATAATCGAAGGGCCAACTATTGAGCAGGAGAGTAAGACGTTTCGCTAAATAATTGTTACGTTGAAATTGGATGTTGAGCCAAAAGGTTGGTCGATGTGTTGAAGATTGAACTGTTAGGACTCTAGCTAGAAGAGTCCTAATTGAGAGGGATATTCATGTAAAACCTACCTAAACCGACCTCTATTAAAGAGGTTAAGAGGCCGGCTACGGTTAGGAGATTGTTTCTTAGAGAAGAATTAGGAGTTGTAAAGGAATAGGAGTCTTGAGTAGAAGTCCTATTAGGAGTTGGTTAGAAGTAGGAGTCTTAAGTAGGAGTCCTATTAGGAGTTAGGGTTTAGAAACCCTATAAATAGCCATGTATTCCTCTTCTTTTGATAAGCAATAGATGAATCTTTTCTGCAGCCTTTGAGCAGCAATTTGGAGGGAGGAACCCCTATAGAGTTCCAAGGAGGCCAATCCCCTAAAGAGATCAACCCCAAGTTTATAATCTGCAAGGGTTCGAACACCTGGTATCAGAGCAGCGTTCTTGGCGTCTCGCTGTCCTTCCACAGCCATCCATCAACCCTCCACAACTGTCCAAAGCAATTTCCACAATTGCTTAAAAGATCATCGCCAAATTCCGCCGTCATCTCTACCACCACGGATCATCCTTTGATCTCCCCGTGAATTGCAACAGGTTCTGGTTTCCTACCTTACTACTACTGCAATTTAGTTATCTTTATTTAAAAATCCCAAAAATATTATTCCTATATTGCTGCATAAACTTTTTGTCATAAAGTTTTCATCTCTATGACGAAAGATACATTGCAGAATTCCAACCGTATAGCACCGTCTGTTTGATCTTGCTACTGTGTTTTTTCTATCCAAATCTCTATGAAATTTTTATGACATCTTTGACATTTTCTAACAGCAGATTTTCTTTGGTTTTGTCAAAAAATTCTCAATATAAACCATTGATGTTTTACGTCTAATCTGCTATACTTGAAAATCTGCACTGTAAAATTTCAGCCGCATAGCACTGATTGTTTGATCTTGATACTATGTTGTTTCTATCCAAATCTCTAAGAAATTTTTATGATAACTTTGACACTTCCTATCAGTGGATTTCCCTTTGGTTTCATCAAAAAATTCTCAATATAAACCACTGATCTTTTTCGTCCAATCTACTATACTTAAAAATCTGTGCTGTAGAAAGTTTCAGCCGCATATTGTTGCCTTAACCCATCTATTCGCAATCTTTTTTGAATGAAATTTCTTATACACTTCATAGATCATCTTGGCTTCCATCTAAGATTGATCTATTAAGGAATTCATCTCTAAAAATGATTTTGTGTTGCTGTAAATTTTCATCACATTCCGCTGAAATTTTTCGATGAGAATTCTGCAATCGTAACTTGCACTAATTTCCTTGCTGTAATACTACCGAATTTTTTTTGATTAAATTAGACATCCTTGCTATCATATAAACTGTGATTTTGCTATCAATTCCCTCCTCAATTCTCTCAAGTTTTTGGTAGAAATTACTTCGAGAAATCGTTGTTTCTTCGATGACAATTTTACTCTTACAAGACAGCACACACTTGCTGTAACTTCCACTTATTTCTATCAAACCTTTGCTAACATCTACCACAGATCAAAAACTTTCACCCATAGCCCTAAAACTCCACTAAACCACACCCTCAAACTGCACCCAAAACAGTCACAAAACAAGCCTAAACCGTAGCCTACATCCACCAATCCACCAACCCTTTCGACCATCACCTCTCTCAACCTATACACGCATTTAACCTGACAACAAAAGAGAGATCATAACATCATAGATTTGGAGCCATATACTATGGCATCTGAGGAGGCAATTAATGCTAAATTCGAAGCCTTTGAGGCACGAATGGAGGATACAATTCGGACACTCTTTACTAAACTCAGATTGGGCCGACCACTAAGCCCGAAGAAATCACATCAAGGAGAGAGCTCTGCCCAATCGCACCAAGCCTGAAGAGATAACTTCCAAAAGAGGGGAGATTCTATGATCGATCCCAACTATCCATGCATGAGGGTGGACTTTCCTAGATGGGAAGAAAGAGACCCGATTGGTTGGATTTCGCGTGCGAAGCGATATTTTTGGTACCACAAAACCGCGGACGCATCTACGGTAAAAATTACAGCTGCACATCTTGAAGGGGATGCCATACAGTGGTTTGACTGGTTTGAACACACTTATGGAGTCCCTTTATGATGATAATTCAAAGAAGGATTGTTGATCCGCTTCAGACCAACCGATTACGAGAATATTGACGGACAATTAGCAAATCCGACAAACCTCCATCATTCAGGAGTACCAAACCAGGTTTGAAAGTTTATCTAATCAAACTTATGATTGGTCTCAAAAATAGCTATTGAGGACCTTCATTGAGGGCTTGAAGCCAGAGATCCAGGGAGAAGTTAAAGCACGACAACCGTACACGCTTATGGCAGGCATCTCTTTCGCACGACATCAAGAGGAGCAATTGAATCATGAAGCTTGGAGGACTAGAGTTGCTTCTCAACCAGAAATACTAAAGCCCTCAGCCCCCCCCCCCCTCCCTATTGTCGATCGAGTCCCTGCACCAAAGAAGTTGACAAGAGAAGAGCTTTGGGAGCAATCTGCGAAGCGGTTATGTTGGCATTGCGACGAGCCGTGGAGTTACAAGCATTGTTGTAGAAAAGGGAGACTTCTTTTGATTGAACCAGTAGAAGAAGAGGTCATTGAGCATTCAAAAGAGGGCCTTAAACATAACAAAGAAGATACGGAAGAAGAGCCACAACCGACCAACGTTACAGTATACACACTAGCTGGCTACTCAAACCCGCAAACAATGAAGGGGAGAGTCCTTATGATTGAACCAATAGAAGAAAAAGTCATTGAAAATTCAGAAGAGAACCTTGAACATAAAGAAGATGCGGAAGAAGAGCCACAACTGACTGACGTTACAGTACACGCACTAGCCAGCTACTCAAACCTGCAAACGATGAAAGTTGGAGGCCTTCTCAAACAATAATCGATCACTGTTCTCATCGACACGAGTAGTACTACTAACTTCCTAAATAGTAAGCTTGCTGTTCGGATAGCATTACCTATCGAGAATCGCTGCAGGTTTAATGTTAAGGTCACCGACGGACGGATTTTGAATTGTGATCGTAGGCGCCCGCAGGAGAAACTATTGCTGCAGGACCAAGAGATAATTGCAGATTTCTTCCTTCTCCCTCTTAACAATCATGAGGCCATGCTCAGAATTAAATGGTTGATGACATTAGGTGATATTTCCTAAAATTTTATGAAACTAATTATGAAATTTTACAGTAAGGAGAAACAAGTGACATTGCACGGGAAACGTGGCGGCGACATAACAACGATTTGCACACAACAAATGAAGAAGGTTTTGCATAAAGCATGCAGCGGCTTTTTGGTACAACTTGAGCAACAAACTACAGGAGAGCCAACAGAATTTTAAGATCCAAATCTACTTCCTTTGCTTGCTGAATTTTTAAATATATTTGACGAACCGCGCAACCTACCTCTTATCCGTCGGCATGATCATTGTATAACGATTCTTCCAGGCAAATCTTCAGCAAATGCTCAGCCATATTAGTATCCACATCTCTAGAAGGATGAAATAGAAAGGATTGTAAAAGAGATGCTCAAAACAGGAGTTATTCGGCCAAGTCGCAACCTCTACTCTTCATCGGTGCTACTTGTACGCAAAAAGGACGGAACAAGACGAATATATGTTGATTACCGAGCTCTCAATGGCATAACCATCAAGGATAAATACCTTATTCCAATAGTAGATGAATTGCTAGATGAAAGGGAGCACAAATCTTTACAAAGCTGGACCTTTGATCCAGGTATCATCAAATACGAGCGTGCGAAGAAGACATACTGAAAACCACCTTTTGAACACACAACAACCACTATGAATTTTTGCTTTCTTCAATAGAAGGTGGAATATCTTGGGCATATCATATCAGAGGAAGATGTGGCAGTGGACCCCTTCAAAATTGGAGCAATGCAAAATTAGCCGACCCCGAGAAACATAAAATTGCTATATGGCTTTCTGGGTTTAATAGGCTACTACCGCAAGTTCATGAAAAACTATGGAAAAATCAATCCACCAACTACTTCCTTACTGGAAAAAGATATCTTCCAATAGTTGGACAGAGCCTCCACTTCCTTCGACAAACTTAAAGCCATGACGACGATGTTAGTGCTAACACTACCAGATTTCAATCGACCCTTCATTATTGAGGCCGACGTATCTGGAGTCGGAATTGGAGCCATTCTCATGCAAGATGGTCGACCACTCACATACACTAGCAAGACATTACCTCTCTCCCATCCAAATAAGTCAATATATGATAAGGAGATGCTCGCCATTGTGCGCGCAGCAACGAGGTGGAGACCCTACTTGATTGGTCGACGATTTCAAATTAAAACCGACCATAAAAGCCTCAAGTACTTTTTGGAGCGAAAGATATTATCCCCTGAGCAGCAAAAATAGGTAACAAAATTTCTTGAATTTTATTATGAAATAACTTACAAAAAGGGGAAAGAGAATATTCTTGCAGATGCGCTTTCGCAGCTACCCGAGTAAGCTGAAGTTTCGACCGTTTCACTTCCGACCAGTGACTTCCTTGAGGATATTAAGATGGAATGACAGGAAGATTCAGAGACTAGTAAGATTATAAAAAAATTGGAAGAAGCACCAAGCTCCGTGGCTCATTACAATTGGGACTAAAAAAAAATTGTACTATAAGGGACGCATTGTGCTTATGATAAATTCTACTTGCATCTTCACGAGTAGATTTTGGATAAAGTTATTTTATATGCAGGGTACTAAATTGAAAAGGAGTATGGCATATCATCCACAAATCGACGGCCAAACAAAAGTTGTAAATAGGTGCTTGGAGACAGCCCAAAGCCACCCGCCAATTATAACTATCCTAGGAGAACTCCAGACCCAACCAAGTACCATTATTGATCGACGGATCGTGACTCGACGACGACGACCCACTACTAAAGTGCTAATACAGTGGGTGAACCTACCAACAAAAGATGACACTTGGGAAAACTATGATGACTTGAAGATCAAATTCCCAAAATTCATGAATCGTCAGCCTTGAGAACAAGGCTGATTTGAAGAGGGCGGGTCTGTTAGGTCTCAAGCTAGGAGAGTCCTAATTGAGAGGGACATTCATGTAAAACCTACCTAAGCTGACCCCTATTAAAGAGGTGAAGAGGCCGGCTAGGGTTAGGAGGTTATTTCTTAGAGAAGAATTAGGAGTTGTAAAGGAATATGAGTCTTGAGTAGAAGTCCTATTAGGAGTTGGTTAGAAGTAGGAGTCTTAAGTAGGAGTCCCATTAGGAGTTAGGGTTTAGAAACCCTATAAATAGCCATGTATTCCTCCTCTTTTGATAAGCAATAGATGAATCTTTTCTGTAGCCTTTGAGCAGCAACCTGGAGGGAGGAACCCCTATAGAGTTCCAAGGAGGCCGATCCCCTAAAGAGATCAATCCCAAGTTTTGAATCTGCAAGGGTTCTAACATGAACTTCATACTATAAGTTTAGGCATTATGCTGGAAGGATTAAATATTATGTCAAAAGATTAGATATCATTAGAAAGGCAACATTCTAGCGGAATAGGTGATATGCCAATGGAATGAACGATGTGTTAGAGGTTCGAACGAAGTGCCGAAAGATTGAATGATATGTCAGAAGAGCGTACAACATACCGAAAGCTTTATAAATATATTGGATATGTGGTTTATTTGTTAAAGCATTGGTTAAGATAATTTTGGACCAATTTGAGTTAGTATTGGGTTTAAACCATGCCAACTTGTTAAGGAACCCATTGGGCTTGAATCAAAACCAAATTAGACTTGTTAAAAAGCCAAATCGGTGGCCTAAACTAGGCTTAAGTGGTGGGTACTATCAGGCCCAAGAGGTTGTACCACTTGAGTTAGCCGAAAAACACTATTTGTGCTTTTTCGATATTTTTAATGATTGTACCGCCTATACTAATGGTAATACCATCTATATCAGTGATAGTACTTGCCAGTTATAGGTGCCCTACAAGTCAATAATGTGAGTAATGACATGTGTGACACGACACATATTCTTTTTACTTATTATATTTTGACATTTTATCACTTTATATTATTTGTTGCATATATATACATATATGTATATACATATATTTATATATGTATATATACATATACATATATGAATATACATATATGTATATATATATGTATATATATATATATATGTATATGTATATATACATATATAAATATGTATATATACATATATAAATATATATATACATATATATTGTGATGTCCATAAATCTGTGCAATGAGAATCGGATCGTGATGAGATCACAATAATGAGACTGATTCACCTTTAAATATTGACCATAAATAATCTTGGTCATATGTTACTCGAAAGGGATATCGAGATAACTGGATAGACTAGTGTGCTATATACCCATCCATATAATGGAGGCAGTTGATCTCATAGCTACTCATATAGGGACACTAAGGATATAGTGAAAGTGCTAATTAGAGAATGAGTTCACTGATTGATCCGCTCATAGAATACTGGATGGTTGATGATGCCTTATTATCAAATAGTGATTCCATAGTCCTAGTAGTGTATCTAGTCCTTAGACTTGAGACACCAAGGATGTCTTGTATGAATACTCCACTCTTTGATATGAGATTTATATATTTGAAAGTTTTAGATCTAGTACAACCGATTATTAGGAGTGACAGCCAACCATACGAGGGCTATTGAGTATCGATAGAGGATCATCCACTCTCGGTATCATGAGAGGAATATCTCGTGTGTCCTTGCTCAAATAAATCCTTGGCCTAGGTCATTCAGATTGAGAGAGAAAGAGTTCTCCGGGAGAATCCGATTAGAGCGAGACTCAAGGAGAAACCATATGGGCCTGATAGCACCATGCTCGATATATGGTCTTTGTGATATTAGATAGATAAGAGACTAAAGGTACATGGTAATTGAGGACATATAGGTCTATAGGATTAAATTCCCTTGTATCATCTGAGGACTAAGGTATAGTGTCCTTTTACGTCTATAGTCGATGAGTCGAGTGAATTATTATGGAGATAATAATTCGCTAAGCTAGAAAGAGTTATAATAGATATGACTCATGGCCAGCTCGATATTAGGCATAGAGAATCACACACATATGGTAGGTGTTGCGATAAGTAGAGTTTGAAATATGAGATATCCGCTGAAGCCCCTATGTTATTGGATATTCAATAAGCCCCTGAATTATTGGATCCTCTAGATGAGATCCAATAAGAGCTAATAAGAGATTATTAGGTGTTAGGATCAAGAGCACTAAGAGGGGGGGGGGTGAATTAGTACAGTGGAAAAACCTTCTGCGATTGAAATCGAAAACTGCGTTTGTTCGATAGAAGTGATTTTGGTAAGAAAGTCGATTCGTAAATCACTTCAACTTTTGACTAGGAGAGATGCAACAAAGATATGAATGCAGTTTGCAGTTATGATGAAAATCAGAATATAAGCGCAAACTGAAATACGACGTTCGTACGATAAAACTGATTTGCGTCTTAAACCCCGATTCGGAAAGCACTGAACTTTGAAACACGTTCGTAAAAACACAGAAGGCAGTAAGCTATTGAGGAGGATTGCAGTAAAGATAAGATGCTCAAAGTAAATGCAAACTGAGATTTAGAGTGGTTCGGTCAATCTTGACCTACTCCACTTTTGGCTTCCTCCACCGACGAGGTCACCGACGTCAACTAGAGGCCTTCCTTCAATAGGCGAAGGCCAACCACCCTTTTACAGATTCACTCCTTTTAATGGGCTTAGGAGACAACCCTTACAGAATTTTCTCTCCTCTCTTTACAACTCAGAACTTGGAAGAACAGAGGGAGAAGAACTTTTGGCCTTTACAACAATTTTGAGCTCTAAGAATCACAGAAAAGGATCAAGATTTCGGTGTTAGTTCATACCCTTTCAGTGCTGAATGGGTGGGGTATTTATAGGCCCCAACCCAGTTCAAATTTGGAGCTCAAAACTATCAATTCCCGGAATTCCGGGATCAGGCGGTTGCACCTCCTAACTGGAGCGGTTGCACCACCTGGTAGAGCTCGAAGACTGAGCCTCTGGGCGGTGCTACCTCCTGTCAAGGGCGGTTGCACCTCCTAACAGAGCTCGAAGACCGAGCTCAGGTGGTTGCACCTCCTGACTGAGGTGGTTGCACCACTTGGCAGAGCTCGAAGATTGAGCTCAGGTGGTGCCACCTCCTGTCAGGGGAGGTTGCACCGCCTAGTCTCGCTCGGAGACTGAGCCCCAGGCGGTGCCACCGCCTGGCTGGAGTGGTTGCACCTCCCAGTCTTGCTCGGAGACTGAGCCCAAGCGGTGCAACCTCCTGCCTTGGGCGGTTCAACCGCTTGGCAGAAATCAGGGTCCGAATGGGTTGATCCATTCGGCCCAATTCAGGTTTTTCAGGGGCCAAATTGCCCCAAGATTAAGTTAATGGGATCACCTCCCATTTCCAACTTAATCATTGTGCTAACTACGATATTCCCTAAGACATTTACTGCAACTTGCTCCGGTGCGTCAATCGCTTCTTCCCGCGAGCTTCCGGCGAACTTCCGTCGATCATCCGATGAACCCTCGGTGATGCTCCTGCGGACTTCCGGCAAACTCCTGGACTTGCGATGATTCACTTGGCGAGTTCCGATGAGCTTCTTTGGCAAGCTTATGGACTTCTCAGATTTGTTCCCGTAGAACCTCTGACGATTGTCCGAACTTCCGTCGAACTCTCGAACTCCCAACGTGATCATTGTCTTGACTCCGGCGCAATTCCTACTGCATGTCTTACTTTCATCGTAGTTAATCCTGCACACTTATCTCAACATATATATTAGATAACAAATGACAATTGACTTCATCATCAAAATCCGAGATTCAACAGGTTAAGTTAGTCGAATCACTTGAGGCTCACCTATTTCATTATTCGCTATCTTGTCTATAACATAGAGATGTCACCAGTGACCTAAGGACATGGTATGCTTAGTCGAGTCACTCGAGGGCATATTGTTGAATCAGACTCATCTTGTAACGATGGTTATAACTTAACCGAACACCATGGTTGGTCTAGTCAGTCGAGGCCATGGCGGTTCGGAGGTCGAACAGGATAGGAATCACAAGGAGTTGTGATTGGCAAGAGTTGCCTACCTTTATAGGCTTAGCGTAATTGATCGAGTCACTTGAGGTTATGTTAAGATGCTAATTGGATCCTGATCCCCACTAGAGATTTGTCGAGGGTCTTCGATTTACATACCGGAGGGAGTTGTGTGATTCAAAAGAAAATAGTGAGAGCAGATTAAGATATAAGTCCTTATCTTAATTATTTATTTTTTATAAAATCTATATGTTATTTATTTATGCTACATCTTTATTTTTAGAAATATATCGCATTCAAATCCCTTACATGGCATACTTGATGTCAACCGACTCACTAGTCTAAATTACATCGATTAGCTCCACAATAAGAGAATCATTCTCATGGTAGAGAAAATCGTGTATGTCCTTGATACATTGATGCTTATGCCTGAGGAAGGGGCAAGCGAAGATGAGATCGCTCGCTACGTGAAGTACATAGACGATTCTACTTTTGCTCGATATTACATGTTGGGCTTTATAACTTCTGAGTTATAGAGACAGTATGAAAACATGGATGCCGGATCCATTCTCCTGCATCTCCATAAATTATTTGAGGAATAGGGAAGGACTCAAAGATATAAGATATCCAAGTGTCTCTTTCGTGCCAAGATGATTGAGGGGACACCGGTTCAGAACCATATCCTTAAGATGATTGAGTGGATAGAGAAACTCACAGGTTTAGGGATGACCCTAGAGGATGACCTTTGTGTCGACCTTTTCAGTCCCTACCAGATTTGTTTTCTCAGTTCATAATAAATTTTAATATGAACAAGCTTTAGGTGACTCTCCCTGAGCTCCTTAATATATTGAGGGAGGCAGAGAGTACCATCAAGAAAGTGAAGCTAGTTCTCTATGTTGGTGAGACCAGAAAGAAAAGGAAGGCATGAAAGTCTCTTAAGAAGGGAAAGGGCAAGGGCAGATCGAGTAAAGCAAAGGTTGCTAAAGAAAGTCCCCAACAAATGATAAAGGTTAGTGCTTCCACTATGGTAAAGATGGGCACTGGAAGGGGAACTACAAAAGTACTTTGCAGAGAGGGCAAAATAGAAGCTTGAAGAAGCTTCAGGTACATTCATGATAAGTCTCTAGTTGTTAGATTTTTGTGATAGTGCATGGTATTGGATACCAGTAGTGCTTATCACATCTGTAATTTGTTACAGATTCTCGCAAAGCTTAGGAGATTAGCGTAAGGATAATTGCATAATGGTTTATTTATGCTAGACATTGCTCCACATATCATGAATATAAGTGTGTCCAAGAGGAAACGAGATGAGGTGAACAGTATATAACTATAGCATTGTAGATTGTGTCACATCAATGAAGAAAGGATTCAAAAGTTACTAAAGGATGGATATTTAGATACATTCTACTATGAATCATATGCAACTTGCGAGCCTTGTCTTTGTGGAAAGATAACCAACTCTCTATTTAGTGGAATTGGAGAGAGAGCCACTTAGTTGCTTAAACTCATACATAGTGATGTATGTGGTCCTATGTTAACTCATGTCATAAGTGGTTATTCCAACTTCATTACATTTACTGATGATTTCTCAATGTATGAATATGTGTACTTGATGAAGTACAAGTTTGAGGCCTTCGAGAAATTCAGGGAGTATAAGAATGAAGTAGAGAATCAGACTGGAAAGAGTATCAAGACTCTTCGATCAGATCGAGGAGGTGAGTACTTGAGTATGGAGTTTACCCATTTCCTCAAGGACTATGAGATTCTGTCTCAATGGACACCTCCTTATACACCTAAGCTTAATGGTGTATCCAAAAGGAGGAATCACACACTATTAGACATGGTGCGGTCCATGATGAGTTTCGTCGCCCTTCCTATCTCATCCTGGGGATACGCCATAGAGACCGTAGCTTACCTTTTGAATAAAATTCTAACTAAGTCGTTAGTGTCTACTCCATATAAGATATGGAAAAGAAAGAAGCCTGATCTTAAGGTTGTTAAGATTTGGGGCTGCCCTGCCCATGTCAAAAGACACAACTTGGATAAATTGGAATCCAGGACGGAACGATGCATATTTGTGGGATATCCCAAGGAAACTAATGGGTATTATTACTATCATCCCGAGGACCAAAAGGTCTTTGTAGCCAAGAGAGCAGTATTCCTTGAGAATGAACATATTCTTGGCAGGGATAGTGGGAGCATGATAGAGTTGAGCAAGGTTGGAGAACCTAACTCAATCACTATTCCACAGCCCGAGTCTGTTCAGGTACCTAGCATATAAGTTTCAACTTTACATAGATCTGATAGAGTATCTCATCCTCCTAAGAGATATGTGAGAAATATTAGAGGAGAGAATGTTGAGGATATTGATCATCAGACCTGCGAGGAGGCTATTACGAGTATAGAATCCGGGAAGTGGCAAGAAATCATTAATTCTAAGATGGATTCCATGTACTCCAATAAGGTTTGGAACCTAGATGATGCACCCGAGGGTATTGTGCCCATTGGTTGCAAGTGGATCTTCAAGAAGAAGATCAGTGTAGATAGAAAGGTAGAGATCTATAAAGCAATGCTAGCGGCTAAGGGGAATCGTTAAAGGCTAGGTGTTGACTATGACGAAACCATCTCATTTGTAGCTATGTTAAAATCCATCTAAATTCTATTGCCTATTGTAGTACACTATAATTATGAGATCTAGTAGATGGACGTGAAAATCATGTTCCTTAATGGCAACCTTGAGAAAGAGGTGTATATGATACAACCTGAGGGATTCGTGTCCAAGGATTATCCAGATAAAGTGTGTAGCATACTTAGGTCGATTTATGGACTGAAAAAAGCTTCCCAAAGTTAGAACATGAGATTTGATGAGGCGATCAGATCTTATGACTTCATTAAGAATGATGATAAGCCTTGTGTATACAGGAAGGTAAGTAGGAGCGCTATCACCTTTTTAGTGTTATATGTGGATGACATCTTGATCATTGAGAATGATATAGGAATGCTATCCATAATAAAGACTTGATTATCTAGATACTTCTCCATGAAGGACTTAGGGGAAGCATCCTATATCTTGGGGATTTAGAACTATAGAGATAGATCCAAGAGGATGCTTAGCTTGTCCCAATCCAGGTACATAGACACCATTTTCAAAAGGTTTGGTATGAAAAATTCCAAGAAGGTCTCATACCGATGAGACATAGGATATCACTTTCTAGGAGTATGTCCCCTAAGACTCCTAAAGAAAGGGCGAACATACATAGAATACCATATACATCATTGATAGGGTCTATCATGTATGCCATGCTATGTACCAAGCCTGGTATAGCCTATACTTTGAGTGTCACGAGCAAGTATCAGAAGGATCCAGGCTTGGTGCACTGGAAAGTAGTAAAGTGTATCCTTAAGTACATGAGAAGGACTAAGGATCTTTAATTAGTATATAGAGGTAATAGCTTTAGGGTTGAAGGCTACACAAACTTGAGTTTCTAGTTTGATGTCGATGATAGCAAGTCTAATTCAGGATGTGTGTTTGCCCTAAATGGAGGAGCAGTAAAATGAAAGAGTTTCAAGCAAGATACTACTACTGACTCAACCACAGAGGTAGAGTACATTGCTACAGTAGAGGCAACAAAGGAGGGAGTCTAAATGAAGAAGCTTATCACATATCTAGGAGTCATGTTGGGCAATGTGGAGTCGATTATATTATATTGTTATAACAACGGGGCAATTGCTCACATGAGGGAACTCGGGTCTCATCAGAAGTGCTCCAAGGAGGTTCCAACTTATTAGAGAGATTGTGGCTAGAGAAGATGTAGTAGTAGAAAGAGTTTCATATGAATATAACATTGCAAATCCATTGACAAAGCCATTGTCTCATATTATCTTTGAGCATTATGTTGAATCTCGGATTTTGATGATGAAGTTAATTGTCATTTGTTATCTAATCTATATGTTGAGATAAATGTGCAGGATTAACTATAATGAAAGTAAGCTATGCAACAGGAGTTATGCCGGAGTCAAGACTATGATCACGTTGGGAGTTCGAGAGTTCGACGGAAGTTCGGACGGTCGTTGGTGGTTCTGAGGGAACAAATCCGAGAAGTCCAGGAGCTTGCCAAAGAAGCTCGTCGAAACTCGCCAAGTGGATCGTCGCTAGTCCAGGAGTTTGCTGGAAGTCCGCAAAAGCATCATCGAGGGTTCATCGGATGATCGATGGAAGTTCGCCGGAAGAAGCAATTGACACACCGGAGCAAGTTGCAGTAAATGTCTTAGGAAACATCATAGTTAGCACAATGATTAAGTTAGAAATGGGAGGTGATCCCATTAACTTAATCTTGGGGCAATTGGGCCCTTGAAAAACCCAAATTGGGTCGAATAGATCAACCCATTCGGACCCTGATTTCTGCCAGGCGGTTGAACCGCCTCAGTCAGGCGGTGGCACCGCCTAAGCTCGGTCTTCGAGCTCTTGTAGGAGGTGCAACCGCCCCTAACAGGAGGTGGCACCGCTTGAGCTCGGTCTCCGAGCTCTGGCAGGCGATTGAATCGCCTCAGTTAGGTAGTGGCACCGCCTGAGCTCGGTCTTCGAGCTCTGGCAGGAGGTGCAATCGCCCCTGACAGGAGGTGGCACCGCCTAGAGGCTCAGTCTTTGAGCTCTACCAGGCGGTGCAACCATCAGATCCCGAAATTCCAGGAATTGATAGTTTTGAGCTCGGAATTCAAACTGGGTTGGGGCCTATAAATACCCTACCCTTTTAGCATTGAAAGGGCACCCAAAAACCACTGAAATTCTGATTTTACTTTGTGATTTTAGAGCTCAAAAGTGTTGTATGAGTTGAAAGTTCTTTTTCCTCTTTTCTTCCGAGTTCTAATATGTTAAGAGAGGAAAGAAAATTCTGTAAGGGTTGTCTCCTAAGCCCGTCAAAAGGAGTGAAACTGTAAAAGGGTGGTTGGCCTTCACCTATTGAAGGAAGGCCTCTAGTGGACGTCGGTGACCTCGTCGGAGGAGGAAGCCAAAAGTGGATATAGGTCAAGATTGACCGAACCACTCTAAATCTCGGTTTGTATTTACTTTGAGCATCTTATCTTTACTGCAAACTTCCTCAAAAGCTTACTGCCTTCTGCGCATATACGATCGTGTTTCAAGCTCTGCATTTTCCGAATCGGCGTTTAAACATAAATCATTTTTATCGTACGAACATCATATTTTAGTTTGCGTTTTTGTTCTGATTTCTATCATAACTGCAAACTGCCTTTATATCTTAGCTTTAACTGCATCTTGCTTGATTACAAGTTAAAGTTATTTATTAATCGGATTTTCTACCGAAATCGCTCTTATCGTATGAACGCGATTTTAATCGTCAAAAGTTTTCCGCTACACTAATTCACCCCCCCCCCCCCTCTTAGTGCTCTTGATCCTAACAATTGGTATCAGAGCGGGGTTAACTCTCAAATGGATTAAAACCCAAGAGAGATGGCATACGCCGGAAACCAAGAGGGCTATTCTATTACACGTCCACCCATGTTCAATGGGACGGACTACACCTATTGGAAGACCCGAATGAGGATCTTTCTTATTTCTATGGATTTTGAACTTTGGAATCTTGTCGAAAATGGATTTTCGAAGTCTTCTCTTCCAATGATCGATTGGAATGAATTGGAGAAGAAGGCTTTCGATCTTAATGCAAAGGCTATGAATGCCTTATTTTGTGTGCTTGATAAAAACGAGTTCAACCGTGTTTCGATTTGTGAAACCACATTTGATATTTGGCACACACTCAAAGTAACTCACGAAGGCACAAGTAGAGTGAAAGAGTAAAAAATCAATCTTTTGATACATTCTTTCGAACTTTTCTGGATGAAACCGAGTGAGACTATTGGCGACATGTTTACCCGTTTCACGGATGTCGTCAACGGTCTAAAAGGACTCGAAAAATGTTTTTTAGATTTTGAGCTCATAAATAAGATTCTAAGATCCCTTCCTAAGAGTTGGGATCCTGAAGTCACTGCTATTCAAGAGACGAAAGATCTAAACAACTTCCCTCTTGAAGAACTTATCGGGTCATTAATGACCTACGAGATGACTTGCAAAGCTCATGAAGAGCAAGAAGACATCCTTCCAAAGAACAGGAAGGATATGGCACTCAGAACTTTAGAAGACCACTTGAGAGAAAACTCAAGTGATGAGGACTATGACGATGACTTGGCACTTCTAACAAGAAAATTTAAAAAATTCATTAAAAGAAACAAGTTTAAGAATGACAAAAAAAATAAACTTGAACCCAAGAAGGACCAAGTTATTTGCTATGAGTGCAAAAAGCCGGGACACTACAAAAGTGATTGCCCCCAAGCCAAAAAGAGAACATCAAAGAAGAAGGCACTCAAAGTAACATGGGATTACTCGAGCGCGTCCAAAGAGGAGGAGTCCAACACCGAGCAAGTTGCTCATTACGCCTTAACGACCATCAGAGAGGAGGTAACAAATTTAATAGATACAGATTTATCATTTGACGAACTATTAAATGCCTTCCATGACTTATTTGATGATTGCAAGATTATTAGTAGAAAATATAAATTGCTAAAAAAGGAGCATGATAGTCTTACTTGTAATTTCGATAAGTTAAAAATTGAATATCATGATAGTTTAGGCTCATGCATAAAATTCCATGATCTAGAAACTCTCCAAAAGGAAAACTTGCTACTTAAGGATACCTTGAAGAAATTAGAGGTTGGTAGCAAGTCTTTGAACATGATCCTTGCAAACAAGGGTCATGTTCCCAAAAGAAGTGGAATTGGATGTGTGAGAAGTCCTCACCAAAATCCAACCACCTTCATAAAAGGCCCCATCTTACATGTTCGACTCCAAAGCAAATGCAACTTTTGTTGCAAACATGGACACAAAACACATTATTGTCCATTCAAGAGAATTAGTATGAACAAATTAATTTAGGTTCCTAAAGGAACCATGATAAATTCTATGCAACATGATAAACAATATAGATCTATTTTTGAGGCACCCAAAAGTAAATGGGTACCTAAAGATCATCCTTTCTTGTAGAAACCTATACCATCGCAAGCTAGGAGCAAGAGATGGTACCTTGATAGTGGATGCTCAAGGCATATGACCGGAGATCCATCTCAATTCTCTAAGCTCACTAGCATAGACGAAGGCTATGTCACCTTCAGAGACAACAACAAGGGTAAAATCATTGGCAAAGGAACCATATGTAACAAATCCAACTTCTTTATTGAAGATATTTTGTTAGTTGATGGTTTAAAACATAACCTCTTGAGCATTAGTCAATTATGTGATAAAGGATATATTGTCAGATTCGAATCTAATGCTTGCATCATTGAAAAACCACACAAAAACACGTATATGATTGCATTAAAATAAAATAACGTATACACTATTAACATCAATGATTTGTGTAATGAAATGTGTTTTTCGGTTTTGAATAAGGATGCTTGGCTATGACATAGAAGATTAGGTCATGCTAGCATGAAACTAATCACTCAAATATCATCTAAAGAACTTGTAAGAGGAATTCCTCATATCAAGTTCATCAAAGATAATGTATGTGATGCTTGCCAATTAGGTAAACAAATTAAGGATAGTTTCAAATCTAAGAATCAAATAAGCACCTCTAGGCCCATACAATTGATCCATGTGGACTTGTTCGGACCAATCTCTACATCAAGCCTAGGAGGTAGCAAATAAGCCTTCGCCATTGTGGATGACTATAGCAGATACACATGGACTTACTTCTTAAAACAAAAAAATGAATGCTTTAGATATTTTACCAACTTTTGTAAGCTTATTCAAAATGAGAAGGGTTCTATGATTTCATCAATTAGAAGTGATCACAGTGGTGAATTTCAAAACCATGATTTCCAAGAATTTTGTGAACTTAATGGATACAACCATAATTTCTCTACTCCAAGAAATCCTCAACAAAATGGAGTAGTAGAAAGAAAAAATCAAAATTTATAAGAAATGGCAAGAACCATGTTGAATGAACATAGCCTACCCAAATATTTTTGGGCTGAAGCCGTAAACACTGCATGCTATATTTTGAATAGAGTTCTAGTAAGACCCTTACTCACCAAAACCCCCTATGAGTTGTGGAACAACAAAAAACCCAATGTTTCATATTTTAAAGTCTTTGGGTGTAAGTGTTTCATCTTGAATGAAAAAGATGCCTTAGGAAAATTTGATGCTAAATCTGATGAAAGAATTTTTCTTGGTTATTATTCGGTTTCTAAAGCTTTTCGTATCTTTAATAAAAGAACCTTAATCATTGAAGAATCCATTCATGTTGTTTTCAATGAGATTTCCGAAATCAAGAAAGACGATTTTGATGATGATGTTAATTTCGATTCTTTAAATTTAAATGAAATCCCTTCTCTAACTAGCAACTTGGATACATCCACTTCCGAAACATCCTTACCCAAGGATTGGAAGTATTTAGATGCTCATCCTAAGGAACTAATCTTAGGAGACACATCAAAGGGGGTTCAGACACGTTCTTCTCTTAAAAAATTTTGTGCCAACGTCGCTTTTCTTTCCCAAATTGAACCGAAATGTATTGACGAACCCATGAAAGATGATTCATGGATTATCACAATGCAAGATGAATTAAATCAATTTGAGAGAAATGAGGTGTGGAAGCTTGTTCCTAGGCCAAATGGCTATTTAGTTATTGGTACTAAATGGGTTTTTAGAAACAAGCAAGATGAATATGGTATCGTGGTTAGAAACAAGGCTAGATTAGTGGCCAAAGGTTTCAACCAAGAAGAAGGTATCGATTACGAAGAAATCTTCACTCCTGTGACTCGATTAGAAGCCATAATGTAACACCCCTCATTTCCGAATGTTCGTATAAATTTCTGGTGATAACGTAAGCATCTATTTTAATTGACAAAAGAAATAGAGTATGAATCAGAGGTAACTTATTTGTAAGATTTGGGAGATCTGTTCAAAAAAAAAAGAGAAAAGAAAGAATCTGAGGACCTATATGTAAACCCTAAGGACCTAATCGTGAATATGATAAAAACAAGGACTAAACTGCAAAATGCACCAAATGACAAATTCCACCGCTTAAGCCTCTCTGCCTTCGTTCTTAAGGAAGCAGAGGAGGCAGCTCGTGGGTGATCAGGGAAAGAAAGAAAGAAAGAAGAAGAAGAAGAAGAAGAAGAAGAAGAAGAAGAAGAAGAAGAAGAGAAAGAAATTGGGGCTTTTAGGGTTCTTGCTTTAATCTTGTCATTTCGGGTCAAAATTTCCAAAGGCAAGTGTTCTAACCCCATCTTACAGCAGTATTAGACTCTGTTTTTATGTTGATTCAAAATAAATTGGAAGATTTCTATTTAGAAAATGATATGTCTCTCCTTGGACATAAAACCATGGATTCTGAAAGTTTTTTTTTTGGTAAACTGACCCCTAAGCACTGTTTCAGCTATAAGTTTTAGTACAGAATGAGGATTCAGGCAGGAACTATTTTTGTTTGAAATTAGACTCGTATATATTTCTTTTGACACCGATTTTGTAGATTTTGGACACCGAATACTTACCCAAAAATTTGTTTCAAAAGAGCCTATAGAAGCTGTAAAACAGAGTTCAAGATTTCTGACCTTTCGATACTAAAACGCCTATAACTCCCTGTTGAAAATTCTAGTTTGTACCGAACTGATTTTATTTGAAACTAGACTTGAAATTCTCTCTTTTGACATATAGTTTGAAAATTTTGGAGTTCAATTGCCCACCCTATCGTCTGTTGAATCCGACCTTATAAATTCTGCAAAACAGTGATTGTGATTTTGACCTTGTGTTACCAAATCAGAGGTAACTCTGTGTTGGGAGCCCTGTTTCATATGAAATCTGTTCCATCCGAATATAGATTGATATATGGTTCGACCATAGCCTTCTTATGGGTATTGGAGCATAATTGTTATTCTGAAATATTTGTTTGATGTGCCATTGGAATTCTGTTCGAAATCGAGCTTTGGTCGATTTCGCGTATTCTGTTCCATTTCCTTTGGATACTTGAATTCGCCTAATCTTCTTATTGGAATTGAGCTGATTATGATTGTTTGGAATCCTTGTACACTCTTGCTTTCATTTCTTTCCTAAAATGAATACTTTTGTGAGAGATTTGTTCCTTGCATCACATTGCTTCTGAAAAGGCACATGTACGTTTGGTTGTTCCGCGTGTGCTTCCGTTATATGCTACTTATTGTTGAAACTGCCTTCTTGTACTCTGGTGTGTGGGATTGTCTGGACCTTTGCCAGAAATGGTAAAGGGTATGCGCTGATTTGCCCGCTTTGTGGGGTCCCGCTTTGTGGGATATTCTGGTATGCGCTTATTTGCCCGCTTTGTGGGGTCCCGCTTTGTGGGATATTCTGGTATGCGCTTATTTGCCCGCTTTGTGGGGTCCCGCTTTGTGGGATATTGCTTAGAGCCTGCGATGCTCTGCCGGCCCCCTTTGACTTCACCTAGACGTGGGTGGATGGAGCTCCCAGACGTGGGAGACTTTTGTCAGGTGGTCATTCAGAAATGGATGAATCACATTCTGATTGAGATCCCACTACACCCTCTATATGTTTGATATGACATCCAGAGTTTTGGTGAGTTATTTCTGTTCGTGCTCTAGATAGTTATGATATGATTGCAACGTCAAGGACGACGTTTGAGCTTCTGTACGACATATGAGTTTGATATGCTCTGAAATGCTTCATTCACTGCTGATTTTGCTTCGTAATGTTCCCTATGTCGTTGATGTGATTTGGAACATTTTATATGCCATTGATAAGCTCCGATATGTTTCCTTTGTTTCTGATATGCTCCAATTACTCTATGCCCCATCTGTCAGGAACCAAATATATATGATTAAAAAGGACAATTATGATTCTGCTCCTAATGATATTATGTATACGAAATCGTATATTCTGCTTTGTGTTTGAAACTGCATCTCTTTGGAAATTGTACTATTTTGATATGGATATGTTAGTCACTTGCTGAGCTCTTTATGCTCACCCCATTTGTTGATAAATTTTTCAGGATAGCGTATCGCTTGCTTAAATGTTAAGAATGGGCTGAGGCAGTGGAAAGTTTAGAAGACGTTGGGCAGAACTTTTGTTAGCATATATGTAGTTGTGTATAAGCTACGTTGCATCTAATGAAATGTGACTATGAATCTAAACTTGTGGATTTTTTGTAAGTTAAAGGATCCCTCATGTATAGGGTTTTGGAATGTTAAATTAAATTCGTGTAATGATATGAACTTATGGTAAATCGATGATTGTGGTGACTGCATAGATTTCCCCACTTGTGGATTTATATTGTGGTTTTTATTTTGATGAGTTGAGTTCAGATTGTATAAATTATCGAGTGATGTGTGCTATGTTTATGAATTGCACAGGGTTATGATTTGATAGATTATAGAAGTGAAATTTTTGATCTGAATGTTTTCTTAGTGACCTCAAATATGTGTTTGGATCCTGGGTTAGTTGTGGTGAAAAAAAAAAATTTAAATATCATGGATATTTTTAGGGGCGTGACAGAGGTGGTATCAGAGCATGATTTGAGAATCACTAAGAATATTATGTTTTTTTTTAAGGTTTATTGACTACCATTTAGAGGTTTATTGGCAAGAACCAAAGGGACAAATTTACTAGCAAAAGCAGGAGAGTAAATGAATACGAAGATAGTAACAAGAGGTTTAAGACATCTGGATTTGAGAAAAGGAAACCATGGGGGAGGACTCAGTTATGTGAAAAATGCGGATTAAATCATGAGACAAGTCAGTGTTTTCGGGTGACTGGAGCATGTTTTAATTGTGGAAAGCTAGGTCATCAAATAAAAGATTGCCCACTGAACAGGAAAAGAGAGCCATTGTCTCCTAGACCCTCAGCCCATGCTAGAGTATACGCTATCACTGAACAAGATTCTAGAGCTTCTAAATCAGTGGTGGAAGGTATTCTTCATGTTTCTAAAAGAAATGCAAAAGTTTTGTTTGATCCCGGCTCCAACTTATCGTTTGTTTCAAAATACTTTGCTTGTCACTTGGATATTCTACCTAAACCCCTAGATTATATGTTATATGTAACAACTGCTGTTGGAGATTCATTGGCAACAAACTTGGTCTACCCATCTTGTTTGATCTCTATTGGAGACCACGAATTCCTTGCTGATTTGATTCTCCTAGAGATCCAGGGCTTTGATATTATACTCGACATGGATTGGTTATCTTCTCATCACGCTAGTATTGATTGTTACAAAAAAATCATTACTTTCTGCATACCAGATCAGCCTATATTTTTCTTTGAGGGCATTAAGCATGATTTGCCTCCTTGCTTAATATCCGCACTTCAAGCTTATCATCTTATGCAGAAAGGTTGTTTTTGTTATGTGGTGTGTGTAAAGGAGCATTCAAATCAGGAAACCCACCTAGATGAAATTTCAGTGGTCAAAGAATTCCCTGATGTATTTCCAGACGACTTGCCTGGTTTACCTCTAGATAGAGAGGGTGAATTTGCTATTGATCTAGTCCCTAGTACCACCCCAATATCTAAGCCTCCCTACAGAATGGCACCACTTGAGCTAGAAGAATTAAAGAAGCAAATACAAGAATTATTAGATAAGGGTTTCATACGACCCAGTGTGTCCCCATGGGGTGCTCCGGTACTATTAGTGAAGAAGAAGGATGGAACATTGAGGCTTTGTATTGATTATAGACAATTGAATCAGGTGACCATCAAAAACAAATATCCCATACCTAGAATTGATGATTTGTTTGATCAACTGCAGGGTGCACAAGTATTCTCTAAGATTGACCTGAGGTCAGGTTACTATCAGCTAAAGATCAAGGAGGAGGATATTTCAAAAACAGCTTTCAGAACTCGATATGGTCATTATGAATTCTTGGTGATGCCGTTTGGTTTGACAAATGCCCCTGCAGCTTTTATGGAACTAATGAATAGGATATTTCAACCGCTCTTGGATATTTGTGTAATTGTATTTATTGATGACATATTGGTGTATTCAAAGAGTAACCAGGAGCATGAGGAACACTTGAGTGATGTGTTGTCCATACTAAGAGAAAAGAAGTTGTATGCAAAGTTCAGCAAATGTGAATTTTGGTTGAATGAAGTTGCTTTCTGAGGCCATGTGATTTCAGGGAAGGGTATATATGTTGATCCAAGGAAAATAGAAGCTGTAGTTGAATGGGAAGTACCAACAAATGTAACAGAGGTTAGAAGTTTCTTGGGCATGGCAAGTTATTACAGGAGATTTGTGGAGGGATTTTCTCGAATTGCTCAACCTCTCACCAAACTCACTAAGAAGAATATGAAATTTGTATGGGGCGATGATTGTGAGCAAAGCTTTCAAGAGTTAAAAAGAAGATTGACTAGTGCCCCTATTCTCACTATTCCAAGTGGTAGTGAGGGATTTGTAGTTTATACTGATGCTTCAAGAAAGGGCTTGGGATGTGTTTTGATGCAGGAAGGGAGAGTAATTGCTTATGCTTCTAGGCAACATAAGGGTTATGAATTGAATTATCCAACTTATGATTTGGAATTAGCAGCAATCATTTTTGCTCTAAAGATTTGGAGACATTATTTATATGGTCGACAGTTTGAAATCTTTACTGATCACAAGAGTCTAAAATATATTTTCACTCAGAAAGAACAATTCAAACACTTGAGGATTTGCTTAGAGCCTATGTTATGGATTGGAAAGGTGAATGGGATAAGAATATTTCACTTGTTGAGTTCACGTATAACAATAGTTATCATTCAAGTATTCAGATGGCTCCTTATGAAGCTTTATATGGGCAAAAGTGCATAACACCTATATGTTGGGAGGAAGTTGGGGACAGAAAGTTGTTAGCACCGGACCAGGTACAAGAAACTACCGAGAAAATTCAAGTTATAAGGAAAAGGTTAAAAGCTGCTCAAAGTCGTCAAAAGAGTTATGCCGATAATAGGAGACGAGATATTGAGTTTGAAATCGGAGATTTTGTATTCTTAAAAGTCTCCCCTTCCAAAGGCATTATAAGGTTTGGGAAGAAAGGAAAGTTAAGCCCAAGATTTATTGGACCTTTTGAGGTTCTTGAGAGGGTTGGTTCTGTCGCTTACAGGATTGCCTTACCACCAGCATTGAGCCATGTCCATGATATATTTCATGTCTCGATGATTAGAAAGTATATGTATGACCCTTCTCACATCATTAAGTATGAGCTGGTGGAGTTTGATAAAGATTTATCCTATGTGGAAGAGCCTATTCAGATTATTGATAAGAAAGAAAAAGTCCTAAGGAATCGGGTCATCCCACTGGTTCAAGTAAATTGGAGACATCATTCTGGAGAAGAGACAACTTGGGAGCTAGAAGAGGAAATGAAAAAGGTGTATCCTCGTCTTTTCATCGAATAGAGGTATGATAAATTTAGAGGACTAAATTTTTCTTTTAAGGGGGGGAGAGTGTAACACCCCTCATTTCCGAATGTTCGTATAAATTTCTGGTGATAACGTAAGCATCTATTTTAATTGACAAAAGAAATAGAGTATGAATCAGAGGTAATTTATTTGTAAGATTTGGGAGATCTGTTCAAAAAAAAAAGAGAAAAGAAAGAATCTGAGGACCTATATGTAAACCCTAAGGACCTAATCGTGAATATGATAAAAACAAGGACTAAACTGCAAAATGCACCAAATGACAAATTCCACCGCTTAAGCCTCTCTGCCTTCGTTCTTAAGGAAGCAGAGGAGGCAGCTCGTGGGTGATCAGGGAAAGAAAGAAAGAAAGAAGAAGAAGAAGAAGAAGAAGAAGAAGAAGAAGAAGAAGAAGAGAAAGAAATTGGGGCTTTTAGGGTTCTTGCTTTAATCTTGTCATTTCGGGTCAAAATTTCCAAAGGCAAGTGTTCTAACCCCATCCTACAGCAGTATTAGACTCTGTTTTTATGTTGATTCAAAATAAATTGGAAGATTTCTATTTAGAAACTGATATGTCTCTCCTTGGACATAAAACCATGGATTCTGAAAGTTTTTTTTTCGGTAAACTGACCCCTAAGCACTGTTTCAGCTATAAGTTTTAGTACAGAATGAGGATTCAGGCAGGAACTATTTTTGTTTGAAATTAGACTCGTATATATTTCTTTTGACACTGATTTTGTAGATTTTGGACACCGAATACTTACCCAAAAATTTGTTTCAAAAGAGCCTATAGACGCTGTAAAACAGAGTTCAAGATTTCTGACCTTTCGATACTAAAACGCCTATAACTCCCTATTGAAAATTCTGGTTTGTACCAAACTGATTTTATTTGAAACTAGACTTGAAATTCTCTCTTTTGACATATAGTTTGAAAATTTTGGAGTTCAATTACCCACCCTATCGTCTGTTGAATCCGACCTTATAAATTCTGCAAAACAGTGATTGTGATTTTGACCTTGTGTTACCAAATCAGAGGTAACTCTGTGTTGGGAGCCCTGTTTCATATGAAATCTGTTCCATCCGAATATAGATTGATATATGGTTCGACCATAGCCTTCTTATGGGTATTGGAGCATAATTGTTATTCTGAAATATTTGTTTGATGTGCCATTGGAATTCTGTTCGAAATCGAGCTTTGGTCGATTTCGCGTATTCTGTTCCATTTCCTTTGGATACTTGAATTCGCCTAATCTTCTTATTGGAATTGAGCTGATTATGATTGTTTGGAATCCCTGTACACTCTTGCTTTCATTTCTTTCCTAAAATGAATACTTTTGTGAGAGATTTGTTCCTTGCATCACATTGCTTCTGAAAAGGCACATGTACGTTTGGTTGTTCCGCGTGTGCTTCCGTTATATGCTACTTATTGTTGAAACTGCCTTCTTGTACTCTGGTGTGTGGGATTGTCTAGACCTTTGCCAGAAATGGTAAAGGGTATGCGCTGATTTGCCCGCTTTGTGGGGTCCCGCTTTGTGGGATATTCTGGTATGCGCTTATTTGCCCGCTTTGTGGGGTCCCGCTTTGTGGGATATTCTGGTATGCGCTTATTTGCCCGCTTTGTGGGGTCCCGCTTTGTGGGATATTGCTTAGAGCCTGCGATGCTCTGCCGGCCCCCTTTGACTTCACCTAGACGTGGGTGGATGGAGCTCCCAGACGTGGGAGACTTTTGTCAGGTGGTCATTCAGAAATGGATGAATCACATTCTGACTGAGATCCCACTACACCCTCTATATGTTTGATATGACATCCAGAGTTTTGGTGAGTTATTTCTGTTCGTGCTCTGGATAGTTATGATATGATTGCAACGTCAAGGACGACGTTTGAGCTTCTGTACGACATATGAGTTTGATATGCTCTGAAATGCTTCATTCACTGCCGATTTTGCTTCGTAATGTTCCCTATGTCGTTGATGTGATTTGGAACATTTTATATGCCATTGATAAGCTCCGATATGTTTCCTTTGTTTCTGATATGCTCCAATTACTCTATGCCCCATCTGTCAGGAACCAAATATGTATGATTAAAAAGGACAATTATGATTCTGCTCCTAATGATATTATGTATACGAAATCGTATATTCTGCTTTGTGTTTGAAACTGCATCTCTTTGGAAATTGTACTATTTTGATATGGATATGTTAGTCACTTGCTGAGCTCTTTATGCTCACCCCATTTGTTGATAAATTTTTCAGGATAGCGTATCGCTTGCTTAAATGTTAAGAATGGGCTGAGGCAGTGGAAAGTTTAGAAGACGTTGGGCAGAACTTTTGTTAGCATATATGTAGTTGTGTATAAGCTACGTTGCATCTAATGAAATGTGACTATGAATCTAAACCTGTGGATTTTGTGTAAGTTAAAGGATCCCTCATGTATAGGGTTTTGGAATGTTAAATTAAATTCGTGTAATGATATGAACTTATGGAAAATCGATGATTGTGGTGACTGCATAGATTTCCCCACTTGTGGATTTATATTGTGGTTTTTATTTTGATGAGTTGAGTTCAGATTGTATAAATTATCGAGTGATGTGTGCTATGTTTATGAATTGCACAGGGTTATGAATTGATAGATTATAGAAGTGAAATTTTTAATCTGAATGTTTTCTTAGTGACCTCAAATGTGTGTTTGGATCCTGGGTTAGTTGTGGCGAAAAAAAAAAATTTAAATATCATGGATATTTTTAGGGGCGTGACACATAAGGATGCTCATTGCCTATGCTAGTAGTAATAATTTTAAATTATTTCAAATGGATGTTAAAAGTGCTTTTCTTAATGGCTTTATTTCGAAGAAGTCTATGTTGAACAACCTCTTGGATTTGAAAATAATAGCCTCCCTATTCATGTGTTTAGACTAACTAAAGCTCTCTATGGTTTAAAACAAGCTCCGAGGGTTTGGTGTGAGAGACTTAGTTCTTTTCTTATTAAAAATAATTTCACAAAAGGCTAGGTTGATACTACATTGTTTATCAAAAATTTTGAAAATATTTTTCTTATTGTTCAGATTTATGTTGATAAAATTATCTTTGGTTCTACGAATGAATCTCTTTGTGAATCTTTTGCTAAAACTATGAGTCTTGAATTTGAAATGAGTTTAATGGGTGAATTAACATTCTTCTTAGGCTTACAAATCAAGCAACTAAGCAATGGCATCTTTATTAGTCAAACTAAATATGCTATGAATTTGCTAAAAAAGTTTAATATGAATGGCTCAAAAGCTATTAACACTCCTATGAGCATCTCCACTAAGTTAGAAATTGATGAAAGTGAAAAAAACTTCGATCAAAACACTTATAGGGGCATGATAGGAAGTTTACTTTACCTCACGGCAACTAGACCAGATATCATGTTCAGTGTAGGACTTTGTGCTAGATTTCAATCAAATCCTAAGATATCTCATCTCAAACTAGTTAAAAGAATACTTAGATATTTTAATGGTACCACAAATCTAGGATTATGGTACCCAAAATCAGAGAATCTTGAGTTAATTGCTTATGCTGATGTGGACTTTGCTGACTGTAGACTAGATAGAAAAAGCACATTAGGAACATGTCAATTTTTGGGACATGCCCTTGTCTCCTGGTCATCTAAGAAATAAAACTCGGTTGCACTATCAACAACCGAAGCTGAATATATTACAGCAAGTGCATGCTGTGCACAAGTTGTATGGATGAAAAACACCTTAGAAGATTATAAAATTCATCTTAAAGATATTCCCATTAAATGTGATAACACAAGTGCAATATGCTTAACAAAGAATCCTGTACAACACTCAAGAACAAAGCATATTGATATTAGACATCACTTTATACGAGATCATATCACTAATCATGATGTAATCATAGAGTTCCTTGATACTAAACATCAACTAGTTGTTATCTTTACAAAACCTCTAAGTGAAGAACAATTTGATTTCATAAGAAGAGAATTAGGAATATTGATGTGTCCGAATACATAAACTTGTTGAAATTATTTTTCGGACTTTATTGATTGATTGATCAATTTCACTTAATTGCCATGATGATTTTACACAATTACATGTTAGAAATTATGTGCATGAATATAAAAAATTTCCATGATGATAAGAATGTTTTGTCTTCATGATCATATTTGAAAATCAATAGTATAGTCTCGTTCGAATGTATGAAAGTTTTAATTTTATTTTCGGATTCTCTTAAAAATCAAAGTTTCTTGGTACATTATCCTCTTCCGGATGAAATAAAGCATATGTCATAACAAGTTTAATTCTCATCATTGTCGACATATGAAATACATCTCTCATACACTTATCATGGATGATCGTGTTTTTACTAGCAAGGATTCGTTTCTCATACATATCTTGATCCTTGTAAAAATGAAGCATGATTTAATCTCTCATCAATTTTAACTTCATTTAAAGTAAACTCACAAATAGACTTCCTCCTTCATGTAAAAAGACAATAACGAAATCAAAATTGGTATCTCCATGTCATGTTTGTATAATTGGTTTTCTATCACTCACTATTGGAAAATGACATGAACCTAGTAAAGGCATGAACAATTATCACACTTATGCTCAAAATTTGCTTATATTGTTCTCTTGGTATCACAATTACCACACTTTTTGTTGATGACAAAGGGGGAGAAATATATGAGTATTAATGCTATGCTTGCATCACTAAGAGATATATGATTAGATGCTATGATTGCTATAATTTGCATTATGCCTTGTTTGTATCGTGTCAAGATATCAAACAAAAAACTTGCATCGTAATTTTACGTATTGATATCTTACCATGAGATGAAATGCAATAATTGCTAAAACATTTGAAATGTGTGCATCATGTAATGATATCAAAATCTTACTTCGTAGTTTTACATGTTGATATCTTACAATATGTTGAATTGCTACTATTACCATCATTCAAACTTATAATGTAAAATTTGAAAATGAATGTCAAGCCTTGACATCATCTTCAAAGAGATACATCATGATGGAAATCATGATGGGAGTATTGATAAGGTTAAATGATTTTAACTTATCAATATGTCTCTTGAATTCAAAGGTTTTGAATTCAAGAATGACTTATCTCAAGTATGGCATATAGACAGGGGGAGTTCAGGTTAACTCCATTATCAATCGATTATCATTATCAAAAAGGGGGAGATTGTTGAATCTCAGATTTTGATGATGAAGTCAATTGTCATTTGTTATCTAATCTATATATTGATATAAGTGTGCAGGATTAACTATGATGAAAGTAAGATATGCAGCAGGAGTTGCGCCGAAGTTAAGACTATGATCACGTTGGGAGTTCGAGAGTTCGACAGAAGTCCGGACGGTTGTCGGAGGTTTTGCGGGAACAAATCCGAGAAGTCCAGGAGCTTGCCAAAGAAGCTCATCGGAACCCGCTAAGTGGATCGTCGCAAGTCCAAGAGTTTGCTGGAAGTCCGCAGTGTTGAATCTCGTATTTTGATGATGAAACTACTTGATATATGTTTATGATTTAATCTGCGTTTTGAGTGACGTAGGATGCTTCGATCAGGATGAGACAATTAAAGCAGGAAAATCATGTTGTGCCAGAGGAACATGTCAGAAGATTGGACGTTAGCCCTGTAGATCGGTCGACGTATCAATAGAAGGCTTCGAGCCGTGGACTCGGGCATCGGGCCAAGAAGAGCAGGTATTATGCCAAGGATATCGGAGTTGCGGAGTCAACTGGCCGATTGGGCAATAGGCTGCAGGAGAGGACGATGCGCCGAAGAATCGAACGAAGCGTCGAGAGACCAATGACATGCCAGACAACTTGGTTTATTGCTTAGGATTAATTGTCTCGATCGAAGTTTTGTTTTAAGTGTGCAGGATTAACTATGATGGAAGTAAGACATGCAGCAGGAGTTGCGCCGGAGTCAAGACAATGATCACATTGGGAGTTCGAGAGTTCGACGGAAGTTTGGACAGTCGTCGGAGGTTCTACGGGAACAAATCCGAGAAGTCCATAAGCTTGCCAAAGAAGCTCGTCGGAACTCGCCAAGTGGATCGTCGCAAGTCCAGGAGTTTGCCGGAAGCCTGCAGGAGCATCATCGACGGTTCATCGGATGATCGACGGAAGTTCACCGGAAACTCATCGGAAGAAGCGATTGACACACCGGAGCAAGCTGCAGAAATTGTCTTAGGATTTAGGCCAAAAGTTCTTCTCCCTCTGTTCTTCCAAGTTCTGATTTGTAAAGAGAGGAGAGAAAATTTCTGTAAGGGTTGTCTCCTAAGCCCGTCAAAAGGAATGAAACTGTAAAAGGGTGGTTGGCCTTCGCCTATTGAAGGAAGGCCTCTAGTTGACATCGGTGACCTCATCGGTGGAGGAAGCCAAAAGTGGAGTAGGTCAAGATTGAATGAACCACTCTAAATCTCAGTTTGCATTTACTTTGAGCATTTTATCTTTACTACAAACCTCCTAAATAGCTACTGTCTTCTGCGCTTTTACGAACGAGTTTCTAAGTTCAGAGCTTTTCGAATCTACGTTTAGACGTAAATTGGCTTTTTCGTACGATCAGTACATTTCAGTTTACGTTTACGTTTTGATTTCAATCATAACTGCAAACTACCTTCTACGCTTTTATAAAACTTATCTCAAAGTTCAGTATCTGCAAAATTGGCATTTAGACGTAAATCGGTTTTATCGTACGAACGTAGCATTTCAGTTTGCGCTTGCAGTCTAATTTTCATCATAAACTGCAAACTGCCTTCGTAGATTTACTTTAATGTCATCTCGCTTAATCTTAAGTTAAAGTAATCTTAGGATTGGCTTTTACATCGAAATCGTTTTTATCAAACGAACGCAGCTTTCGATTTTAATAGTGAAAGATTTTCGCTGCACTAATTCACCCCCCCCCCCCCCCCCCCCTCTTAGTGCTCTTGATCCTAACAATTGGTATCAGAGCCCGGTATTTCTCATTTCGGATTTACACCCGAGAGAAATGGCTCTTCAAGAGGGCTTATCAGTTGTTCGTCCACCATTGTTTAACGGATTGGACTACACTTTTTGGAAAACTAGAATGAGAGTTTTCTTGATTTCTATAAATTTGGATTTATGGAATATCATTGAAAACGGTTTTCAACTTCCCTCCAAACCGATGAACGAATGGTCGGATTTGGAGAAGAAGTATTTTTCTTTAAACGCAAAGGCTATGAATGCCTTATTTTGCGCTTTGGACAAAAATGAGTTCAATCGGATTTCTACGTGCGTAACGGCTTTTAACATTTGGCAAACACTTAAAATCATGCACGAGGGAACTAGTAGAGTCAAAGACTCGAAAGTTAACATTTTATTGCATGATTTTGAGCTTTTTCGAATGCAACTAAACGAGACTATAGGCGACATGTGCACCCGTTTCACGGATGTCGTCAATAGTTTAAGAGCTCTTGGAAAATGTTTTTAGGATTTTGAACTCGTAAACAAGATTTTGCGTTCTCTTTCTAAGAAGTGGGATTCAAAAGTAACTGCAATACAAGAAGCTAAAAACCTAAACAACTTACCACTTGAAGAACTAATTGGTTCGTTGATGACATATGAAATGGTGCATAATGCACATGATGAACATGTTGAACACAATCACCTTCCAAAGAACAGGAAGGATTTGGAACTCTGTACAAATGAATGCCACTTGAGCGATGACTCAAGTGATGAGGACAATGATGAACTTGAACTTCGAATACTAAATCTTAATAAGTTTATTAAATAAAAATCTAAAATAGATAATGAACTTGAACGAAGGAAGAGGCCAAAGAAGAGGAAGGCAACCAAGGATGAATTAAGAACTTCCAAAGGTGAAACGGCGAATTGGGCTTTGACGGGCTTCGACTACAAGGTAAGTAATTCAACTCTCTTGAATTATTTCGAAATTACATGATGCTCTTCATAATACATTTTCTTTTTAATATAGAATTAATTTTCTTGAAAATTACATGTTAAAAAAAACAAAAAAAAAATGATGAAAATGCAAAATTTATGATCATGCTAGTAGTTTTGAAAATAATCATGAAAAATAAATATTATATGATAAACAAACAAAATGATTTTGATTGAAAATATGAAATCATGCTTGATGATATAATGATGTTTTGATACCATGATTTTATTCTATGCATGGGAATTTAAAAATCATGTTTATTGGTTTTATAATTATGGATGATGAATCTTGCGATTTTCGATTTTCACGGTAATGAAAGTGCCTTATTGATCTTTGTCGTAATAAAACTTGCACTTTCGATTTTAAAACATGCTACATGTTTGGCATAGATGAAATAAAATCATATGAACTAAAACAACTAAAAAGAGAAAAGTATTTTTCTTGAAAATTTATTTTTCTCTACCGTATTGACTTTTTCACTAAGAGATCAATAAAATTATCTATGCCATTTTGAATCTCTTGAAAGTAATGTTGAGATTTTGATGATGTGTTCTTATTGAAATTTATTGAAATGAATCGTGATTTCTTGGAATTATAACTTGAGAATTCTTTTTATAAATCAAAATAACTTTTTGTGATTCTTTCTTTTTACTATTTGAGTTATATAAAAAGAATCATAATATGTCTCTTAATATTCATAATTTGTCTACATGATTCGTAAATCTCATTACCAACTCTTCTTGATATTCCTTATGTGATGATATGAATACATGAAATATTCATTAATTTATTTTGATGTATACAAATGAAAAGTTATGATCATGAATGGTAAGATATAATTTGACAAAATTGATACCATCATGATATGAAGCAGTTATTGTTTGCAATGATGCATGCAATACTTGAGCTTTTTAATTATGATGTGATGTATTGCATATGATGTAAATCATGATTTAAAATGCTATGAGTTGTTACTAAAATGATGTATGTTGATTTAATGTCATGAATACTCTAAATGATGAATGTTTGGTATCATGATCAAAATGTTGATAAATAGTTAAAAATTTAAGTATCATGTATGATATGCTCATAATATTGATTGATTTATTCAGTATCATGCATGAATGAAATATAAGGTTTTTGAAATTGTGCATGTTCGAATTTGAAAATATAATGATGCACAAATAAGATTGAAACCTTCCCTTGTCATGATTTAGAAATTAATGTAAAGGGTCTTCCCTTCTCTTTCCCAATGACATAGGGGGAGAAAGAGTTGCTAATGTGCATATCTCAAAGAGAAAATTGCTAGCTTTCGTGTCTTAAAATGTTGAAAATTTTTTGCTAGCTTGTATATTGTAAACTTGCTATCGTACTATCATGATGATGAGCATGTCTTATCTTCATAATTGTATTTGAAAAACTATGGCAAAAATATGTCCGAATGATTGAACATGTTAAAATTAATTTTCGGACTTTCTTGATTGAATGATCAAATCACTCGACTGCCATGATGATTTTACACAATTACATGCCCTAATTACAGGTTCGAAATTATGTGCTTTGGATACAAAAATTTCCATGATAATAAGCATGTTTTGTCCTCATGATTGTATTTGAAAATCAATAGCACAACCTTCTCCGAATGCATGAAAGTGTTAACTTCATTTTCGAATTCTCTTAACTATTGGCATCCTAACAATTGGATTTTCAAATTATCCTCTTCCAGACTTAATAAGCATATGTCATATCAAGTTTAATTCATATCATTAATTTTTGACATATGGAATCAATTAGCAAATACATCTCTTATACACTTTTCATGTGAACAATATTTTGTTTTGAGAAATGGATGAAATGATTCCTGCTTATAAATTCCTTCTTGAAAAAGAAAGTCATTTTTACGTACAAGGATTTGATACATATCTTGATACTTGTAAAAATGAAGCGTGCTTTAATATCTTATCGATTTTAACTTCATTCGAGTTAGCTCAGAAATAACTTTCCTCCGTCATGCAAAAAGAAAATAACAAATAAAATGGAAGAAGTTTTCAAAGCTATCTCCATGTCATGTTTTCCTTGAAATGTTTGAATATTTGGTATCTTATCACTTTTTGTTGAAAAATGACATGAACCTGCTTATGGCATCGCACTTATATTTAAAATTTGCTTATATTGTTCTCCTTTTTGTTGACGACAAAGGGGGAGAAATATATGAATTGATGCTATGAACACTGATGCTATGATTGCCAAATTTGCATTATGCCATGTCTGCATCATGTGTTAAGATGTTAAGAACTTGTATCGTAATTTTACGCATTGATATCTTACCATGTGATGAAATGCTACAATTGATAAACACTTGAAATGTTTGCGTTATGATATCAAAAGCTTACATCGCAATTTTACATGTTGATATTCGTAGAGATGAAAACTTTGTGATGAAAGGTTTATGCAGCAATATAGGAACAGTTTTTTTTTTTTGGATTTTCGAATAAGGATAACTAAATTGCAGCAGCAGTAAGGTAGGAAACCATAACCTATTGCAATTCACGGGGAGATCAAAGGATGATCCGCGGTGGTGGAGATGATGGCGGAATTCGACGACGATCTTTTAAGCAATTATGGGAATTGCTTTGGGCGGTTGTGGAGGGCTGATGGATGGCAGTGGAAGGGCAGCGAGATGCCAAGAACGCTGCTCTGATACCAAGTGTTAGAACCCTTGCAGATTCTAAACTTGGGGTTGATCTCTTTAGGGGATTGGCCTCCTTGGAACTCTATAGGGGTTCCTCCCTCCAAGTTGCTGCTCAAAGGCTGCAGAAAAGATTCATCTATTGCTTATGAAAAGAGAAGGAATATATGGCTATTTATAGGGCTTCTAAACCCTAAACCCTAACTCCTAATAGGACTTCTACTTAAGACTCTTACTTCTAACCAACTCCTAATAAAACTCCTACTCAAGACTCCTATTCCCTTACAACTCCTAATTATTCTCTAAGAAAAAAACCTCCTACATGAATGCCCCTCTCAATTAGGACTCTCCTAGCTAGAGTCATAACAGAATGTCCCTCTCAATTAGGACTCTCCTAGCTTGAGTCCTAACATTTTTACATGAATGTCCCTATCAATTAGGACTTTCCAAGCTAGAGTCCTAACAGGTTGTGTAACATCCCTCATTTCTGAATTTTCGTATAAGTTTCTAGTTATAATGTAAGTATCTATTTTAAATTTGATAAAATAACAAAAATATGACTATGAGAACTTATTCATAAGATTTGGGGGATTTGTTCAAAAAGAAAAAAAAAATTCCGAGGACCTATATGTAAACCCTAAGGACCTAATCGTAAATATAATAATACAAGGACTAAACTGTAAAATGCACAAAAAATACAAATCCCACCGTTTAAGCCTCTCTAACTTCATTCTTAAGGAACCAGAGAAGGCAGCTACGTGGATGATCAGGGAAAGAAAGAAAGAAAGAAGAAGAAGAAGAAGGAGAAGAAGAAGAAGAAAAAAAATTGGGGCTTTAAGGTTTCTTGCTCAAATCTTCTCATTTACGGCCATAATTCTCAAAGGCAAGTGTTCTAACCCCATCCTACAGAAGTATTAGTCTATGCTCCTATATTGATTCTGAAAGATTTATGATTAGAACATGATATTTCTCTCTTTGGACAAAAAACCAAGGATCTGAAATTTTTTCGGTAAACTGATCCCTATACACTGTTTCAGCTATAAATTTTAGCACCAAATGTGGATTCAGGCAGGACCTAGTTTGTTTGAAATTAGACTCTTATATCTTTCTTTTTACACAGATTTTGTCGATTTTGGACACCGAATACTTACCCAAACGTCTGTTTCAAACGAGCCTATAGATGCTGCAGAACAGGGATCAATATTTCTGACCTTTCGATACTAAAATACCTATAAGTCCCTGTTGGAAATTCTAATTTGTACCAAACTGATTTTGTTCGAAACTAGACTTGTAGACCTTTCTTTTGACATATAGATTGGAAAATTTGAAATTCAAATGTCTACACTATTATCTGTTGAATCCGACCCTATGAATTCTGTAAAACAATGATTTTGTTTTTGACCTTATGTTACCAAATCAAAGGAAACTCCTTGTTGGAAACTATGATTCGTACGAATCTTGTTTCAACAGAAAATAGATTGATATATCTTTTGACATTAACCTTCTTAAGGGTATTGGAGTATAATTGACAATATGAAGTATTTATCCAATGAGCCTCCCGAATTCTGTCAGAAATCGAGCTTTGATCGATTTTGTATCTTCTGTTTTCATTCATTTGGAAATAGATTTTGTTCAGTTTCCTTCACTCAATTGTGACTTATATTAATGTTTGAATTCTCGTTTGCTCTTGTCCATAAATTTGTTAGGATCGGAGCGGCACTAAGAGGGGGGGGTGAATTAGTGCAGCGGATTAAAACTTCGATTTTAACAAAATCTTTCGTACGTTAAGAACGAAACTTGAGAAATTTAACTTGAAGGCGTATTCTTAAAGTTGCACAGCAAGAGTAATAAGGAACTAAAGCAGTAAGAAGATTTGCAGTAATGTAAATGACAATAATAAAAAGCAAACCAGAGATTACGCCGATTTTTAGAGTGGTTCGGTCAGATGACCTACTCCACTTGCGAGGCCCCTCTTCGATGAGGCTCCCACCTTCCACTAGCAAGTCTCTTGAAATGGAAGGGTAAACACCCCTCTTATAACCTTTTACAAGCAGCTCAACCTCTTACAAATTTTCAATAAGAAAGAAGGAGGAGAACTCTCTAGCAAATTGAAAACAAGACTTGCTAAGACTTTCTAAGACTTTTCTCTCAATCAAAATGCTTCTCAAAAGTTGTAACCTCAGCTGAGATTTGAGGGGTATTTATAGGCCTCAAGAGGATTCAAATTTTGGGCTCCAAAATTTGAATTCTCTTAGGGTTCCCGGTGCTGGCGGTTCCACCGCCCAGCCAGGCGGTGCCACCGCCCAGCCAAGGAGGAGTCACCGCCCAGCACTCGGGTGCTGGGCGGTGCCACCGCCCAGCTAGGCGGTGCCACCGCCTACAGTGTTTTCAGCCCAACTACAGTGTTTTCAGCCACTAGTTGGGCTTCAATCTTGGCTCTCTAGTTCGCTGGTTTAGCTTAATTTTTAGCCTAAACCAACTCTGACTTTGGGCCCAGTTGGCCCCTAACCAGGATATAGGATTATCTCTTAATCCTAATCCTAATTACAAGTGGACTACATAACCAAAACACATCCTAAGCAAATTTTCAACCGCGAACGTCGAGTCTTGTTCTGGCGAGCTTTCCGACGAACTTTCTGCCGACGGGCTTCTAGCAAGCTCCCGAACTTGTGATGACTTTAATGAGTAGCCGAGCCTTCTCGGTGATCTCCGTGAACCTCCGACGATCTCTTCGGCGAACTTCCGAAAATTCCGACAAGTTCCCGATTTCTTCTCAGTTGGTTCTGGCAGCATCTCCGACGATTCTTCGGACTCTTAAACGTCCATCGAACTTGACTCCGGTATTCTCGCTTTGTGTTTTCTGGTTATCGTAGTTAATCCTGCACACTTAACTCAATAATATGGATTAGATCAAATAACCCATCAATTGATTTTATCATCAAAATCCGAGATTCAACAATCTCCCCCTTTTTGATGATGACAATCACTTGATGACGGAGTTAAACGTAACTCCCCCTATCTATATGCCATATTATGAGAAGATAAAACACTTGAATTTCATCATTGAATTCAAGTATAAACCGATAAGCTCTAACCATAGAACTTATCGTAATTCTCATTAAGCATAATGTAAATGCGAAACTTTGATGAAAATCTTTTTCAAGTCGAAAGATAAGAGACAAATTTTACTATGACAAGAGATAAAGATTTTCAACTTGAATTGCATGATTATACATTTTAGACATGCATTCAATATGATCAATCAATCTTACGATATTTTCAAGGATTTTGCAAGGCATATAAGATAATCATCGATCGATCACTTTTCTCAAGGATTTTGCAATTCATATTTTGTCATGCTATTAAGAATGATATAAGTCATCACTTTTCTCCCCCTTTGTCATCAACAAAAAGGAAAGTGAGACTTGAAGGACATATTTTGTCATACAACGATTTTATCATTGAAAATTAAGTATGCAAAAATATTTACGCAGAGTTCATTTTAGAGGAAAATTCAGCATGCATTCATATTATCTAATCTCTTCTTTCTATGAATAACAGAAATTATAGATGTATAAGAGAGAGATTGGGATAAAAAAAAAAATTCAAGTAGTAATTTCACGAAGTCAAGATCATAATTCGAATACAAACTCATTCAAATCGTCAAATTCATGAAAATCTCAACATTACTTTTTAATCATCACATAAGGCATTTAAAGAATTTTTGAAACATAGGAGAATGATTAATTTAAGCATACAATGTTTCAATCAAATTCAACTCATGAATGCCAATACTTTCATATTTGTAAGTATCAATTCATGAATGCCAAAAGATATTATTTGTGATTCCAATTTTGCAATATCAAGATTATGATTTAGATAAAACTTATTTAAATCAAATCGCTAACTTGAAATTCATAATCAAGTCATCAAAGTCTATTTCGAGATTTCACAACATGTCATATGGAATTTGAAGGAGAATGAGAGATGGAAAGAAGATGAAAAACATTACGGAAAATCCAATCAAACAAGTTTATTGTTTAGGGACAATTTAACATACCTAATTCCCTTCTAATGAATTCAAATTGGTCTTCATTCAAGGCTTTTGTGAATATATCTGCTAATTGATGCTTTGTGTCAATGAATTCTAGAACAACATTATTGTTAAGGACATGATCGCGTATGAAATGATGCCTAACGTCGATGTGCTTAGTTCTAGAATGCTGAATTGGATTTTTAATAAGACATATGGCACTAGTATTATCACATTTTATGGGAATATTTTTAAAGTGAATTCCATAGTCTTCTAATGTATTTTTCATCCAAATGACTTGTGCACAACATGCACTTGCAGCTATGTATTCGGCTTCTGCCGTAGATAGTGCAACTGAATTTTGTTTCTTGGAAGTCCAAGAAAGAAGTGCATGTCCTAAAAATTGGCATGTTCCGGATGTACTTTTTCTATCTATTCTGCATCCGCCAAAATCGGCATCCGCATAGGCTATTAAATCAAATTTTTCAGATTTTGGATACCATAATCCTAAATTTGGAGTTCCTTTAAGATACCTAAATATTCTTTTAACACTTTTGAGATGAGATAATTTAGGATTTGATTGAAACCTAGCACAAAGTCCTACACTAAACATAATATCCGGTCTAGTCGCGGTAAGGTAGAGTAGACTACCTATCATTCCCCTATATGTTTTTTGATCGAAATTTTCACTATTTTCATCCATATCTAACTTAGTCGCAGTACTCATAGAGGTGTTTATTGCTTTTGAATTATACATGTTAAATCGTTTTAACAATTCTAATGTGTATTTAGATTGGTTAATAAATATACAATCCTTAAGTTGTTTGATTTGTAATCCCAAAAAGAAAGTTAATTCACCAATTAAACTCATTTCAAATTCAAGACTCATACATTTGGCAAATGATTCACATAGTGATTCATCCGAAGAGCCAAACACAATATCGTCAACATAAATTTGCACAATAAGAAAATTATTTTCAAAATATTTAATAAACAATGTAGTATCAACCTTGCCTTTGATAAAATTATTTAAAATAAGAAAGGAACTAAGCCTTTCATACCAAGCTCTAGGAGCTTGTTTTAAGCCATAGAGAGCTTTAGTCAATTTGAATACATGATTAGGAAGAAGAGAATTTTCAAATCCGGGAGGTTGTTCTACAAATACTTCTTCGGAAATAAAGCCATTCAAGAAAGCACTTTTAACATCCATTTGAAATAGTTTAAAATTATTACTACTAGCATAGGCAAGGAGCATCCTTATGGCTTCTAATCGAGCCACGGGAGCGAAGGTTTCTTCGTAATCGATACCTTCTTTTTGGTTGAAACTTTTGGCCACTAATCTAGCCTTGTTTCTAACCACGATACCATTTTCGTCTTGCTTGTTTCTAAAGACCCACTTAGTACCTATGACTAAGTGGTCACTTGGTCTAGGAACAAGCTTCCATACCTCATTCCTCTCAAATTGGTTCAATTCTTCTTGCATTGCAATGATCCAAAAATCATCTTTTAAGGCTTCGTCAATGCATTTAGGTTCAATTTGAGAAAGGAAAGCGGCGTTAGCACATAAATTTTTGAAAGAAGAACGAGTTTGAACCCCTTTTGATGTATCTCCTATAATTTGCTCTTTTGGATGAGCATCTACATACTTCCATTCTTTTGGTAAAGAAATTTCGGAAGAAGATGCATTCAAATGGCTATTTTGAGGAGAGGGTTCATTTAAATTCAAATTATCAAAACCAAGATCATCATCAAAATCATTTTTCTTTAAATCGAAAGTTTCATTAAAAACTACATGAATAGACTCTTCAATTACTAAACTTCTTTTATTAAAAACCCGAAAAGCTTTAGAAACGGAAGAGTAACCAAGAAAGATGCCTTCATCGGATTTAGCATCAAATTTTCCTAAAGCATCCCTTTCATTTAAAATAAAGCATTTACAACCAAAAACTTTAAAATAGGAGATGTTTGGTTTTTTGTTATTCCATAATTCATAGGGAGTTTTGGATAAGGATGGTCTTATTAGAACTCTATTCATGATGTAGCAAGCCGTATTTACGGCTTCGGCCCAAAAGTACTTAGGTAAACTATGTTCATTCAACATAGTTCTTGCCATTTCTTGTAGGTTTCTATTTTTCCTTTCAACTACTCCATTTTGTTGAGGATTTCTTGGAGTTGAGAAGTTGTGATTGTACCCATTACTTTCGCAAAAGTTTTGAAAGTCACGATTTTGGAATTCACCACCGTGATCACTCCGAATTGATGAAATCATGAAGCCTTTTTCATTTTGAGTGAGTTTACAAAATTTAGAGAAACACTTGAAGCAATCACTTTTGTGAGCTAAGAAATAGGTCCAAGTGTATCTAGAGTAGTCATCCACAATCACAAAAGCATATTTGCTTCCACCTAGACTTGTTGTATCAATTGGTCCAAATAAGTCCAAATGGATCAATTGTAATGGTCTAGTAGTGCTAATTTGATTTTTTGGTTTGAAGCTTGTTTTTATTTGTTTGCCTAGTTGACATGCATTGCATACTTTATCCTTAATAAACTTTATATTTGGAATTCCTCGTACTAATTCTTGAGATGAGATCTTAGATATTGTTTTCATGCTTGCATGGCCTAATCTCCTATGCCAAAGCCAAGCATCATCATTTACGGCGGAGAAGCACATTTCATTACTTAGTTCATCAAGATCGATGGTATAGACATTATTTTGTTTTAAAGCAATCATAGTCATGTTATGATTTGGTTTTTCAATAATGCACATATTTGATTCAAATCTAACGATGTAACCTTTATCGCATAGTTGACTAATACTCAAGAGATTATGTTTCAATCCATCAACTAGTAAGACATCATCAATGGAAAAATTAAATTTGTTACCAATAGTTCCCTTGCCAATGATTTTGCCCTTGTTGTTGTCTCCGAAGGTAACGTACCCTTCTTCTTTGCTAGTGAGCATAGAGAAATGAGATGGATCTCCAGTCATATGTCTTGAGCATCCACTATCGAGATACCATCTCTTGCTCCTAGCTTGTGGGTTTGTCTACAAAAGAGGATGATTTTTAGGTACCCATTTGATTTTGGGTGCCTCAAAAATTGACCCACTAACTTTGTTATTTATGATTGAATTCTTTATAGTTCCTTTAGGAACCCATATTAATTTTTGTGAACTAATTTTCTTAAATGGGCATTTGTAGGCAATGTGTCCGGATTTGCAACAAAAGTTGCATTTCATATAAGAGGAAACATGTAATGTAGGTCCTTTTATGAAAGTGGTAGGATTTTGATGTAATCCTTTTACAAATCCAATTCCATTTCTATTTGCGATGTAACCCTTGTGTGCAAGGATCATATCTAATCCTTTGCTACCAACCTTAAACTTGTTTAAGGTTTCCTTAAGAAGTAAATTTTCATTTTTTATTACTTCTAAGTGCTCACACTAAGAGCATGGAGGAGTTTGAAGACTATCAAACTTATCTTGTAGCAACGCATGCTCTTTCTTTAAGATACTTAACTTCTTGCTAACAGTTCTACATTCATCAAATAATTCATGAAAAGCGATAGATAGTTCTTCAAAAGATAAATCTTCATTAAATAAATCACATACCTCTTCTCCTAACGCCATTAGCGCGTAATGAGCAACTTGCTCGGTGTTGGACTCCTCTTCTTCGGATGCGCTTGAATCATCCCACGTTGCCTTGAACACCTTCTTCTTTGATGTCCTCTTTTTGGCTTGAGGACAATCGTTCTTGTAGTGTCCCGGTTTTTTGCATTCATAGCAAATCACTTGGTCCTTCTTTTGTTCAGATTTATTTTTTACATTATTTTTAAGTTTGTTCTTTCTTAAATATTTTTTAAATTTTTGAGTCAAAAGTGCAATGTCATTGTCACTGTCCTCATCACTTGATGTTCCTTTCAAGTGGTCTTCTTGTGATTTGAGTGCCATATCCTTCCTGTTCTTTGGAAGGGGGTTCTCAAGTTCGTCATGAGCTTGACATGTCATTTCGTAGGTCATTAGAGACCCAATGAGTTCTTCAAGAGGGAATGCTTTAAGGTCTTTGGCCTCTTGAATGGCCGTAACTTTTGGATCCCAACTTTTAGGGAGGGATCTTAAGATTTTAGTTACTAGTTCAAAGTTAGTAAAATCTTTACCAAGAGCTTTGAGTCCATTGATGACATCCGTAAACCGGGTGTACATGTCTCCGATGGACTCACTTGGTTTCATTCGGAAAAGTTCGTAAGAGTGCACAAGGATGTTGATTTTGGACTCTTTCACTCGGCTAGTGCCTTCATGAGTGACCTCAAGAGTTCTCCAAATATCAAAAGCCAAATCACACATTGAAACACGATTAAATTCGTTTTTGTCTAGTGCACAAAACAAGGCATTCATAGCCTTTGCATTTAAAGCAAAAACCTTCTTCTCCGATTCATCCCATTCGCTTATCGGAAGAGAAGATTTTTGAAATCCATTCTCGACAATAGACCAAAGCTCAAAGTCCATAGAAATGAGGAAGATTCTAATGCGAGTCTTCCAATATGTGTAATCCGACCCATTAAACAAAGGTGGTCGTGCAATAGAATGACCCTCTTGCATGCCGGAGTAAGCCATCTCTCTTGGGTATTAAACCAAATATGAGAGATAACCTTGCTCTGATACCACTTGTTAGGATCGGAGCGGCACTAAGAGGGGGGGGTGAATTAGTGCAGCGGATTAAAACTTCGATTTTAACAAAATCTTTCGTACGTTAAGAACGAAACTTGAGAAATTTAACTTGAAGGCGTATTCTTAAAGTTGCGCAGCAAGAGTAATAAGGAACTAAAGCAGTAAGAAGATTTGCAGTAATGTAAATGACAATAATAAAAAGCAAACCAGAGATTACGCTGATTTTTAGAGTGGTTCGGTCAAATGACCTACTCCACTTGCGAGGCCCCTTTTCGATGAGGCTCCCACCTTCCACTAGCAAGTCTCTTGAAATGGAAGGGTAAACACCCCTCTTACAACCTTTTACAAGCAGCTCAACCTCTTACAAATTTTCAATAATAAAGGAGGAGGAGAACTCTCTAGCAAATTGAAAACAAGACTTGCTAAGACTTTCTAAGACTTTTCTCTCAATCAAAATGCTTCTCAAAAGTTGTAACCTCAGCTGAGAATTGTGGGGTATTTATAGGCCTCAAGAGGATTCAAATTTTGGGCTCCAAAATTTGAATTCTCTTAGGGTTCCCGGTGCTGGCGGTTCCACCGCCCAGCCAGGCGGTGCCACCGCCCAGCCAAGGAGGTGTCACCGCCCAGCTAGGCGGTGCCACCGCCTACAGTGTTTTCAGCCCGACTACAATGTTTTCAGCCACTAGTTGGGCTTCAATCTTGGCTCTCTAGTTCGCTGGTTTAGCTTAATTTTTAGCTTAAACCAACTCTGACTTTGGGCCCAGTTGGCCCCTAACCAGGATATAGGATTATCTTTTAATCCTAATCCTAATTACAAGTGGACTACATAACCAAAACACATCCTAAGCAAATTTTCAACCGCGAACGTCGAGTCTTGTTCTGGCGAGCTTTCCGACGAACTTTCTGCCGACGGGCTTCTAGCAAGCTCCCGAACTTGTGATGACTTTAATGAGTAGCCGAGCCTTCTCGGTGATCTCCGTGAACCTCCGACGATCTCTTCGGCGAACTTCCGAAAATTCCGATAAGTTCCCGATTTCTTCTCGGTTGGTTCTGGCAGCATCTCCGACGATTCTTCGGACTCTTAAACGTCCATCAAACTTGACTCCGGTATTCTCGCTTTGTGTTTTCTGGTTATCGTAGTTAATCCTGCACACTTAACTCAATAATATGGATTAGATCAAATAACCCATCAATTGATTTTATTATCAAAATCCGAGATTCAACAAAATTATTACCATTCCTGATCATATTGTGTAACGTTTATGCTATATCACATTGACTTATATAGGCACATGTATAACCCATTGTTCCGTATTTGCTTTCGATGTGTGCCTATTCTTGTTTCTTTCCTTTGGATATCGAATTCATCTAACCTTCTTATCTGAATTGAGTTGTATGTGATTGCTTGGATTCCATATGTGCCCTTGCTTTCAATTCCTTTCAAATCTGAATATAGTTGTGAAAGATTATTGCTTACTTCGGATTGACTCGTAAAGGCTCATGTATGTTTTGTTGTTCCGCGTGTGCTTCCGATATGTACTATTCATTGTTCATACTATCCTCTTGTACTCTGGTGTTTGTGGGATATTATGAACCTTTACCAGAAATAGTGAAGGGAGTTATGTATAGAGCCTGAGATGCTCTGCCGGCCCCCTATGACTTCACTCAAATGTGGGTGGATGGAGCTCCCAAACGTGGGAGACCTCCCAGACGTGGGAGACTTATGTTTGGTGGTCATTCAGAAATGGATGTACCATATTATGTTATGGTCCCACTTCACCTTCTGTATGTTTGATATGATATCCAGAGCTTTTGTTATGTGTTTCTGTACATGCTTTGGATAAGAATGATATGAATGCAACGTCAAAGACGACGTTTGAGCTTCTGTTTGGTATTTGTTATTGATATGCTTCAAAATGTTCCATATGTCATTGATATGCTCCGGAACATTTCATACGCCATTGATAAGCTCCGAAATGTTTCATTCATTGTTGATATGATTCGAAATGTTCCAAATGCTGTTGATATGCTCCGGAACATTTCATACTCTATTGATAAGCTCCGAAATGTTTCATTCATTGTTGATATGCTTTGAAATGTTCCATATGCCGTTGATATGCTCCGGAACATTTCATACGTCATTGATAAGCTCCGAAATATTTCATTCATTGTTGATATGCTTCGAAATGTTCTATATGCCATCGATATGTTCCGAGATGTTTCATTTGTCATTGATATTCTCTGAAACATTTCATACACCTTTGATATGCTCCGAAATGTTTCATTTGCTATTGTTATGCTTCGAAATGTTCCAAATGTTATTGATGTGCTCCGGAACATTTCATACGCTATTGATATGCTCCAATTACTCTATGTCCCATCTGTTATGAACCAAATATGTTTGATTAAAATGACAATTGTGATTCTGCACCTAATGATATTATGTCTATGAATTCTTATATTTTGCCTTGTATTTCAAAACTTTATCTCTTTGGAAATTGTTCTCTTTTGACATGGATATGTTAGTCACTTGCTGAGCTCTATATGCTCACCCCGTTGTTGTATAAATTTTTCAAGATAGCTTGTCGCTTGCTTAAATGTTAAGATTGGGCTAAGGCGGTGGAAAGCTAAAAGATTTTGGACAGATCTTTATTAGTATATATGTTTTTGTTGTATAATCACACGCTGCATCTAATGAAATGTTGACGATGAATCTAAACTTGTGGATTTTGTATAAGTTTAAAGGACCTCTCATGTTTAAGATTTTGGAATGTTAAGTTTAATGTATGATGATATGAACTTGTGGTGAATAGTTGGAGTTCTGATTGTATAATTTTATTTAGCTTGTGGATTTATAAATGTTGTTCATGTTTGTCAAGTTTGGCTTGGGTTGCCATAAATGTGAATTATCGAGTGATGTGATATATGATTATAAACTGCACAGGTTTTATAGATGTGAATTTGATAGAATGTTTTTCAGTGTCCTCAAATGTGTGTTTGGATCCTGGATTGGTTTGCGATGAAAGTTTTAATAATATCGCTATTATTTTGAGGGGCGTGACATTTGGTATCAGAGCATAGTTTGAGGATCACTAAAATATTTGATATGTTAACGTGCAAAATATATTGAGGTCTAGTGAACTATAGTGATCGGTGGAAATTTTCTTTGATGCACTTTGGGAATCTAGGATGACGAGGATATTTAGTCCTTCTACTTCATCTGGTTTTGATTAATTAAGTGGGATGAAAGGGGTAATCGGAGATATTGAATCAGAGTGACACAGCAGAAGCATGATGAACCTAATTTCATTGGTGGTAGAAAAATGGATGATGCAAACAGAGAAGATATTTGGTGTACAAAATTGTTCTAATGATCGAAAGATTTCTTTTGCCACCTTATATTGGAAGTAGAGGCTGATCATTAATGACAACAATGAAAAGAATTTTTTGAGATCAGTGGCAAGAATGATAAGGACAAGTTTACCAATAAAAATATGATTGGAAATGAATTATAAAGTGATAACAAGAGGGCCAAGACATTTGGATTTGAAAAGGGAAGTCACCACAAAAGACTTAATCATGTGTGAATTACAAGTTAAATTATGAAACAAATTTGAATTTTTGGGTGATTGGAGTCTATTTTGCTTGTGGAAAGTTGGATCATAAAATAAAAGACTGCCCGTTGAACAAGAAAAAAGAGTCATTGCCTCTTAAATCATCAGCTCATATCAGAGTGTATGCTATCACTGAATATGATTCTAAAACTTCTAAATTAGCAGTCGAAGGTATTATGCATGTTTATGAAAGAATGCAAATATTTGTTTGACCATGGGTCCTATCTATGATTTGATTCGTAACATGTTGCTTATCACTTGGGTATTCAACCTATACCACTGCATTATGTGATATATGTAAATACAATCATTGGAGATTCTTTGATAACAAACTTGAATCTGGTCCTCTTGTTTGATTCTTATTGGAGAACTTGAACTTTTTGCTGATTTAGTTCTTTGAGAGATTTGGAGTTTTGATATTATATTTGGTATGGATTGACTATCTTCCTATTATACCAGTATGGATTGGTATATAACAAATGATTGCTTTTTGCATATTTGATCAGCCGATCTTTCATTTTCAGAGTATTGGACATGATTTATCTCCTTGCCTAATGTATCCCAGGATGACTTGCTTGGATTACCTCCAAACGTGACTTTGCTTTTGATTTGGTCTTTGGGACAATCCCAATATCTAAGCCTTTCTACAGAATAATATCATTTGAGTAAGTGGAATTAGAAAAGTAACTAGAAGGACTATTAAATAAAGATTTTATTTGGCTTAATATTTCGTCATGGGGTGCTTCGGTGTTAGTTAAAAAGATAGAGGGAACATTGAGACTTTGTATTGAATTTAGACAGTTGAATCAGGTGACCATCAAAAACAAGTATCCCATACCCAGAATTGATGATTTGTTTGATCAACTACAGGGTGCACAAGTATTCTCTAAGATTGATCTGAGGTCAGGTTACTATCAGTTGAAGATCAAGGAGGAGGATATTCCTAAAACAACTTTTAGAACTCGATATGGTCACTATGAATTCTTGGTGATACCTTTTGGTTTGACTAATGCCCCTACAGCTTTTATGGAACTAATGAATAGGATATTTCAACCGCTATTGGATGATTGTGTAATTGTATTCATTGATGACATATTGGTGTATTCAAGGAGTAATTAGGAGCATGAGGAACACTTGAGAAATGTATTGTCCATATTTAGAGAAAAGAAGTTGTATGCAAAGTTCAGCAAATGTGAATTTTGGTTGAATAAAGTTGCTTTCTTAGGCCATGTGATTTCAGGGAAGGGTATATCTGTTGATCCAAAGAAAGTGGAAGCTATAGTTGAATGGGATGTACCAACAAATGCAACATAAGTTAGAAGCTTCTTGGGCATGGCAGGTTATTACAGGAGATTTGTGGAGGGATTTTCTCGAATCGCTCAACCTCTCACCAACCTCACTAAAAAGAATGTGAAATTTGTATGGGGTGATGATTGTGAGCAAAGTTTTCAAGAGTTAAAAAGAAGATTGACTAATGCCCCTATTCTCACTATTTCAAGTGCTAGTGAGGGATTTGTAGTTTATACTGATGCTTCAAGAAAGGGCCTTGGATGTGTTTTGATGCAGGAAGGGAGAGTAATTGCTTATGCTTCTAGCCAACTAAAATGTTATGAATTGAATTATCCAACTCATGATTTGGAATTGGCAGCAATTATTTTTGCTCTAAAGATTTGGAGACATTATTTGTATGGTCGACAATTTGAAATCTTTACTAATCACAAGAGTTTAAAATATATTTTCACTCAGAAAGAGTTAAACATGAGACAACGAAGATGGATAGAACTTTTGAAGGATTATGATTGTGTCATCCGTTATCACCCGGGCAAAGCCAATGTTGTAGCTGATGCACTTAGTAGAAAATCTACAAGTTTTATGGCTAGTCTGGTCGTGAAGCAATGGAAGTTATTAGAAGAAAATTTTGATTTCTAATCTTTGAGGAAAGAGCAAGACTCGATGATATTGATAGCCTCCATTCAAGTGCAATCTAATTTTATTCAACGAATTAAGGAAGGACAATTGCAAGATCCACGTTTAATCTATTTGAGGAATGAAGTAGAAAATGAATTGAAGCCAAAATTTCAAGTTTCAAATGATGGCCTATTGAGATTTGGGGAGAGAGTATGTGTACCAAATGAACCAGATATCAAGAATAAAATCCTAAAGGAAAGTTAAGCCCAAGATTTATTGGACCTTTTGAGGTTCTTGAGAGGGTTAGTTCTGTCGCTTACAGGATTGCCTTGCCACCAACATTGTGCCATGTCCATGATATATTTCATGTTTCGATGATTAGGAAGTATATACCTGATCCTTCTCATATCATTGAGTTTGAGTAGATGGAGATCAATAAAGATTTATCTTATGTGGAAGAGCCCATTCAAATTATTGATAAGAAGGAAAAGATCCTAAGGAATCGGGTCATCACTCTAGTGCAAGTAATTTGGAGACATCATTATAGAGAGGAAACAACCTAGGAGCTAGAGGAGGAAATGAAAAAAGTTTATCCCCATCTTTTCATCGATAGAGGTATGATAAATTTAGAGGACTAAATTTTTCTTTTAAGGGGGGAAGAGTGTAACATCCCTCATTTCTGAATTTTCGTATAAGTTTCTAGTTATAATGTAAGTATCTATTTTAAATTTGATAAAATAATAAAAATATGAATCTGAGAACTTATTCATAAGATTTGGGGGATTTGTTCAAAAAGAAAAAAAAATTCTGAGGACCTATATGTAAACCCTACTGACCTAATCGTAAATATAATAATATAAGGACTGAACTGCAAAATATACAAAAATACAAATCCCACCGTTTAAGCCTCTCTGACTTCGTTCTTAAGGAACCAGAGAAGGCAGCTATGTGGATGATCAGGGAAAGAAAGAAAGAAGAAGAAGAAGAAGGAGAAGAAGAAGAAGAAAAAAAAAAATTGGGGCTTTAAGGTTTCTTGCTCAAATCTTCTCATTTAGGGCTATAATTCTCAAAGGCAAGTGTTATAACCCCATCCTATAGAAGTATTAGTCTATGTTCCTATATTGATTCTGAAAGATTTATGATTAGAACCTGATATTTCTCTCTTTGGACAAAAAACCAAGGATCTGAAATTTTTTCAGTAAACTGACCCCTATACACTTTTTCAGCTATAAATTTTAGCACCAAAGGTGGATTCAGGCAGGACCTAGTTTGTTTGAAATTAGACTCTTATATCTTTCTTTTGACACTGATTTTGTTGATTTTGGACACCCAATACTTACCCAAACGTCTATTTCAAATGAGCCTATAGATGCTGCAGAACAGGGATCAACATTTCTGACCTTTCGATACTAAAATACCTATAAGTCCCTGGTAGAAATTCTGATTTGTACCAAACTAATTTAGTTCGAAACTAGACTTGTAGACCTTTCTTTTGACATATAGATTGGAAAATTTGGAATTCAAATGCCTACATTATTATCTGTTGAATCCGACCCTATGAATTCTGCAAAACAATGATTTTGTTTTTGACCTTGTGTTACCAAATCAAAGGTAACTCCTTGTTGGAAACTATGATTCGTACGAATCTTATTTCAACAGAAAATAGATTGATATATCTTTTGACAATAACCTTCTTAAGGGTATTGGAGCATAATTGACAATCTGAAGTATTTATCCAATGAGCCTCTCGAATTCTGTCAGAAATCGAGCTTTGATCGATTTCGTATCTTCTGTTTTCATTCGTTTGGAAATAGATTTTGTTCAGTTCCCTTCACTCAATTGTGACTTATATTAATGTTTGAATTCTCATTTGCTCTTGTCCATAAATTATTAGCATTCCTGATCATATTGTGTAACGTTTATGCTATATCACATTGACTTATATAGGCACATGTATAACCCATTGTTCCGCATTTGCTTTCGATGTGTGCCTATTCTAGTTTCTTTCCTTTGGATATCGAATTCATCTAACCTTCTTATCTGAATTGAGTTGTATGTGATTGCTTGGATTCCATATGTGCCCTTGCTTTCAATTCCTTTCAAATCTGAATATAGTTGTGAAAGATTATTGCTTACTTCGGATTGACTCGTAAAGGCACATGTACGTTTTGTTGTTCCGCGTGTGCTTCCGATATGTACTATTCATTGTTCATACTATCCTCTTGTACTCTGGTGTTTGTGGGATATTGTGAACCTTCACCAGAAATGGTGAAGGGAGTTATACATAGAGCCTGAGATGCTTTGCCGGCCCCCTATGACTTCACTTAGACGTGGGTGGATGGAGCTGCCAGACGTGGGAGACCTCCCAGACGTGGGAGACTTATGTTTCGTGGTCATTCAGAAATGGATGTACCATATTATGTTATGGTCCCACTTCACCTTATGTATGTTTGATATGATATCCAGAGCTTTGGTTATGTGTTTCTGTATATGCTTTGGATAAGAATGATATGAATGCAACGTCAAAGACGACGTTTGAGCTTCTGTTTGGTATTTGTTATTGATATGATTCAAAATGTTCCATATGTCATTGATATGCTCCGGAACATTTCATACGCCATTGATAAGCTCCGAAATGTTTCATTCATTGTTGATATGATTTGAAATGTTCCAAATGCCGTTGATATGCTCCGGAATATTTCATACTCTATTGATAAGCTCCGAAATGTTTCATTCATTGTTGATATGTTTCGAAATGTTTCATATGCCGTTGATATGCTCCGGAACATTTCATACGTCATTGATAAGCTCCGAAATATTTCATTCATTGTTGATATGCTTCGAAATGTTCCATATGCCATCGATATGTTCCGAGATGTTTCATTTGTCATTGATATGCTCCGAAACATTTCATACACCTTTGATATGCTCCGAAATGTTTCATTTGCTATTGTTATGCTTCGAAATGTTCCATATGTTGTTTATATGCTCCGGAACATTTCATACGCTATTGATATGCTCCAATTACTCTATGTCCCATCTGTTATGAACCAAATATGTTTGATTGAAATGACAATTGTGATTCTGCACCTAATGATATTACGTCTATGAATTCTTATATTCTGCCTTGTATTTCGAAACTTTATCTCTTTAGAAATTGTCCTCTTTTGACATGGATATGTTAGTCACTTGCTGAGCTCTATATGCTCACCCCGTTGTTGTATAAATTTTTCAGGATAGCTTGTCGCTTGCTTAAATGTTAAGATTGGGCTGAGGTGGTGGAAAGCTAAAAGATTTTGGGCAGATCTTTATTAGTATATATGTTTTTGTTGTATAAGCACATGCTGCATCTAATGAAATGTTGACGATGAATCTAAACTTGTCGATTTTGTATAAGTTTAAAGGACCTCTCATGTTTAAGATTCTGGAATGTTAAGTTTAATGTATGATGATATGAACTTGTGGTGAATAGTTGGAGTTCTGATTGTATAATTTTATTTAGCTTGTGGATTTATAAATGTTATTCATGTTTGTCAAGTTTGGCTTGGGTTGCCATAAATGTGAATTATCGAGTGATGTGATATATGATTATAAACTGCACAGGTTTTATAGATGTGAATTTGATAGAATGTTTTTCAGTGTCCTCAAATGTGTGTTTGGATCTTGGATTGGTTTGCGATGAAAGTTTTAATAATATCGCTATTATTTTGAGGGGCGTGACAGGTTGGTGGATTGGTGGATGTAGGTTGCGGTTTAGGCTTGTTTTGTGGCTGTTTTGGGTACAGTTTGAGGGTATAGTTTGGTAAAATTTTAGGGCTGCGGATGAAAGTTTTAGATCTGTGGTAGATGGCAGCAAAGGTGTCACGCCCCCCGAATTTAATTTTCATTCAGGAGATGTGAACCTAACTCAAAATTGATAATATTATAATTCAACAAATAATCCAGGATCCAATCACACATTTGAGGTCACTAAGAAAAACATTCAAGTTATTCACCTCTACAATCCACAATTCACAAAACCTATATAGTTTATAATCATACATCATGTTACTAGATGATTCTTAAAATCCAAAGGTAACTTAACTAAACCATAACCACATCATAAGTTCATAGTTGTGAGAATCTATATAATTACAAAACCAACATGTACCACATGTTTATATCATTCATTACATAATTTTAACTTAACATTCCCAAAATCCTAACAGAAGAAGTACTTTTCAAATATTTACAAGATACATCAATCTAGATTTGTTGTTGATATACACAAAATGAACTTATACAACATCAACATATCAAGTACGAAAGATTTGCCCCAAAATCTTCTAGCTTCCCACTGCCTTAACCCAAACTACATATTTTAGCGAGCGATAAGCTATCTTGAAAAAATTATATATCAATGGGGTAAGCAAATAAAGCTCAACAAGCGACTAACATATCTATACCAAAGAGGATAATTTTTTTTTCAAACAAATAAGGTATAAAAAATATAAAGCAGAGATACAAGATGAAATAGAAGCATGTGTTGTTTGAATGCAGAATTACGATGTCATTTCGTTCGAAGCATGTTTTGTTCATATAATCGAGGAAGGGTAATTGGAGCATATCATTGAAATAAGGAGCATATTCATGGCATATGGTAATTTCAAGGTATAACGAAGACTTATAATATTTCAGAAACATATCAAAGAACAAAACATGAATAGAAGCTCAAATGTCACATTACGATGCATTCATTTCATTCTTATCCAAAGCATGCATAGAAACATAGCCAAAGCTTTGGATATCATAGCAAACACATAGAAGGTGAAGTGGGATCATAACATAATATGGTCCATCCATTTCTGAATGACCACCAAACATACGTCTCCCACGTTTGGGAATTCCATCCACCCACGTCTGAGTGAAGTTATAGGGGGCCGGCTGAGCATCGCGGGCTCTAAGCATAACTCCCTTTACCATTTCTAGCAAAGATTCACATTTATCCCACAAACACCAGAGTACAAAGGAACAGTATGAATAATGAAATTAGCATATATCAAAAGCACATGCGGAATAACGAAATGTACATATGCCTTTCGAGTCGATATGATACAAACATAATCTTTCACAAATGTATTCAGATTTGAAAGGAAACAAAAGCAAGAGTATACAAGGATTTCAAGAAATCACATATAGCTCAATTGAAATAAGAAAGTTAGATGAATTCAATGTCTAAAGAAATGAACCTGGAAGATGCACATATCGAAAGCAAATGCGGAACAATGGGATGCATGTGCTGAATCATTATGATGCAAACATGAACTTTAGATGATAGCTGCAGATGTACAAATGAATAAAGGACAAAAGTATACAGAAATTTAAGGAAATAATGTAAAGCTTAACTAAAGTAAGAGTTTTTGCCGAAATCGATTTCCAAAGAGAAGAAACAAGAAAAGCTGAAATTGACCAAAGCTCAATTCTGGCAAAATTTGAAAGGAACATTGTATGAACTATTTGGATAACCAATTATGCTCTAATTTATACAAAATAGGTGTCATTAGAAAGCTTTGTCAATCTAATTTTAGGCAAATCAAGTTTTACAAGAAGTGGAGTTTACAACAAGGAGTTACAGATAATTTCGCAGCGAAAGGTCTGAAAATATTAGCTCTGTTTTACTAAATCCATAGGGTTGAAGAAAGCAAATGTTTTAGTTAGCAATTGTACTCCAAAAATTTCAAATAAGGTATATGCAGAAAGAATTTTGAGTCTAGCTTGTAACTGTTATTATTAAATATCTAATTTAATAATAATATAACTGTTATCATTAAGATTCATAATTTATTATCATGAATTTCTTCATTTATTATGATTTAAATGATTTCAGTTTTTTATTCTTTATACATGAAACTGCTATTATTAAATTAAATATTTAATATCATTAAAGTTCTTCATTATGGTCTAAACGTTACAAATTTAAATTAATTCTTGAACGTTATGAATTGGTGATAATAAATGTTCTTGATGGGAGAACATTTATATATATGAGGATTTTGGTCCTTGGGCTTAATCATCTCTTTGAAGTGAAAAGGTTTCCTACACCATCTAAAGCAAGAGTTCTGAGCCGAGAAGTGTTAAAGTTCAAGAAGAAACCTCTGCAGAAATTCTTGGCGACAATGGCTGGAGGTACGCTATTTTGTTTCTGCATTAGTTTTTATTGTGTTTCTATTATAATGATTTAGAAACACAAGTTGGTTTTGTTAGGATCAAGAGCACTAAGAGGGGGGGGTGAATTAGTGCAGCGAAAAACTTTCTGCGATTAAAACGAAACTGCGTTCGAACGATAAAAACGATTTCTGTGTGAAAGCCGATTCTAAGCAAGATGATGTTAAAGTCAATCTATGAAGGCAGTTTGCAACTATGACGAAAACCAGAATATAGGCGCAAACTGAAATACGACGTTCGTACGAAGAAACTGATTTACGTCTAAATGCTTATTCGTAAATCACTTGATTAGGCAAGATGCAGTTTAAGCAAGAGTCTAAAGGCAGTTTGCAGTTATGGTAGAGCTCAAAACGTAAACGTAATCTGAAATATGATGATCGTACGAAAAAACAGATTTACGTCTAAACGCTGATTCGGAAAGTGAAAAGCTTGAAACCCAATCGTATATGCGCAGAAAGTAGTAAGCTTCAGAGGAGGTTTGTAGTAAAGATAATATGCTCAAAGTAAATGCAAACCGAGATTTAGAGTGGTTCGGTCAATATTGACCTACTCCACTTTTGGCTTCCTCCACCGACGAGGTCACCGACGTCAACTAGAGGCCTTCCTTCAATAGGCGAAGGCCAACCACCCTTTTACAGTTTCACTCCTTTTGACGGGCTTAGGAGACAACCCTTACAGAAATTTTCTCTCCTCTCTTTACAACTCAGAACTTGGAAGAACAGAGGGAGAAGAACTTTTGGCCTTTACAACAATTTGGAGCTCTAAGAATCACAGAAAGGATCAAGATTTCGGTGTAAAATTTCTTTTCTATCAGTGCTGAATGGGTGGGGTATTTATAGGCCCCAACCCAGTTCAAATTTCGAGCTCAAAACTGTCAATTCCCAGAATTCCGGGATCAGGCGGTTGCACCTCTTGACTGGAGCGGTTGCACCGCCTGGCAGAGCTCGAAGATTGAGCCTCTAGGCGGTGCTACCTCCTATCAGGGGCGGTTGCACCTCCTAACAGAGCTCGAAGACCAAGCTCAGGCGGTTGCACCTCCTGACTAAGGCGGTTGCACCGCCTGGCAGAGCTCGAAGACTGAGCTCAAGCGGTGCTACCTCCTATCAGGGGAGGTTGCACCGCCCAGTCTCGCTTGGAGACTGAGCCCCAGGCGGTGCCACCGCCTGGCTGGGGCGGTTGCACCTCCCAGTCTCGCTCGGAGACTGAGCCCAGGCGGTGCAACCTCCCGCCTTGGGTGGTTCAACCGCTTGGCAGAAATCAGGGTCCGAATGGGTTGATCCATTCGGCCCAATTTGGGTTTTTCAGGGGCCCAATTACCCCAAGATTAAGTTAATGGGATCACCTCCCATTTCCAACTTAATCAATGTGCTAACTACGATTTTTCCCAAGACATTTACTGCAACTTGCTCCGGTGCGTCAATCGCTTCTTCTGGCGAGCTTCCGGCGAACTTCCGTCGATCATCCGATGAACCCTCGGTGATGCTCCTGCGGACTTCCGGCAAACTCCTGGACTTGCGACGATTCACTTAGCGAGTTCCGACGAGCTTCTTTGGCAAGCTTATGGACTTCTCGGATTTGTTCCCGCAGAACCTCCGACGACTGTCCGAACTTCCGTCGAACTCTCGAACTCCCAACGTGATCATTGTCTTGACTCCGGCGCAACTCCTGTTGCATGTCTTACTTTCATCGTAGTTAATCCTGCACACTTATCTCATCATATAGATTAGAAAACAAATGACAATTGACTTCATCATCAAAATCCGAGATTCAACAATCTCCCCCTTTTTGATGATGACAATCAATTGATAATGGAGTTAACCTTAACTCCCCCTGTCTATATGCCATACTTGAGATAAGTCATTCTTGAATTCAAGACCTAAGAATTCAAGCGACATATTGATAAGTTAAATCATTTGAACTTATCAATACTCCCATCATGATTCCCATCATGATGTATCTCTCTGAAGATGATGTCAAGGCTTGACATTCATTTTCAAATTTTACATAACAATTTTGAATGATGGTAATTGTAGCAATTCATCATATTGTAAGATATCAACATGTAAAGCTATGAAGTAAGATTTTGATATCATTACATGATGTACACATTTCAAATATTTTAGCAAGTGTTGCATTTCTTCACATGGTAAGATATCAACTCAAGGCATAATGCAAATTAATGCATGGCATCTGTTCAAATATCTCTTGGTGATGCAAGCATGGCATAATCATAGCATCAGTGTTTATAGCATCAATTCATATATTTCTCCCCCTTTGTCATCAACAAAAAGCATGGTAAATGTGATACCAGGAGAACAATATAAGCAAGTTATCAAGCATATAAAGGAAGGCATGATACGTAGATTGCTTTGAATACTTCTTCCTTCCTTTTTTGTTATAATCCTTTGTGCATGAAGGAGGAAAGCCATTTGTGATTCCAGCTATTTGTGAGTTTACTTTGAGTCAAGATATGTGTTTGAAACAACTTGTTACAAGTAAAAATACTATCATTCATATTTCAAGATGGAATTCATAAGCAGGAATCATTTCATCAAATCCATTTAAAAAAATATTTTTCATAAGAGTGTATGAGAAAATTTGATTTTTATCATTCCAACTGTTAAGCGAATCCGAAAATGAGATGAATTCTTTCATGTATTCGGACAAGACTATGCTATAGATTTTCAAATACAATCATGAAGACAAAACACATGTTATGTAATGGTAATCAAGTGATTTTATCATTCAATAAAGTCCGAAAAATAATTTTAACTAGTTTATCTATTCGGACACATCAACATTCCTAATTCTCTTCTTATGAAATCAAATTGTTCTTCACTTAGAGGTTTTGTAAAAATGTCAGCTAGTTGATGTTTAGTATCAATGGTAATGACTTATCAACTGCATTGGTATATCGCTTTTTCAAACTGTATTTATCATGAAAATCAAGGCATAAGGTTTTCAAAACATTTAGTTTCAATGTAAAATCCGAGATAAACAACGATAGATGTTTACAACTCTGCATATGCTCAAAATATATCAGGTAACCATATCAAGGATCAAGGCAAAGCTCATCATGGTGAGTAACATAAGGAGTTTACAATAACAATAGATGATTGTGTTCATACAAGCTCATTCATGAGGTGGAAAATTAAAGTGCCTAAACAAAGAGTCAAATTGTCGATGAATTTGCTGCAGCTTAGATAGGATTTGATCTTGTCGATGTTCAAGCCGTTCTTGTCTTTGTTCGAATCGGTCCATCCGAATCCCAATATCTTCGACAGATGATGTATGAGTTTGTTCAAATGGATGTGTTTCCTCAAACGGACAGATCGGAGGAGATTGGGTACCCCTAAAGACTGATTTTTCCGGTTCTGGTTCAGGTTGAGGGGGATCGGTTCTTCTTGGCATTCTAACCCAGTTACCGTTTCTATAAAAACATCTTAATCGATGAAGTAGATTTTTATTTATTATGCTAAATCTATCTACTTTTATTATTTTTTCTTCCGGTGGTATTAGAATATCGTAGGCTTTCATTATTCTAGTGATTATACCACCATATAGGAGCATCATGTCTTTCTTAGATAGTTCTAACATGTTTTGTTGGATAAGATAACCAAGACATATGTCATGTCCTTTCATGATCAAATACATAGTTCCTAATTCTAATTGGCTTACTTCATCATGGTGGTATTGTTTAGGGAGAATGATGATAGTTAGGATATGATGAAGTACCTTAGTGTTTAGAGGCAGTAGATGTTCACAACTTTTAGGAACAAATACTAAGTTGGGATTGGCAAAAATTGTTCCTAAGGCTTCAACATATGTTGTTCCAACAGTTTCATCATCCCATGATCCTCTAAAGTAAAGTCCTCTACTTTTCATGGGAATGCCTATCATGTCGCAAATGAATTTTTCCGTAATTGAGATGTGTTGTCCTAAAAGATAGGTAGACATTCTTTCTTCTTCATCTATTTGTATGTTGTTGTAAAACAGTCTAACAAGTCTTGGATAGATGGGTTCGTTAATTTACAAAATAGGAAGTAGATCTAAGTTTGCAAACCATTGGATTGTCTCTAAGTCTCTTAGTTCATTTAAATCTACATATTTTCCCTTATTGACACTCCTAAGTTCGAAAGAGGAAAATTTTTCAGCATGGTATTTTGAATCGAAAAGGGTGAGATCAAAATCTTCTACTAATCTCCTCTTTCCTTTGTCCCTTGAGGATCTTTTAGATCCCATAACTACTGCTATTTAGAAGAATAGTGATGAGCAAGAGTAAATGAATAATAAAAAAAGAGTTTAAGGGCTTCTTAGAGAATACCTTAGTGAGATCTTCAAGAGAGGGAAGGATTGTTGATGTTTTGCTCCGAAACGAGGGGTATTTGGGATGCTATGAGGGGAGAAATGGGGATGGAGGAGGCTTGGAAGAGTAGAGAGGGGAAGGGAGTGAGTTGGGGTTGGTTTCACCGCCGGCCCTAGCTTGGGTTAAAAAGGGCAGAGTTGCGGGCGGTTGCACCTCAGGCTGGAGCGGTGCAACCGCTTGCAACACGTGACAGCTGGAGGTGCTACCTCCAGCTGGGCCGGTGCCACTGCTTGCAAGCGGTGAGCACTTGTTCTAATCGCAGTGTAATCTAATTTGAGAGTTTTTGTCTTGAGAAGAATTTTCATTCAGAGCAATCAACTTTACTTACGAAATTACGTAAGAGTTTTCATTTTAAGGCAAGAACTTTTGCACGATCAAGATAGATCTTTTAACATTCATACTCTCAATGTCGTACACATGTTTGTGATAGTTTGTTCAAGTTGGTAAGCCTTGCAAGTTCATGACAGACTTAGTCAGTTCATGATATAGAGTTGGATTCGAAAGTTATGAACGGATGAAGTTGATGGGTTCGAAAATCCAAAGGATATGTGAATTGAGAATCATACGTTTCTAATTCTGAAAAGTCAAATAGGATTGTATCTAAATCGCATTTGTGATTTTTTTTTTAATTTATAATCTTCATCTGTTATTTAGGCTAGAGAGTATTGCGAGTTCCTTTTTGGATCTTGGGTCATGAATATCGAGAATCCAAGGAGCAGAATATTATTTCTTGCTCTAGCTTATTAATTTTTTTTTTTAATGTTTTTACAGGAAAGGATGATTTTTTAGGTACTCATTTGCTTTTGGGTGCCTCACAACTAGATTTACATTGTCTATCATGTTGCATAGAATTTATCATGGTTCCTTTAGGAACTCAAATCAGTTTATTTGGACTAATTTTCTTGAATGGACAATAATGCGTCTTGTGTCCAAATTTGCAACAAAAGTTACATTTGTTTTGGTGTTGAACATGTAAGATGGGGCCTTTCATGAAGGTGGTTGGATTTTGGTGAGGACTTCTCACAAATCCAATTCCACTTCTTTTGGGAACGTGACCCTTGTTTGCAAGGATCATGTTCAATGACTTGCTACTAACCTCGAATTTCTTCAAGGTATCCTTAATCAGCAAGTTTTCCTTTTGGAGAGTTTCGAGATCATGGCATTTGATGCATGAACTTAAACTATCATGATATTCAGTTTTTAACTTATCAAAATTACAAGTAAGACTATCATGCTCCTTTTTTAGCAATTTGTATTTTCTATTAATAATCTTGCATTCATCAAATAAGTCATAGAAGGCATTTAATAATTCATCAAATGATAAATCTACATCTATTAAATTTGTTACCTCATCTCCGATGGCCATTAAGGCGTAATGAGCAACTTGCTCGGTGTTGGACTCCTCTTCTTCGGACGCGCCCGAGTCATCCCATGTTGCTTTGAGCGCCTTCTTCTTTGATGTTCTCTTTTTGACTCGGGGACAATCATTCTTGTAGTGTCCCGGCTTTTTGCATTCATAGCAAATAACTTGGTCCTTCTTGGGTTCAAGTTTATTTTTTGCGTCATTCTTAAACTTATTTCTTTTAAAGAATTTTTTAAATTTTCTTGTTAGAAGTGTCAAGTCATCATCACAGTCCTCATCACTTGAGTTTTCTATCAAGTGGCCTTCTGAAGTTTTAAGTGCCATATCCTTCTTGTTCTTTGGAAGGATGTCTTCTTGCTCTTCATGAGCTTTACAAGTCATCTCGTAGGTCATTAATGACCCGATTAGTTCTTCAAGAGGGAAGTTGCGTAGATCTTTTGCCTCTTGAATAGCAGTGACTTTAGGATCCCAACTCTTAGGAAGGGATCTTAGAATCTTATTTACTAGCTCAAAATCCGAAAAACTTTTTCCGAGTCCTTTTAGACCGTTGACGACATCCGTGAAACGGGTAAAATGTCGCCAATGGTTTCACTCGGTTACATTCAGAAAAGTTCGAAAGAATGTAACAGAAGATTGATTTTTGACTCTTTCACTCTACTTGTGCCTTCATGTGTCACTTTGAGTTTGTGCCAAATATCAAATGCGGTTTCACACGTTGAAACACGGTTAAACTCGTTTTTATCAAGTGCACAAAATAAGGTATTCATAGCCTTTGCATTAAGAGCGAAAGCCTTCTTCTCCAATTCATTCCAATCGATCATTGGAAGAGAAGACTTCGAAAATCTGTTTTCGACAAGATTCCAAAGTTCAAAATCCATAGAAATAAGAAATATCCTCATTCAGGTCTAACAATAGGTGTAGTCCATCCCACTGAACATGGGTGGACGTGTAATAGAATGGCCCTCTTGGTTTCCGGCGTATGCCATCTCTCTTGGGTTTTAATCCGTTAGAGAGTTAACCCCACTCTGATACCAATTGTTAGGATCAAGAGCACTAAGAGGGAGGGGGTGAATTAGTGCAGAGGAAAACTTTCTGCGATTAAAACGAAACTGCGTTCGAACGATAAAAACGATTTCTGTGTGAAAGTCGATTCTAAGCAAGATGATGTTAAAGTCAATCTATGAAGGCGGTTTGCAGCTATGATGAAAACCAGAATATAGGCGCAAACTAAAATACGACGTTCGTACGAAGAAATCGATTTACGTCTAAATGCTTATTCGTAAATCACTTGATTAGGCAAGATGCAGTTTAAGCAAGAGTATAAAGGCAGTTTGCAGTTATGGTAGAGCTCAAAACGTAAATGCAATCTGAAATATGATGATCGTACGAAAAAACAGATTTACGTCTAAACGTTGATTCGGAAAGTGAAAGGCTTGAAACCCGATCGTATATGCGCAGAAATTAGTAAGCTTCAGAGGAGGTTTGTAGTAAAGATAATATGCTCAAAATAAATGCAAACCGAGATTTAGAGTGGTTCGGTCAATCTTGACCTACTCCACTTTTGGCTTCCTCCACCGACGAGGTCACCGACGTCAACTAGAGGACTTCCTTCAATAGGCGAAGGCCAACCACCGTTTTATAGTTTCACTCCTTTTGACGGGCTTAGGAGACAACCCTTACAGAAATTTTCTCTCCTCTCTTTACAACTCAGAACTTGGAAGAACAAAGGGAGAAGAACTTTTGGCCTTTACAACAATTTTGAGCTCTAAGAATCATAGAAAGGATCAAGATTTTGGTGTAAAATTTCTTTTTTATCAGTGCAGAATGGATGGGGTATTTATAGGCCCCAACCCAGTTCAAATTTGGAGCTCAAAACTATCATTTCATGGAATTCCGGGATCAGGCGGTTGCACCTCCTGACTGGAGCGGTTGCACCGCTTGGTAGAGCTCGAAGACTGAGCCTCTGGGCGGTGCTACCTCCTGTCAGGGGTGGTTGCACCTCCTAACAGAGCTCAAAGACCGAGCTCAGGCGGTTGCACCTCTTGACTGAGGCGGTTGCACCGCCTGGCAGAGCTCGAAGACTGAGCTCTCAAGCGGTGCTACCTCCTGTCAAGGGAGGTTGCACCGCCTAGTCTCGCTCGGAGACTGAGCCCCAGGCGGTGCCACCGCCTGGCTAGGGTGGTTGCACCTCCCAGTCTCGCTCGGAGACTAAGCCCAAGCGGTGCAACCTCTTGCCTTGGGCGGTTCAACCGCCTGGTAGAAATCAGGGTCCGAATGGGTTGATCTATTTTGCCCAATTTGGGTTTTTCAAGGGCCCAATTGCCCCAAGATTAAGTTAATGGGATCACCTCCCATTTTCAACTTAATCAATGTGCTAACTACGATTTTTCCTAAGACATTTACTGCAAGTTGCTCTGGTGCGTCAATCGCTTCTTCCGCTGAGCTTCCGGCGAACTTTCGTCGATAATCCGATGAACCCTCGGTGATGCTCCTGCGGACTTCCGGCAAACTCCTAGACCTGCGACGATTCACTTGGCGAGTTCCAATGAGCTTCTTTGGCAAGCTTATGGACTTCTCGGATTTGTTCCCATAGAACCTTCGACGACTGTCCGAACTTCCGTCGAACTCTCGAACTCCCAACGTGATCATTGTCTTGACTCCGGCGCAACTCCTGCTGCATGTCTTACTTTCATCGTAGTTAATCCTACACACTTATTTCAATATATAGATTAGATAATAAATGACAATTGACTTCATTATCAAAATCCGAGATTCAACAGGTTTCAATGATTTCTTACATTTGGTATTAGAGCCTTTTGACCTCTACCTTGATACGAAATAGTTTTCATTTTTATGCCATGAAAATGATTTGATTTTGGTTTCTTCTTGAAAACTTCTTGATATATTTTATTGAAAATCATGAGGAAATATCATTTTTAACATTTTAGTTGGTAAAATGCTCATATTATGTATGCATATTTAGTTATATTAAATTATGCTTATGAGCAAATTTTTTATGTTTAAAATGTCTAGTGATCCATATAATCTTAATTAATTAAGAATTAGCCACAGCATTCTTAATTAATTAAAATTATATATAAAGTTAAAATAAGGATCACATAAGTAATTAGACATCATATTGTGATTGATTATATTTTGTATAATAATTATTATCCCACAGGATCTTTTATTATATTTAATATAATTAATCAGGATAAAATATCAGATTATTTTCATAATTTACCCACAGGGATTATGAATTGGAATATAATTTGATAGTTTTATCATAAAGTCCATATGAATCTATTTGAATTAAGAATTTAGCCCACAGGTAATTTTTATGTCATGAGATTCATATTTTTGGCATATTTCACATTGGTAAAACATGTACTTTAGTTTATTAAGCTTCAAATTTTGGTATAAGCATGTTTGATTTTATTCAGTTTCTCAAACTATTAATTTCTCTGATATTCGATGTGATATTCCCGAACTTAATGGCAATAACTATAAGATATGAAAAGAGAGAGTTCTCCTCCATTTAGGGTGGATGGATATCGATTATGCTATAAGTAAAGACGAACCACCTATAGTCACTAATACCAGCACTCCAACTGAGATCACGTTATATGAGCGATGGGAGCGATCCAATCGGCTCAGCGTGATGTTTATCAAAACTAAGATGACTGCTGGCATACGTGGTTCTGTTGACCAGCATGAAAATGTCCGAGACTTGCTAAAAGCTATTGATGAACAATTCATCACTTCAGATAAGGCACTAGCGACTACCCTAATAATGAAATTCTCATCCCTTAGACTCACCAACATAAAGGGTGTGCGTGAGCACATAATGCAAATGCGAGATATTGCGGCTCAACTTAAGAAACTTGAGGTTAATATGTCAGAATCCTTCCTGGTGTACTATATTCTGAACATCCTTCCACCTCAATATAGCCCTTTTAAAATTTCATACAATACACATAAGGACAAATGGTCAATCAATGAATTAATGACCATGTGTGTTCAAGAAGAAGATAGGCTAGTGATGGAATTGGGTGAGAGTGCATTAGTAGTAACCACTCGAGGGAAAAAACAAAACTGACAAACATCTAGCCAATCAGAAAGCTCATCAGCAGGGAAAAGGTAAAATACCACCCCAAGCTAATATCAAGAAAGAAGCAAGGTGTTTCTTTTGTAAAAGAAAGGGACACATGAAGAAGAAATGCACGAAATTCTAACAATGGCTTGAAAAAAAAGGTAAACCAACCTCATATGTATGTTATGAATCTAATATGGTCAATGTTAATATTAACACCTGGTGGATTGACTCTGGATCAACAATCCATATTGCAAACTCTTTGCAGGGTATGTAAAACCTAAGGAAGCCAGTGGGAAGTGAGCAAAGCATCTTATCAGGAAATAAGATGGGTTCACATGTGAAAGCAATTGGAACATGCATTTTAACTTTAAGTAGTGGTTTTGTTTTAAAATTGGAAAGAACCTTTTATGTACCAAGTTTCTCACGAAACTTAATTTCTGTTTCCAGACTTGTACCATTTGGGTATAACTTTAATTTTAAAGACACATCATTTCGTTTATTACATAAATCTGATTGTGTTGGGAATGGTATTTTGTCTGATGGTCTTTACCGTATTTTATTACAAAATGATAATACTCAAAGTTCAATGCATGTTCACGTTGGCATTAAGAGGTGTAATATTAATGAGGACTCCTTTATATTATGGCATCGGAGATTAGGATATATCTCCATAGAGAGAATTAAGAGATTAGTTAAAGATGGGGTACTTAGTACTCTTGATTTTACTAATTTTAAGACTTGTGTGGACTGTATAAAGGGAAAGCAGGCCAATAAGTCCAAAAAGGGTGCTAACATGAGTTCAGACTTATTAGAGATAATTCATACTGATATATGTTAGGATCAGAGCGGCACTAAGAGGGGGGGTGAATTAGTGCAGCGGATTAAAACGTTGGTTTCGACAAATCTTTCGTACGATAAAAAATCGAACTTGAAAAGCTTAATAATTTAGAAGCGTATGGAAGCGTAGTGACTAAGTAAAGTAGTTTGCAATATGTAAATGGCAAGAATAAAATGCAAACCAGAGAAGACGGTAGTTTATAGTGGTTCGGTCAATCGTGACCTACATCCACTCCTCCGATTCCTCTTCCATCGAGGCCACCGGCATCCACTAATGATCTTCCTTTACTAGGCGAAGATCAACCTCCTTACACCCCTCTTACAACCTCTTACAAGTGGTTCACCCTTTTACAAAGATTTCAATGAAAAGAAAGGAGGTGAACACTCAAGCTATTGAAAACAAGACTTTTCCTAAAGCTTTTCTCAACTTCTAGCTTCTCAAAAGGTTGTATTCTCAGCTGAGACTTGAGGGGTATTTATAGGCCTCAAGAGGATTCAAATTTGGGCTCCAAAAATTTGAATTCTCTTATGTTCCTGATGCTGGCGGTGCCACCGCTCAGCCAAGCGGTGCCACCGCTCAGCCAAGCGGTGCCACCGCCCAGCCCAGGAGGTGTCACCGCCTAGGCCAAATCAGCTCACTGGTTGGGCTCCAAACTTGGCCCAAACCAGTCCGAACTTGGGCCCAATTGGCCCCTACTTGGGTTATAGGATTAACACCTAATTCTAACCCTAATTAACATGCTAACTATGAATTTAAAGATATTTTCTAAGCTATTACAAAGTTCGTAAGTCAAGACTTCTTCCGGCGAGCTTCCAGCGAACTTCCGGCGGTCTTCCGATAAACTCTCGGAAACCATTCTGCGGACTCCCAGCAAGCTCCTAGACTTCACGATTTGATCTTGGCGAGTTCCGATGAGCTTCTTTGGCAAGCTCCGATCTTTCTCGGCGAGCTCCGCGAACTTCCAACGAACCTTCCGGCGAGCTTCCGAAAAACCCTTCGGCAAGCTCCCTACTCATTCTTGGCTAGTTCCGGTAGCATTCCCGACGAACCTTCGGACTTCCGTCGAACTCTCGAACTCGCAATGAATCCTTCGTGCTTGACTCCAACACTTTGTTTTGCTTTATGTCTTCGTCATTATCATAGTTAATCCTGCACAAACAAGCAAAAACTCTACTCCAATCTAGACAATTATTATAAAGCGAATTGACATTCTATTGCCCGGCACGTCATTGGTTGGCGCTTCGTCCGATTCTTCGGCGCATCGTCCTCTCTTGCGGCTTGTTGCCCAATCAGCGGTTGACCTCTACAACGCCGATATCCTTGGCGCAATTCCGCTCTTGGCCCGATGCCCGACGTCCGAAGCCTTCTACCATCCAATATCCTAACGTGATCTCCTCCGGCGCAACGTCAATTCCTCTTGCCTTAATTGTCTAATCCTGATCGAGTAGACCTGCATCACTCAAAATACAGTTAAACATAAACATAATTATCAATTGGTTTCATCATCAAAATACGAGATTCAACAATCTCCCCCTTTTTGATGATGACAACCAATTGATGACGGAGTTAAACTTGACTCCCGGAGTTTAAACAAACTCCCCCTATCAATATGCCATATTGATAGAACCTTGAATTCAAACTGAATTCAAGTCATTGCAATATTCATCATGAATACTTGCAACACGTCATTATGAACTCATGCATAGACTTATGCATATCATGTCATCAACATACTTCTCCCCCTTTGTCATCAACAAAAAGGAGAAGTACAACTATTCTTTGTGTTTGTAATATAAGTTCAACTCATTGCATGAAAAACATAATATCAAGTTTTATCATCATGCAGTTTTGAAGCTAGAAAATTTAGCAAGTATTGCATCATGCTTAGGACATTCAAGCTATCAAGTTTTAGATATGCAAGTTTTATAGCATACAAGATAGCACTTTTGGTAATGTTCAAGATAGCAAGTTCTACATCATGCAAGCTAGCAAAATGTTTGAAAAAGTGATCAAGTTTTGCAACATACAGACTAGCAAAAATGTCAAACTAGCAAGAGATAATGTTTTACATGAGGCAAGCAAACAATTTGGCAAATGTTACATTTGCATCTTCTCTTTTGAGAAGTGCAATTTTTGCTTTCATCTTGAATTGTGCAAGCTAGTTAGTTTGCCTCTTTTCATGATGTCCACGCTAGAAATTCTTGCTCCCCTTTGTCATTGTCAAAAAGAAGGGAAGACCCTTATATCAATTTTCATATTATGACAAAGGTAAGTATCATTCTTATTTGTGCATAATTATATATTCAAATTAAAACATACACAATTTCAATAACCTTAATTTTCATGCACGATACCGAAAAATAAATCAATCATCATTAATAAGTATATCATACATGATACTCAAACATTAAAAATTTCAAGCATTTATCAACATGTTGATCATGATACAAACATTCATCATTTAAAGCATTCACGATACACATCATATGCAATACATCACATAAAAAGCATAAGTGTTGCATGCATCATTTTAGCAACAATTCGTAGCATTTCATCATATGACAAGATATCTACAAGTAAAATTACAATGCTAGTTCTTGATATCTTAATATGATGCAAACATGGCATATGGCAATCATAGCATTTCGATTATCAATTTACCATATATTTCGATGCAAGCTTCTTTTGATATCTCAACATAATTCAAATTTAAATATGGCACTTATAGTATCAATTCATATATTTCTCCCCCTTTGTCATTACCGAAAAGAAGGGAGAAATCGATGGCCAAAAGATTTTAATCATTATACAAGCCAACTTACAAAATCATATCATGATATCAAGAAAATTCAAGAAGGACATGATTCATTCAATAAATCCTTTTAATAGAGTAAAAGGATTATACAACCAAGGATCATGATTAAAATATTACAATATCATAGATCAAGTCATGATTCGTGATTCATCATAAAGCAAATTAATTTTCAATCATCTCATAAGGCTTTTAAGGAATTTTTGAAACATAGGAGAATGATTAATTTAAGCATGCAATGTTTCAATTAAATTCAAGTCATGAATACCAATACTTTCATATTGTGAGTATCAATTCATGAATACCAAACGATATTATTTGTGATACCAATTTTACAAGATCAAGATTATGATTTAAATAAAACTTATTCAAATCAAATCGGTAACTTGAAACTCATAATCAAGTCATCAAAATCAATTTCGAGATTCACAAAATATCATGAAATCATTAATCTTGATCTGATGGGAAAAGCATTTTTGAAGTGATTCTTTTTCATCTAAACATGCCTTAGTCATTATATGCCAAATCAAGATAAGCATGAAAGTTCAAGACATAAAGGCAAAATCTTATAAAACAGCTAATCAAGCAAGATTTTAAACATCTATTTTCAAGCTAGAGTAAGTCAAGGATTCAATTATTTATGTCATGAATTCCAAAAGGCATCTCAAATTATCAACATCACATTAAAAAGATATTTCAAAAAGACATATCGATAAGTGATTCATTTGCATCATTTTATTTTTGGAATATTCTCCTCTTTCGTAAATAAATCTAGGAGAACAAAATGAATTAAGGGAGATATAATATGATTGAAGCATTGAACATGATTCATATTTAAAATGTGTCTCATGTCATAAGTATGAATCAAGCATTTGTGAAATCCGAAATCATCCTCAAAATCACATTCAATAAATTCATACATGACAAGCATAGATTTATTGAAAAATCGATAAGATAGAGGATCATATTTCATTTTTATAAATTTCTATTCATGTGATTTGCTTCTTATAAACATTCCTTTACCTTTAATAAAACAAGTGTCAATATTTAAGATGGAAAGGTAAATTTCATAGAACAAATTATCAAGTATGATTCCATGATAACATCCTTTTAATATCTTGATATTCATCATCAAGTATGATTTCAAAAAAATATGTTTAAGAGAAATCATTAAGACCAAATACATGATACACTCATTTATTTTTAAAATATTCATCATGTTTATTTTCATGAGATTCACAAGATTGGTAAACTAAATTCATTAATCTCAATAGGATATAAAATTTATTTCCATTTCATATAATTGATTTCATGTGAGGGTGTTCAAATCTTTTTGTGAAAACATGTATCATCATTTAAAATCAAAACAAAAGTTTCGTCATAAAACCGTCAAGACCAAACACATCAAAAATAAAACATCATGATATCACATCTATCATAAAAAGACTATCAAGAAATTCATACATAGATGTACATACACTTTGTCATCTTAATATGTCATGAGAATGTCATCTTAATTCGTCATAAAAATGATTAAACCAAAAACATGTTAATCCAAAATAAGAGTATCAAATCAACATTTACTTCAAAAACTCATGCATGACATAAAATCATCAAAATACACATGCATGGATTAATCCTAAGCATTATCACATATCATATAACTATAATCTATAATGTTGCATACATCATTCAACATTTCAAAACATAACATGCATGAAACCTTAGCATTATACTTTTCATTGATCAAATTTTTAATTTTTTCAAAGATGCTAAAAAAGAAAAACATGATATAATTTTTAAAAAATATATTTTTTTATTTCCTATTCCTACTATCTAAATTAAGAACTCATGAAAAACTTCAAGTAATTTCAAAATAATTCAAGAGAGTTGAGTTACATACCTTGTAGTCGAAGCCCGTCAAAGCCCAATTCGCCGTTTCACATTTGGAAGTTCTTGATTCATCCTTGGGTGCCTTCCTTTTCTTTGGCCTCTTCCTCCATTCAAGTTCATTGTTTATTTTAGATTTTTGTTTAATGAACTTATTAAGAGTTGGTGTTCGTAGTTCAAGTTCATCATTGTCCTCATCACTTGAGTCATCGCTCAAGTGGTATTCATTTGTCCGAGGTTCCAAATCCTTCCTGTTCTTTGGAAGGTGGTTCAAGTGTTCATTGTGTTCATCATGTGCATTGCGCACCATTTCTATTGTCATTAATGAGCCGATAAGTTCTTCAAGTGGAAAAATATTTAAATCTTTTGTTTCTTGTATTGCCGTTACTTTTGATTCCCAAGCTTTAGAAAGTGATCGTAAAACTTTACTAACAAGTTCAAAATTTGAGAAACATTTGCCAAGAGCTTGTAAATCATTGACGACATCCGTGAAACGGGTGTACATGTCAACAATGGTTTCACTCGGCTTTATTTGAAAAAGCTCGAAATCATGCATTAAAATGTTGATTTTCGAATCTTTAACTCTAGAAGTGCCTTCGTGTGTGATTTCAAGAGTGTACCATATGTCGAAAGCCGTTTCGCATAAAGAAACCCGATTGAACTCATTTTTGTCCAAACCGTAAAATAAGGCATTCATAGCCTTTGCGTTTAAAGAAAACATCTTCTTCTCCAAATCATTCCATTGGTTCATTGGAAGAGAAGACATTTCAAATCCATTTTCGACTATGTGCCATAAATTCAAATCCAAAGAAAGTAAGAAAACTCTCATTCGAGTTTTCCAATAAGTGTAGTCCGTCCCATTGAAAAAGGGAGGACAAATGAGAGAGTGACCCTCTTGAAAGCCGTAAAGAGCCATTTCTATTTGGGTGTTAAACCAAGGTAGAAAAATGTGGCTCTGATACCTATTGTTAGGACCGGAGCGGCACTAAGAGGGGGGGGGGGTGAATTAGTGCAGCGGATTAAAACTTCGGTTTTAGAAAATCTTTCGTACGATAAAAATAATGTTTCGTTTGAAACCGTTTCAATTGCGTTGAAAGCGTACGTAATAAGATGAGGGCAGTGAACTTAGCAAAGTAAAGGTTTGCAGAAAGATAAATGCATAAACATAAACGCAAACCGAAGATTACGCCGATTTTAAAGTGGTTCGGTCAAATGACCTACATCCACTTGCGAGGCCCCTCTTCGATGAGGCTCCCACCTTCCACTAGCAAATCTCTTTAAAGGGAAGGGTAAATACCCCTCTTACAACTCTTTACAAGTGGTTCACTCTCTTACAAATTTTCAGCAAGAAAGAAGGAGGTGAACACTAGCAAAATGAAAACAAGATTAGCTAGGACTTTTCTAAGACCTTTCTCTCAAACACTTGCTGCTCAAAAAGTTGTCTTCTTAGCTGAGACTTGAGGGGTATTTATAGGCCTCAAGAGGATTCAAATTTGGGCTCCAAAAATTTAAATTCTCTTATGTTCCTGATGCTGGCGGTGCCACCGCCCAGCCAAGCGGCGCCACCGCCCAGCGCTCGGGTGTTAGGCGGTGCAACCGCCCAACCCAGGTGGTGTCACCGCCCAGCTCTCGGGTGCTGGGCGGTGCCATCGCTTAGGCCAAATCAGCTCACTGGTTGGGCTCCAAACTTGGCCCAAACCAGTCCGAACTCGGGCCCAATTGGCCCCTACTTGGGTTATAGGATTAACACCTAATTCTAACCCTAATTAACGTGCTAACTACGAATTTAAAGACATTTTCTAAGCTACTACAAAGTTCGTAAGTCAAGACTTCTTCCGGCGAGCTTCCGGCGAACTTCCGACGGTCTTCCGATAAACTCTCGGAAACCATTATGCGGACTCCCGGCAAGCTCCTAGACTTCACGATTTGATCTTGGCGAGTTCCGATGAGCTTCTTCGGCAAGCTCCGATCTTTCTCGGCAAGCTCCGCGAACTTCCAACGAACCTTCCGGCGAGCTTCCGAAAAACCCTTCAGCAAGCTCCCTACTCATTCTTGGCTAGTTCCGGTAGCTTTCCCGACGAACCTTCGGACTTCCGTCGAACTCTCGAATTCGCAATGAATCCTTCGTGCTTGACTCCGACACTTTGTTTTGCTTTATGTCTTCGTCGTTATCGTAGTTAATCCTGCATAAACAAGCAAAAACTCTACTCCGATCTAGACAATTATTATAAAGCGAATAGACATTCTGTTGCCCGGCACATCATTGGTTGGCGCTTCGTCCGATTCTTCGGCGCATCGTCTTCTCTTGCGGCTTGTTGCCCAATCAGCGGTTGACATCTGCAACATTGATATCCTTGGCGCAATTCCGCTCTTGTCCCGATGCCCGACGTCCGAAGCCCTCTGCCATCCAATATCCTAACATGATCTCCTCCGGCGCAACGTCAATTCCTCCTGCCTTAATTGTCTAATCCTGATCGAGTAGACCTGCATCATGTTGAATCTCGGATTTTGATGATGAAGTCAATTGTCATTTGTTGTCTAATCTATGTGTTGAGATAAGTGTGCAGGATTAACTACGATGAAAGTTAGACAAGCAGCAGGAGTTGCGCCGGAGTCAAGTTCATGATCACGGTGGGAGTTCGAGAGTTCGACGGAAGTTCGGACGGTCGTCGGAGGTTCTGCGAGAACAGATCCGAGAAGTCCAGAAGTTTGCCAAGCGAAGCTCGTCGGAACTTGCCAAGTGGATCGTCGCAAAGTCCAAGAGTTTGCCGGAAGTCCGCAGGAGCATCACCGAGGGTTCATCGGATGATCGACGGAAGTTCGCCGGAAACTCGCCGGAAGAAGCGATTGACGCACCGAAGCAAAGCTGCAGAAATTGTCTTAGATCTATTCGTAGTTAGCATGTTGATTAAGTTGGAAAATGGGAGGTGATCCCATTAGCTTAATCTTGGGGCAATTAGGCCCCTGAAAGACAGAAATTGGGCCGAATGGAGCTAACCATTCGGACCCTGATTGCACCAGGAGGTGCAACCGCCTAGGCCAGGAGGTGGCACCGCCTGGGCTAAGCCTCCCAGAGAGACTGGGCGGTGCAACCTCCCCAGCCAGGAGGTGGCACCGCCTGAGCTCAGTCTTCGAGCTAGACTGGGCGGTGCAACCTCCCTGACAGAGAGGTGGCACCGCCTGAGCTCAGTCTTCGAGCAAGACTAGGCAGTGCAACCTCCTTGACAGAGAGGTGGCACCGCCTGAGCTCGGTCTTCGAGCTCTAGCAGAGAGGTGCAACCGCCTCAGTCAAGAGGTGGCACCGCCTAGGCTCAGTCTTCGAGCTCTGCCAGGCGGTGCAACCTCTACAGTCAGGAGGTGCAACCGCCTGATCTCGGAATTCCGGGATTTGATCATTTTGAGCTCCAAATTTGAATTGGGTTGGGGCCTATACATACCCCACCCATTCAGCACTGAAAAGATACAGACCTACACTGAATTCTTGATCTTTTCTGTGATTCTAAGAGCTCAAATTTGTGTAAAGTCCTAAAATTCTCCTCTTTTTGTTCTTCAAGTCTTGAGTTGTAAAGAGAGGAGAGAAAGGTCCTGTAAGGGTTGTCTCCTGAGCCCATCAAAAGGAGTGATTCTGTAAAAGGGCAGTTGGCCTTCGCCTATTGAAGGAAGGCCTCTAGTTGACGTCGGTGACCTCGTCGGTGGAGGAAGCCAAAAGTGGAGTAGGTCAAGACTGACCGAACCACTCTAAATCTCTGGTTTGCGTTTACTTTGAGCACTTTATCATTACTGCAAACCTCCTACATAGCTACTGCTCTCTGCGCCTTTACGAATAAGTTTCTAAGTGCTGATCTTTCCGAATCTGCATTCAGACGTAAATCGGTGTTTTCATACATTACAGTTTACGATTACGTTTTGTAACTGCAAACTGTCTTCTGCGCTTTTACGAACGAGTTTCTTTGTAGTTTACATTTACGTTTTGATTCTATTTATAACTGCAAACTGTCTTTTGCAATTTTACGAACGAGTTTCAAAGTTTAGACGAAAATCTGCATTCAGACGTAAAACTGCATTTAGACGTAAATCGGCTTTCCTCGTACAATCATCAGATTTCAGTTTACTTTTATGTCTTGATTTCAACTGCATATTGCCTTCTGCGAGTCTACAAACGAGTTTCAAGTTCAGACGAAAATCTACGTTTAGACGTAAATCTACGTTTAGACGTAAATCTGCGTTTAGACGTAAATCTGCTTTTTGCAGATTACTTTTTGAGCTGTACAATAGCAGCACACTATCTTTATACTTCTGCTTAAACTGCTTTTGATCTAAACAAGTGATTTACGCAATCTGAGCTTAGACGTAAACTGCGCTTAGACGGAAACTGTGTTTAGACGCAAACTGCGCTTAGACGCAATCTGCATTTAGATACAAACTGCATTTAGACGCAAACTGTGTTTAGACGTAAACTGCACTTAATCATAAGTAATCTTAGAATCGGCTTTTGCATCAAAATAGTTTTTATCGAACGAACGCAGCTTTCGATTTTAATCGCTGAAAGATTTCCGCTGCACTAATTCACCCCCCCCCCCCCCCCCCTCTTAGTGCTCTCGATCCTAACAATTGGTATCAGAGCCCGGTTAACTCTCACACTGATTAAAATCCAAGAGAGATGGCTTACGCCGGAAACCAAGAGGGCCATTCCATTACATGTCCACCCATGTTTAATGGGACGGACTACACCTTTTGGAAGACCCGAATGAGGATCTTCCTTATTTCTATGGACGTAGAACTCTAGAATCTTGTTGAGAATGGTTTTTCAAAGTCTTCTCTTCCAATGATCGATTGGAACGATTCGGAAAAGAAGGCTTTCGCTCTTAATGCAAAGGCTATGAATGCCTTATTTTGTGCACTTGATAAAAACGAGTTTAACCGTGTTTCAACTTGTGAAACTGCATTTGATATTTGGCACACACTCGAAGTGACCCATGAAGGCACAAGTAGAGTAAAAGAGTCAAAAATCAATTTGCTGTTACATTCTTTCGAACTTTTCCGGATGAAACCGAGTGAAACCATTGGCGACATGTTTACCCGTTTCACGGACGTCGTCAACGGTCTAAAAGGACTCGGAAAGAGCTTTTCGGATTTTGAGCTTGTTAATAAGATACTAAGATCCCTTCCTAAGAGTTGGGATCCTAAAGTCACGGCTATTCAAGAGGCAAAAGATCTGCGAAATTTCCCTCTTGAAGAACTAATCGGGTCATTAATGACCTACGAAATGACTTATAAAGCTCATGAAGAGCAAGAAGATATCCTTCCAAAGAACAGGAAGGATATGGCACTCAAAACTTCTGAAGATCACTTGAGAGAAAACTCAAGTGATGAGGACTGTGACGATGACTTGGCACTTCTAACTAGAAAATTTAAAAAATTCATTAAAATAAACAAGTTTAAGAATGATACTAAAAATAAACTTGAACCCAAGAAGGATCAAGTTATTTGCTATGAGTGCAAAAAGCCGGGACACTACAAGAGTGATTGTCCCCAAGCCAAAAAGAGAACAACAAAGAAGAAGGCGCTCAAAGCAACATGGGATGATTCGAGCGCATCTGAGGAAGAGGAGTCTAACACCGGGCAAGTTGCTCATTACGCCTTAATGGCCATCGGAGAGGAGGTAACGAATTCATTAAATGCTGATTTATCTTTCGATGAATTATTAAATGCTTTCAATGACTTATTTGATGAATGCAAGAGTATCAGTAGAAAATACAAATTGCTGAAAAAGGTGCATGATAGTCTTACCTATGATTTTGACAAGTTAAAAATTGAACATCATGATAGTTTAAATTCATGTATCAAATGTCATGATTTAGAAACTTTCCAAAAAGAAAACCTGCTACTTAAGGACACCTTGAAGAAATTCGAGGTTGGTAGCAAGTCATTGAACATGATCCTTGCAAACAAGTGTCACGTTCCAAAAAGAAGTGGAATTGGATTTGTGAGAAGTCCTCACCTAAATCCAACCACTTTTATAAAAGGCTCCATCTTACATGTTCAACACCAAGCAAAATGCAACTTTTGTTGCAAAATTGGGCACAGGACACATTATTGTCCATTCAAGAAAATTAGTCCAAACAAATTGATTTGGGTTCCTAAAGGAACCATGACAAATTCTATGCAACATGATAAGAAATGTAGATCTATTTGTGAGGCACCCAAAAGCAAATGGGTACCTAAAAATCATCCCTTCCTATAAAAACATTAAAATTTTAGGCTGGAGCAAGAAATAATATTCTGCTCCTTGATTCTCGATAGTCATAAACCAAGAGTCAAAAAGGAACTCGCAACACTTAAGTAACAAGTGGAAGTTATGAAATCACAAATACGACTTAGATATAACCTTATTAGAAACATATGATTCCTAAATTCACATATCCCCTTGATCTTCGAACCCGTCAACTCTATCATCTACGAATTAATTCTTGTATCATGAAGAAACTAAATATGTCATGATCTTAAAAGGGATACCAAACAAACTATCAACATACGTACGACATACATCTATCTTGATCGTACAAGAGCTTCTTCCTTAAATAAAAACTCATACGAAATCACCTAAGAAACGTTAATTGCTCTGAAATGAAAAACTCCCCTTAGGTGCTCACTGGCTGCAGGCGGTGGCACCTCTCCAGCTAGCGGTGGCACCTCCAGCTATCATGGGTTGCCAGCGGTTGCACCGCTCCAGCCAGAGGTGCAACCGCCCGCAACTCTGCCTTTTTAAACCCACGCTAGGGCCGGCGGTGGAACCAACCCCAACTCACTCCCATTTCCTCCTCTACTCTTCCAAGTCTCCTCCATTCTCATTTCACTCCTCTAAGCTTTCCAAATAGCTCCCATTTCGGAGCAAAACATCAAGAATCCTTCCTTCTCTTGAAGATTTCACAAAGGTACTCTCTAAGAAGCCCTTAAATTCTGTTTTGTTCTTCATTTACTCTTGCTCATCATCATCCCTCTAAACAGCAGTAGTTATGGGATCTAGAAGATCCTCAAGGGACAAGGGAAAGAGGAGATTAGTAGAAGAGTTTGATTTCACCCTTTTCGATTCAAAAAACCATGCTGAAAAATTTCCCTCTTTCGAACTTAGAAGTATCAATAAGGGAAAATATGTAGATCTAAATGAACTAAGAGACTTGGAGACTATCCAATGGTTTGCAAACCTAGATCTACTTCCAATCTTGCAGATTAACGAACCCATCTATCCTAGGCTAGTTAGATTATTTTACAATAACATACAAATAGATGATGAAGAAAGGATGTCCACCTATCTTTTAGGACAACACATCTCAATCACTGATAGGTTCATTTGTGATATGATAGGCATTCCCATAAAAAGCATAGGACTTTACTTTAGAGGATCATGGGATGATGAAAGTATTGGAACATCTTATGTTGAAGCCTTAGGAACAATCTTTGCCAATCCTAACATAGCATTGGTTCCTAAAAGTTGTGAACATCTATTGCCTTTGAACACTAAGATACTTCATCATATCATGACTAGTATAATTCTTCCTAAACAATACCATCATGATGAAGTAAGTCAATTAGAATTAGGAACTATGTACTTAATCATGAAGGGACATGACATCTGTCTTGGTTATCTTATCCAACAAAACATGTTAGAATTATCTAAGAAAGATATGATGCTCCCATATGGTGGTATAATCACAAGAATAATGAAAGCTTACGACATTCTAATACCACCAGAAGAAGAAGTAATTAAAGTAGATAGATTCAGCATAATAAACAAAAATCTACTTCACCGACTAAGATGTTACTATAGAAACGGTAACTGGGTTAGAATCCCTAGAAGGACTGATCACCCTCAACCTGAACCAGAACCGGAAACACTAGTATTTAGGGGTACCCAATCTCCTCCGACCCTTCCCTTTGAGGAAACACATCCAGTTGAGCAAACTCATACATCCATCGAAGAAATTGGGATTCGAATGGATCGATTAGAATAGAGACAAGAACGGATTGAACAATGACAAGATCAAATCCTATCTGAGCTGCAGCAAATTCATAGTCAATTTGACTCCTTGTTTAGGCACTTTAATTTTCTACCTCATCAATGAACTTGTTGAACACCTGTTGCTGTTGTAAACCTCTTATGTTACTCACTTCTGATGTGCTGGCTGTAAACATCTATCTTGCGCCTTGTGGTAAAAGTTATCTCAGATTTTTATGGTATCATTACTGTTTGGTATGTGATGAGTCCAAATTAAGAATGTTGTGCTTTGAAACTAAAAGTTTTGAAAACTTTGTGCTAGATTTCAATCTAACCCTAAGATATCTCATCTCAAAGCAGTTAAAAGAATACTTAGATATCTTAATGGAACCACAAATCTAGGATTATGGTACCCAAAATCAGAAAATTTTGAGTTAACAGCTTATGCTGATGCGGACTTCGCTGGCTGTAGACTAGATAGAAAAAGCACATCAGGATCATGTCAATTTTTAGGACATGCCCTTGTTTCCTGGTCATCTAAGAAATAAAGCTTGGTTGCTCTATCAACAACCGAAGCTGAATATATTGCAGCAAGTGCATGCTGTGCACAAGTTGTATGGATGAAAAACACTTTAGAAGATTACAAAGTTAATCTTAAAGATATTCCCATTAAATGTGATAACACGAGTGCAATATGCTTAACTAAGAATCCTATACAACACTCAAGAACAAAACATATTGATATTAGACATTACTTTATACGAGATCATGTCACTAATCATGACGTAACCATAGAGTTCATTGATACTAAACATCAACTAGCTGACATTTTTACAAAACCTCTAAGTGAAGAACAATTTGATTTCATTCGAAGAGAATTAGGAATGTTGATGTGTCCGAATAGATAAATTTGTTAAAATCATTTTTCGGACTATATTGAATGATCAAATCACTTGATTGCCATGTTTCTATGATTATATGTGAAAATCTACAACAAAATCTTGTCCGAATGCATCTTATTTATTCGAATGCTATAAAACAGATTTTCTCATACACTTTCATGAAAAATAAGTTTCTGAAATAGATTTGATGAAGTGATTCATGTGTATGTATTCCATTCTGCAAAATCTTTACATAGACAATGGATTATAACAAAAAGGGGAAGAAGTATTTAAAGCAATCTGTGTAAAATTCCTCTATAAGCTTGCTATTATTATTTTCCTAGCATCATAATTACTATGCTTTTTGTTGATGACAAAGGGGGAGATATATGAATTGATAAACACTGCCATGATTAGAAATACTATGAGTGATACTATAAACACACTGCTATGATTATGCCATCCTTGCATCACCAAGAGATATATGAACATGTGCTAAAGTTTGCATTATGTTTGCATTATGCCCTGAGTTGATATCTTATCATGTGAAGAAAATGCAAAACTTGCTAGAATATTTCAAATGTGTGCATCATGTAATAGTGCTTCACAGCTTTAAATGATAATGTTCAAAATACATGATGAATAGTTACAATCACAATCATACAAACTTGATGATGTATGTCAAGCCTTGACATCATCTTTGAAGAGATACCTCATGATGAGTATCATGATGGGAGTATTGATAAGTTTAACTGATCAAACTTATCAATACGTCACTTGAATTCTTAGGTATTGAATTCAAGGTTGACTTATCTCAACTATGGCATATACACAGGGGGAGTTAAGGATAACTCCATTATCAATTGATTGTCATCATCAAAAAGGTGGAGATTATTGAATCTTGGATTTTGATGATGAAGTCAATTGTCATTTATTGTCTAATCTATGTGTTGAGATAAGTGTGCAGGATTAACTACGATGAAAGTTAGACAAGCAGCAGGAGTTGCGCCAGAGTCAAGTTCATGATCACGTTGGGAGTTCGAGAGTTCGACGGAAGTTCGGACGGTCGTCGGAGGTTCTGCGAGAACAAATCCGAGAAGTCCATAAGCTTGCCAAGCGAAGCTCGTCGGAACTCGCCAAGTGGATCGTCGCAAAGTCCAGGAGTTTGCCGGAAGTCCGCAGGAGCATCACCGAGGGTTCATCGGATGATCGACGGAAGTTCGCCGGAAACTCGCCGGAAGAAGCGATTGACGCACCGAAGCAAAGCTGTAGAAATTGTCTTAGATCTAATCGTAGTTAGCACATTAATTAAGTTGGAAAATGGGAGGTGATCCCATTAGCTTAATCTTGGGGCAATTGGGCCCCTGAAAGACTGAAATTGGGCCGAATGGAGCTAACCATTCGGACCCTGATTGCACTAGGAGGTGCAACCGCCTAGGCCAGGAGGTGGCATCGCCTGGGCTAAGCCTCCCAACGAGACTGGGCGGTGCAACCTCCCCAGCCAGGAGGTGGCACCGCCTGAGCTCAATCTTCGAGCTAGACTAGGCGGTGCAACCTCCCTGATAGAGAGGTGGCACCGCCTGAGCTCAGTCTTCGAGCAAGACTAGGCGGTGCAACCTCCCTGACAGAGAGGTGGCACCGCCTGAGCTCGGTCTTCGAGCTCTAGCAGAGAGGTGCAACCGCCTCAGTCAAGAGGTGGCACCGCTTGGGCTCAGTCTTCGAGCTCTGCCAGGCGGTGCAACCTCTCCAGTCAGGAGGTGCAACCGCCTGATCTTGGAATTCCGGGATTTGATCGTTTTGAGCTCCAAATTTGAATTGGGTTGGGGCCTATAAATACCCCACCCATTCAGCACTGAAAAGATACAGACCTACACCGAATTCTTGATCTTTTTTGTGATTCTAAGAGCTCAAATTTGTGTAAAGTCCTAAAATTCTCTTCTTTCTGTTCTTCAAGTCTTGAGTTGTAAAGAGAGGAGAGAAAGGTCCTGTAAGGGTTGTCTCCTGAGCCCATCAAAAGGAGTGAATCTGTAAAAGGGCAGTTGGCCTTCGCCTATTGAAGGAAGGCCTCTAGTTGACGTCGGTGACCTCATCGGTGGAGGAAGCCAAAAGTGGAGTAGGTCAAGACTGACCGAACCACTCTAAATCTCTGGTTTGCGTTTACTTTGAGCACTTTATCATTACTGCAAACCTCCTACATAGCTACTACTCTCTGCGCCTTTACGAACAAGTTTCTAAGTGCTGATCTTTCCGAATCTGCATTCAGACGTAAATCGGTGTTTTCATACATTACAATTTACGATTACGTTTTGTAACTGCAAACTGTCTTCTGCGCTTTTACGAACGAGTTTCTTTGCAGTTTACATTTACGTTTTGATTCTATTTATAACTGCAAACTGTCTTCTGCAATTTTACGAACGAGTTTCAAAGTTTAGACGAAAATCTGCATTCAGACGTAAAACTGCATTTAGACGTAAATCGGCTTTCCTCGTACAATCATTAGATTTCAGTTTACGTTTATGTCTTGATTTCAACTGCATATTGCCTTCTGCGAGTCTACAAACGAGTTTCAAGTTAAGACCTAAATCTGCGTTTAGACGTAAATCTGCGTTTAGACGTAAATCTGCTTTTTGCATATTACTTTTTGAGCTGTACAATAGCAGCACACTATCTTTATACTTCTGCTTAAACTGCTTTTGATCTAAACAAGTGATTTACGCAATCTGAGCTTAGACGTAAACTGCGCTTAGACGGAAAATTTGTTTAGATGCAAACTGCGCTTAGATGCAATCTGCATTTAGACGCAAACTGCGTTTAGACGCAAACTGTGTTTAGACGTAAACTGCACTTAATCATAAGTAATCTTAGAATCGGCTTTTGCATCAAAATAGTTTTTATCGAACGAACGCAGCTTTCATTTTTAATCGCTGAAAGATTTCCGCTGCACTAATTCACCCCCCCCCCCCTCTTAGTGCTCTCGATCCTAACACATCACTCAAAATACAGTTAAACATAAACATAATTATCAATTGGTTTCATCATCAAAATACGAGATTCAACACCTGATACCTGCTCGTGACACTCAGAGCATGCGCTATATCAGGCCTAGTACATAGCATGACATACATGATAGACCCTATTGTTGAGGCATAAGGTATCATATCTATGTTCGCACTTTCTTCTGGAGTCTTTGGGGACATACTCGTAGAAAGCGATATCCCATGTCTCATCGTTATGAGACCTCTCTTGGAATTTTCCATGTCAAACCTTTTGACAATGATTTCTATGTACCTGGACTGGGACAAGCCAAGCATCCTCTTGGATCTATCTCTATAGATTCTAATCCCCAAGATATAGGATGCTTCCCCTAAGTCTTTCATGGAGAAGTGTCAAGATAACCAAGCCTTTACTGTGGATAACATTCCTACATTATTCCCGATGATCAGGATGTCATCCACATATAATACCAAAAAGGTGATAGCACTCCCACTTACCTTCCTGTATACACAAGGCTTATCTTCGTTCTTAACGAAGTCATAAGATCTGATTGCCTCATCAAATCTTATGTTCCAACTTCGGGAAGCTTGCTTTAGTCCATAAATGGATCTAAGCAACCTACATACCTTATTGTCAGGACCGGAGCGGCACTAAGAGGGGGGGGTGAATTAGTGCAACGGTAAAGTATGATAAACTTTCGACGATTTAAACAATTACGGAAACTTCGTACGATAAAAGCAACGTTTTGTTTGAAACCGTTTCGATTGTTTTAACTTAAAGGCATATGTAAGAAGGTGACAAAGAAGTAGAGCATCAAAGTGAAGATGGTTTGCAATAATATAAATGACAATAAGATAAATGCAAACTAGAGAAGACGGTAGTTTATAGTGGTTCGGTCAATCGTTACCTACATCCACTCCTCCGATTCCTCTTCCGTCGAGGCCACCGGCATCCACTAATGATCTTCCTTTACTAGGCGAAGATCAACCTCCTTCTTACACCCCTCTTACAACTTCTTACAAGTGGTTCACCCTTTTACAACGATTTCAATGAAAAGAAAGGAGGTGAACACTCAAGCTATTGAAAACAAGACTTTTCCTAAAGCTTTTCTCAACTTCTAGCTTCTTAAAAGGTTGTTATCTCAGCTGAGATTTGAGGGGTATTTATAGGCCTCAATAGGATTCAAATTTGGGCTCCAAAATTTGAATTCTCTTTGGTTCCCGATGCTGGCGGTGCCACCGCCCAGCCAAGCGGTGCCACCGCCCAGCTCTCGGGTGCTGGGCGGTGCCACCACCCAGCCCAGGCGGTGCCACCGCCTGGCTCTCAGGTGCTAGGTAGTGGCACCGCCAAATCTGGCGGTGCCACCGCCTACACTATTTCAGCTCACTGGTTGGGCTCCAAAATTGGCCCAAACTAGTCCGAACTAGAGGCCAATTGGCCCCTACTTGGTTTATAGGATTAACACCTAATACTAACCCTAATTAACATACTAATTATGAATTTAAAGACATTTTCTAAGCTATTACAAAGTCTGCAAGTCAAGACTTCTTTCGACGAGCTTTCGGTGAACTTCCGGCGGTCTTCCGACAAACTCTCGGAAACCATTCCGCGGACTCCCGACAAGCTCGTAGACTTCACGATTTGATCTCGGCGAGTTCCAATGAACTTCTTTGGCAAGCTCCGATCTTTCTCGGTGAGCTCCGTGAACTTCTGACGAACCTTTTGGCAAGCTTCCGAAAAACCCTTCGGCAAGCTCCCTACTCATTCTCGGCTAGTTTCGGCAGCATTCCCGACGAACCTTCGGACTTCCGTCGAACTCTCGAACTCCCAACGAATCCTTCGTGCATGACTCCGGCACTTTGTTTCGCTTTATGTCTTCATCGTTATCGTAGTTAATCCTGCACACACAAGCCAAAACTCTACTCCGATCTAGACGATTATTACAACGCGAATTGACATTCTGTTGCCCGGCATGTCATTGGTTGGCATTTCGTCCGATTCTTCAGTGCATCGTCCTTTCTTGCGGCTTGTTGCCCAATCGATGGTTGACCTCCGCAACCCCGATATCCTTGGCGCAATTCCGCTCTCCTTGGCCCGATGCCCGACGTCCGAAGCGTTCTGCCATCCAATATCCTGACGTGATCTCCTCCGGGGCAACGTCAATTCCTCCTGCGTCAATTGTCTCATCCTGATCAAAGCATCCTGCGTTACTCAAAGCACAGATTAAATCATAAACACATATCAAGTTGTTTCATCATCAAAATACGAGATATAACACTTTATTTGGGCAATTCTTGAACACGAATCCCTTATGTTGCATTATATACACCTCCTCCTCGAGGTTCCCATTGAGGAATGCAGTTTTCACATCCATCTGCCAGATCTCATAATCATAGTGTGCTGCAATAGCCAATAGCATTCTGATGGATTTTAGCATTGCTACGGGTGAGAAGGTTTCGTCGTAGTCAATATCTTGCCTTTGACGATACCCCTTAGCCACTAGCCTTGCTTTATAGATCTCTATCTTTCCATCTACTCCGATATTTTTCTTAAAGATCCACTTGCAACCGATGGGTACAATACCTTCGGGTGCATCAACTAGGTTCCAAACCTTATTGGAGTACATAGAATCCATCTCAGAATTCATGGCTTCTTGCCACTTCCCGGAGTCTATACTCATAATAGCCTCCTCGTAGGTCTGAGGATCAATATCATCAACATCCTCTCCTCTAATATGTCCCACATATCTCTTAGGAGGATGGGATACTCTATCAAACCTACGTAAAGTTGAAACTTATGTATTAGGTACCTGAATAGACTCGGGCTGTAGAGTGGTGCTTGAGCTTGGTTCTCCAACCTCGCTCAACTCTATCATTCTCCCACTATCTCCGCCAAGAATATGTTCCTTCTCAAGGAACACTACTCTCTTAGCTACAAAGACCTTTTGGTCCTCGAGATGATAGAAATAATACCCACAAGTTTCCTTGGGGTATCCCACAAATTTGCATCGCTCTGTCCTTGATTTTAACTTATCGGGGTTATATCTTTTAAAGTGGGCAGGGTAGCCCCAAATCTTAACAACCTTCAGATCAGGCTTCTTCTCTTTTCATATCTCATATGGCATAGACATAACTGACTTAGTTGGAACTCTGTTCGGAATGTAAGCTGCGGTTTCTAGGGCATATCCCCAGAATGAGATAGGTAGGTCAACGAAAATCATCATGGACTGAACCATGTCTAATAGCGTACGATTTCTCCTTTTAGAGACACCATTGAGTTGAGGTGTATAAGAAGGTGTTCATTGGGATAATATCCCATGGTCCTTGAGGAACTGAGTAAACTCTGCACTTAAGTACTCACCTCCTCGATCTGATCGAAGAGTTTTGATACTCTTTCCAGTCTAGTTCTCCACCTCATTCTTATACTCTCTGAATTTCTCAAAGGCCTCGGACTTATACTTCATTAAGTACACATATCCATACCTTGAGAAATCATCAGTAAAGGTAATGAAGTAGGAGTATCCACCAATGGAATGAGTTGACATGGGTCAACATACATCACTATGCATAAGTTCCAATAGCTCAGTGGCTCTCTCTCCAGTTCCACTAAATGGAGAGTTGGTCAGTTTTCTACGAAGGCAAGGCTCGCAAGTTACATATGACACATAGTCGAATTAATCTAGATATCCATTATTTAGTAACTTTTGAATCCTTCTTTCATGGATGTGACCTTGCCTACAATGCCATAGGTATGCACTGTTTATCTCATCTCATTTTCTCTTGGACATATTTACATTCATGATATATGGAGTAGTGTCTAACATAAATAAACCATTATGCAATGTTCCTTTCGTGATGATCTTATCATCTAATAATATCAAACAACCATTATTTTCAAAAACTAATTTATATCCACTAACTCTCAAACATGAAATAGAGATAATATTTTTTGATAATAGAAGGAACAAAATAACATGCATCTAATGCAATAAAAGCTCCACCAGGCAGATGTAGGGCGACCTCGCCAACAGCTACTACAGCAACTTTTGCTCTATTACCCATCTTAAGGTCCATCTCGCCTCTCTCTAGTCTCCTAGGCCTTGCCAGAACCTGCAATGAATTGCATATATGATAAGCACTACTGGTATCCAATACCCATGTGTTATCATAAGAGTCTAACAAATGGAGACCAATCATGAATGTACCTAAAGCTTCATCAAGCTTTTGTTTCACCCTTTCTGCAAGGTACTCTTTGTAGTTCCTCTTCCAGTGCCCATCTTTGCTAATGTGGAAGCACTAGCCTTTGTCCTTTGCTGAGTCTTTCTTAGCAACCTTTGCTTTACCTGGTCTGCCCTTGCCCTTTCCCTTCTTAAGGGACCTTTATGCTTTCCTTTTCTTTCTGGTCTCACTAGTGTAGAGAACTAGCTTCTCTTTCTTAATAGTACTCTCTATCTCCCTCAACATATTGAGGAGCTCTGGGAGAGTCACCTCATGCTTGTTCATATTAAAATTCATTATGAACTGTGAAAAGGAATCTGGTAGAGACTGAAGCACAATGTCCACACACAAGTTATCCTCTAGGACCATTCCTAGACCTGTGAGTTTCTCTATCCACTCAATCATCTTTAGGACATGGTTCTGAACCGGTGTCCCATAAGTCATCCTAGCGCGGAAGAGGCTCTTGGATATCTCATATCACTAAGTCCTTCCCTATTCCTCAAACAATTTACGGACATGTAGGAGAATGGATCTAGCATCCATTTTTTCGTGTTGTCTCTATAACTCAGGAGTCATAGAGCCCAACATATAGCACTGAGCAAGAGTGGAGTCATTAATGTACTTCACATAGCAAGCGATCTCATCCTCGCTTGCCCCTTCTTCGGGCGTAGGCATCACTGTATCAAAGACATACACGATTTTCTCTACCATGAGAACAATTCTCAAGTTATGGAGCCAATCCGTATAATTTGGACTAGTGAGGCGGTTGACATCAAGTATGCCACGTAAGGGATTTGAAAGCGACATTTTCTGAAAATAAAGATGCAGCAGAAATAAATAACATGTAGATTTTGTAAGAAATAAACTATTAAGATATGGACTTCTATCCTAATATGCTCCGACTATTTTACTAATGAGTCACGCGACACCCTCAGCACGTGAAACGGAAGTCTCCGACAGACTTCTAGTGGGGATCAGGATCCAATCAGCGTCTTAGTATAACCTCGAGGGACTTGACCAATCACACTAAGTTTAAAAGGTAGGCAACTCTTGCCGATCACAACTCCTTGTGATTCTCATCCCATTCGGCCTCCTAATCACCATGGTCTCGAGGGACTCGACCAACCATGATACTCGGTTAAGTCAACACCTTCGTTACAAGAAGAGTCTGATTTGATGATATACCCTCGAGGGACTCGACCAAGCATACCATGTCCTTAAGTCACCGATGACATCTCTATGTCGTAAGCAAGATAGCGAATTACGATATAGGTGACTCTCGAGGGACTCGACCAATTCAACCTACACCGGGAATCGGTTCCTACTTATAACGATAGAAGGCCACGTGGGTCAATCTAATTGCCTCACGTTTACCGACTTAATATTATTGAGGGAGATATTTCTATGATTTGGTCTCCTAATATGACATGTCACACATATACATATTTAATATATATCTACATCGCATACAAATATATATACATATCTAGTATGTGTATAAGCAATCACACCAGATGATCATGGACCACAACCTAATGTGATTAGGCCCGAGCCAGTAGGCCTAATCACTAACATCAAGATCTATGTATGCAATGGTGCATCTCCATGCCCTGTGATCGTCCATCTCGTCCTTATCGGTACCGTCGATATCTCGATGCAACTTCATGTATCGCGATCGTCCGTGTCGTGGGTCCCGCTATCGCATACACGCTCCCGCTGCGCTTCCTCATGTGATTACAACTTAATCATAGGTACGCAGGCCCGACAATAAACGATAAATATAATGGAGGCTCGCAAACCTCAAATAATAATAATCACAAGTACACACATCACACGGTCCATGATCATCCGTCCTCACATCATACATCACATGTATAAATAATCATCATCATGTAGGACTACTAGATAATGATAAAAATAATAATCAACTAAACTTTTTAATTAATTAGTATTTTATGAAATCAGGGATATATAGGGAATTTCTAAATTCATAGGGGTATTTTTCTAATTTGGACAAACGACAGAAACTGAAATTTCTCAAATTCATAGGGGCAAAACAATCTTTTTGCCCAAAACCCTAAGCCCCTCTCCCTCTTCGCTGTTGCTGTTGCCGCCACCACCCTGCCAGCGGCGGTAGGTGCAACGGGGCCGGGGCGCCACCCTTACAGGTGGGCACCCCGGTGGGTAGCGTTGCCCCCGCGGGCGGGCGCCCCTGTGGGCGTCGCCCCTTCCGCTGGCGATTTTGCCCGCGAGGCAGTGCCCGCAAGCGGTGCTGCCTCACCAGGGTTTTGCCCGTGGGAGTAGCGGCCACAGGCGTCGTTGCCCTGCGGTGCGTCACCCCGCGTGAGCAGCGGCCGTAGGCACCGCTACCCTACAGTACCTCTACCCGCTGGCTGCCAGCCCCGCCGACCGCAAGCCTGCTGCAGGTACAGCGCTTGCGCATGCATCGACGCTATGCTGCCTGGCTGCGGCTGTCATTGCTAATGGCTATAGGCACGCAGATAGAGGGCAGCAACTATTGTTGCCTTTCCTTGTTTTTGTATCAACGATTTTGACATCAAAATTCTTCCTAAATACAACACACGCAGTTTAAAACTAATCATTCGCATGAACAACCTGGCTCTAATACCACTATTGGAAAATCTTGGGGGTGACATTAGATGCACAGCGAAAGAACAAGAAAACAAAATCCCCGATTCCCAAAAAGATGTTCGTTGTCGTGTAAAGATTGGTGCACAAAATCCGTGAAACTGAAAAACTGTGTATAGAGTAGATTGTGTTACCTAGGGAGATCGTATATCCCTGTTTCCTTACAGATCTTTAGGAGAGGGTGAAGGAGGTCAAGCGTCCTCCTCTTTAGCGGTGATCCACATAGTAGGGTTGCGACGACGCTCGTCAAAACTTAAAGCCTGCTATGAGGTGGAGAGAGGAAGGAGAATAGGAGAGGCAAGAAAAGGCTCTAGCCTATGAGGCTTTGAATCCCTCTTATTTATAGAGGTCCCCTGTCACACCCTAATAGATCCTCCCATAGTGGGTATTGGATCTGCATCCAATAACCCAAGCCTTTTAGATTAGTGGATCTCCATCCAATAATCTCTCATGGGCTCTTATTGGATCTCGTCCATGGGATCCAATAATTTAGGGGCTTATTAGATATCCAATAAGACAATGGCTCCGTCGGATATCTAATATCCGAACCTCTACTCATCACAATGCCTACCATATGTGTGTGACCCTCTAGGCCTAATATCGAGTTGGCCGTGAGTCATACCTGTCAAAACTCCTAACTCAGTGAATTATTATCTCTATAATAATTCACTCGACTCATCGGCTACAGACGTACTAGGCCACTATGCCATAGTCCCCAGACGATACAAGGGAATCCAATCCATTGGACCTGTCTGTCCTTAGTTACCGTGTACCTATAGTCCCTCATCCATCTAATATCCCAGAGACCGTATATCGAGCATGGTTCTGTCAGACTCATACAGTTTCTACTCGAGTCTCGCTCTAATCATATTCTCCCAGAAAACTCTTTTTCTCCCACCCCGAATGACCCTGACCAAGGATTTGTTTAAGCAATAACACATGGGATATTCCTCTCATGACGCCGAGAGTGGATGATCCTCTATCGACACTCAATAGCCCTCGTAAGGTCGACTACCACTCTCAATGACCAACTGTACTAGATCTTGGAGAGCCAAACCTATTAGTCTGGTATCAAAGAGTGGAGCACTCATACAGGACATCCTTGGTGTCTAATGTCTAAGGACCAGATATACCACTAGAACTACGAAATCGCTGTCTGACAATAAGGCATCATCAACCATCCAGCATTCCGCGGATCAATCAGTGAACTCATTCTCTAATGAGCACTTGTACTTTATCCCTAGTGTCCCTACACGAGCAACTATGAGACCAAATGCATCCATCATTTGGATGGGTATACAGCACACTAGTCTGTCCGGTTATCACGATGTCCCTCTCGAGGAACCTATGACCGGGATTATTTAGGATATGTGTTTAAAGGTGAATCGATCTCATTTTCGTGGTCTCATCACGATCCGATTCCCATTGCACAAATCCAAGGATATCACAATATATATATGCATATATGCAATAGTTATAAAGTGATATATGATAAAATATAATAAGGAAAAAGATTCTATATCAAGTCATATGTGCCATCACTCACGTGATTGGCTTGCTGGGCACCTATCACTAGCATTACTACTATCATAGTTAATCCTACACACTTATCTCAATACATAGATTAGATTAAATAATTTACCAATTGATTTCATCATCAAAATCTGAGATTCAATAATCTCTCCCTTTTCGACGATGACAACTAGTAACGGAGTTAACCTTAACTTCCCTTATCTATATGCTATACTTGAGAGAATTCACAACCTTGAATTCAAGCTTTAATCGATTTTAATTAGAAATCACATGCATTGTGTATCATTATACTTTCAAGTTATTAAGATATTAAATGTGTTAGGAATGAGTCGACACTAAGAGGGGGGGGGTGGGGTGAAATAGTGTAGCGGTAAAATCACATCGGTTTGAAAATCTTTCGTTTAAACCAGTTTCGTAAAGATGCTTTAATTGAAAGCATGCGAAATAGTATAGCAAGTAAGGAAGTTTGCAGTTAAAGTAAATTGCTCAAAAGAAATATAAACCAGATTTTTATAGTGGTTTGGTTATCGTGACTTACATCCACTCCATCGATTCCTCTTCCATCGAGGCCATCGGCATCTACTATCAGTCTTACTTCAATGGAAGAAGACCAACTCCCCTTTTGCACACCTATTCTCCTTTTCATAGGTTAAGGAGACAACCTTTTATAAGCACACACTCCTCTCTAATAGAATTCTAAGTTTAAGCTAGAGGAGGGGATCTCTCAAGTAATTTCTACAGTGTTTTCTCACTTTTAAGTTCTCTGTTCTTGTGTATGTTAACCGGGGATGAGAGGGGTATTTATAGGCCTTAGTTTGATTCAAAATTGGAGCCTTAAAAGGTCTCATCCTGGGTTTCCTGGGTCCTAGCGGTACCACCGCCTACAGCAGGAGACTATGCCATGACTTGGGAGACTATGTCATCCCCGGTTAAACAATGCCATGACGGTGCCACCTGTTTGGTCACTGTTTGGGCCTTTCACTTGGCTCAACACAATCCATACATGGGCCTATTGAATCTTGTAGTTTGATGATGAAACCAATTGATAGTGTTTATGATTTGATATGCATTTTGAGTGATGTAGGATGCTTCGATCAGGGAGAGATAATTAAAGTAGGAAGAATCATGTTGGGTTGGAGAGCAACATGTCAAAAAATTGGACGTCGAGTCGGAGGATCAATCGACATATCGACGGAAGGCTTCAGGCTATGGATTCGAGCATCAGGCTAAGAAGAGTGAATATTACACCAAGGATATTGAAGTTGCGGAGTCAAATGGCCGATTGGGTAATAGGCCGCAAGAGAGGATGATGCGCCGAAGAATCGAACGAAGCGTCAATGGACCAATGACATGCTGGACAATATGATTCAAGCTTTGTAATAATTGTCTAGATCGAAGTGTGTTTTTACATGTATAGGATTAACTACAATAGCAAGGCATAAAGCAAAATGAAGTCCCGGAGTTAAGAACGTGATTTCGTTGGGAGTTCGAGAGTTTGTTAGAAGTATAGACGTTCATCGGAAGTTCTACAGGAACCAGCCAAGAAGTCCAGGAGCTTGCCAAAGAAGCTTGTTGGAACTCGCCAAGAAGATCGTCATGAAGTCTAGGAGCTTGCCGGGAGTCCGTTGGAACATTGCCGAGAGATTGTCGGAAGTTCGTTGGAAGATCGCCGAAAGAAACGTCGACTTACGAACTTATTTAGCTTATGTTTGCATTAGATTTCGTAGTTAGCACATAATTGGATTTGGATTTAGGCCAACCCAATTAGGGGCTAGTTGAGCCCATGGACTATGTTGGGGCCAATGAGAGGCCCAAACAGTGACCCAAGAGATGGCACCGTCGTGGCACAATCTCCGAGACTATGTCAAACAATGGTACCACCAGTCTGGGTGGTGGTACCACCCTTGGCAGGGTGCTAGGTAGTGGTACTGCTAGTTTGGGCAGTGGTACCATCCAATGGCAGATTGCTAGGCGGTGGTACTGCCCAGCGCAGTGTCAGTGTCAGACTGACACTAGCAGTGTTACCGCCTAGCACAGGCGGTGGTACCGCCCAAACCTAGGAAACCTAGGATGAGATGTTTTTAGGCTCCAAGTTTGAATCAACTTAAAGCCTATAAATACCCCTCTCATCCCTGATTAAAAGACACAAGAATTGAGAGTAAAATGGAAAGAAATTCTACTATAATCTTGTGTGAAACTCCTCTCAAAGTTCTAAGTGTTAGAATATTTTGAGAGAGGAGTGAGTGGGGGTGTAAGGGTAATCTCCTAAACCCAGTAAAATGAGAAAGAGCTGTAAGAAGGAGGTTGATCTTCGTCTATAAAGGAAGATCGATAGTGGATGCCGGTGGCCTCGACGGAAGAGAAATCGGTGGAGTGGATATAGGTCATGACGACCGAACCACTATAAAATCGGTGTGTTCTTCTCTGGTTTGCATTTCTATATTTGAGTAATTTACTTTACTGCAAATATCTTAACTTGCTTTACATCGACTACGCATCTTTCATATGCTTTTAAGCTATCTTTATGAAAATGCTTTCAAGTTATCCTCTCTCCGAAATGGTTTTCATTGAAATCAATTTTTATTATACGAAGGTTTTTTGAACCAACATAATTTTACCGCTACACTAATTCACCCCTCCCCCCCCTTTTAGTGCCGACTATTTTCCTAATAGTTGGTATCAAAGCCTAGTTTTTCTCATTTGGTTTAACACCTAAGAGAAATAGCTCTTTTCGGCTTTTAAGAGGAACTTTTTCTCATTTGTCCTCCCTTGTTCAATGGGACGGACTACACATATTGGAAAACTTGAATGAGAGTTTTCTTGCTTTCTTTGGATTTAAATTTATGGAGTGTTGTGGAAAATGGTTTTCGAATGTCTTCTCTTCCAATGAACCATTGGAATGATTTGGAGAAGAAGACATTTTCTTTAAATGCTAGAGCTATGAATGCTCTATTTTGCACCGTAGACAAAACTGAGTTTAATCGGGTTTCTACTTGCAAAATAGACTTTGACATTTGGCATACTCTTGAAATCACATATGAAGGCACTAGCAAATTTAAAGATTCGAAAATCAACTTTTTGATGCATGATTTTGAGTTATTTCGTATGGAACCAAGAGAGACTATTAGAGACAAGTACACCCATTTTACGGATTTCATCAATAGTCTAAAAAGACTTGGTAAAAGCTTTTCGAATTTTGAACTCATTAACAAGATTTTACGATCACTTTCTAAAAATTGGGATTCGAAATTAACGGCAATACAAGAATCAAAATATTTGAACCATTTTTCAATTGAAGAACTAATTGAGTCTTTGATGACCTATGAATTGACGTGTAATGCATGTGAAGAACTTAAGAATAACCTTCCAAAGAATAGGAAGGATTTGAGACTTAGAACAATTGAAGACCACTCGAGCATAAGCTTAAGTGATGGTGAACTTGAGCTCCTTATGAAATTTAAAAAGTTCATGAAACAAAAGTTAAAGAACCAAAGTAAAAAGAACGTAACTACTTGCTATGAACGCAAGATGAAGGAAGCACTTTGGGATGAATCAAGCTCATCCAAAGATGATGAGAAATTAACAAAGGTGATGTGGCAAACTACGCCTTAATGGCTTTCGACGACGAGGTAATCAAAACTCCTTCAATTTATTTCAAAATTACATGATGCTTTTCATAAGTTATCTTTAATTTAGTTTAGAAAAAATATTTTTCCTAAAAATTGCATGTTTAATAATGTGATGAAAATGTAAAAATTGGAATCATGCTTATTATGCTAGTAATTTTGAAAATGATAATGCTAATTGCATGTTTTATGAAAATACAACAAAATGTTAGATTTAAATGTAATGATAATCCTATATATGTTTTTAAGAAGAAATAATATGTATCTTGATGATTCACAATTTTGATTGAAAATGATTTATGTCTAATGAAACCATGCTTGATGTCTTGATGAAAATGTTAAGAGGTTTGATATCATGCTTAATATGAAATTGTGCATACCTTGAAAACTTGAAACCATGTTTTGATGTCATGCCCAAAGTAGTGATACATAATGATCATGCTTAATAAATTTATATTTCAAAATTATGCATGATGATTTTAGTGATTTATGGACTATCGATTTTTACCATAATGAAATTGGCTTTTTTGGTTTTAAAAATGATGCATGTTTTGATTTAGCATAAATGAAAAAGACATGCTTATATGAAATAATATAAATATCATGCTTGATGATTTTATATTTAAATTATGCATGATGATTTGAAGTAATGATGATTTTTGGGTAATTTATTGTTTATTGATCTTGATGATTTCTATTATGAGATTTTCTCTTTCGATTTTAAACCATGATGTATTGTTTTCATACGAAAAACTTGAGCATGCTTATCTAAAACAAATCACATGAATTGAAACAACTAAAAAGAGAAAAGCATTTTTCTTAAAATTTTTTTTTCTCTATCTTATCGATTTTTCACTAAGAGATTAATAAATTTGTTTATGTCATTTTGAATCTCTTGAAAGTAATTTTGATGATTTGATGATTTGAATTTGAATGAGCTTTATCTTGATTTTTTGAAATTTATAACTTGAAATTTCTTATGCATGAATCAAGATATTATATCATTTGATCTCCTAAGAATTCATTTCGTTATTTATTTAAGAGGAGATTTATTAAAATGAATCATGGTGTCTCTTGATATTCACAATTTGTCTTCATTATTTGTGTATCTCATCACCAAAATTTCTCTTGATATTTTTCATGTGATGATATAAAATTATGTATTGAATACTCTTGATATTATTTTGCTGCATACAAATGAGAAGTTATGATCATGCATGGTATGACGTAATTTGACGTTTTGATACCATCATGATTTAAAATATTTATGATGTGGAATGATACATGCAATACTTATGCTTTTTATTATAATGATATATTGCATATAATGTGTATCATGAATGCTCTAAATGATGAATGTTTGGTATTGTTGTTGCGAACAGCTTTATGCCGTGGCCTCGGGGCCAACGCGGCCAAGTTCGGGTTCAGTCGCAACGGTGGGTCGCCGTTTCCCCCGGGAAAGGGGCTCCTCGCTGGAGCCTTGAGCAGAGGGCGCCTCGCCTTCGTAACTACACACAGGTCGGGTCAGGATGTTTGACCCGACCCCTCCGATGATTAAGTTAGTTTTTCCTCTCCCCTCTCCCTCGGTAGGCAAGGGGTTTTATAGTGAAGGGTTACCGCTATCCGGTGTGACCGTTTCCAAGGAGCAGGGCCGTACTTCTGGTAACGTCCGGTAGTGGCGTTGGCGTGGCATGTAGGGGCAAGTCCGAGCAGGGTGTTAATGCGCCTCGGTTGGTGTTCCGGTTAGTTGACCGAGTGCTGTCGGGTCGATCGAGGCGCAAGGCGTCATCCAGGGTAACTGATGTTACTCGGTTCGTGTTGCCATTATTGCTTCTGTCAGAGGGTGTCCTTTCGGTTGACTTGGCTACCGCGAGACGGCGCGCGTCACCAACTGTAATGCTGTTGGGTCTCCAGTGATTCCCTCATCAGGTATCATAATCAAAATGTTGATAAATATTTAAAAATTTTAATGTTTTAGTATCATGTATGATATGCTTATAATGATGATTGATTTATTTTTAGTATCATGCATAGAGTAAGGATGATATGTAAAGTTTTAAAATTGTGCATGTTGTAAATTGAAACTATAATGATGCACAAACATATTGAAATAATGATTGAAACATTGATGTAATTATGAATGATGATTTGATATTATGCATGCAACACTTCAACTTATGAAAATGAGGCATGCAATGATAAAATATTCATGATAAAAAATTATTTTGATATTCATAACTTGATTTTTCATCTTTGTTATACATCCTTTGTCATGATTTGAAAATTATTGTAAAGGAAAAAAGAGACACAAAATTGTATTCTTCCCTTCTTTTTGACAATGACAAAGGGGGAGATAGCTAGCTTGCTAGCTAGCTTGCACAAGTCAAGAAGATGCAAAAACTTGCTTGCTTGCTTGCACATCTAAAGAGAAGATGCAAATGTACTTCATGCAGCTTGCTTCATGTAAAACATTGTATCTTGTTAGCTTGTTATCTTATATTATTTTTCAAAAACTTGCTAGCCTTAATACTTCAAAGAGAAGTAACACTTGCCAAATTCCTATCTTGAACATCACCGAAGATTGCTAGCTTGCCTATCTTAAGAAGAAAAAATGCAAACTTGCAAAATTTATAATCTTGCACATCTTCAAAATTAATGATGATTTGGTGATTATGCATCTTGTAAGAAGATGAACCAATACGCTAGTTGTATGTTATAAAACTTGCATATGGTAAAAATTGCTAGCTTGAAATCTAAAGAGAAGCAAACAGTTGCTATCTAAAAAAAAAAGTAAACATACTAAACTTGCACATCTTTAATTATTGCTAGCTTGTATAATGATAAAATAAAAAATTATATTTATTATGCAATGACTTAAACTTGCATATTGATAGCTTGCATGATGTAACACTTGCTAAAATTTCTAACTTACAAATTGCATGATAATAAAACTGAAAATTTTGTTATGCAATGATTTGAACTTTTATGTCTAAACACTTGAAAGTTACACTTCTCCTTTTTATTGATGACAAAGGGAGAGAAGTATGTTGATGTTATATGCATGATTTATCATGACAAGTTGCTTGGATTTTTGAATCCAAGAGTTCTATCAATATGGTATATTGATAGGGAGAGTTAAGGTTAACTCCACCATCAATTAGTTGTCATCATCAAAAAGAGAGAGATTATTGAATCTCGTATTTTGATGATGAAACCAATTGATAGTGTTTATGATTTGATCTGCATTTTGAGTGACGTAGGATGCTTTGATCAGGGAGAGATAATTAAAGCAGGAAGAATCATGTCAGGCCGGAGGAAAACATGTCAGAAGATTAGATGTTGGGCCGGAGGATCGATCGATGTATCGACAGAAGGCTTCGGGCCATAGATTCGGGCATCGGGCTAAGAAGAGTGGATATTGCACCAAGGATATCAGAGTTGTGGAGTTAACTGACTGATTGGGCAATAGGCCGCAAGAGAGGACGATGCACCGAAGAATTGGACGAAGCACCGGTGGACCAATGACATGCTGGACAACATGATTCAAGCTTAGTAATAATTGTCTAGATCGAAGTATACTTTTACATATATAGGATTAACTACGATAGCAAGGCATAAAGCAAAATGATGTCCTAGAGTCAAGAACATGATTTTGTTGGGAGTTTGAGAGTTCATCGGAAGTCCAAACATTCATCGGAAGTTCTGTAGGAACCAACCGAGAAGTCCAGGAGCTTGCCAAAGAAGCTTGTTAGAACTCGCTAAGAAGATCGTCATGAAGTCCAAGAGCTTACTAGGAGTCCGTTGGAACTTTGCCGAGAGATCATCGGAAGTTTGTCGGAAGATCGCCGGAAGAAACATAGACTTACGGACTTGTTTAGATTAAGTATGCCTTAGATTTTATAGTTAGCACATAATTGTGTTTGGATTTGGGACAACCCAATTAGGGGCTAGTTGGGCCCATGTAAGGATTGTGTCGGGCCCAATGAGAGGCCTAAATAGTGACCCAATAGATGGCACTATCGTGGCACAGTCTCTAAGACTATGTCAGGCGGTGGTATCGCCACTAGCAGGGTGCTAGGCGGTGCTACCACTAGTCTAAGCAGTGGTACCACCTAGTGGTAGGTTGCCAAGTGATGGTACCACCAGACTGAGCGGTGGTACCACCCAACGTAGTGTCAATGTTAGACTGACACAAGCGGTGGTACTACCCAAACCTAGGAAACACGGGATGAGATGTTTTTAGACTCCAAGTTTGAATCAACTTGAGGCCTATAAATATCCCTCTCATCCCTGGTTAAAAGACACAAGAATTGAGAGTAAAAAGGACATAAACTCTATTGTAATTATTGAATCTCGGATTTTGATGATGAAACCAATCAATATGTATTTATGTTTTAATCTGCATTTTGAGTGACGTAAGATGCTTCGATTGGGATGAGATAATTAAAGTAGGAAAAATCATGTTGGGCTGGAGGAACATGTCAGAAGATTAGACGTTGGGCTGGTGGATCGGTCGACGTATCGACAGAAGGCTTCGGACCATGGATTCGGGCATCGGGCCAAGAAGAGTGGATATTGCACCAAGGATATCGGAGTTGTAGAGTCAACTGGCCGATTGGGCAATAGGCTGCAAGAGAGGACGATGCGCCAAAGAATTGGACGAAGCAACGAAGGACCAATGACATGCCGGATAACTTGATTAATGCTTAGTATTAATTGTCTAGATCAAAGTGTGCTTTTATGTGTACAGAATTAACTACGAGAGCAAGGCATGAAGTAAATTGAAGTCCCGGAGTCAAGGACGCGACATTGTTAGGAGTTTGAGAGTTTGTCGGAAGTTCTAGCGGAACCAGCCGAGAAGTCGCAGAGCTTGCCAAGAAGCTTGTCAGAACTTGCCAAGAAGATCGTCATGAAGTATAGGAGCTTGCCAGGAGTCCGCCGGAACATTGCCGAGAGATCGTCGGAAGTTCGACGGAAGATCGCCGGAAGCTCGCTGGAAGAACCAAGACTTACGGACGTGTTCAGCTTAGAATATGTCTTAGGAATCGTAGTTAGCATGTAACTGGGCTTGGATTTGGGCCAACCCAGTTAAGGGCTAGCTAGGCCCATGTAAGAACTATGTTGGGCCTAATAAGGAGCCCAAATAGTGCCCCAAGAATTCTCACCGTCATGGCATAATCTTCGAGACTATGTCAGGCGGTGGTATCGCTAGTCTGGGCAGTTGTACCGCCCCTAGCTGGGTGCCAGGCGGTGGTACCACCTAGCATAGCCTCCCAAGTGGTGGTACCGTCAGATCTGGGCGGTGGTACCGCCTAGGACAGTGTCAGTCAAACTAACACTAGGCGGTGGTACCGCCCGTGCCCGGGGAACCCAGAATTAGATATTTTTAGCCTCCAAGTTTGAATCAACTTGAAGCCTATAAGTACCCCTCTCATCCCTGGTTGAAACACACAAGTACAGAGAGTCTTAAAACAAAGAAACGCTGCTACAATCTCTTTAGAATTCGCTCCTCTACTCTAAGTGTTAGGTTTCTATAAGAGAGGAGTGTGAGTGCTTGTAAGGGTTATCTCCTAAACCCGGTAAAAGGAGAAGAGGGGTGTAAAAGGTGATTGGCCTTTGCCTATTGAAAGAAGGTCTCTAGTGGACGCCAGTGACCTCGTCGGAGGAGGAACCCGAAAGTGAATGTAGGTCATGTTGACCGAACCACTCTAAAATCTGGTTCGCATTTCCTTTATGCTATTTATCTTAACGACAAACTACCTTCCTTACTTTACATCAAATACATTTCCGCATGCTTTTAAAGTTAAGATCTTTATGAAAAGGTTTTCATCGAAAACGATTTTTATCGAACGAAGTTTTAATAGAGATGTAATCTTTCTGTTGCACTAATTCACCCCCCTGCCCCTTAGTGCCGACCCCGATCCTAACAATTGGTATCAGAGCCTCGTTATTTCTCACTTGGATTAATACCCAAGAGAAATGGCTCTTTTCGGCAACCAAAAGAGTCACTCTCTCATTCGTCCTCCCTTCTTCAATGGGACAGACTACACTTATTAGAAAACAAGAATGAGAGTTTTCTTACTTTTATTGAATCTTGATTTATGACATATAGTCGAAAACGGATTTGAAATGTCTTCTCTTCCAATGAACCATTGGAATGATTTGGAGAAGAAGACATTTTTCCTAAATGCAAAGGCTATGAATGCCTTGTTTTGCGCCTTAGATAAAAATGAATTCAATCGGGTTTCTTTGTGCAAAATGACTTTTGACATATGGCACAATCTTGAAATCACGCACGAAGGCACTTCTAGAGTTAAAGATTCGAAAATCAACTTTTTAATGTATGATTTCAAGCTTTTTCGAATGAAGCCGAGCGAAACCATTGTTGACATATACACCCATTTTACGGATGTCGTCAATGGTTTAAAAGCTCTTGGCAAATATTTCTTGAATTTTGAACTTGTTAGTAAAGTTTTACGATCACTTTCTAAAGCTTAGGAATCAAAAGTAACGGCAATACAAGAAACAAAAGATTTAAATATTTTTCCACTTGAAGAACTTATCAGTTCATTGATGACATATGAAATGGTGCATAATACACATGTTGAACATGATGAACAAAATTACCTTCCATAGAACAAGAAGGATTTGGGATATAGAACATTTGAAGACCACTCGAGCATAAGCTCAAGTGATGGTGAACTCGAACTTTCAATGAAAATTATAAAACAAAAATTTAAAAATAAAAAGAACGTAATTACTTGCTTTGAACATAAGAAGAAGAACAAAATTGGGATGAATCAAGCTCCTCCGAAAACGAGGAGAAAATCAAGAAAGGCGACATGGCAAACTATGCCTTAACAACATTCGATGATAAGGTAATCAAAATGCCTTTAATTTATTTCGAAATTACATAATATTTTTCATGATGCATTTTCTTTTTTTTATTTAGTTTAGAATTAATTTTCTTAAAAATTATAAGTTTAATAATTTAATAATGAAAATGTAAAAATTAGGAATCATTCTTATCATTCTAGTAATTTTGAAAATAATCTTGAAAATTGCATGTTTATGATAAACAAAATGATTTTGATGCCTTATGAAATCATGCTATATGTGGTTAAGAAGTAATAATATATATCATGTTGATTTCCATTGTTATTTCTTGATTTTGATTAAATAAAATCATGTTTGATTTGAAGTAATGCATAATGATGTAATGAAAATATTAAATATTTTGATACCATGATTAACAATTTTATGCATGAGATTTTAAAGTTATACATGATGATTTTTGTGATTTATTGGTCTTGATGGTTTTATGACGAAATTCATTTTTTGATCCTAAATGTTGATGCATGTTTTTATTTGACATAAATGAAAAAGCATCCTAACATGAAATCAACCACTTAAAATGAAACACTTAAAAAAAAAGGGGGTGGGTGGGGGGTGGGGGGTGGGGAAGGGGAATATATTATCAATGAAATCATGAATCTACTTATGTTATGAATTTTGTGAACCATAAAACTGATTTTGATGATTTGGATTTGAAATGAGTTTTATCAAAACCATGATTTTAATTTCTTGTAATAACATGAGATTTCCTTTGATGATCATTTTGATTATTTAAAAGGAGATTTGTCGAAATGATTCATGGAATTTTAGATTGATGACTTAATCCTTCATTTGTTTATGAGATGGTTGAAATCTTTGTACCATTGAATTCTTCTCTTCTCCTTTCGATTTTTGAATTTTTGCATGTTATATGTTGAAGATTTGAAACCATGTTTTGATATCATGCATACCCAAGAAATGTTGATTTGAAAAAATGAAGGAATTGAAAATGAATGATGAATTTTCTCTTGAATATAACTTGTGATATGTTTTTTTTTATGAATCATCATCTTGATTTCTCGATATTCGATACATGAAATTTTATTATGAATCAAGAATTTTTCTTTAATCGATCTCCTAAGATTTTCTTTTGATTATTTATGAGAAGGTTTTTCAAAAAGAAATCATGTCTTTTGGTATTCACATGTTTAAATCTTTTATGATATGATCTTTATGCAATTCCTTGTATTCATGAAATGTTTATCTCATCACCCAATTATTTTCTTCTTCATATTCCTAATGTGATGATATGAATGCATGAAATATTCAAGAATTTATTTGGATATATACAATGATAAAATGGGGAGAAGTTTTGATCATGCATGGTAGGATATAATTTGACATTTAGATACCATCATGATTTGAAATGCTATAATTTGTTATCAAAATGATGTATCATGAATGCTTGAATATCATGTATGATATGCCCATAGTGATGATTGATTTGTATCATGCATGAAAAATGAAATGTATAGTTTTGAAAATGTGCATGTTTTAATTTAAAAATATAATGATGCACAAATAAGATTGATACTTACCTTTGTCATAATTTGAATGTATGAAATAAAGGGTCTTCCCTTCTTTTTGACAATGACAAAGGGGGAGCAAAATGTGCTAGAAAGCAAACTTGCTAGCTTGCTAATCTCAAAAAGGAAGCAGGAAGTGCTATCTTGCAAATCTCAAGAGAAGCAATATTTGCCAAGTTACGCATTTCAAAAAGAAGCAAAATAGTCCATCTTGCACATCTCAAAAGATGTAAAATTTTGCTAACTTTTTTATGTGTAAAAGTTGATAGCTTGCATACTATAAATTTGCATACCAAAAGTGCTATCTTGCCTATCTCAAGATGCTAAACATGCTAAACTTGCACTTTGCAATGAAAGCAAAATTGTGAGCTCAAACATTGCAAAGGAAGCAAAATTTTGTTAGCTTGTGTAACATCCCTCATTTCTGAATTTTCGTATAAGTTTCTAATTGTAATGTAAGTATCTATTTTAAGTTTGATAAAATTTCAAAGTATGAATCTGAGGACTTATTCAAAAGAGTTGGAGGATTTGTTAAAGAAAAATCTGAGGACCTATATGTAAACCCTGAGGACCTAATCGAAAATATAATAAATATAAGGACTAAATCACAAAATACACAAAATGACAAATTCCACCGTTTAAGCCTCTCTGCCTTCGTTCTTAAGGAAGCAGAGAAGGCAGCTGCATGGATGATCAGGGAAAGAAAGAAAGAAGAAGAAGAAGAAGGAGAAGAAGAAGAAGAAGAATGAGAAAAAAAAATTGGGGCTTTAAGGGTTCTTGCCCAAATCCTTTCACTTAGGGTCAAAATTCTCAAAGGCAAGTGTTCTAACCCCATCCTACAGAATATTAGCTTCTGTTCTTATGTTGATTCATAAAGATCTGAAAGATTTCCATTTGGAACCTGAAATGTCCCTCTTTGGACATAGAACCATGGATTATGAAAATTTTTCGATAAACTGACCCCTATACACTGTTTCAGCTATAATTTTTAGTACAAAATGTGAATTCAGGCAAGAACTATTATGTTTGAAATTAGACTATTATAACTTTCTTTTGACACTGATTTTGTAGATTTTGGACACCGAATACTTACCCAATCATATGTTTCAAATGAGCCTATAGATGCTGCAAAACAAGGATCAAGATTTCTGACCTTTCGATACTAAAATGCCTATAACTCTCTGTTGAAAATTCTGATTTGTACCAAACTGACTTCATCCGAAACTAAACTTGTAGACCTTTCTTTTGACATATAGTTTGAAAATTTTAGAATTCAAATGCCTACCCTATTATCTGTTGAATCCGACCCTATGTATTCTGCAAAACAGTGATTGTGTCCTTGACCTTGTGTTACCAAATCAAAGGTAACTCCTTGTTGGAAACCATGATTCGTACGAATCTTATTTCGACAGAAAACATATTGATATATCTTTCGATAGTAGTTTTCTTATGGGTATTGGAGCATAATTGATAATCTGAAGTATTTGTTCTATGTGCCACTTGAATTCTGTCAGAAATTGAGCTCTGGTCGATTTCGCGTATTCTGTTTCATTTCCTTGGATATGGAATTCATCCAACCTTCTTATTTGAATTGAGCTAAATATGATTGCTTGGAATCCCTGTATACTCTTACTTTCCTTTCATTCCAAATCTGAATACATTTGTGAGAGATTTGTTCCTTGCATCGTATTGTCTCGAAAAGGCACATGTACGTTTTGTTGTTCTGCGTGTGCTTCCGATATATGCTACTTATTAATAAAACTATCCTCTTGTACTCCGGTGTTGTGGGATTGTCTGGACCTTTGCCAGAAATGGTAAAGGGTGTTATTCTGGACCTTTGCTAGAAATGGTAAAGGGTGTTATTCTGGACCTTTGCTAGAAATGGTAAAGGGTATGTGCTTAGAGCCTGCGATGCTCTACCGGCCCCCTCTGGCTTCACCTAGACGTGGGTGGATGGAGCTCCCAGACGTGGGAGACTTCTGTCAGGTGGTCATTCAGAAATGGATGAATCACATTCTAATTGAGATCCCACTACAACTTCTATATGTTTGATATGATATCCAGAGCTTTGGTTATGTGTTTCTGTACGCTTTGGATAAGAATGATATGATTGCAACGTCAAGGACGACGTTTGAGCTTCTGTATAGTATTTGTTTTTGATATGCTCTGAAATGGTTCATTCTCTGTTGATATGTTTCGAAATGTTCCATTTGCCGTTGATATGCTCCGGAACATTTCATACGCCATTGATAAACTCCGAAATGTTTCATTCGTTACTGATATGCTCCAATTACTCTATGCCCCATCTGTTATGAACCAAATATGTATGATTGAAAGGACAATTGTGATTCTGCACCTAATAATATTATGTCTACGAATTCGTACATTCTGCCTTGAATTGTGAAACTTTATCTCTTTGGAAATTGTCCTATTTCGATATGGATATGTTAGTCACTTGCTGAGCTCTTTATGCTCACCCCGTTTGTTGATAAATTTTTCAGGATAGCGTACCGCTTGCTTAAATGTTAAGATTGGGCTGAGGCAGTGGAAAGTTAGAAGATTTTGGGCTGATCTTTATTAGCATATATGTATTTGTTGTATAAGCCACTTTGTATCTAATGAAATGTTGACGATGAATCTAAACCCATGGATTTTGTGTAAGTTAAAGGACCCTTCATGTTTAGGATTTTGGAATGTTAAGTTAAATTCATGTAATGATATGAACTTATGGTAAACGTTGGTTTGGTGACTGCATAGACTTCCCCACTTGTGAAATTATGTTATGGTTATTATTTTGATGAGTTGAGTTCAGGTTGTATGAATTATCGAGTGATTGTGTGGTATGTTTATGAACTGCACAAGGTTTATAAATTTGTAGACTATAGAGGTGAAATTTTGATCTGAACGTTTTCTTAGTGACCTCAAATATGTGTTTGGATCCTGGATTAGTTGTGATGAAAATTTTAATATTGTCGTTATTTTGAGGGGCGTGACAGAGTTGGTATCAGAGCATGATTTGAGAATCACTAAGAATATTCTTTTTTTGAGGTTTATTGACTATCATTTAGAGATTGATCAAAGAAAATGTTCTTTTGATGTTTTAGGAAGCAAGGATGACGAGATCATCTGGTTCTCCTGTTGCATCTACTGTTGATCAATTGAGTGGTATCATGCGGACTTTGGAGACTATGGCCCAAGTGATGCAACAACAACAACAACCTGTCCTACGAGGAAGAAATGATGGAATAGGGACATCAAACCAGACGGGGTTGGGAATTGAACAGTTTAAGAAGCTTAGTCCTCCCAGTTTTAGTGGTGAGTCTGATCCAATGGTGGCAGAACGATGGATGATGCAGATAGAGAAAATATTTGATGCTTTAAATTACCCTGATGATCGAAAGGTTTTTCTTGCCACCTTTATGCTGGAAGGAGAAGCTGAACACTAGTGGAGAATGATTAAGAGGATGTCTGAAATCAAACATGAGCCAATGACATGGAAGTTATTCCAAGAAAAGTTTAACGATAAATATTTTCCAGATTGTATGAGAGAGCAAAAAGAATTGGAGTTCTTGAATCTTATCCAGGGAAGTATTACGGTTACAAAGTATGAATCTAAATTCACTGAGCTCTCCAGGTTTGCCACACATATGACTGATGATGAATCTAGAAAAGCAAGAAGGTTTGAAAGGGGATTACGGCCAACAATAAGAAGCCGAATGTCAGCTTTAAAACTATAAAAATATGCAGATACGGTAGAAAGAGCTTTGAAAATTGAAAGAGACATGGAGGAAATTCAACGAATCATTGGCAAGAACAAAAAGGACAAATTTACTAGCAAAAGCATTAGAGAAAATGAATATGAAGCTAGTAACAAGAGGTTTAAGACATCTGGATTTGAGAAATGGAAACCACTGCGGAGGACTCAGTCATGCGCAAGATGTGGATTAAATCATGAAACAAGTCAGTGTTTTCGGGTGACTGGAGCCTGTTTTGTTTGTGGAAAGTTGGATCATCAAATAAAAGACTACCCTCTGAGGAAGAAGAAAGAGTCACTATCTCCTAGACCCTCAGCCCATGCTAGAGTGTACGCTATCACTGAACAAGATTCTAAAGCTTCTAAATCAGTGGTGGAAGGTATTCTTCATGTTTCTAAAAGAAATGCAAAAGTTTTATTTGATCCCGGCTCCAACTTATCTTTTGTTTCACAATACTTTGCTTGTCACTTGGATATTCTACCTAGACCCCTGGATTATATGTTATATGTAACAACTGCTGTTGGAGATTCATTGGCAACAAACTTGGTTTACCCATCTTGTTTGATCTCTATTGGAGAACACGAACTCTATGCTGATTTGATTCTCCTAGAGATCCAGGGTTTTGATATTATACTTGGCATGGATTGGTTATCTTCTCATCACGCTAGTATTGATTGTTACAAGAAAATAATTACTTTCTGCATACCAAATCAGCCTATATTTTTCTTTGAGGGCATTAGGCATGATTTGCCTCCTTGCTTGATATCAGCACTTCAAGCTTATCGTCTTATGCAGAAAGGTTGTTTTTGTTATATGGTGTGTGTAAAGGAGCATTCAAATCAGGAAACCCACCTAGATGAAATTTTAGTGGTCAAAGAATTCCCTGATGTATTCCCAGATGACTTGCCTAGTTTACCTCTAGATAGAGAGGGTGAATTTGCTATTGATCTGGTCTCCAGTACAACCCCAATATCTAAGCCTCCCTACAGAATGGCACCACTCGAGCTAGAGGAATTAAAGAAGCAAATACAAGAATTATTAGATAAGGGTTTCATACGACCCAGTGCTCCGTTACTATTAGTGAAGTAGAAGGATGGAACATTGAGGCTTTGTATTGATTATAGACAGTTGAATCAGGTGACCATAAAAAACAAGTATCCCATACCTAGAATTGATGATTTGTTTGATCAATTGCAGGGTGCACAAGTATTCTCTAAGATTGACCTGAGGTCAGGTTACTATCAGTTGAAGATCAAGGAGGAGGATATTTCAAAAATAGCTTTCAGAACTCGATATGGTCATTATGAATTCTTGGTGATGCCATTTGGTTTGACAAATACCCCTACAGCTTTTATGGAACTAATGAATAGGATATTTCAACCGCTCTTGGATATCTGTGTAATTATATTTATTGATGACATATTGGTGTATTCAAGGAGTAATCAAGAGCATGAGGAACACTTGAGAAATGTATTGACCATACTAAGAGAAAAGAAGTTGTATGCAAAGTTCAGCAAATGTGAATTTTGGTTGAATGAAGTTGCTTTCTTAGGCCATGTGATTTCAGGGAAGGGTATATCTGTTGATCCAAGAAAAATAGAAGCTGTAGTTGAATGGGAAGTACCAACAAATGTAACGGAAGTTAGAAGCTTCTTGGGCATGGCAGGTTATTACAGGAGATTTGTGGAGGGATTTTCTCGAATTGCTCAACCTCTCACCAAACTCACTAAGAAGAATATGAAATTTGTATGGGGTGATGATTGTGAGCAAAGTTTTCAAGAGTTAAAAAGAAGTTTGACTAGTGCCCCTATTCTCACTATTCCAAGTGGTAGTGATGAGTTTGTAGTTTATACTGATGCTTCAAGAAAGGGCCTAGGATGTGTTTTGATGCAGGAAGGGAGAGTAATTGCGTATGCTTCTAGGAAACTTAAAAGTTATGAATTGAATTATCCAACTCATGATTTGGAATTGACAGCAATTATTTTTGCTCTAAAGATTTGGAGACATTATTTGTATGGTCGACAGTTTGAAATCTTTACTGATCACAAGAGTTTAAAATATATTTTCACTCAGAAAGAGTTAAACATGAGGCAGCAAAGATGGATAGAACTTTTGAAGGATTATGATTGTGCCATCCGTTATCACCCGGGCAAAGCCAATGTTGTAGCTGATGCACTTAGTAGGAAATCTACAAGTTTTATGGCTAGTCTAGTCGTGAAGCAATGGAAGTTATTAGAAGAAAATTTTGATTTGAAAGCTTCGAGGAAAGAGCAAGACTCGATGATATTGATGGCCTCCATTCAAGTGCAATTTGATCTTATTCAACAAATTAAGGAAGGACAATTACGAGATCCACATTTAATCTACTTGAGGAATGAAGTAGAAAAGGAATTGAAGCCACAATTTCAAGTTTCAAAGGATGGCCTATTGAGATTTGGGGAGAGAGTATGTGTCCCAAATGAACCAGATATCAAGAATCAAATCCTAGAGGAAAGTCATACTTCAAAGTACACCATACATCCTGGGAGCACTAAGATGTATAGGGGTCTTCAAAGTCATTATTGGTGAGAAGGCATGAAGAAGGAAATTGCAATGTATGTTTCAAAATGTTTGACTTGTCAACAAATCAAAGTAGAACACCAAAGACCTGGAGGGTTGTTACAACCTTTAGATATTCCTAAATGGAAATGGGAATGTATTACTATGGATTTTGTTTCAGGACTACCCAGAACCTCTAGAAAGCATGATGCTATTTGGGTTATCATTGATAGGTTAACAAAATCTGCACACTTCCTACCGATTAATATGACTTATTCGCTTGGTAGACTTGCAGATTTATATGTCAATGAAATAGTAAGACTTCATGGTATTCCAAGGGAGATCATCTCTGATAGAGACTCCAGATTTCTCTCTAGATTTTGGAGAAAATTACAGGAATCTATGGGCACTAAAGTCAAGTTTAGTACTGCATATCATCCTCAGACTGATGGTCAGTCAGAAAGAACAATTCAAACACTTGAGGATTTGCTTAGAGTCTATGTTATGGATTGGAAAGGTGAATGGGATAAGGATATTTCACTTGTTGAGTTCACTTATAATAATAGTTATCATTCAAGTATTCAGATGGCTCCTTATGAAGCTTTATATGGGCAAAAGTGCATAACACCTATATGTTGGGAGGAAGTTGGTGATAGAAAGCTATTAGCACCGGACAAGGTACAAGAAACTATCGAGAAAATTCAAGTTATAAGGAAAAGGTTAAAAACTACCCAGAGTCGTCAAAAGAGTTATGCCGACAATAGAAGACGAGATATTGAGTTTGAAATCGGAGATTTTGTATTCTTAAAGGTTTCCCCTTCCAAAGGCATTATAAGGTTTAGGAAGAAAGGAAAGTTAAGCCCAAGATTTATTGGACCTTTTGAGGTTCTTGAGAGGGTTGGTTCTATCGCTTATAGGATTGCCTTGCCACCAGCATTGAGCCATGTCCATAATATATTCCATGTTTCGATGATTAGAAAGTATATATATGACCATTCTCACATCATTGAGTATGAGCGGATGGAGATTGATAAAGATTTATCTTATGTGGAAGAGCCCACTCAAATTGTTGATAAGAAGGAAAATATCCTAAGGAATCGGGTCATCACTCTAGTGAAAGTAATTTGGAGACATCATTCTGGAGAGGAAACAACCTGGGAGCTAGAGGAGGAAATGAAAAAGGTCTATCCCCATCTTTTCATCGACAGAGGTATGATAAATTTAGAGGACTAAATTTTTCTTTTAAGGGGGGGAGAGTGTAACATCCCTCATTTCTGAATTCTCGTATAAGTTTCTAATTGTAATGTAAGTATCTATTTTAAGTTTGATAAAATTTCAAAGTATGAATCTAAGGACTTATTCAAAAGAGTTGGAGGATTTGTTAAAGAAAAATCTGAGGACCTATATGTAAACCCTGAGGACCTAATCGAAAATATAATAAATACAAGGACTAAATCACAAAATGCACAAAATGCACAAAATGACCTAAGGAAGCAGAGAAGGCAGCTGCGTGGATGATCAGGGAAAGAAAGAAAGAAGAAGAAGAAGAAGGAGAAAAAAAAATTGGGGCTTTAAGGGTTCTTGCCCAAATCCTTTCACTTAGGGTCAAAATTCTCAAAGGCAAGTGTTCTAACCCCATCCTATAGAATATTAGCTTCTGTTCTTATGTTGATTCATAAAGATCTAAAAGATTTCCATTTGGAACCTGAAATGTCCCTCTTTGGACATAGAACCATGGATTCTGAGATTTTTTCGGTAAACTGACCCCTATACACTCTTTCAGCTATAATTTTTAGTACAAAATGTGAATTTCGGCAGGAAGTATTTTGTTTGAAATTAGACTCTTATAACTTTCTTTTGACACTGATTTTGTAGATTTTGGACACCGAATACTTACCTAATCATCTGTTTTAAATGAGCCTATAGATGCTACAAAATAGGGATCAAGATTTCTAACCTTTCAATACTAAAATGCCTATAACTCTCTGTTGAAAATTCTGATTTGTACCAAACTGTTTCCTCTGAAACTAAACTTGCAGACCTTTCTTTTGACATATAGTTTGAAAATTTTGGAATTCAATTGCCTACCCTATTATCTGTTGAATCCGACCCTATGTATTCTGCAAAACAGTGATTGTGTCCTTGACCTTGTGTTACCAAATCAAAGGTAACTCCTTGTTGGAAACCATGATTCGTACGAAACTTATTTCGATAGAAAACAGATTGATTTATCTTTCGACAGTAGTTTTCTTATGGGTATTGGAGCATAATTGATAATCTGAAGTATTTGTTCTATGTGCCACTTGAATTCTGTCAGAAATCGAGCTCTGGTCGATTTCGCGTATTCTGTTTCATTTCCTTGGATATGGAATATATCCAATCTTCTTATTTGAATTGAGCTAAATATGATTGCTTGGAATCCCTGTATACTCTTACTTTCCTTTCATTCAAAATCTGAATACATTTGTGAGAGATTTGTTCCTTGCATCGTATTATCTCGAAAAGGCACATGTACGTTTTGTTGTTCCGCATGTGTTTCCGATATATGCTACTTATTGATAAAACTGTCCTCTTATACTCTGGTGTTGTGGGATTGTCTGGACCTTTTCCAGAAATGGTAAAGGGTGTTATTCTGGACCTTTGCCATAAATGGTAAAGGGTATGTGCTTAGAGCCTGCAATGCTCTACCGGCCCCCTCTGGCTTCACCTAGATGTGGGTGGATGGAGCTCCCAGACGTGGGAGACTTCTGTCAGGTGGTCATTCAGAAATGGATGAATCACATTCTGACTGAGATCCCACTACACCTTCTATATGTTTGATATGATATCCAGAGCTTTGGTTATGTGTTTCTGTATGCTTTGGAGAAGAATGATATGATTGCAACGTCAAGGATGACGTTTGAGCTTCTGTACAGTATTTGTTTTTGATATGCTCTGAAATGGTTCATTCTCTGTTGATATGCTTCGAAATGTTCCATTTGCCGTTGATATGCTCCGGAACATTTCATACGCCATTGATAAACTCCGAAATGTTTCATTCGTTACTGATATGCTCTAATTACTCTATGCCCCATCTGTTATGAACCAAATATGTATGATTGAAAGGACAATTGTGATTCTGCACCTAATGATATTATGTCTACGAATTCGTACATTCTGCCTTGTATTGTGAAACTTTATCTCTTTGGAAATTGTCCTATTTCGATATGGATATGTTAGTCACTTGCTGAGCTCTTTATGCTCACCCCGTTTGTTGATAAATTTTTTAGGATAGCGTACCGCTTGCTTAAATGTTAAGATTGGGCTGAGGCAGTGGAAAGTTAGAAGATTTTGGGCTGATCTTTATTAGCATATATGTATTTGTTGTATAAGCCACTTTGTATCTAATGAAATGTTGACGATGAATCTAAACCCATGGATTTTGTGTAAGTTAAAGGACCCTTCATGTTTAGGATTTTGGAATGTTAAGTTAAATTCATGTAATGATATGAACTTATGGTAAACGTTGGTTTGGTGACTGCATAGACTTCCCCACTTGTGAAATTATGTTGTGGTTATTATTTTGATGAGTTGAGTTCAGGTTGTATGAATTATCGAGTGATTGTGTGGTATGTTTATGAACTGCACAGGGTTTATAAATTTGTAGACTATAGAGGTGAAATTTTGATCTGAACGTTTTCTTAGTGACCTCAAATGTGTGTTTGGATCCTGGATTAGTTGTGATGAAAATTTTAATATTGTCATTATTTTGAGGGGCGTGACAGCTTGCAACTTGCATATTTCAAGAAGCAAGAGTTGCTTTCTTGAATATCTCAAAACTGCTAGCTTGCATGCTCTAAAATGTTATAAAATTGGCAAACTTGTATGTCGTAGAACTTGATAAATTTTCTAGCTTACAAAATTGCATGATGGTAGAACTTGAAGATTTTTCATGCAACGATTTGAACTTATATCACAAACACTTGATTGTGGTATTTCTCCTTTTTGTTGATGACAAAGGGGGAGAAGTATATTGATTATATGTCATGATTTTATTATGACATGTTTACTTGGATTTTTGAATCCAAGAGTTTCTATCGATATGGCATATTCATAGGGGTAGTTTGTTTAAACTTCGGGAGTGAAGGTTAACTCTGTCGTCGATAGGTTGTCATCATAAAAAAGGGGGAGATTATTGAATCTCAAATTTTTATGATGAAACCAATCAATATGTGTCTATGTATTAATCAGCATTTTGAGTGATACAGAATGCTTCGATCGAGATGAGATAATTAAAGCAGGAAAAATCATGTTGGGCTGGAGGAACATGTCAGAAGATTGGACGTCGAGTTGGTGGATCAGTCGATGTATCGATAGAAGGCTTCGGGCTGTGGATTCGGGTATTGGGCCAAGAAGAGTAGATATTGCACTAAGGATATTGGAGTTGCGGAGCCAACTAGCCGATTCGGCAATAGGCCGCAAGAGAGGACGATGCGTCGAAGAATCGGACGAAGCGTTGAGGGACCAATGATATGCCGGACAACTTGATTAATGCTTAGTATTAATTGTCTAGATTGAAGTGTGTTTTTACAAGTGCAAGATTAACTATGAGAGGAAGGCATGAAGCAAACTAAAGTCCCGGAGTCAAGGACGTGACATCGTTGGGAGTTCGAGAGTTCGTCGGAAGTCCAGACGTTCATTGGAAGTTCTGGCGGAGCTAGCTGAGAAATTGCGGAGCTTGCCAAGAAGCTCATCAGAACCCGCCAAGAAGATCGTCATGAAGTCTATGAGCTTGCCGGGAGTCTGCTGGAACATTGCCGAGGGATCATCGGAAGTTCGCTAGAAGATCGCCGAAAGCTCGCTGGAAGAACCAAGACTTACGGATGTGTTTAGCTTAGAAAATGTCTTAGGAATCGTAATTAGCTCGTAATTGGGCTTAGATTTGGGCCAACCCAATTAAGGGCCAGCTAGGCCCATGTAAGAACTATGTTGGGCCCAATAAGTAGCCTAAAAACTACCCCAAGAATTCTCACCATCGTGGCATAGTTTTTGAGACTATGTCAGGTAGTGGTACCGTAAGTCTGGGTGGTTGTACCACCTCTAGCAGGGTGCCAGGCGGTGGTATCACCAGTCTGGGCGATAGTACCGCCTAGCATAGCCTCCTAGGCGCTGGTATCGCCAGACCTGGGCGGTGGTACAGCCCAGGACAGTGTCAGTCAAACTAACACTAGGCGGTGGTACCACCCATGCCTGGGGAACCCGGGATGAGATGGTTTTAGGCTCCAAGTTTGAATCAACTTGAAACCTATAAATACCCCTCTCATCCCTAGTTGAAACACAAAAGCACAGAGAGTCCAAAAGCAAAGAAACACTGCTGCAATCTCGTTAGAATTCCCTCCTCTACTCTAAGTGTTAGATTTCTGTAAGAGAGGAGTGTGAGTGCTTGTAAGGGTTATCTCCTAAACCTGGTAAAAGGAGAAGAGGGGTGTAAAACATGATTGGCCTTCGCCTATTGAAGGAAGGCCTCTAGTGGACGTCGGTGACCTCGTCGGAGGAGGAAGCCGAAAGTGGATGTAGGTCATGTTGATCAAACCATTCTAAAATATGGTTTGCATTTCCATTGTGCTATTTATCTTAACTGCAAATTGCCTTCCTTACTTTACATCAAATACGTTTGCATACGCTTTCAAAGTTAAGATCTTTACGAAAATGTTTTCATCGAAAATGGTTTTTATCGAACGAAATTTTAATAGAGACGTAATCTTTCCGCTGCACTAATTCACCCCCCCCTCTTAGTGCCAACCCCGATCCTAACAGTAGTCTTGTGTGAAACTCCTCTCAAAGTTCTAAGTGTTAGAATAGTTTGAGAGCAGAGTGAGTGGGGGTGTAAGGGTTATCTCCTAAACCTGGTAAAAGGAGAAAGAGCTATAAAAAGGAGGTTAATCTTCGCCTATAAAGGAAGATCGATAGTGGATGCCGGTGGCCTCGACGGAAGAGGAATCGGTGGAGTGGATGTAGGTCACGACGACCGAACCACTATAAAATCAACGTGTTCTTCTCTGGTTTGCATTTCTATATTTGAGTAATTTACTTTACTAAAAACCTCTTAACTTGCTTTACATCGACTATGCATCTTCTGTACACTTTCAAGCTATCTTTATGAAAACGCTTTCAAGTTAACCTCTCTTTGAAATGGTTTTCATCGAAATCGGTTTTTATCGTACGAAGGTTTTTTGAACCGACGTAATTTTACTACTGCACTAATTCACCCCCCCTCTTAGTGCCGACTCTTTTCCTAACAATGAAGTTAATGTTAGGATCGAGAGCACTAAGAGGGGGGGGGTGAATTAGTGCAGCGGAAATCTTACAGCGATTAAAAACCAAAAGCTGCGTTCGTTCAATAAAAAAAAACTATTATGATGCAAAAGCTAATTCTCAGTTTGTATCTAAGTGCAGTTTGCGTCTAAGCGCAGATTGCGTCTAAGCGCAGTTTGCGTCTAAACACAGTTTGCGTCTAAGCGCAGTTTGCGTCTAAACACAGTTTGCGTCTAAGCGCAGTTTTACGTCTAAGCGCAGTTTACGTCTAAACTCAGATTTACGTCTAAACGCAGTTTTACGTCTAAACTCAGATTTACGTCTAAACGCTGTTTTACGTCTAGACGCAGATTTACGTCTAAACTTTGAAACTCGTTTGTATACTCGCAGAAAGCAGTATGCAGTTGAAATCAAGACGTAAACGTGAACTGAGAACTGATGATTGTGAGAGGAAAGCCGATTTACGTCTAAATGCAGTTTTACGTCTAAATGTTGAAACTCGTTCGTAAAATTGTAGAGGACAGTTTGCAGTTATCAATAGGATCAAAATGTAAGTGTAAACTGAAAAGAAACTCTTTCGTAAAAGCACCGAAGACAGTTCTGCAGAATCAAACGTAAACGTAAACTATAATGTACGAAAATACGAATTTACGTCTGAATGCAGATTCGGAAGAACAGCACTTAGAACTTGTTCGTGAAAGCGCAGAGAGCAGTAGTAATGGAGGAGGTTTGCAGTAATGATAAAGTGCTCAAAAATAAATGCAAACCAGAGATTTAGAGTGGTTCGGTCAGCCTTGACCTACTCCACTTTTGGCTTCCTCTACCGACGAGGTTGCCGACGTCAACTAGGGGCCTTCCTTCAATGGGCGAAGGCCAAACTGCCCTTTTACAGTTTCTCTCCTTTTAACAGGCTCAGGAGACAACCTTTACAGACCTTTCTCTCCTCACTTTACAACTGAAAACTTGAAGAACAGAAGGAGGAGACTTAAAGGCTTTACAACACTTTTGAGCTCTTAGAATCACAGAAAAGATCAAGATTTCGGTGTGGGTCTGTTTCTTTTCAGTGCTGAATGGGTGGGGTATTTATAGGCCCCAACCCAATTCAAATTTCGAGCTTAAAACGATCAAATCCCGAAATTCCGGGATCAGGCGGTTGCACCTCTTGACTGGAGAGGTGGCACCGCCTGGCAGAGCTCGAAGTCTGAGCTCAGGCGGTTGCACCTCTCGACTGGAGAGGTGGCACCGCCTGGCAGAGCTCGAAGACTGAGCTCAGACGGTTGCACCTTCTCTGTCAGGGGTGGTTGCACCTTCCTGCCAGAGCTCGAAGACCGAGCTCAGGCGGTGCATCTCCTGACCAGAGAAGTTTCTCTTCTCTGCCAGAGGTGATCGCCCCTTTCTGCCAGAGGTGGTTGCACCTCTCTGCCAGAGGTGGTTGCACCTCTCTGCCAGAGCTCGAAGACTGAGCTTAGGCTGTGCATCTCCTGGCCAGAGAGGTCGTACTTCTCTTCCAGATCTCGAAGACTGAGCTCGGTGATTGCATCACCAGGCAGAGCTCGAAACTTGAGCTCAGGCGGTGCTACCGCTTGACAGAGGAGGTTGCACCGCCCAGTCTCGCTTGGAGACTGAGCCCTGGGCGGTTGCACCGCCTGGCTGGAGCGGTTGCACCTCCCAGTCTCGCTGGGAGACTTAGCCTGGGCGGTGGCACCTCCTTGCCTGGGCGGTTGCACCTCCCACAGCTTCTTGGGTTCGAATGGGTTGAACCATTCGACCCAACTTGAGTTCTTCAGGGGCCCAATTGCCCCAGGATTAAGCTAATGGGATCACCTCCCATTTCTAACTTAATCACCGTGCTAACTACGATTAAATCTAAGACAATTTCTGCAGCTTTGCTTCGGTACGTCAATTGCTTTTTCCGGCGAGTTTCCGGCGAACTTCCGTCGATCATCCGATGAACCCTCGGTGATGCTTCTGCGGACTTCCGGCAAACTCCTGGACTTTGCGACGATCCACTTGGCGAGTTCCGACGAGCTTCGCTTGGCAAGCTTCTGGACTTCTCGGATCTGTTCCCGCAGAACCTCCGACGACCGTCCGTACTTCCGTCGAACTCTCGAACTCCCAACGTGATCATGAACTTGACTCCGGCGCAACTCCTGCTGCTTGTCTATCTTTCATCGTAGTTAATCCTGCACACTTATCTCAACACATAGATTAGACAACAAATGACAATTGACTTCATCATCAAAATCCGAGATTCAACAATCTCCCCCTTTTTGATGATGACAATCAATTGATAATGGAGTTATCCTTAACTCCCCCTGTCTATATGCCATAGTTGAGATAAGTCAACCTTGAATTCAAGACCTAAGAATTCAAGTGACGTATTGATAAGTTAGATCAGTTAAACTTATCAATACTCCCATCATGATACCTATCATGATGTATCTCTTCAAGGATGATGTCAAAGCTTGACATTCATCATCAAGTTTGTATGATAGTGTTTGTGACTATTCATCATGTAATTGAACATTATCATTTAAAGCTCGAAGGACTATTACATGATGCACACATATTATCATTCTAGCAAGTTTGCATTTACTTCACAAAATAGGATATCAACTCAAGACATAATGCAAACTATAGCACATGTTTCATATATCTCTTGGTGATGCAAGGATGGCATTGTGCAAACATTATTTATAGCATCACTCAAGGTATTTCTAATCACAGTGTTTATCAATTCATATATTTCTCCCCCTTTGTCATCAACAAAAAGCATTGTTATACAAGGAAGACCAATTTAGACGAAAGCTTATAGAGGGATTTTACATAGATTGCTTTGAAAACTTCTTCCCCCTTTTGTTATAATTCATTTTACCCGTAAAGATATTACATAATGACATACATATTCAGGAATCACTTTATCAGATTTATTTCAAAAAACTCATTTTTCATGAAAGTGTACGAATAAATCTGTTTTATAGCATTCGAACAACTAAGATGCATTTGGACAAGATTTTGTTACAGATTTTCACATATAATCATAGAAAATGGCATTCATGTGATCTGATCATTCAATATAGTCCGAAAAATAATTTTAACAAGTTTATTTATTCGGACACATCAACATTCCTAATCAATGCACAAGGTTTTCAAAACTTTTAGTTTCAGAACACAATATTCTTATCACATATAAAAAAAAAATGATATGATTAAAGTTCGAGATAACCTTTACCACAAAGCACATGTCAAATGTTTACCACAATAGATGTTTACAACCAGCATGTCAGAAGTAACATAAGAAGTTTACAACAACAAATGTTCATACAAGTTCATTCATGAGGTGGAAAATTAAAGTGCCTAAACAAGGAGTCGAATTGACTATGAATCTGCTGTAGCTCTGATAGAATTTGATCTTGTCGTTGTTCAATCCGTTCTTGTCTCTGTTCGAATCGGTCCATTCGAATCCCAATTTCTTCGACGGATGTATGAGTTTGCTCAACTGGATGTGTTTCCTCAAGGGGAAGGATTGGAGGAGATTGAGTACCCCTAAATACTGGTGTTTCCGGTTCTGGTTCAGATTGAGGGTGATCTGTCCTTCTAGGGAGTCTAACCCAGTTACCGTTTCTATAGTAACATCTTAGTCGGTGAAGTAGATTTTTGTTTATTATGCTGTATCGATCTACTTTCATTACTTCTTCTTCTGGTGATATTAGAATGTCGTAAGCTTTTATTATTCTAGTGATTATACCACCATATGGGAGCATCATATCTTTCTTAGATAATTCTAACATGCTTTGTTGGATAAGATAGCCAAGACAGATGTCATGTCCCTTCATGATTAAGTACATAGTTCCTAATTCTAATTGACTCACTTCATCATGATGGTATTGTTTAGGAAGGATTATACTAGTCATGATATGATGAAGTAATTTAGTGTTCATAGGTAGTAGATGTTCACAACTTTTAGGAACTAATGTTATGTCGGGATTGTCCAAGATTGTTCCTAAGGCTTCAGCATAGGATGTTCCAATAGTTTCATCAACCCATGATCCTCTAAAGTAAAGTCCTATGCTTTTCATGGGAATGCCTATCATATCACAAATGAATCTATTAGTGATTGAGATGTGTTGTCCTAAAAGATAGGTGGACATCCTTTCTTCCTCATCTATTTTTATGTTATTGTAAAACAATCGAACTAGTCTAGGATAGATGGGTTCATTAATCTGCAAGATTGGAAGTAGATCTAGGTTTGCAAACCATTGGATAGTTTCTAAGTTTCTAAGTTCATGTATGTCTACGTATTTTCCCTTATGGATGCTTCTAAGTTCGAAAGAGGGAAATTTTTCAGCATGGTTTTTCGAATCAAAGAGGGTGAAATCAAACTCTTCTACTAATCTCCTCTTTCCCTTGTCCCTTGAGGATCTTCTAGATCCCATAACTACAACAGTTTAGAGGGATAAAGATGAGCAAGAGTGAATGGAGAGCAAAACAGAATTTAAGAGGTTCTTAGAGAATACCTTGGTTGATTCTTCAAAAGAGAGAAGGATTCTTAATGTTTTGCTCCGAAATGGGAGGTATTTGGGAAGCTCAACGGGGTGAAGTGGAGATGGAGGAGGTTTGAGGGAGTAGAGAAGGGAAGGGAAGTGAGCTGGGGTCGGTTTCACAGCCGGCCCTAGTGTGGGTTTAAAGGGCAGAGCTGCTGGCGGTTGCACCTCTGGCTGGAGCGGTGCAACCTCTGGCAACCCGTGATAGCTGGAGGTGCCACCGCCAGCTGGAGAGGTGCCACCGCCTGCAGCCAGTGAGCACCTAATATGATTTGATTAGGGAGCTTTTGCCTTGAGGAGAGTTTCAGAGCAATTAATGTTTGTTACATGATTTCGTATGAGTTTTTTATTTAAGGAAGAAGCTCTTGTACGATCAAGATAGATCTTTTAACGTGCATACATATGTTTGTTTGGTATCCCTTTTAAGATCATGACATATTTAGTTTCTACAAGAATTAATTCGTAGATGAACGGGTTTTGAAGATCAGGGGGGTATGTGAATTTGGATATCATACGTTTCTAATAAGGTTGTATCGAATTTGTGATTTCACAACTTCCACTTGTTACTTAAGCGTTGCGGGTTCCTTTTTGATTCTTGGTTTATGACCATTGAGAGTCAAGGAGCAGAATATCATTTCTTGCTCCGGCCTAGACTTTTAATGTTTTTATAGGAAGGGATGATCTTTAGGAACCCATTTGCTTTTGGGTGCCTCATAAATAGATCTACATTTACTATCATATTGCATAGAGTTTATCATGGTTCCTTTAGGAACCCAAATTAATTTGTTTGGACTTATTTTCTTGAATGGACAACAATGTGTCTTGTGTCCAGATTTGCAACAAAAGTTGCACTTGGTTTGGTGTTGAACATGTAAGATGGAGCCTTTTATGAAGGTGGTTGGATTTTGGTGAGGATTTCTCACAAATCCAATCCCGCTCCTTTTTGGAATGTGACCCTTGTTTGCAAGGATCATGTTTAATGACTTGCTACCAACCTCGAATTTCTTCAAGGTGTCCTTGAGTAGCAGGTTTTCTTTTTGCATAGTTTCTAAATCATGACATTTGATACATGAATTTAAACTATCATGATGTTCGACTTTTAACTTATCAAACTCACAAGTAAGACTATCATGCATCTTTTTCAGCAATTTATATTTTCTACTTATACTCTTGCATTCGTCAAATAAGTCATTGAAAGCATTTAATAATTCATCGAAAGATAAATCAGCATCTATTGAATTTGTTACCTCGTCTTCGATGGTCATTAAGGCGTAATGAGCAACTTGCTCGGTGTTGGACTCCTCTTCCTCATATGCGCTCGAATCATCCCATTTTGCTTGGAGCGCCTTCTTCTTTGTTGTTCTTTTCTTGACTTGGGGACAATCACTTTTGTAGTGTCCCGGCTTTTTGCATTCATAGCAGATCACTTGGTCCTTTTTGGGTTCAAGTTTATTTTTTGCATCATTCTTAAACTTGTTTCTTTTAAAGAACTTTTTAAACTTTCTTGTTAGAAGTGCCAAGTCATCATCACAGTCCTCATCACTTGAGTTTTCTCTCAAGTGGCATTCTGACGTTTTGAGTGCCATATCCTTCCTGTTCTTTGGAAGGATGTCTTCTTGCTCTTCATGAGCTTTACAAGTCATTTCATAGGTCATTAGTGACCCGATTAGTTCTTCAAGAGGGAAATTTCGCAGATCTTTTGCCTCTTGAATAGCGGTGACTTTAGGATCCCAACTTTTAGGAAGGGATCTTAGTATCTTATTAACAAGCTCAAAATCCGAAAAGCTCTTTCCGAGTCCTTTTAGACCGTTGACGACATCCGTGAAACGGGTAAACATGTCGCCAATGGTTTCACTCGGTTTCATCCGAAAGAGTTCGAAAGAGTGTAACAGCAAATTGATTTTTGACTCTTTTACTCTACTTGTGCCCTCATGGGTCACTTCGAGTGTGTGTCAAATATCAAATGCAGTTTCACAAGTTGAAACACGGTTAAACTCGTTTTTATCGAGTGCACAAAATAAGGCATTCATAGCTTTTGCATTTAGAGCGAAAGCCTTCTTCTCCAAATCATTCCAATCGATCATTGGAAGAGAAGACTTTGAAAAACCATTCTCAACAAGATTCCATAATTCAAAATCCATAGAAATAAGAAAGATCCTCATTCGGGTTTTCCAGTAGGTGTAGTCCGTCCCATTAAACATGGGTGGACGTGTACTAGAATGGCCCTCTTGGTTTCCGGCGTAAGCCATCTCTCTTGGGTTTTAATCCTTTTGAGAGTTAACCGGGCTCTGATACCAATTGTTAGGATCGAGAGCACTAAGAGGGGGGGGGGTGAATTAGTGCAGCGGAAATCTTACAGCGATTAAAAACCAAAAGCTGCGTTCGTTCAATAAAAAAAAACTATTATGATGCAAAAGCTAATTCTCAGTTTGTATCTAAGTGCAGTTTGCATCTAAGCGCAGATTGCATCTAAGCGCAGTTTGCGTCTAAACACAGTTTGCGTCTAAGCGCAGTTTGCGTCTAAACACAGTTTGCGTCTAAGCGCAGTTTTACGTCTAAGCGCAGTTTACGTCTAAACTCAGATTTACGTCTAAACGCAGTTTTACGTCTAAACTCAGATTTACGTCTAAACGCTGTTTTATGTCTAGACGCAGATTTACATCTAAACTTTGAAACTCGTTTGTATACTCGCAGAAAGCAGTATGTAGTTGAAATCAAGACGTAAACGTGAACTGAGAACTGATGATTGTGAGAGGAAAGCCGATTTACGTCTAAATGCAGTTTTACGTCTAAATGTTGAAACTCGTTCGTAAAATTGTATAGGACAGTTTGCAGTTATCAATAGGATCAAAATGTAAGTGTAAACTGCAAAGAAACTCTTTCGTAAAAGCACCGAAGACAGTTCTGCAGAATCAAACGTAAACGTAAACTGTAATGCACGAAAATACGAATTTACGTCTGAATGCAGATTCGGAAGAACAGCACTTAGAACTTGTTCGTGAAAGCGCAGAGAGCAGTAGTAATGGAGGAGGTTTGCAGTAATGATAAAGTGCTCAAAAATAAACGCAAACCAGAGATTTAGAGTGGTTCGGTCAGCCTTGACCTACTCCACTTTTGGCTTCCTCCACCGACGAGGTTGCCGACGTCAACTAGGGGCCTTCCTTCAATGGGCGAAGGCCAAACTGCCCTTTTACAGTTTCTCTCCTTTTAACAGGCTCAGGAGACAACCTTTACAGACCTTTCTCTCCTCACTTTACAACTGAAAACTTGAAGAACAGAAGGAGGAGACTTAAAGGCTTTACAACACTTTTGAGCTCTTAGAATCACAGAAAAGATCAAGATTTTGGTGTGGGTCTGTTTCTTTTCAGTGCTGAATGGGTGGGGTATTTATAGGCCCCAACCCAATTCAAATTTCGAGCTCAAAACGATCAAATCCCGAAATTCCGGGATCAGGCGGTTGCACCTCTTGACTGGAGAGGTGGCACCGCCTGGCAGAGCTCGAAGTCTGAGCTCAGGCGGTTGCACCTCTCGACTGGAGAGGTGGCACCGCCTGGCAGAGCTCGAAGACTGAGCTCAGACGGTTGCACCTTCTCTGTCAGGGGTGGTTGCACCTTCCTGCCAGAGCTCGAAGACCGAGCTCAGGCGGTGCATCTCCTGACCAGAGAAGTTTCTCTTCTCTACCAGAGGTGATCGCCCCATTCTGCCAGAGGTGGTTGCACCTCTCTGCCAGAGCTCGAAGACTGAGCTTAGGCTGTGCATCTCCTGGCCAGAGAGGTCGTACTTCTCTTCCAGAGCTCGAAGACTGAGCTCGGTGATTGCATCACCAGGCAGAGCTCGAAACTTGAGCTCAGGCGGTGCTACCGCTTGACAGAGGAGGTTGCACTGCCCAGTCTCGCTTGGAGACTGAGCCCTGGGCGGTTGCACCGTCTGGCTAGAGCGGTTGCACCTCCCAGTCTCGCTGGGAGACTTAGCCTGGGCGGTGGCACCTCCCTGCCTGGGCGGTTGCACCTCCCACAGCTTCTTGGGTTCGAATGGGTTGAACCATTCGACCCAACTTGAGTTCTTCAGGGGCCCAATTGCCCCAGGATTAAGCTAATGGGATCACCTCCCATTTCTAACTTAATCACCGTGCTAACTACGATTAAATCTAAGACAATTTCTGCAGCTTTGCTTCGGTACGTCAATTGCTTTTTCCGGCGAGTTTCCGGCGAACTTCCGTCGATCATCCGATGAACCCTCGGTGATGCTTCTGCGGACTTCCGGCAAACTCCTGGACTTTGCGACGATCCACTTGGCGAGTTCCGACGAGCTTCGCTTGGCAAGCTTCTGGACTTCTCGGATCTGTTCCCGCAGAACCTCCGACGACCGTCCGTACTTCCGTCGAACTCTCGAACTCCCAACGTGATCATGAACTTGACTCCGGCGTAACTCCTGCTGCTTGTCTATCTTTCATCGTAGTTAATCCTGCACACTTATCTCAACACATAGATTAGACAACAAATGACAAATGACTTCATCATCAAAATCCGAGATTCAACAGTTAAGGCATACACTAAGCAAATCTACTCCGGTTAGTCTAGGTTTCTTCCAGCGAGCTTCCAGTGATCTTTCAATGAACTTCCGTTGATATCTCGACAATATTCTAGCAGACTCCCAATAAGCTCCTGGACTTCACAATGATCTTCTTGGCGAGTTCCGATGAGCTTCTTTAGCAACCTCCTTGACTTCTCGATAAATTTCGGTAGAACTTCCGATGAACATTTGAACTTTCGACGAACTCTCAAACTCCCAACAAAGTCTCATTCTTAACTCTAGGACTTCATTTTGCTTTATGCCTTGATCACTATCAAAGTTAATCCTACACAAATAAAACCTACTTTGATCTAGATAATTATTACAAAGCTTGAATCAAGTGTTGTCCGGCATGTCATTGGTTTATCGACGCTTCATCTAATTCTTCGACACATCATCCTCTTTTGCCGCCTATTGCCCAATTGGTCAGTTGACCTCCGCAACTTCGATTTCCTTAGCGCAATTTCTGCTCTTCTTTGCCCGATGCCCGAATCCATGGCCCGAAGCCTTCTGTCGATATGTCGATCGATTCTCCGACTCGACGTCCAATCTTTTGACATGTTTCTCTCCAGCCCAACATGATTCTTCCTGCTTTAATTGTCTCTCCCTGACTGAAGCTTCCTGTGTCACTCAAAACATAGATCAAATCATAAATACTATCAATTGGTTTCATCATTAAAATCTGAGATTCAACAAAATACACAATTTCACCACTTCATGCATGATAAAATGCTTCGAGCATAGCCTTACATTACTACTTACATGAAGCATCATCATGATATAACTTTTATGACTATTGCATGGTAGCATTCAAAAGTTTACAATATTAAGAATCTGATATTGCATCATTGTATGGTAACATTAAAAATTTTCAGCATTAAAGAGATCCCAACATCAAAGTGAACACAACATCAAAAGTTCTCAACATCAAAGGTTTTCAACGTAAAAGAGATCACAACATCAAGGTGAACACAAGATCACAACATCAAAGTGAATACAACATCAAAAGTTCTCAACATAGAGAAGAGTGATTCCGTCAAGTTCTCCCCTTTTGTCATTAGCAAAAAGACATACATTAGCTATTCAGATGGTGATAAGTCAAAATGTCTAAACAGAGTATTAAGTTATCGATGAATTTGCTGCAACTCAGTTAAAATTTGATCTTGACGTTATTCAAATCGATCTATTTGAGTCCCCATGTCGTCGGCAGATGAGGAGAGTGCTTGCTCTGTTGGAGGTGTTGCCTTAAAGGGACCAGTACGAGAAGATTGATGTTCCCCAAATATTGGTGTTTCAAGTTCTAGATCAGGTGAGAGGGGGTCAACCCTTCTAAATAATCTAGTCCAAGTCCCATTTCTGACTATACATCTTAACCTTCTTAGCAGATTTCTATTTATGATATTAGACCTATCTAGTTTCAAGATTTCTTTGTCAGGTGGAATGACTATGTCATATGCATAGATTAGTCTAGTGATCAAGCCACCATATAGAAGCATCATATCCGTTTTTTATAGTGTTAGGATCAAGAGCGGTAGTAAGAGGGGGGGTGAATTTGTGCAGCAAAAAAAAACATTGATTCCGAAAAATATTCATTTCAATTCAATCTATTTTGGAAAGAAATTGAACTTAAAAGCTTCCGTAAGGGTGCAATGAGAAGGTTAAGGAAGTTTGCAGTAATGTAAATTACCCAAATAGAAAAACAAACTAGAATTTAGAGTGGTTCAATCATTGTGACCTATATCTACTTCTGATTCCTCCTCCGTCGAGGTCACTAGCATCCATTAATGGTCTTCCTTCAATAAGCGAAGACCAACCACCTCTTTACAGTGCTTTCTCCTTTTCACGGGTTTAGGAGATAACCCTTATAAGTCTCACACATCTCTTGAATGATATCAATACTTAGAAAGGGAGGAAGAGGACTCTAGCACTTTTACAATACTTTAATACTTCAATGATTCAAGATTATGCTAATACTTTCATGCTCTTTCATGTAGAAAAGGGTGGGATATTTATAGGTCCCAATGGCTTTAAAACTGAAACCAAAAAGTGTCATATCCCTAGATTTCAGGGTATTAGCGGTACCATCGCCATTATTGGGCGGTACTACTGCCTGACACTTGACACTGGGCGGTACCATCGCCTAACGGGGAGATACCATCACTGACAGCATTAACTACCGGCGGTACCACTGCCCAAACCACTTGGGAGACTATGTCACCAGTTGGTGCCATCGTCAGCCCTGGCGGTGCCACCTCTGGCCGTGGTTTCAAGTGCTGAATGGGCTATTCAATCTGATCCAATCCAACCCTGTTAAGGGCCTAGTTGACCCTAATTGAGATAGTGGGATTACTTCTCAATCCTAACTCAACTTACAATCTAACTACAATAACTCAGACATTTAATAAGGCACTCTTATTCCGGTACGTCAATTATTCTTCCGGTGAACTTCTGACGATCTCTTCAGCAAAGTTCTAGCGGACTCTTGGCAAGCTTTTAGACTTTACGATGATATTCTTGGCAAGTTCCAATGATCTTCTTTGGCAAACTCCTGGACTTCTCGGTCAGTTCTGGTAGAATTTTCGATGAATGTCCGGACTTCCGACGAACTCTCCAACTCCCAATGAAGTCCCGATTTTGACTCCAGCATAATACCTGCTCTATGTCTTATTGCTATCGTAGTTAATCCTACACACTTTTCTCAATATATGGATTAGATCAAATAATTTATAATTGATTTCATCATCAAAATTAGAGATTCAATAATCTCCCCCTTTTTTATGATGACAATCAATTGATGACGGAGTTAACCTTAACTCTCCCTATCTATATGCCACACTTGAGAAAAGATATTATTAAATTCAAAGCCTTTGAATTCAAGTATCAAACTGATAAGTTTAGTTTATTTAAACTTATCGACATGCACTAACATGATTTAACATTCTCAAAATATGATGCCATGTATTTATCAATAAAAATGATGTCGAGTAATGACATCCATTTTTAAGTTCAATATAGAAAGATGAAAAATAATTATCTTTTTTATATATGATAGAAATTTCAAATATGAAACTTTCCAAGATTAAAATTTCAAAAAAAATGATGATATATCAATCCGAGGCATGATTCCAATCCGAAATAAAGCATGGTAATTTTGATATTTCATCATAATGATAGACCTTTATCATTTTCATACGAAATCAATCATGATACTAGGAATGAAACATTTATAAGTAATCATGCCACATAAGTAATCATGCTACATTACGGTATATTTCAAGCAAACATTTGATATTTTTCAAGTATTTATATTTGACGATACCAATCATATTTCATTTATGATAAGATATATTACATATATTTACGATAAGATATATTACATTTATTTACAATGCCAATGCCAATTGGTCAACAATTTATCATATTTTGGTATCATTTCTCCCCCTTTGTCATCAATAAAAAGGAGAACAATTTCAATAATGCAAGTGTGGTAAAAATTCAAGCAAGTTTCACACTAACTTATTCAATCGATATTGCATTGTTGCATGTTAACATTAAAGCGATCACAACAACATCAAAAGTTCTCAACATTAAAAGTTATCAATATTAGGGAGATAGATTCTCCCCCTTGTTGACATTAAGTTCTTAACATCAAAAGTTATCAATATTAAAGTGATCACAACAATATCAAAAGTTCTCAACATCAAAAGTTATCAATATTAGGGAGATAGATTCTCCCCCTTGTCATCAAAACTTTGCATGAAGAAGAGGAAAGAAGGTAGGGAGGGAATCCATTAAGAACTGAATTTGTGAAATGATTTGAATCAAAATATCATGTGAAATCAAATCATAATTCTTGCAAGTAATCATCACACACTAAAATTCATCTTTCAAGGTTCAAGATATTCATTGGAATTCATAAAATTCATCTTTCATGAAAAGAGTAAGAAAAAATTCATGGGAAGAGAGCATCATATGAAAAAGAAATTTATAAATAAGACTTCATCAATCAAATCTGTTTCTCATTAAAAATTCATAAGGGTGAAATCAGTGAAAGATGTATTTATCAAAGAAATCCATGAAGTGATTAAGTGTATAAAAAATCATTAAGTGATGGAGCAAGGGTATGAAGTAAACTTGATATCAAGGAAGATAAAAATGAAGTAAATTCATGAAAACGCCATTCATGAAATACATTAAGAGAAAGATAGTTTGGAAAAGAAATATAACAAACTTATGCATTTGGACAATTTAACATCCCTAATTCCCTTCTAATGAAATCAAATTATTCTTCATTTAAATGTTTTATAAAGATATTAGCTAATTGATATTTTGTATCAATGAATTCTAAAATTACATCATAATTATTAACATGATCTTATATAAAGTGATGCCTAATATCAATATGTTTAGTTCTAGAGTATTGAATAGGATTTTTCATTAAACATATTGTACTTATGTTATCACATTTTATGGAAATGTTCTTAAGGTAAATCTTAAAATATTCTAATATATATTTCATCCATACAACTTGTGCACAACATGCACCTATTGCTATGTACTTAGCTTCGGTTGTAGATAATGCAACCGAGTTTTGTTTCTTGGAAGATCAAGAAACAAGTGTGTGTCATAAAAATTGACATATTCCGGATGTGCTCTTTCTATCCATTTGGCAGCCAACAAAATCAGCATCGGTATAACCAAGTAATTCAATGTTTTTTGCTTTTAGATACCATGATCCTAGTTTAGGAGTTCCTTTTAAGTATCTAAAAATTATTTTAACGGCTTTCAAATGAGATTGCTTGAGGTTAGATTGAAACATAGAATAAAGTCCTACTCTAAACATAATGTCCGGCCTCATTACGCTGAGGTATAGTAAACTATCTATTATACCTCTATAAGCTTTTTGATTACAGTTTTCTCCACTTTCGTCAATGTCTAACTTAGTTAAGGTACTCATAGGAGTATTGATAAACTTTGAATTATCCATATTAAACTGTTTCAGCAAGCCTAATACATATTTTGTTTGACTAAGAAAAATATCATTACTAAGTTGTTTGATTTGTAAGCCTAAAAAGAAAATTAGTTCACCCATTAGACTCATTTTAAACTCTTGACTCATACTTTTGGCAAATAATTCACATAAAGATTCATTTGTAGAACCGATAATAATTTCATCAACACAAATTTGAACAATAAGAAAATTATTTTTAAAATTTTTAATAAATAATGTGGTATCGACCTTACCTTTAGAAAAATTATTTTGAATAAAAAAGGAGCTAAGTCTCTCATACCAAGTCCTTGAGGCTTATTTCAATCCATATAGAGCTTTAGTCAATTTAAACATATACTTCTTCGGAAATAAATCCTTTCAGAAAAGTACTTTTAACATTCATTTAAAATAACTTAAAATTATTGCTACTAGCATAGACAAGGAGCATCCTTATGGCTTCTAATCGTGCTATAGGAGCGAAGGTTTCTTCATAATCGATACCTTCTTCTTAGTTGAAACCTTTGGCCACTAATCTAGTCTTGTTTCTAACCATGATACCAAATTCATCTTGCTTATTTCTAAAGACTCATTTAGTACCAATAACTAAATGATCATTTGGCCTTGGAACAAGCTTCCACACCTCAGTTCTCTCCAATTGGTTGAACTTTTCTTACATTATGATAACTCATGAATTATCTTTCAAGGTCTCATCAATGCATTTAATTTCAATTTGGGAGAGAAAAGCGATGTTGGCACAAAAATTCTTAAGAGAATAATGAGTTTGAACCCCTTTTGATGTGTCTCTTATAATAAGCTCCTTAGGATAAGTATCTATAAACTTCCATTCCTTGGGTAAGGATGTTTTGGAAGAAGATACATCCAAGTTGCTAGATGGAGAAAGGGTTTCATTTAAATTCAAAGCATCAAAATTAATATCATCATCAAAATCAATTTTCTTAACTTCGAAAACTTCATTAAAAACAATATGAATAGACTCTTCTATAACCAAAGTTCTTTTGTTAAAAATATAAAAGGCATTAGAAATAAAAGAATAGCCAAGAAAAATTCCTTCATCGGATTTTGCATCAAATTTTCCTAAGACATCTTTCTCATAAGATAAAAAATTTACACCCGAAAATTTTAAAATATGAAACGTTGTGTTTTTTTGTTGTTCCATAACTCTTAAGGAGTTTTGGAAAGTAATGGTTTTACTAGAACCCTATTCATGACATAGCATACCGTATTTATGGTTTCGGCCTATAAATATTTGGGTATGTTATGTTTGTTTAACATGATTCTTGTCATTTCTTGAAAATTTCTATTTTATCTTTCTACTACTCCATTTTGTTGAGGATTTGTTGGAGTAGAGAAATTGTGGTTGTATCCATTAGATTCACAAAAATTTTGGAAATAACAGTTTTGAAATTCACCACCATGATCACTTCGAATTGATGAAATCATAAAACCCTTTTCATTTTGAACATGTTTACAAAACTTAGAAAAATACCTAAAGCAATTTCTTTTGTGTGCCAAGAAGTAAGTCCAAGTGTATCTACTATAATCATCCACGATGACAAAGGTATTTTTCCTACCTCCTAGGCTTGATGTAACAATTGGTCTAAACAAGTCCATATGAATCAATTGCAATGGTCTAGAGGTGCTTATTTGGTTCTTTGGTTTGAAACTACCTTTTATTTATTTTCGTAGTTGACATGCATCACACACATTGTCTTTAACGAACTTAATGTGAGGAAATTCCTTTTATAAGTTCTTTAGATGAGATTTGAGAGATTAGTTTCATGCTAGCATGACCTAATCTCATATGCCAAAGCCAAGCATCGTCATTCAAAACCGAAAAACATATTTCATTATAAAGATTATCATTGTCGATTGTGTATACATTATTTTATTTTAGGACAATCATAGATATGTTTTCATGTGGTTTTTCAATAATATAAGCATTGGATTCAAATCTAATGATGTATCCTTTATCACACAATTGACTAATGCTTAAAAGGTTATTTTTTAAGCCATTAACCAATAATATATCTTCAGTAAAGAAGTTGGATTTGTTACCTATGGTTCTTTTGCAATTTATTTTACCCTTGTTGTTGTCTCCGAAGGTGACACACCCTTTGTTTAGGCTAGTGAGCTTAGATAATTGAGATGGATCTCTAGTTATATGCCTTGAGCATCCACTAAGGTACCATCTTTTGCTCCTAGCTTGTGATGGTATACATTTCTACAAAAGAGGGTGATTTTTAGGTAGCCATTTGACCTTAAGTACCTCAAAAATCGATCTACTCAACTTATCGTTTTGAATAGAGTTTTTTATGGTTCCTTTAGGAACCCAAATCAATTTGTATGGACTATATCTCTTAAGTGGACATTTATAAGTAACATGTTCATGTTTGCAACAAATGTTGCATTTGGTGTGGGGTGATACATGAAAGGTAGAGCCTTTAACAAAGGTGGTTGGATTTTGGTGAGAGCTACTCACAAATCCGATTTTGCCTCTTCTATGAACCTGACCCTTATTGGCAAGGATCATATTCAAGAACTTGCTACCAACCTTAAACTTTTCTAAGGTTTCTTTGAGTAGTAAGTTTTCCTTTTTAAGCATTTTTTATTCATGACATTTTGTACAAGGAGGTAAACTATCATCATGCTCAATTTTTAGTTTATTAAAATCACTAACAATAGAAGCATGCACCTTTTTTAAGACTTTATATTTTTTACAAACTAATTTACATTCATTAAATAAATCCTGAAAGCACTTAAAAGCTCATCAAAAGATAAATACATCTAATGAACTGCTTACCTCATTTATAATAGCCATTAGTGTATTGTGAGCAACTTGCTTGGTGTTGGTTGGCTCCTCCTCTTCGGATGCACTTGAATCATCCCACGTTGCTTTAAGAGTTTTCTTCTTCTTTGGTTGTTTCTTCTTTGCTTGGGGACATTCGCTTTTGAAATGTCCCGGCTTCTTGCATTTATAGAATATGACTCGTTCTTTCTTGGGTTCAAATTTATTTTTAATGTCATTTCTAATTTTGTTCCTTTTTATAAATTTTTTAAACTTTCTTATCAAGAGTGTCAAGTTATCATCATAATCCTCATCACTTGAATTTTCTTTCAAATGGTCTTCTTAAGTTCTTAGTATCATATCCTTCTATTCTTTGGATGGTTGTTCTCAAGCTCTTCATAAACATTACAAGTCATCTCATAGGTTATTAGTTGCCCGATTAGTTCTTCGAGAAGAAAGTTATTTAAATCCTTGGCCTCTTGAATGACCGTTACTTTAGGGTCACAACTTTTTTGGAAGAGATCTTAAAATTTTATTAACAAGTTCAAAATCCGAGAAACTTTTTCCAAGTCCTTTTAAACCATTGATGACATCCATAAATCGGGTGTACTTATCTCTAATAGTCTCACTCGGTTTCATTTGAAACAACTCATAAGTATAGACTAAACGATTAATTTTCGACTCCTTTACTCTACTAGTGCCTTCGTGAGTAACTTCGAGTGTGTGTCAAATATTAAAAGTTGTTTCACAAATAGACACTCGATTGAACTCATTTTTATCTAAAGCACAAAACAAGGCATTCATAGCCTTGGCGTTTAAAATGAAAGTCTTCTTCTCTAACTCATTCTAATAATTTATTAGAAGAGAAGACTTTTGAAAACTATTTTCGATAATGTTCTATAGCTCAAAATCCAAAGAAATCATAAATATCCTCATTCTAGTCTTCCAATATGTGTAATCCGTTCTATTGAACAAGGGCAGACATGTAATTGAGTGACCCTTTTGGTTGTTGGCAAATGCCATCTCTCTTAGGTTTCAAACCAAATGAGAGTGATCTTGCTCTAATACTAATTGTTAGGATCAAAAGCAATACTAAGAGGGGGGTGAATTAGTGTATCGAAATAAAGCATTGATTCTGAAAAATATTCGTTTCGATTCAATCCATTTCTGAAAGAAATTAAACTTGAAAGCTTCCGTAAGAGTGTAGTGAGAAGGTTAAGGAAGTTTGTAGTAATGTAAATTGCACAAATAGAAAAGCAAACCAGAATTTAGAGTGGTTCGGTCATTATGAACTACATCCACTTCCGATTCCTCCTTCGTCGAGGTCACCGACATCCACTAATGGTTCCTTCAATAGGCGAAGACTAACTACGTCTTTACTGCGCTTTCTCCTTTTCACGGGTTTAGGAGATAACCCTTACAAGTCTCACACCTCTCTTGAATGATCTAAATACATAGAAAGGGAGGAGGAGGACTCTAGCACTTTTACAACACTTTAACACTTCAAAGATTCAAGATTATGCCAATACTTTCATACCCTTTCATGCAGAAGAGGATGAGGTATTTATAGGCCCCAATGACTTCAAAATTAGAGCCAAAAAGTGTCATAGCCTTGGATTTTAGGGTATTGGTGGTACCACCACTATTATTGAGTGGTACTACTGCCTGACACCTGACACTAGGCGATACGACTACTTGATAAAGCTCGGAGACCAAGCTCTGGCAATACCACCCCTTGACAAGGGCGATACCACCGTTGGCAGGATTAACTACCAGCGGTACCACCACCTAAACCACCTGGGAAACTGGGTCACCAAGCGGTGCCATCGTTGGCCGTGGTTTCAGGTGCTGAATGAGCTATTCAATCTAGCCCAATTCACCTTGTTAAGAACCCAGTTGACCCCTAATTGAGTTAGTGGGATTACCTCCCAATCCTAACTCAACTTATGGTCTAACTACAATAACTAAGACATTTAACAAGGTACTCTTATTCTAGTATATCAATTGTTCTTCCGACAAGCTTCTGATGATCTTCTAGCAAACTTCCGACGATCTCTTCGGTAAAGTTCCGGTGGACTCCCGGCAAGCTTCTAGATTTTACGATGATCTTCTTGGTGAGTTTTGACGAGCTTATTTGGTAAGCTCCTGGACTTCTCGGTCAATTTCAGTAGAATTTTCGACGAATGTCCGGACTTCCGACGAGCTTTCGAACTCCCAACGAAGTCCCGATCTTGACTCTGACACAACACCTGCTCTATGTCTTACTACAATCGTAATTAATCCTACATACTTTTCTTAACATATGGATTAGATCAAATAATTTATAATTGATTTCATCATCAAAATCAAAGTTTCAATAAATAGTTCGAACATATTTTGTTGTATTAGGTAACCAAAACAATTGTCATGTCCCTTCATAATCCAATACATCGTACCTAATTCCATTTGGCTAACTTCATCATGATGATATTGTTTTGGGAGTACAATAATGATCAAGATGTGATGAAGCAATTTGGTGTTGAAGGGTAGTAAATGTTGACAGCTTTTTGGAAGAATAGACAAGTTTGGATTACCAAAAATTATACCTAAGTCATCAGAATAAGTGGTCTGTTAGGACTCTAACTAGGAGAGTCCTAATTGAGAGGGACATTCATGTATGAGATTGTTTCTTAGAGAAAAATAAGGAGTTGTAAAAGAATAGGAGTCTTAAGTATGAGTCCTATTAAGAGTTGATTAGAAGTAGGAGTCTTGAGTAGGAGTCCTATTAGGAGTTAGGGTTTAGAAGCCCTATAAATAGTCATATATTCCTCTTCTTTTGATAAGCAATAGATGAATCTTTTCTGCAGCCTTTGAGCAGCAACTTGGAGGGAGGAACCCCTATAGAGTTCCAAGGAGGCCGATCCCCTAAAGAGATCAACCCCAAATTTAGAATCTGCAAGGGTTCTATCATGGTCCCAACTGATTATTTGTCCTATTGTCCTCTAAAGTAACAATCTCTCATTTTCTTAGCAATTCCTATAAGGTTGCAAATTACACTATCCGTAATGGGTATATGATGTCCTAAGAGATAAGTGGAAACCCTATCGTATTCATCCACATACAAGTTGTTGTAAAACAACCTAACAAGTCTATGATAGATAGGTTCACTTATTTAAATGATTGGGAAGATATCTAGGTTAGCAAACCATTGAATTGGTTCCAAATTGCTCAATTCCTTTAAATCTATGTATTTCTCCTTATGAACATTTCTAGTCTATATGGTTGGAAATTTAAAGGCATGTTGAGGAGAATCAAAAAGTAGGGAGTCATAGGTTTCATCTAATCTCCTCTTCCCTTTGTCCCTTGAGGATCCTCTAGAAGTCATAGAGACAACATTTATTAAGAACAAATGAGAGGCAAGAACAAGTAATGCAAAGAAGGAAACGATTTGGTTTAGGGATTACCTTAGTAGTTTAACCTTCTTGTGATCACCAAAAGTGGGGTTTAAGATTGATCCTTGATTTAGTAGAGGATGATGATTCTTTTGAGTTACTAGAGGGAGAGCAAGAGGAATTAGGGATTTGGGGCTCTTTGGAGAGGTGTAGAGTGAGTTGGGGTTGGTTCTACCATTGGCCCTAACTTGGGTTTTTATAATGCTGAGTTGCGGGCGGTGCCACCGCCAGCTGGTGGTGCCCCGCCTATAACTAGTGAACACTAGTGGTGCTACCGCCAGCTGGGTGGTGCCACCGCCTATAGGTAGTGAGTACTTGCTGCATTGTGGTGTGGCGTAAATTTGTGTGGTGCCGACATTGTGTGGTTCCAACACGCAAGATCTTTATCATTATGTGGTGCACACACTTATTTACACAAACATCATATAAAATTTGTATGGAAAAATTTATATGGCTCATACCATAAATTCATGCTTCAAATCTTATCTCAAGTGAAGAAATAATAGTGAATTATCTCAAAAAATAGAACTCAATTAAGAAAATCCGAAGAAAATTTTAAAGAGGAACTAATGTATTAGAGAAATTTAGCATACCTAATTCTCCACTTATAAAATCAAATTGTTACTCAATCAAGGGTTTTGTAAAAATATCAGCTAATTGATGTTTTGTATCAATAAATTCTAGAGATATGTCATGGTTATTAACAAGATATCATATAAAGTGATGCCTATTATCAATATGTTTAGTTCTAGAGTGTTGAATAGGATTTTTTGTTAAGCATATTGCACTAGTGTTATCACACTTTATAGATATGTTTTTTAGGTGAATTTCATAATCCTCTAAAGTGTTTTTCATCCATATAACTTAAGCACAGTATACACTTGCTGCTATATACTCAGCTTCGGTTATAGATAGTGTAACCAAGTTTTGTTTCTCGAAAGACCAAAAGACAATTGTTGAATCTCGTATTTTGATGATGAAACCAATTGACAAGTATTTATGATTTGATCTACATTTTGAGTGATGCAAGAAGCTTCGATCAAGGAGAGATAATTAAAGCAGGAAGAATCATGTTGGGCCAGAGAAAAACATATCAGAAGATTGGACGTCGCACCGGAAGATCGATCGACATATTGATAGAAGGCTTCTTCGGGCCATGGTTTTGGGCATCAGGCCAAGAAGAGTGGATATTACACCGAGGATATCGGAATTGCAGAGGTCAACTAGCCGATTGAGTAATAGGCCGCAAGAGAGGATGATGCGCCGAAGAAGGTTCATGCTTAGTAATAATTGTCTAGATCAAAGTGTGTTTTATATGTGCAAGATTAACTATGATAGCAAGGTATAAAGCAAAATGAAGTCCCGGAGTCAAGAATGCGATTTCGTTGGGAGTTCGAGAGTTCGTTAGAAGTGCGAACATTTGTCGGAAGTTCTGTCGGAATTGACCAAGAAGTCCTGGAGCTTACCAAAGAAGCTCATCGGAACGTGCCAATAAGATCATTGTGAAGTCCGGGAGCTTGCTGGGAGTCCACCGGAACATTGCCGAGAGATCGTTGGAAGTTCGCTGGAAGATTGCCAGAAGCTCATCGGAAGAAACCAGACTTAATTTACTTAGAATATGTCTTAGGAATCATAGTTAGCATATAATTGGAGTTAGGATTGGGAGATAATCCCATCAACTCTGTTAGGGGCCAACTAGGCCTAGAGTTGGGCTAGTTTGGGTCGGATTCAAGGCCCAACCAAGATGTTGAAAGCGTGGCTGGTGGTGGCACCACTAGGGCCAGCGATAGCATCGCTTGGGGAACAACACCCTATGAATTCTGGGTGGTGGTACCACCGGTAGTAAATGCTACCAACGGTGGTACCGCCCCTATCAAGCAGTGGTACCACATAGTATCAGACTAACACTAGCGGTGGTGCTGCCCAGCACAGGCGGTGGTACCGCCCGTACCTAGGAAACTTGGGATGAGATATTTTTAGGCTCCAAGTTTCAATCAACTTGATGCCTATAAATACCCCTCTCATCCGTAGTTAAATAACATAAGCATAGAGAATTTAAAAAGGAAAAAATGCTATTGTAATCTCTTGTGAGAATCCTCCTCCTTTAATCTTAGTGTTAGAATAGTTTGAGAGAGGAGTGAGTGCTTATAAAGGTTATCTCCTAATCCTGTGAAAAAGAGAAGAGGGGTGTAAGAAGGATGTTGATCTTCGCCTATTAAAAAAAGATCAATAGTGGATACCGGTGGTCTCGACGCAAGAGGAATCGGCGGAGTGGATGTAGGTCATGATGACCGAACCACTATAAAAATCTGGTTTGCCTTTACTTTGAGCAATTTACTTTTATAAGCAAACTGCCTCTCCTCCTTACTATGCTTTTACTATGCCTACACTCGCATATGCTTTCAAGTTTTCGAAATCAGTTTTATCGTATGAAATGAAATATTTTCAGAACCGACGTTTTTACTACTACACTAATTCACCCCCCCCTCTTAGTGTCGACTTGTTCCTAACAACAATTGCTTGTCCTAAAAATTGATATGTTCCAGATATGCTTTTTCCATCTATTTGGTAGCCAACAAAATCAGCATCCGCATAACCATGCAATTCAAAGTTTTTAAATTTTGGATACCATAATCCTAGTCTATGAGTTTCTTTTAGGTATCTAAAATTCCTTTTAACAGCTTTTAAATGAGATTGTTTGGGGTTAGATTGAAACCTAGCATAAAGTTCTATGCTAAACATGATGTCCGGTCTAGTTATGGTGAGGTATAGTAAACTACCTATCATACTCCTATAAGCTTTTTGATTACAGCTTTCTCCACTTTCATCAATGTCTAACTTAGTGGAGGTACTCATAGGAGTATTGATAGCCTTTGAACTATCCATTTTAAACCATTTTAGCAAGTCTAATGCATATTTTGTTTGACTAAGAAAAATATCATCACTAAATTGTTTGATTTGTAAGCCTAAAAAGAAAGTTAGTTCCCAAATTAAACTCATTTCAAACTCTAGACTCATACTTTTGGCAAACGATTTGTATAAAGATTCATTTGTAGAACCAAAAATAATATCATCAGCATAAATTTGAATAATAAAAAAATTATTCTCAAAATTTTTAATAAATAATATAGTATCGACCTTGCCTTTAGAAAAATTATTTTGGATAAGAAAGGAGCTAAGTCTATAATACCAAGCCCTTGGGGCTTATTTTAATCCATAGAGAGCTTTAGTCAATTTGAACACATGATTCAGAAAATTATCATTCTCAAATCTGGGAGGTTGTTCAACATAAACTTCTTTGAAAATAAAACCATTAAGAAAATCACTTTTAACATCTATTTGAAATAACTTAAAATTATTACATGTAGCATAGGCAAGGAGCATTTTTATGGCTTCTAATCGTGCCATAAGAACGAAGTTTTTTTTATAATTGATATCTTCTTCTTGGTTAAAACCCTTGGCCACTAATCTAGCCTTGTTTCTAACCACGATACCAAATTCATCATGCTTGTTTCTAAAGACCCACTTAGTACTAATAACTAAATGGTCATTTGGCCTTAGAACAAGCTTCCACACCTCATTTCTCTCAAATTAGTTCAACTCTTCTTGTATTACGATAACCCATGAATCATCTTTCAAGGCCTCGTCAATGTATTTAGGTTCAATTTGAGAAAGAAAAGCAGCATTGGCACAAAAATTCTTAAAAGAAGAACGAGTTTGAACCCTTTTCGATGTGTCTCCTATGATTAGCTCCTTAGGATGAGCATCTACATACTTCCATTCCTTGGGTAAGGATGTTTTGGAAGAAGATGCATCCAAGCTGCTAGTTGAAGGAGAAGGTTCATTTAAATTCAAAGCATCAAAATTAAGATCATCATTAAACTCTTTTTTCTTAAATTTGGAAACTTAATTAAAGACAACATGAATAGACTCTTCTATATCTAAAGTTCTTTTATTAAAGATACGAAATGCTTTCGAAATAGAAGAATAGCAAAGAAAAATCCTTTCATCAGATTTTACATCAAATTTTCCTAAGGCATCTTTTTCATTCAAGATAAAACATTTACAACCAAAAACTTTAAAATATGAAACATTGGGTTTTTTGTTGTTCCACTATTCATAAAGAGTTTTAGAAAGTAATGGTCTTACGAGAATCATATTCATGATATAGCATGTCATATTAACGGCTTCGGCCCAAAAATATTTAGGTAGGCTATGTTCGTTCAACATGGTTCTTGTCATTTCTTATAAATTTCTATTTTTTCTTTCTACTACTCCATTTTGTTGAGGATTTCTTGGAGTATAGAAATTATGATTGTGTCCATTAGATTCACAAAAATTATGGAAATCATGGTTTTAAAATTTGCTACTATGATCACTCTGAATTGATGAAATCATGAAGCCTTTTCATTTTGAACAAGTTTACAAAACTTTGAGAAATACCTAAAGCAATTACTTTTGTGCGCCAAAAAATATGTCCAAGTGTATCTACTATAATTATCCTCAATTACAAAAGTGTATATGCTACCTCCTAGGCTTGATTTATCAATTGGTCCAAACAAATCTATATGGATCAATTGCAATGGTCTAGAGGTACTTATTTTATTCTTTGGTTTGAAACTTCCCTTTATTTGTTTTCCTAGTTGACATGCATCACACACATTGTTTTTAATGAACTTAATGTTAGGAATACCTCTTACAAGTTCTTTAGATGAGATTTAAGAGATTAGTTTCATGCTAGCATAACCTAATCTCCTATGCCAAAGCTAAGCATCATCATTCAAAACCAAAAAGCACATTTCATTACAAAGATCATCAATGTCAATAGTGTATACATTATTTTATTTTATGACAATTATATATGTGTTTTTTTGTGATTTTTCAATAATGCAAGTATTAGATTCAAATCTAATAATGTATCCTTTATCACACAATTAACTAATGCTCAAAAGATTATGCTTTAAGCCATCAACCAACAACACATCCTCAATCAAAAAGTTGGATTTGTTACTTATGGTTCCTTTGTCAATGATTTTACCCTTGTCATCTCCGAAGGTGGCATACCCTTCATCTAGGCTAGTGAGCTTAGAGAATTGAGATGGATCTCTGGTCATATGCCTTTAGCATCCACTATCAAGGTACCATCTCTTGCTCCTAGCTTGTGATTGTAAATATTTCTACAAAAGAGGATAATTTTTAGGTAGTCATTTGTCCTTGGTACCTCAAAAATTGATCTACTCAACTTATCATTTTGCATAGAGCTCTTTATGGTTCCTTTAGGAACTCAAATCAATTTATATGGACTATATCTCTTAAGTGGACATTTATAGGCAACATGTCCATATTTATAACAAAAGTTGCATTTGGTATGGGGTGATTTATGCGAGATAGAGCCTTTAACAAAGATGGTTAGATTTTGATGAGAGCTACTCACAAATCTGATTCTGCCTCTTCTTTGAAAATGACCCTTATTGGCAAGGATCATGTTTAAGGACTTGCTACCAACCTCAAACTTTTCTAAGGTTTCTTTGAGTGGCAAGTTTTCTTTCTTAAGTGCCTCTAAGTATTTACACTTAGTACATGGAGGCAAATAAGGATTATCATTCTTAAGTTTTTCAAATTCAACATTTAAAATGGCATAATCCTTTTTCAAAGAGTTATACTTTTTACTCAAAGATCTACATTCATCAAACAATTCATGAAAAGCACTTAAAAGCTCATCAAAAGATAAATTTGCATCTAATGAACTACTTACCTCATCTCCGATAGTCATTAGTGCGTAGTGAGCAACTTGCTCTGTGTTGGTTGGCTCCTCTTCTTCAGATGCACTTGAGTCGTCCCAAGTTGCTTTAAGAGCCTTCTTCTTCTTTGGTTGCTTCTTCTTTCCTTGGGCACATTCACTTTTGAAATGTCCAAGGTTCTTGTATTTGTAGTATATAACTTATTCCTTCTTGGGTTCAATTTTATTTTTAGTATTATTTTTAAATTTATTCTTTTTTATGAATTTTTTAAACTTTATTGTCAAGAGTGCAAATAAATCGTCAAAGTCCTCATCACTTGAATTTTCTTTCAAGTGATCTTCATGAATTCTTAGTGTCATGTCCTTCATGTTCTTTGGAAAGTTGTTCTCAAACTCTTCATGAGCATTGCAAGTCATTACATAGGTCATTAGTGACCCAATTAGTTCTTCTAGAGAAAAATTATTTAAATATTTTACCTCTTACTTTAGGATCTCAACTCTTTAGAAGGGATCTCAAGATTTTATGAATAAGTTCAATGTTTGAAAAACATTTGCCAAGAGCTTTTAAACTATTTACGATATCCATAAAATGGGTGTACATGTTGATAATAGTTTCGCTTAGCTTCATCCGAAACAATTCATAAGTATAAAGTAAAAGATTTATTTTTGACTCCTTTACTCTACTAGTGCCTTCATGTGTGATTTCGAGTGTGTGCCAAATATCAAAAGTCGTTTTATAAATAGATACTCGATTGAACTCGTTTTTATCTAAAGCACAAAACAAGGCATTCATAGCCTTGGTGTTTAAAGCGAAAGTCTTCTTCTCCAACTCATTCTAATCGTTCATTGGAAGAGAAGATATTTGAAAACTAATTTCCATAAGGTTCCATATCTCAAAATATATTGAAATTAAAAGATCTTCATTCTAGTCTTCCAATATATGTAATCTATCCCATTAAACATGAGAGGACATGTAATTAAATGACCCTCTTGATTATCGACAAATGTCATCTCTCTTGGGTTTCAAACCAAACGAGAGTGACCTTGCTTTGATACCAATTGTTAGTGTTAAATCTTGGATTTTGATGATCAAACCAATTGATAATTATTTATGTTTTAATCTGTATTTTGAGTGATCTGGGAAGCTTCGATCAAGATAAGACAATTAAAGCAGGAAAAATCATTTGTGCCGGGGGAAAACATGTCAGAAGATTGGACGTCGGGCCGGAGGAACGGTCGACGTATCGACAAAAGGCTTCGGGCCATGGATTTGGGTATTGGGCCAAGAAGAGCGTATATTGAGCCAAGGATATCAGAGTTGCGGAGTCAATTGGCCGATTGGGCAATAGGCCACAAGAGAGGATGATGCGCCAAAGAATTGTACGAAGCGTCGAGGGACCAACGACATGTCGGATAACTTGATTAATGCTTAGTATTAATTGTCTAGATCAAAGTATGTTTTACATATGCAGGATTAACTATGATAGCAAGGCATGAAGCAAAAATAAAGTCTTGGAGTCAAGGACGTGACTTCGTTGGGAGTTTGAGAGTTCGTCGGAAGTCCGAACGTTCATCGGAAGTTCTGGCAGAACCAGCTGAGAAGTCTCGGAGCTTGCCAAAGAAGCTCATCAGAACTCACCAAGAAGATCATTGTGATGTCCAGGAGCTTGCCGAGAGTCCGCCGGAATATTGCCGAGATATCGTCGGAAGTTCGTCGGAAGATCGCCGAAAGCTCACCGGAAGAATAGACATATGGACTTGTTTAGCTTAGCAAATGTCTTAGGATTTTGTAGTTAGCACATAATTGGGCTTGGATTTGGGCCAATCTAATTAGGGGCTAGCTAGACCCATGTAAGAATTGTGTTGGGCCCAATAAGAGGCCTAAATAGTGCCCTAAGAAGTCTCATCGTCATGGCACAATCTTCGAGACTATGTCAGGCAATGGTACCACCAGTCTGGGTGGTTGTACCACCCCTGGTAGGGTGCCAAGCGGTGATACTGCCCAGCACTGCCCCCCAGGCAGTGGTACCGCCAGACCTGGGCGGTGGTACCGCCTAAGACAGTGTCAGTGTCGAGTGACACTGGGCGGTGGTACCGCCCAACACAGGTGGTAGTGCCGCCCATGCCTAGGGAACCCAAGATGGGAAAGTTTTAGGGTCCAAGTTTGAATCAACTTGAAGCCTATAAATACCCCTCTCATCCCTGGTTAAAGCACACAAGCACAAAGAGATTAAAAGAGAGAAAACGCTACTACAATCATAAGTGTATTCCCTCCTCTAGTTTAAACATAGATTTCTATTTGGAGAGGAGAGTGAGTACTTGTAAGGGTTATCTCTTAAACCCAATAAAAGTAGAAGAGGGGTGTAAAAGGTGATTGGCCTTTGCCTATTGAAAGAAGGCCTCTAGTGGACATCGGTGACCTCGTCGGAGGAGGAAGCCGAAAGTGGATATAGGTCACGTTGACCGAACCACTCTAAAACTACTGTGTTCTCTGGTTTGCATTTTATTCTTGTCATTTACATACTACAAACTACTTTACATAGTCACTACGCTTCTATATGCTTTTAAGTTAAGTTTCCAAAATTATTTTCAACGTAAACAAATTTTATCATACGAAAGTTTTTGAAGACGTGATTTTTCTGCTGCACTAATTCACCCCCCCTCTTAGTGTCGACCTCTTGATCCTAACAATTGGTATCAGAGCCTCGTGATTTCTCAGTTGGTTTAGCACCCAAGAGAAATGGCTCTTTTCGACTTTCAAGAGGGTCACTCTCTCATTCATTCTCCTTTTTTCAATGGGACGGACTACACTTATTGAAAACTCAAATAAGAGTTTTTTTACTTTCATTGAATCTCGATTTATGGTATATAGTTGAATCCGGTTTTCAAATGTCTTCTCTTCCAAAAAACCATTGGAATGATTTGGAGAAGAAGATGTTTTCTCTAAATGCAAAGGCTATGAATGCTTTGTTTTGTGCCTTAGATAAAAATGAGTTTAATCGTGTTTCTACTTGCAAAATAGCTTTTGATATTTGGCGCGCTCTTGAAATCAAACATGAAGGAACTAGCAAAGTTAAAGATTCAAAAAATAAACTTTTAATACATGATTTTGAGCTTTTTCGAATAAAGCGAAACCATTGTTGACATGTACACCCGTTTTACGGATGTCGTCAATGGTTTAAATGCTCTTGGCAAATATTTTTCGGATTTTGAACTTGTAAACAAGATTTTGGGTTCTCTTAATAAGAGTTGGGATTCAAAAATAATGGCTATTCAAGAATCGAAAAACTTGAACTAATTTCCAATCGAAGAACTAATAGGGTGCTTGATGACCTATGAAATGATGTGCAATGCACGTAAAGAACTTGAGAACCACTTTCCAAAGAACAGGGAGGATTTCAAACTTAGAATATTTGAAGACCACTCGAGCATAAGCTCAAGTGATGGGGAACATGAACTACTCACTAGAAAATTTAAAAAGTTTATGAAACAAGAACTAAAGAACAAGAATAAAAAGAGCGCAACTACTTGCTTTGAACGCAAGAAGAAGAACAAAAATTGGGATGAATCGAGCTCCTTCGAAGACGAGGAGAAAATCAAGAAACGTGAGGTGGCAAACTACGCCTTAACGACTTTCGACGATGAGGTAATCGAAACCCCATTAATTTACTTCAAATTATTATGTTTTTCATGATGCATTTATTATTATTTTTGTTTAGAATAATTTTTTTTTTGAATTGCATGTTTAATAAAAATGTAAAAAAATAAAATTGGATCATGCTTACCTTTCTAATGATTTTAAAAATAATCATGAAAAATACATATTTTCTGATAAACAAACTGTTGAATCTCGAATTTTGATGATATAATCAATTGGTGGGTTAATTGATCTAATCCATTAATATGGCATATAGATAGGGGGAGTTATGTTTAACTCCGTCATCAATTGATTGTCATCATCAAAAAGGGGGAGATTGTTGAATCTCGGATTTTGATGATATAATCAATTGGTGGGTTAATTGATCTAATCCATATTATTGAGTTAAGTGTGCAGGATTAACTACGATAACCATAAAACATAAAGCAAGGATACCGGAGTCAAGCTCGATGGACATTTAAGAGACCGAAGAATCATCGGAGATGCTGCCGGAACCAACCGAGAAGAAATCGGGAACGCGTCGGAAGTTCGCCGAAGAAATTGTCGGAGGCTCGCGAAGATCACCGAGAAGGCTCGGCTACTCGTTAAAGTCATCACAAAGATTGGGAGCTTGCAGGGAGTCCGTCGGAAGGAATTCGTCGGAAAGCTCGCCGAAACAAGACTCGACGTTCGCGGTTGAAAACTTGCTTAGGATGTGTTTGTGTTATGTAGTTCACTTGTAATTAGGATTAGGATTAAGAGATAATCCTATATCCTGGTTAGGGGCCAACTGGGCCCAAAGTCAGATTTGGTTTGGGCTAAAATTAAGCCAAACCAATGAATCGGAGAGCCAGGCGGTGGCACCGCCCAGCACCCGAGAGCTGGGCGGTGACAACTCCTTGGCTGGGCGGTTGCACCGTCCAGCACCCGAGCGCTGGGCGGTGGCACCGCCTGGCTGGGCGGTGGCACCTCCAGCATTCGGGAACCTAAAGAGAATTCAAATTTTGGAGCCCAAATTTGAATCCTCTTGAGGCCTATAAATACCCCTCAAATCTCAACTGAGGTTACAACTTTTTGAGAAGCATTTTGATTGAGAGAAAAGTCCTAGAAAGTCTTAGCAAGTCTTGTTTTCAATTTGCTAGAGAGTTCTCCTCCTTCTTTCTTATTGAAAATTTGTAAGAGGTTGAACTGCTTGTAAAAGGTTGTAAGAGGGGTGTTTACCCTTCTATTTCAAGAGATTTGCTAGTAGAAGGTGGGAGCCTCATCGAAGAGGGGCATCGCAAGTGGAGTAGGTCATTTGACCGAACCACTCTAAAAATCGGCGTAATCTCTGGTTTGCATTTTATTATTGTCATTTACATTACTGCAAATCTTCTTACTGCTTTAGTTTCTTATTACCCTTGCTGCGCAACTTTAAGAATACGCTTTCAAGTTAAACTTTTCAAGTTCCGTTCTTATCGTACGAAAGATTTTGTTAAAATCGAATTTTTAATCCGCTGCACTAATTCACCCCCCCCTCTTAGTGCCGCTCCGATCCTAACAAGTGGTATCAGAGCGAGGTTATCTCTCATATTTGGTTTAATACCCAAGAGAGATGGCTTACTCTGGCATGCAAGAGGGCCATTCTATTGCACGACCACCTTTGTTTAATGGGTCGGATTACACATATTGGAAGACTCGCATGAGGATCTTCCTCATTTCTATGGACTTTGAGCTTTGGTCTATTGTTGAGAATGGATTTAAAAAATCTTCTCTTCCGATGAGTGAATGTAATGAATCGGAGAAGAAGGTTTTTGCTTTAAATGCAAAGGCTATGAATGCCTTGTTTTGTGCATTAGACAAAAACGAATTTAATCGTGTTTCAATGTGTGATTCGGCTTTTGATATTTGGAGAACTCTTGAGGTCACTCATGAAGGCACTAGCCGAGTGAAAGAGTCCAAAATCAACATCCTTGTGCACTCTTACGAACTTTTCCGAATGAAACCAAGTGAGTCCATCGGAGACATGTACACCCGGTTTACGGATGTCATCAATGGACTCAAAGCTCTTGGTAAAGATTTTACTAACTTTGAACTAGTAACTAAAATCTTAAGATCCCTCCCTAAAAGTTGGGATCCAAAAGTTACGGCCATTCAAGAGGCCAAAGACCTTAAAGCATTCCCTCTTGAAGAACTCATTGGGTCTCTAATGACCTACTAAATGACATGTCAAGCTCATGACGAGCTCGAGAACCCCCTTCCAAAGAACAGGAAGGATATGACACTCAAATCACAAGAAGACCACTTGAAAGGAACATCAAGTGATGAGGACAGTGACAATGACATTGTACTTTTGACTCAAAAATTTAAAAAATATTTAAGAAAGAACAAACTTAAAAATAATGTAAAAAATAAATTTGAACAAAAGAAGGACCAAGTGATTTGCTATGAATGCAAAAAACCTGGACACTACAAGAACGATTGTCCTCAAGCCAAAAAGAGGACATCAAAGAAGAAAGTGCTCAAAGCAACATGGGATGATTCAAGCGCGTCCGAAGAAGAGGAGTCCAACACCGAGCAAGTTGCTCATTACGCACTAATGGCTTTAGGAGAAGAGGTATGTGATTTATTTAATGAAGATTTATCTTTTGAAGAACTCTCTATCGCTTTTCATGAATTATTTGATGAATGTAGAACTGTTAGCAAGAAGTTAAGTATCTTAAAGAAAGAGCATGCTTTGCTACAAGATAAGTTTGATATTCTTCAAACTCCTCCATGCTCTAAGTATGAGCATTTAGAAGCAATAAAAAATGAAAATTTGCTTCTTAAGGAAACCTTAAACAAGTTTAAGGTTGGTAGCAAAGGATTAGATATTATCCTTGCACACAAGGGTCACATCGTAAATAGAAATGGAATTGGATTTGTAAAAGGATTACATCAAAATCCAACCACTTTCATAAAAGGACCTACATTACATGTTTCCTCTTATATGAAATGCAACTTCGGTTGCAAATCCGGACATATTGCCTACAAATGTCCATTTAGGAAAATTAGTTCACAAAAATTAATATGGGTTCCTAAAGGAACTATAAAGGATTCAAAAATAAATAACAAGGTTAGTGGGTCAATTTTTGAGGCACCCAAAATCAAATGGGTACCTAAAAATCATCCTCTTTTGTAGATAAACCCATAAGCTAGGAGCAAGAGATGGTATCTCAATAGTGGATGCTCAAGACATATGACTGGAGATCCATCTCATTTCTCTATGCTCACTAGCAAAGAAGAAGGGTACGTCACCTTCGGAGACAACAACAAAGGCAAAATCATTGGCAAGGGAACTATTGGTAACAAATTTAGTTTTTCCATTGATGATGTTTTACTAGTTGATGGATTGAAGCATAATCTCTTGAGTATTAGTCAACTATGCGATAAAGGTTATATCGTTAGATTTGAATCAAATATGTGCATTATTGAAAAACCAAATCATAACATGACTATGATTGCTTTAAACCAAAATAATGTCTATACCATCAATCTTGATGAACTAAGTAATGAAATGTGTTTCTCCGCCGTAAATGATGATGCTTGGCTTTGTCATAGGAGATTAGGCCATGCAAGCATGAAAACAATATCTAAAATCTAATCTCAAGAATTAGTACGAGGGATTCCGAATATAAAGTTTATTAAGGATAAGGTATGCGATGCATGTCAACTAGGCAAACAAATAAAAACAAGCTTCAAACCAAAAAATCAAATTAGCACCACTAGACCGTTACAATTGATCCATTTGGACATATTTGGACTAATTGATACAATAAGTCTAGGTGGAAGCAAATATGCTTTTGTGATTGTGGATGACCACTCTAGATACACTTGGACCTATTTCTTAGCTCACAAAAGTGATTGCTTCAAGTGCTTCTCTAAATTTTGTAAACTCACTCAAAATGAAAAAGGTTTCATGATTTCATCAATTCGGAGTGATCACGGTGGCGAATTTTAAAATCGTGACTTTCAAAATTTTTGTGAAGTTAATGGATACAATCACAACTTCTCCACTCCAAGGAATCCCCAACAAAATGGAGTAGTTGAAAAAAAAAATAGAAACCTACAAGAAATGGCAAGAACTATGTTAAATGAACATAGTTTACCTAAGTATTTTTGGGCCGAAGCCGTAAATACGGCTTGCTACATCATGAATTGAGTCCTATTAAGACCGTCCTTATAAAAAACTCCCTATGAATTGTGGAATAACAAAAAACCAAATATTTCATATTTTAAAGTTTTTGGTTGTAAATGCTTTATTTTGAATGAAAGAGATGTCTTAGGAAAATTTGATGCTAAATCCGATGAAGGCATCTTTCTTGGTTACTCTTCCGTTTCTAAGGCTTTTCGGGTTTTTAACAAAAGAACGTTAGTAATAGAAGAGTCTATTCATGTAGTTTTTAATGAAATTTCTAATTTAAAGAAAAATGATTTTGATGATGATCTTGGTTTTGATAATTTGAATTTAAATGAACCTCCTTCTCAAAATAACAACTTGGATGCAACTTCTTCTGAAATTTCCTTACCTAAGGAATGGAAATATATAGATGCTCATCCGAAGGAGCTAATTATAGGAGATACATCAAAAGGGGTTCAAACTCGTTCCTCTTTCAAGAATTTTTGTGCTAATGCCGCCTTCCTTTCTCAAATTGAACCTAAATGCATTGACGAGGCCATAAAAGATGATTTTTGGGTTATTGCAATGCAAGAGGAATTGAATCAATTTGAGAGGAATAAGGTATGGAAGCTTGTTCCTAGACCAAGTGACCACTTAGTCATAGGTACTAAGTGGGTCTTTAGAAACAAGCAAGACGAAAATGGTATCGTGGTTAGAAATAAGGCTAGATTAGTGGCCAAAGGTTTCAACCAAGAAGAAGGTATCGATTACGAAGAAACCTTCGCTCCCGTGGCTCGATTAGAAGCCATAAGGATGCTCCTTGCCTATGCTAGTAGTAATAATTTTAAACTATTTCAAATGGATGTCAAAAGTGCTTTCTTGAATGGTTTTATTTCCGAAGAAGTATATGTCGAACAACCTCCCGGATTTGAAAATTCTCTTCTTCCTAATCATGTATTCAAATTGACTAAGGCCCTCTATGGCTTGAAACAAGCTCCTAGAGCTTGGTATGAAAGGCTTAGTTCCTTTCTTATTTTAAATAATTTTACTAAAGGCAAGGTTGATACTACATTGTTTATTAAACATTTTAAAAATAATTTTCTTATTGTGTAAATTTATGTTGACGATATTATTTTTGGCTCTTCGGATGAATCACTATGTGAATCATTTGCCAAATGTATGAGTCTTGAATTTGAAATGAGTTTAATGGGTGAATTAACTTTCTTTTTGGGATTACAAATCAAACAACTTAGCGATGGTATATTTCTTAACCAATCTAAATATACATTAGAATTGTTAAAACGATTTAACATGGATAATTCAAAAGCAATAAACACCCCTATGAGCACTGTGACTAAGTTAGATATGGATGAAAATAGTGAAAATTTCGATCAAAAAACATATAGGGGAATGATAGATAGTCTACTCTACCTCACCGCGACTAGACCGGATATTATGTTTAGTGTAGGACTTTGCGCTAGGTTTCAATCTAATCCTAAATTATCTCATCTAAAGAGTGTTAAAAGAATATTTAGGTATCTTAAAGGAACTCTAAATTTAGGATTGTGGTATCCAAAATCTGAAAAATTCGATCTAATAGCTTATGCAGATGTCGATTTTGGCGGATGCAGGATAGATAGAAAAAGTACATCCGGAACATGCCAATTTTTAGGACATGCACTTGTTTCTTGGACTTCCAAGAAACAAAATTCAGTTGCACTATCTACGGCGGAAGCCGAATACATTGCTGCAAGTGCATATTGTGCACAAGTCATTTGGATAAAAAATACATTAGAAGACTATGGAATTCACTTTAAAAACATTCCCATAAAATGTGATAATACTAGTGCCATATGTCTTACTAAAAATCCAATTCAGCACACTAGAACTAAGCACATCGACATTAGGCATCATTTCATACGCGATCATGTCCTTAACAATGATGTTGTTCTAGAATTCATTGACACAAAGCATCAATTAGCAGATATATTTACAAAAGCTTTGAATGAAGACCAATTTGAATTCATTAGAAGGGAATTAGGTATGTTAAATTGTCCCTAAGAATAAACTTGTTTGAATGGATTTTCCGTAAAGTTTTTCATTCTCTCTCCGTTCCTCGGTGACTTGTTAAATTATCTTATCCTATCTTGAGTCAAATACCGCTTCAATCTGATCAAGATTAATGATTTTATGATATTTTGAATCTCGAAATTGATTTTGATGGCTTGATATTGAGTTTCAAGTTGACGAATTGAATTTGAATGGATTTGTATTCGAATTATGATCTTGACTTATTGGAGTTACTACTTAAAATTTTTTTCTTATCCCAATCTCTTCTTTGTACATCTACAATTTTTGTTATTTATAAAAAGAAGAGATTTGATAATATGGATGAATGCTGAATTTTCCTTTATGATGAACTCTGCGTAAATATTTTAGCATACTTAATTTTGAATGATAAAATCTTTGTATGATCAATGATAATATAGATGAGTGATGTATGATCAATGATAAAATCTTTGTATGATAAATTATGTGCTTCAAGTCTCATTCCCTTTTTGTTGATGACAAAGGGGGAGAAGTGATGACTAAGTGATGACTTACACCATAACGATAGCATGACTTATATGAATTACAAAAACTTGTGTGATATGAATGTCTTATATGCCTTGCATATGAATTACAAAAACTTGTGTGATATGAATGTCTTATATGCCTTGCAAATCCTTGAAAATATCACAAGATTGATATCATGAAATTTATATTGAAAATCTTTATCTTCTGTCGTAGCAAAATTCGTCCCTTATCATTTAACTTATGATTTTCATCGAAGTTTCGTACTTACTATTGTTTAATGAGGATAACGATAAGCTCTACGATTAGAACTTATAGGGTTATGCTTGAATCCAATGGGATGGAATTCAAGTGTTTTTTATCTTCTCATAATATGGCATATAGATAGGGGGAGTTATGTTTAACTCCGTCATCAATTGATTGTCATCATCAAAAAGGGGGAGATTGTTGAATCTCGGATTTTGATGATATAATCAATTGGTGGGTTAATTGATCTAATCCATATTATTGAGTTAAGTGTGCAGGATTAACTACGATAACCATAAAACATAAAGCAAGGATACCGGAGTCGAGCTCGATGGACGTTTAAGAGACCGAAGAATCATCGGAGATGCTGCCGGAACCAACCGAGAAGAAATCGGGAACGCGTCGGAAGTTCGCCGAAGAAATTGTCGGAGGCTCGCGGAGATCACCGAGAAGGCTCGGCTACTCGTTAAAGTCATCACAAAGATTGGGAGCTTGCAGGGAGTCCGTCGGAAGGAATTCGTCGGAAAGCTCGCCGGAACAAGACTCGACGTTCGCGGTTGAAAACTTGCTTAGGATGTTTTTGTGTTATGTAGTTCACTTGTAATTAGGATTAGGATTAAGAGATAATCCTATATCCTGGTTAGGGGCCAACTGGGCCCAAAGTCAGATTTTGTTTGGGCTAAAATTAAGCCAAACCAATGAATCGGAGAACTAGGCGGTGGCACCGCCCAGCACCCGAGAGCTGGGCGGTGACACCTCCTTGGCTGGGCGGTTGCACCGTCCAGCACCCGAGCGCTGGGCGGTGGCACCGCCTGGCTGGGCGGTGGCACCTCCAGCATTCGGGAACCTAAAGAGAATTCAAATTTTGGAGCCCAAATTTGAATCCTCTTGAGGCCTATAAATACCCCTCAAATCTCAGCTGAGGTTACAACTTTTTGAGAAGCATTTTGATTGAGAGAAAAGTCCTAGAAAGTCTTAGCAAGTCTTGTTTTCAATTTGCTAGAGAGTTCTCCTTCTTTCTTATTGAAAATTTGTAAGAGGTTGAACTGCTTGTAAAAGGTTGTAAGAGGGGTGTTTACCCTTCCATTTCAAGAGATTTGCTAGTGGAAGGTGGGAGCCTCATCGAAGAGGGGCATCGCAAGTGGAGTAGGTCATTTGACCGAACCACTCTAAAAATCGGCGTAATCTCTGGTTTGCATTTTATTATTGTCATTTACATTACTGCAAATCTTCTTACTGCTTTAGTTCCTTATTACCCTTGCTGCGCAACTTTAAGAATACGCTTTCAAGTTAAACTTTTCAAGTTCCGTTCTTATCGTACGAAAGATTTTGTTAAAATCGAAGTTTTAATCCGCTGCACTAATTCACCCCCCCCTCTTAGTGCCGCTCCGATCCTAACACAAACAAAATGATTTTGATTGAAAATATGAAATCATGCTTGATGAAATAATGTAATTTGAGATCATGCTTAATAAATTTATATTTCAAAATTATGCATGATGATTCTTGTAATTTATGGATTATTGATTTTTGCCGTAATGAAAGTTCCTTTTTCAAGTTAAAAAAAATGATGCATGTTTTAATTTGGCATAAATAAAAAAGACATGCCTATATGAAAAAGTGTAAGTGTTGATGATTGTATATTAATAAATCTATTTGTATCACTTTTGTGAATCTCTTGAAAATGATTTTGATTTGATGATTTGATGATTTAAAATTGAATAAATTTTTATACAAATCATGATCTTGATTCCTTGATACTTATAAATTAAGATTTATTATGAATCAAGATTTTTCATTAATCGATATCCTAAGATTTTCTTTTGATTATTTAAGAGGAGGTTTTTCAAAAGAAATCATGCCTTTTGGTATTCACATGATCTTATCTTTCATCATATGAGTTTTATGCAATTCGTTGTATTTATGAAATATTTATTTCATCACTCAATTAATTTTTATTCATATTCTTCATGTGATGATTTGAATTTATGCATGAAATACAAATGAAAAGTTATGATCATGCATGATAGGATGCAATGTAATTTGACATTTAGATACCATCATGATTTAAAATGCTATGACTTTTTGCTAAAATGATGTATTATAAATGTTGATATAATGTTTGGTATCATGAATATTTTAAATGATGAATGTTTGGTATCATGATCAAAATATTGATAAATGCTTAAAAATTTTAATGTCTTAGTATCATATATGATATGGTCATAATGATGATTGATTTTTTTTGTATCATGCATGAAAAATGAAATGTAAGGTTTTGAAATTATGCATGTTTTAATTTGAAAATATAATGATGCACAAATAAGATTGATACTTACCTTTATCATAATCTAAAAATTGATATAAAGGGTCTTCCCTTCTTTTTGACAATGACAAAGGGGGGAGATAAAAGATGCTAGCTAGTACCATATAATTCAAGAAGAAAGCAAAAATTACACTTCTCAAAAGAGAAGAAAGAATTTGCTTCTTGAACATCTCAAATTGTTAGCTTCCCTGTTGTAAAATAATGCAACATTTTGTTAGCTTGCATTTTTGCAAAGGAAGAAAAAATAATCGCACTTCTCAAAAGAGAAGAAATTGCTATCTTGAACATCACTAAGAATTGCTAGCTTGAATCTCAAGAAGATGCAATAATATGCTAACTTGCACATATTTAAATTTGCTAGCTTTTATGTTGTACTACCTTGCATATCTACAACTTGATAGCTTGAATGTTCTAAGCATGATGTAACACTTGCTAAATTTTCTAATAACAAATTGCATGATGATAAAACTTGATATTATATTTTTTCATACAACAATTTGAACTTGTATGTTTAAACAATTAATAGTGGTACTTCTCCTTTTTGTCGATGACAAAGGGGGAGAAGTATGTTGATGTTATACAAAATTTTAATCATGAAATGTTTACTTGGATTTTTGAATCCAATAGTTATATGCCATATTGATAGGGGGAGTTTGTTTAAACTCCAAGAGTTAAGATTAACTCCGTCATCGATTAGTTGTCATCATCAGAAAGGGGGAGATTGTTGAATCTCGGAGTTTGATGATGAAACCAATTGATAATTATTTATGTTTTAATCTATGTTTTGAGTGATGCAGGATGCTTCAATCCGGATAAGACAATTAAAGCAGAAAAAATCATGTCGTTTCGGGGCAAAACATGTTAGAAGATTGGACGTCGGGCCGGAGGAACGGTCGATGTATCGACAAAAGGCTTCGGGCTGTGGATTCGGGCATCGGGCCAAGAAGAGCAGATATTGCGCCAAGGATATTGGAGTTGCGGAGTCAACTAGCCGATTAGGCAACTGGCTGCAAGAGAGGACAATGCGCCGAAGAATCGGACGAAGCGTCGAGGGACCAATGACATGCCCAACAACTTGATTAATGCGTAGTATAAATTGTCTAGATTAAAGTATGTTTTATATCTATAGGATTAACTATGATAGCAAGGCATGAAGCAAAACGAAGTCCCGGAGTCAAGGACGCGACTTCGTTGAGAGTTCGAGAGTTCGTCGGAAGTCTAGACGTTTGTTAGAAGTTCTGGTAGAACCAGCCGAGAAGTCTCAAAGCTTGCCAGAGAATCTCGTCAGAACTTGCCAAGAAGATCGTCGTGAAGTCCAAGAGCTTGCCAGGAGTCTATCGAAACATTGCCGAGAGATCGTCGGAAGTTCGCCGAAAGATCGCCGGAAGCTCATCGGAAGAATGGACATAGGGACTTGTTTAGCTTAGCAAATGTCTTAGGATTTCATAGTTAGCACATAATTGTTCTTGGATTTGGGCCAACTCAATTAGGGGCCAGCTAGGCCCATGCAAGAACTATGTTGGGCTCAATAAGAGGCCCAAACAGTCCCCCAAGAAGTCTCACCGTTATGGCACAGTCTTCGAGATTTTGTTAGGCGATGGTACCGCCAGTGTGGGTAGTTGTACCGCCCCTGGTAGGGTGCCAAGCGGTGGTACTACTAGTCTGGGCAATGGTATCATTCGGCACTGCCCCCTAGGTGGTGGTACCGCCAGACCTGGGCGGTGGTACTGCCCAGGATAGTGTCAGTGTCGATTGACACTATGTCACGGACTTAGCTGGTTTTGCCTAAGTCGTGCGACACCCTTGCGTGTCCGTCCGCAAAGGTCAGCCTCCCTGAAGCCTCCCATTGGCCCTTAGGACCACCAAAAGAGAGAACGGGTTAGAGAGAACGCGTCAATCGGGATCCACAAGCAAACATCTCCGAAAAACACTTCATAGACAATGCAAATTACAAACAGACTTTACAAGCTCTGAATAGTGGCACAACAAAGGGTAAAATGGTCCATTACAGACCGAAAATCTCTCGCACGTGTCCACATGACACAACCTTTATTTACAAGCCTAAAGAGGCCACCAACCCAACTAAAATGGGACTATTAAGCCTTCGGCCGCCCCTCTACATGCTGTACAAGGCATGAACATGCCAAAAGACACGGACATACATAAGCATTACATCAAACACCTTGTTTAGAAGTTTGTCCGTGACATTCTCCCCCACTTATTCCTTCGACGTCCTCGTTGAAGCCTTTGTCGACACTGCAACTCCTCGCCTTTGCTGAGTCTTCAATCTTCTACTCCAGCTACAATGTGCCTCTTGGCTCCTTGCTGCTCTCCGTTGTTGTTTTTGAGCAGTCGAACCTTTGATCCGCCATGCTGCTTCAACTCACCAATGACTCTGACTCTAGTGTGGGGTTGGGTGAGTTGTGTTGATCCTTGTTGATTCCTGCGGATCCCCCAGATGAAGGAAAAGACCATCCTTACTGCGCTAGTCTCTCAAATGCCTCATGCTGCTTGAACTGGGTGGATGCTTGTTGGAGCTTTAACGAGCATCATCTCGCAAACTTCTAAAGTTTTGGGTCTTTCCTCCATAAAATTTGCTCATTGACTCTTCTTTCACTTAGTTGTCACATCCAAGTAGGTTCGCATCACTTCCGCTTTCGATTGGCATTTCATTGAGAAATGAAGTGGACAATCTACTCTCAGTAGCATTGATCACCATTGGTGAGGATTTGACAACTATTGTCTTCCATTATCTTCGAAGGGTCTTTGAACTTGTGCAAAGCTCCTCTGCTAGATAGATAAGAGAATTGGGGTACTCGGTTTCGCCCATTCTCTTAAGAGTTGAGAAGGCAAAGGTTACTTGACTTCGCCCACCTCCTCAAGGTTGTACTCCATGCATCGAGCTAGTTACTAGCCTTCGCCTGCTCTTTGCTCACACATCTGAAGCACTTGAAGTGTTTGCACTCCTTGCGTTGAGTTAGTTACTATGATTCACCTTCTCAATGCCATTGAACTTCTGGAATGTAGGAAGTTTTCACCCCGACTTGGAGTAATTCTCTCATAGGTTTAGTCACCTCTAGGATTGTACCGTCTTCTCCATCAACCCTACCGCCTACTCCTCTGAGTAGCAAAGGTACAGCACCGCGTACTGCCTGCTTCGTTCCTTGGTTATGCACTCTTGCATGACCCAAAGTCCTTCACTTTCGGCTATCTTTAATGAGAAGCACATTGACACCGGTCTTACGAAGTTCTTCGGCCTCTGCCCTTCAGCCTTGTCTCGGTACTTGGAGATTGCCTCTGCATGCTCCACCGCCTCGGTCCCTTTCACGACCAAGCGTTCTCCCTCCATAAGAGCAAGGGATCAATGACTTTCACGGAAGTCTCGCCTCTGCGGTACCATGGCGCTGCCATGCCCATGGCCCTACTATCCGTCGCCTCGCATCTGCATCCCTTTTCTTCATGATCAGTAGATATGTCTCCGTGGCACTCCTCTGAGTCCACCTCCATTCTAACTTATGCTTGATTTTGGGTAGCTAAGTCCCTCTAGACTCATCGTCGCTTCCTCGCCCCTTTTGACCCCCTGCTTCAACACCTCTGTGTTCTCCAAGCAGTCCGTTTGGTTGATGGAAAGACAGACTGCAACTCCCATGCATGGCCTCTACCATCACGTTGTAGGGTTTGCACCGATTCTGTTCTCCTTAGCTTCCTTGGTAGCAACGTTCGCTTACTCGGCCTTGTCCTCTGACTTGCCGGGCTCCCTTAAGCGAATATGAGCTCTAGAGCAGTCCAACTCTCCAGCTGCTTCGATCATACCTCTGCATGATCAAGTCCCTCCCATGGAACTCACTGGTACTTGCATTCGAACTTTTCCCTTGGAGGAACACAGCCCCCATATGCTGATGACCAAGGTTTTCATCCGATGCAAAATTCGATGCACGCACGGAAGACCCGCCTCTGTGGTACCATGGCCTTCACTCCTTGAATCTATAGCCCTTCTTAACATCGTGTTGTTCACCGAAGTGGAGCTTCCAGTAGCTCCCAATCATACCTCCATATGATCTAGTCCCTCCCGGGACTAAGTCGTGTGTATCGCATTGCCACGAACTGTTCCACCACGATCCGCTGCACCATGTCGCCTCCTGGTGACATCTCCATTGCATTTTGATCCTTATGGAATAAACTCGAATTGTGAACCCTCCATGTGTGGCCTCTGCCAATACATCGCAGGGTCTCCTCCACCTTCGATTTTGTTCGCTCCTTCGGCAAACGACCTTCATCCACCCACTCTTGGGTCACACCTAGATGAAGTACCGCTCTAGGACAGTCCGTCACCTAGTAGCTCCCGAAGTCCACCGACTTCACTGTAATTTGTGCACCATTGTCTGGATCCTGGGCCTCTGCCCCTACTAGCACAATCTCCACTACGCATCGCTTCCTTCATAGCAACTCGAATGGCAACACTGTGGCATATTCTTCAAGAGTACCCGCCTCTACGTCCTCTTGCCTCGTGCTAAGGCCTTATGTACCCAACTTTACCTCCACAAATTGAGTCGCCTTAGTTCCTCCATCAAATGCTTCTCCGAGATAAGGTGCATGTGCCCCGAAGTTCCCTTCGTCTTTGGCACCAAGCAAGATGAGTCCGCTCCGTCAGAATGAAGGACCCATGGAACAACATGATCCTACTCTTGCCTCTGCAAGAGTTCATGTCCTTGACCTCTGTCTAAGGAAAGCATTGTGCCTCTGCTCCACGTTCCAACTTCTATGCTGGCTCCCTTCATGCGGCTTGAGTACTTCACCAAGTTACACCCAAGTTGCTCCGCTCCTCGTTTTCACATTGAGTTGATGGTGGCCCTCGCGCCCACCATTCCACGGGTCAGCCCTCCCTTAAGTCCGATCTCCACATCGACTCCAAGTGTGCCCTCATTTAAGTTGCTTTGGGTCGCTCGCCCACTTGATCTCGTAATGCATCCACCAGTGCATTCTCTCAAGCGAGATCATGCGACGACTCCTCGTCGCTTGCTCAATCCATCGAGCTTCATGGAGTTGTTGTTTGTTGAGGTACTCCTCCTCAACATGTGAGGTCCGTCTCACATGATTCTCCCTCTGGAGAGTCGGGACTTATCCCTCCTAGATAACTATCCCGTTGGAGCAACATCTCTCTTCGTTTCGGAGACCACCATCCCCTTGGACTACTCCGATCTGCTGAACAAACTGTACATTGTTCTGCCTCCTGCAAACACACTTGCTAGATTGCGACTCCCCGTCAATATAGTCCCCACTGCACCCCTCAAGGCCTAGCAACATGCTAAACTCGTTACACACTTCAGCCTCCTACGGACGTATCCTTCATATGCCGAAGAGAAAGTTTCAATGCTCCATGGCACCGAGTTTCGGTCGCCTTGGGATGGCCACGAACATTCCATCGTCCGCATACAAGCCCCTGCATGAGTACCAAATTCTTCAAGTTAGCAATTCCCCTCACCTCTGTGAGCTTTGCACAACTCTTTTGGTCATTGAGCAACTCATTCCACCTTGGCTGGTCTCATCCTTTACCAAGCGCCTCGCTTGCCTTGAGCACCATCAAGTATGGTTGTCAACGTTGAGCCGTAGCTCAAACTCAGCCATCCCAACCTTTGTGTGCTCCACATTCTTCCAAGCTTGGCTGTTCTCGTGGTGCCTCTTGCGCGAAAGGTTGGCCATTCCTCTGAATGCCAATGTCAGATACCCGCTCCTCTTAGCGACTCCTTTTCCCTACATCTCCATGCCCGTTTTTCCCCAAACAGTCGCGCGTGTGCTGACTGCCCTCAACGCAGCCCCGCTAGGTCCCCCACGTTTGCATGCTAAGTGTTTCTATGAGTGCTTGTCCCGCTCTGATACCATTTGTCACGGACTTAGCTGGTTTTGCCTAAGTCGTGCGGCACCCTTGCGTGTCCGTCCGCAAAGGTCAGCCTCCCCGAAGCCTCCCATTGTCTCTTAGGACCACCAAAAGAGAGAACGGGTTAGAGAGAATACCTCAATCAGGATCCACAAGCAAACATCTTCGAAAAATACTTCATAGATAATGCAAATTACAAACAGACTTTACAAGCTCTGAATAGTGGCACAACAAAGGGTAAAATGGTCCATTACAGACCGAAAATCTCTCGCATGTGTCCACATGACACAACCTTTATTTACAAGCCTAAAGAGGCCACCAACCCAACTAAAATGGGACTATTAAGCCTTCGGCCGCCCCTCTACATGCTGTACAAGGCATGAACATGCCAAAAGACACGGACATACATAAGCATTATATCAAACACCTTGTTTAGAAGTTTGTCCGTGACAACTAGGCGGTGGTACCGCCTAGCATAGGCAGTAGTACCACCCGTGCCTAGGGAACCCTTGATGGGAAAGTTTTAGGCTCCAAGTTTGAATCAACTTGAAGCCTATAAATACCCCTCTCATCCTTGGTTAAAGCACACAAGGACAGAGAGATTAAAAGAGAGAAAACACTACTGCGATCATAAGTGTATTCCCTCCTCTAGCTTGAACTTAGATTTCTATTTAGAGAGGAGAGTGAGTGCTTGTAAGGTTTATCTCCTAAACATGGTAAAAGGAGAAGATGGGTGTAAAAGGCGATTGACCTTCGCCTATTGAAGGAAGGCTTCTAGTGGATGCCGGTAACCTCGTCGGTGGAGGAAGCCAAAAGTGGATGTAGGTCACGTTAACCGAACCACTCTAAAAATGTTGTGTTCTCTAGTTTGCATTTTATTCTTGTCATTTACATACTGCAAACTACTTAGTCACTACACTTCTATATGCTTTTAAGTTAAGTTTCCGAAATCGTTTTCAACGTAAACATATTTTATCATACAAAAGTTTTTGAAGACGTGATTTTTTCACTATACTAATTCACCCCCCCTCTTAGTGCTAACCTCTTAATCCTAACAGTTAGGATTAAGATTGGCACTAAGGGGAGGGGGGGGGAGGTGGTGAATTAGTGCAGTAAAGAAAATCATCGGTTTGTAAAATATTTCATTCATCGAAAACCGATTTCGGAAAGTGCTTGACTTTAGAATGAAAGAACTAGCAATTATCTACGAAAGTAATGACAGTAATGAAAAGCAGAATGGAAATGAGCACACTAGAATTTATAGTGGTTCGGTTGTTTTGACTTACATCCACTTCTGATTCCACCTTCATCGAGGTCATCGGCATCCACTAATGGTCATCCTTAAATAGGCAAAGACCAACCACCTCTTTACAACACTTTCTCCTTATCATAAGTTTAGGAGATAACCCTTACAAGCTTCACACCTCTCTCAAATGATCTCAACACTTAGAAAGGGAGGAGGAGGACTCTTTACACTTTTACAAAACTTTTAACACCCTAATAATTCAACATTATGTTCACACTTTCATGCCCTTTAATGCAGAAAAGGGTGGGGTATTTATAGAACCCAATGGCTTCAGAATTGGAGCAAAAAAGTATCACATCACCGGATTTTAGGGTACTGGCAATACTACAATTATTGGGAGGTACTACTGCTTGCAGACTATTATTGGGTGATACCATCGCTCAGTCTAGACAGTATAACCGCTTGACAAAGATCGGAGACCGAGCTCTAGTGGTACCACCGCTTAACAGAATTAACTATCAGTGGTAACTCTGCCTAGAGCACTTGGAGACCGAGTCCCAAGTGGTGCCTTCGCTGGCCCTAGCGGTGCCATCGTCAGCCTTGACTTCAAGTGCTGAATAGGCTATTCAATCGACCCAATTCAGCCCTGTTAAGGGCCCAGTTGGCCCCTAATTGAGTTAGTATGATTACCTCTCAATCTTAACTCAACTAAAGTTCTATCGACAATTAAGGCAAGCAATCTCTATCCGTTATGTCAATTTTTCTCTTGGCAAACCTCCAGCAAACTTCTCAACGAGTCTTCCGGCAAGCTTCCGGTGAACTCCCGATGAACCGTCAGCGAACTCCCGACAATCTCTCGGTGAGCTCCCAACAAACTTCCGGTACATCGTTTGAATCTTTGACTCCGGCTCATCATATGCTTTATGCCTTACCGCTATCGTAGTTAATCCTACACACTTATCTCAACACATAGATTAGATCAAACAATTTACCAATTGATTTCATTATCAAAATATAAGATTCAACAGTCTGACATGTCATTTCTATATCTAGTGCTTCGTCCGATCCTTCAGCACATCATCCTCACCTTTGGCATATTGCCCAATCGACATATTAACCTTCCACAACATCTGATCTCCATGGCGCAATGTCCGATCCTTTGGTCCAATGCTCGAACTCATGGCACGAAAACCTTCTGCCGGCATGTCGATCGATCCTCTGGCCCAACATCCAATCTTTGTCATGTTCACTCCAACCTAATGTCCAATTCTTCCTGCTTTACTTAAATTATCATTTCATAATCGAAATTAATCCTACGTCACTCAAAATACATATTACATCATAACTTCATCAATTGATTTCATCATCAAAATCTAAGATTCAACAATCTCCCCTATTTTGATGATGACAATCAATTGATCATAGAGTTTAAACTAAACTCCCTCTATCAATATGTCATATTGAATTAAAATAAACTTTTATTCAAAAAGAACAATAACCTTTGAAACCATGACTTTCACATCATTGCATGCACATAAAAACATCAAAGTATTTCATACCATACATGATCATCATCATAACTTCTCCCCCTTTATCATCAACAAAGAGAAGAAAAGTGCAACTATCAAGTCTTTTGAAATAAGCAAGTTTACATGACTATAGAACATGCAAGCTAGCAAGTTTTAGAGAAGTGCAAATTTAGCAATTTTGCTTATCTTGAGATATGCAAGCTACCAAACTTTGCCTCTATTTTGAGATGTGCAAGCTAGTAAGTTTTCTCTCCTTGAAAAGTGTAAACTAGTAATTTTTCTTTTCTTTGTAATGCACAAGCTAGCAATTTTTGCTTCTTTTGCAATGTGCAAGCTAGCAAGTTTTCTCTCATTGAAATGTATAAGCTAGCATTTTTGCTTTCCTTTATGATGCACAAGATAGCAAGATTTTTGCCTCCTTTGTTATTGTCAAAAAGAAGGGGATAATACAATATTGTAATTCTTTTCCCTTTACATCAATGTTCAAACCATCATATGAAAGATATCAAGAAAATTTAATTTGTGATGAGGAATATAATTCATGAATACAAGAGAAGTCTTTTCAAGTTGTGAATAAAAAAAAAATCATAACTCATTTTGATAAGTGTCATCTTTAGTAAAAAGAGAGAATTATATGAGAACAAATAATAAGAGATATTGATTCATAAAAAAAAATTTCTCAAGCTATATATATTGAGAAATCGTGATCATGATTATGATAAAAACTTCTCTATCATAAATAGCAAAACGAGACATAGGAGAACAAATAAATGATCTCGATTCATACATAAGAATTCCCAAGTCATCATGATCATGATTCATAAAAAAATTCTCAAGTTAAAATTGAGAAATCGAAAGAAACATAGGAGATAAAATATCTTGATTCATATAGAATAAATCTCAAGTTATAAATATCGAGAAATATAGATCATGATTTGGATAATAACTCATTCAAATTCAAATCATCAAAATCACTTTCATATTTCAAGAGATTCAAAATATAAATAGATTCATCACTAAGGATCTCTAAGACAAAAACTCGATAAGATAGAGATTGAGAAATTTTTAAGAAAAATACATTACATTTTTTATTTCAACTTACGTGGTTGATTTCATACATGCATGCCCAAGTCTTTCATACAAAAGCATTGCATCATCATTTGAAAATGAAAAATAAGTTTCATCACAATCATCAAGATCAATAGTATAACACATTAAAACCTCTTCAAGCAAAAGTTTGATTTGTTAATAATCATTTTAATTCCAATGATCTTTCTTTTATTATTGTTTGTTGTAGTAATACATTTTTCTTTTTAAGTAAATCTAACTCTATACACTTAGTGCAAGGAGTTAACATACAATTTTTTTTTAAATCACTAGAAAGAGAAGCATGATCCCCCTTTTCTTATATTTTATATTTCTTACTAACTAATTTAAAATCATCAAACAACTCATGAAATGCATCAAGTTATTTCATTGTAAGGTAAAGGGGTTTTGGTTAAGTCACTTACCTCATTGTCGAAAGCCACTAAGGCATATTTAGCCACCTCATCTTTGTTGGTTTACTCATCTTTGGATGTACTCATTTCATCCCATCTTTCCTTGAGTGCTTTCTTCTTCGAGTGCTTTCTTCTTCTTTTGTGTAAGCACCTTCTTCTTCAGTTGTAGAAATTCGCTTTTGAAGTGCCCCAATTGATTGCATTCATAGCAAGTTATTTTATCCTTTTAAAGTTCATTTTTATTCTTAGATTTTTGTTTTATGAACTTCTTAAATTTTATTATGATGAGTTCAAGGTTATCATCATCATCACTTAGAGATTTCTCCCAAGTGGTCTTCTTTTGTTCTAAGTGTCAAATATTAAATCATGGATTTTGATAATAAAATCAATTGATTTATGATCTAATCCATGTGTTGAGAAAAGTGATATAGGACTAACTAGGATCATGAAAATGCAAAATAATTAAAGAATCAGATATTAGGCCGGAGTCAAAGATCGGGCATCAGGTCAGAAGAATTAGACAATGCATCAAGAATGGATGGATCAGGTGTTATGCTGAAGGTTCGGAGGATACGCCATAAACTCTCTGGGAGTTCATCAGGAGTTCGTCGAGAGTTTACCGGAAGTTCACTAGAAGTTCAGATGAATAATTGACATGCCGAACAATTGAGATTGCTAGTATTATAATTGTTTAAGCCTTAATTATCATAGTAAAGTGTCAATTTGAGTTAGTTTGGGGAGTAATCGTAGTAACTCAATTAGGTGCCAATTGGACTCGAATCAGGGTTGAATTGGGCCGGATATATGGCCCATTCAGTGACTTGGAGCCATGTCAAGTGGTGGAACCGCTTGAAGCTTGACGTCCTAGGTACTATATAAGTGATGGTACCACCTAGACTGGATAGTGGTACTATAAGTAGTTAATGCTGTCAAGTAGTGGTACCGCAAGAGCCTAGTCTCCGAGGCTCTATCAGGTGGTCGTACTACTCAAACTAATAGTGGTACTACCCAAGCAGGGTTGTTAGGCAGTGGTACCACCCAATAATGGCGGTGGTACCATCAATACCATAGAAACCGAGGTTGAGATATTTTTTTGGCTCTATTTTTTAAGTCATTGGGGCCTATAAATACCCCACTCTTTCCTACATGAAAGAGCATGAAAAGTGAACAAAAATCTAAAGATTTTGAGTTATAAAAGTCTTGAAAAATTGCTAAGTGTCCTCCTCCTCCTTAAGATTTGTGATCATTCTAAGAGAGGTGTGAGGCTTATAAAGGTTATTTCCTAAACCTATGAAAAGGAGAAAGAGTTGTAAGAGGGTAGTTGGTCTTCACCTAATGAAGGAAGTGTAGGAAAATCTAGGAGCGACATCACATGCATAGCGGAAGAACAAAAAAACAAAAATCCCAAATTTCCTAAAGACGTGTTCATCTTTGTGCGAAGATTGATGCACAAAAACACATGAAACTTAAATCCATGTGTGAGATAGTTATGTTTTACCTAGGGAGATCAAATATCCTTAAATCCTTATAGTCTGTAGGAGAGGATGAAGGAGATTAGGCGCCCTCCTCTCTAGCGATGATCCACACAGCAAGGCTATGACGCTCCTCAAATCGCTACCTAAATCTCCACACTTGCTATCTGAGGAGGAGAAGGGGAGAGGAGAATAGGAGGTGGCAACCAAGAAGCCTCTAGCCTATGGGCCTTTTGTTCTCTCTTATTTATAGAGGCCTCCTATCAACTTAACCCTAATGGATCTTACCGTATTGGATATTGGATTTTCATCCAACTACCTAAGCCTCTTAGATTAGTGGATCTCTATCAAATAATCTCTCATTAGCTCTTATTGGATCTCATCCATAGGATCCAATAATTCAGGAACTTATTGGATATCCAATAAGATAGGGGCTCCGGAGGAAATCTCATATACGAACCTCTACTCGTCGCAACGCCTACCATATGTATGTGACCCTCTAGGCCCAATATCGAGCTGGCCATGAGTAATACTTGTTATAACTCCTTCTAGCTAAGTGAATTATTATCTTCATAATAGTTCACTCTACTCATTGACTACGGACGTACTAAGCCACTACACTACAACCCTTAGACGATATAGAGGAATTCAATCCTTTAGACCTATATATCCTCAGTTACTATGTACCTATAGTCTCTCATCAATCTAATAACCTAAAGACTATATACTAGGCATGGTGATGTCAGACCCATACAGTTTCTACTCGAATCTTACTTTAATCAGATTCTCCCGTGGAACTCTTCCTCTCTCAATCTGAACGACCTTGGCTAGGGATTTGTCTGAGTAAAAACATATGAGATATTTCTCTTATGACATCGAGAGTGGATGATCCTATATCGACACTCAACAGCCCTCGTAAGGTTGATTGCCACTCCCGATGACCAATTATGCTAGATCTGGAACTTCCAAACCTATAAGTTCAGTATCAAGAAATGAAGTTCTCATATAGGACATCCTTAGTATCTTAAGTCTAAGGACAAGGTACACTATTGGGATAACGAAATCGTTATTTGACAATGAGGCAACATTATCCATCCAGCATTCTATGAGCGGATCAATCAGTAAACTCATTCTCCAATGAGCACCTGCATTATAGCCCTAGTGTCCCGACACAAGTATCTATGTGACCAACTGTCTCCATTATATAAACGAGTATACAGCAGACTAGTCTATCCAGTTATCTCGATGTTCCTCTCAAGTAACCTATGACTAGGATTATTTACGGTTTGCATTTAAAGGTGAATTGGTCTCATTATCATGATCTTATCACGATCTGATTCCTATTGCATAGATCCATGGATATCATAATATATATATATATATATATATATATATATATATATATATATATATATATATATATATATATATATGTAAAAAGTATTATAAAGTGATAAATTATCTAATAATATAATAAACAAAAACAAAATGCGTATCATGTCACATTACATAGACTCATCGACTATGGACATACTAGGCGACTACGTCGTAGCCCCTAGATAATACAAGGGAATCCAATCCTTTGGACCTATCTATCCTTGGTTACTATGTACCTATAGTTCCACATCCATCTAATATTCCAGATACTCTATTCTGGGCATAGTGATGTCAGACTCATACGTTTCTACTCGAGTCTCGCACTAATTAGATTCTCCCGAAGAACTCTTTCTCTCTCAATCTGAGTGGCTCTGGCTAGAGATTTGTCTAAGTAAGAACACATGGGATATTCATCTCATGACATAGAAAGTGGATGATCCTCTATCTTTTAGGTACGAGTTGGCACTAAGAGAGGGGGGGGGGGGTGAATTAGTACAACGGATAAAATTATGTCAGTTCGGAAAATCTTTCATACGTTGAAAATCGATCTTGGAAGATGTTAACTTAGAAGCATAAGGGAACATAGTGAAAGTAATAAAAGGCAGTTTGCACTTAAAGTAAATTGCTCAAAATAAATGCAATCCATATTTTTATAGTGGTTCGGTCGTCTTGACCTACATCTACTCCACCGATTCCTCTTCCGTCGAGACTACCGGCATCCATTAATGGTCTTCCTTCATTAAGCAAAGACCAACCTCCTTCTTACAACTCTATTCTCCTTTTGCAGGCTCAGGAGAGAACCTTTACACCCCCACTACCTCATCTCTAAACAGAAATCACACTTTAGACAAGAGTAGGAGAACTCTTAAGATTACAACAGAATTTTCTCTTGTTTTCGTTCTCAGTTGTGTGTAAGTTAACCAAGGATGAGAGGGGTATTTATAGGCCTCAAGTTGATTTAAACTTAGAGCCTGAAAAGGTCTCATCTCGGGTTTCCCATGTCCTGGCAGTCCCACCGCCTATGCTGGGTGGTACCATCAATTATAGCACTAACACTGGGCGGTACCATTGCCCAGTCTATTAGTACCACTGCTTAGGAGATAGTTTGGGTGGTACCATTGCCTGACATAGTCTCAAAGACTGTGCCACGACGGTTCTACTTGTTGGGTCATTGTTTAGGCTTTCCACTTAGCCTAACACAGCCCAAACTTAGGCCTAATTGGCCCATAACTAAGTTGGCTCAATTCCAATCTAATTATGTGCTGACTATGAAATTTAAGGCATACACTAAGCTAAATAAGTTCGGTAAGTCTAGGTTTCCTCCGGCGAGCTTTTAGTGATCTTCCGACAAACTTCCGACGATCTCTCGGCAATATTCTAACGGACTCCCAGCAAGCTCTTGGACTTCACGATAATCTTCTTGGTGAGTTTCGATGAGCTTCTTTGGCAAGCTCTTGGACTTCTCAGTCAATTCCGATAGAACTTACGTTAAACATCCGGACTTTTGACGAACTCTCGAACTCCTAACGAAGTCTTATTTTTGACTCCATTACTTCATTTTGCTTTATGCCTTAATCACTATCATAGTTAATCCTACACAAATAAAACCTACTTCGATCTGGACAATTATTACATAGCTTGAATCCTATTGTCTGGTATGTCATTGGTTCATTGACACTTCGTTCGATTCTTCGGCGCATTGTCCTCTCTTGTAGCCTATTGCCTAATCGGCTAGTTGACCATTGCAACTCCAATTTCCTTGGCACAATTTTTGCTCTTCTTGGCACGATGCCCGAACTCATAGCCCGAATCCTTCTGACAATATGTTGATCGATCCTCTAGCTCGACGTAAGTTTTGTAATGTATCATTTTTAGAATATATCAGTTTTAGAATAATGCAAGCTAGCAAGATAGCAATGTATCATTTTTAGAATGTGCTAGCAAATTTTAAGTTTTGTAAGTTTGTAAATTTTGCTAGATGTACAAGTTAGTATATTAGCTTTTCTTTATGATGTTCAAACTAGTAAGTTTTTCACACATGAAAGTTGTAAAAAATTTTACATCTTGAGCTAGCAATTTTTCTCCCCCTTTGTCATTGTCAAAAAGAAGGGAAGAATACCATGTTGTAATTCTTTTTTCCTTTACATCAATTTTCAAATCATGACAAAGATAAAGTATCAATCTTATTTCAATATGTTTGTGCATCATTATAGTTTCAAATTAAAACATGCACAATTTCATATCATACTTACTTTATATATGATACTAAAAATAACTCATCACTATGGACATATCATACATGATACTCAAGCATTCATGATACATCATTTTAGCAGCAATTCATAGTATTGCATACATCATTCCAAATCATAAATTCAAATCATGATGGTATCAAAATGTCAAATTACATTACATCCTATCATGTATGATCAAAACTATAATTTCATTTCATCACATGAAGAATATTAAAAAGAATTAATTAGGTGATGAGATATATACTAAATGAATACAAGAGAGTATCATAAATAAATCATAGCATGAAAGATATGATAATGTGAATACCAAAAGACATGATTCATATAGTAAATTTTCTCTTTAAATACAAAGAAAAAATCATAGGAGTACAAAGAAGAGATCTTGATTAAGAAAAAAAATCTCAAGTAATTCCAAGAAATCAAGATCATGATTTGAATAAAACTCATTTAAATTCAAATCATCAAATCATCAAAATCCAAGAGATTCATAAAATTGATACAAATAGATTCATCAATATCCCTTTTTGAAAACTCGATAAAGTAGAGAAAAAGAAATTTTTCAAAGAGAAAGCTTTCCTCTTTTTAATGTTTCAATTCATATGATTGATTTCAACAAATCTCTTCTTTTATAAATAGCAAAAAAAACATAGGAGATCAAATTATATAATATCTTGATTCAGCATAAGAAATTTGAAGTTATAAATCTCAAAAAATCAAGATAAAGCTCATTCAAATTCAAATCGTCAAATCAAAATCATTTTCAAGGGATTCATAAAAAAAATAGATAGATTCATTAATCTCTCCTTGAAAACTCAATAAGATAGGGAATGAGAAGTTTTCAAGAAAAATATATTTCCTTTTTATTTCATACAAGCATGCCTTTGTCAAAATATGCATCATGTTTAAAACCGAAAAAGCAACTTTTATTACGATAAAGATTGATAAGCTATAAATTACAAGAATCATCATGTATAATTTCGAAACATAAACTTATTAAACATGATGTCAAACCTCTTAACATTTTTATTAAGACATCAAGCATGGTTTCATTGGACAGAAAGCATTTTCAATCAAAATCGAAAATCATCAAGATACATATTATTTCTTCTTAAAAACATATATAGGATTAATCATCATTTTATTCCTTTATCATAAAACAAGTAATTTTCATGATCATTTTTTTCATAATAAAAAGAAACATGATATAACCTTTTTGTATTTTATATAATTTTTTTTATTTACTAACTAATTTAAAAAATAACTCATGAAAAACCATCAAGTAATTTCAAAATAAGGCAATAGGGTTTTAGTTACCTTGTCATCGAAAACCATTAAGGCATAGTTTGTCATCTCGCTTTTATTGGTTTATTCCTCATCTTCAGAGGTACTCGTTTCGTCCCAAAGTACTTTCTTCTACTTACGTTCATAGCAAGTCGTTGCATTCTTATTAAGTTTCCTTTTAATTTTTTATTTTTGTTTTAAAAACTTTTTAATCTTTATTGTGAGAAGTTTAAGTTCACCATCACTTGAGCTTTCGATCGAGTGGTCTTCTTTTATTTTAAGTGTAAAATCCTTCCTATTCTTAGGAAGGTTGTTTACAAGTTCATCATGTGCCACATTGGTCATTTCGTAGGTCATCAAAGACCCGATAAGTTCTTCGATCAAAATAATGTTCAAATCCCTAGCCTCTTGAATGACAGTTACTTTAGAGTTCCAATTTTTTAAAAGAGATCATAAAACTTTATTAATAAGTTTAAAATTTAAAAAATATTTGCCAAGTGCTTTTAGACTATTGACGACATCCGTAAAACGGATGTACATGTCTCCAATAGTCTCACCTAGCTTCATTCAAAAAAGTTCAAAATCATGCATCAAAAGATTTATCTTAGAATCTTTTACTCTACTAGTACCTTTGTGTGTGATTTCAAGAGTGTGCCAAATATCGAAAGTCATTTCTCACATAGAAATTTAATTAAATTTATTTTTGTCTAAGGCGCAAAATAGAGTATTCACAACTCTAGTATTTAAAGAAAAAATTTTCTTCTCCGAATCATTCCATTTATTCATTGGAGTAGAAGACTTTTAAAATCCGTTTTTAATGATATTTCATAAGTTTAAATCCATAGAAAGCAAGAAATCTCTCATTCGAGTTTTCCTATAAGTGTAGTCCATCTCATTGAACATAGGAGGATGAATGATTGAAAAACCCTCTTGAAATATAAAAAGAGTCATTTCTCTTAGGTGTTAAACCAAATGAGAAATAACGTGACTTTAATACCAATTATTAGATATGAGTCAACACTAAGAGAATCTTAGTGTAGCGAATAAAATTATGTCGGTTTAGAAAATCTTTCACACATTAAAAACTGATCTCGGAAGATGTTAACGTGGAAGCGTAAGGGAGCATAGTGAAAGCAATAAGAAGGTATTTGCAGTTAAAGTAAATTGCTCAAAAGAAATGCAAACCAGATTTTTATAGTAGTTCGATCGTCATGACCTACGTCCACTCCACCGATTCCTCTTTCGTCGAGTCCACCAGCATCCACTAGCGGTATTCCTTCAATAGGAGAAGACCATCCTCCTTCTTATAACTTTATTATCCTTTTGCAGGCTTAGGAGAGAACCTTTACACCCCCACTACCTCCTCTCTAAATAGAAATCAAACTTTAGACTACAGGAGAACTCTCATGATTACAATATAATTTTTCTTTGTTTTTGTTCTCAGTTGTGTGTAAGTTAACCAGGGATGAGAAGGGTATTTATAAGCCTTAAGTTGATTTAAACTTGGAACCTAAAAAGGTCTCATCTTAGGTTTCCCGGGTCTTGGCGGTACCATCGTCTATGCTAAGCAGTACCATTGCCTACACCACTGACACTGGGCGGTATCACCACCTAGTATAGTGGTACCATCGCTTGGGAGACTGTGTATGGGTGGTACCACCGCTTGACATAGTCTCAAAAATTGTGCTATGACGATTCCACCTGTTGGGTCACTGTTTGGGCCTTCCACTTATCCCAACACAGCCAAAACTTGGCCCCAATTGGCCTAAAACTGAGTTGTCCTAATTCAAACCCAATTATATACTAACTACAAAATTTAAGACATACACTAAGTTAAATAAGTCCGATTAGTCTAGGTTTCTTCTAGCGAGCTTTCGACGATCTTCCGACGAACTTCCGACAATCTCTCAACAATGTTCCAACGGACTCCAAGCAAGCTCCTGGACTTCATGATGATCTTCTTGGTGAGTTCCAATGAGCTTCTCTGGCAAGCTCTTAAACTTCTCAATCAATTCGACATAACTTCCGCTGAACGTCCGGACTTCCGACGAACTCTCGAACTCCCAACGAAGTCTCATTCTTGACTCTAGGACTTCATTTTGCTTTATGCCTTGATCACTATCATAGGTAATCCTGCACAAATAAAACCTACTTCGATCTAGACAATTATTACAAAGCTTGAATCATGTTGTCTGGTATGTCATTGGTTCATCGACGCTTCATCCAATTCTTCGACGAATCGTCCTCTCTTGTAGTCTATTCCCCAATCAGCCAGTTGACCTCTGCAACTTTGATTTCCTTGGCATAATTTCCAGTCTTCTTAGCCCGATGCCCGAACTCATGGCCCGAATCCTTTTGTCAATAAATCGACCAATCCTCCGACTCGACGTCCAATCTTTTGACATGTTCCACTCCGGCCCAACATAATTCTTCCTACTTTTAATTGTCTCTCCCTCATCGAAGCTTCCTACCTAACTCAAAAGGTAGATTAAATTATAAATACTCTCAATTGGTTTCATCATCAAAATTCAAGATTCAACACTATCAACACTCAATAACCCTCGTAAGGTTGATTGCCACTCCCGATAACCGGTTGTGCTAGATCTGAAACTTTCAAACCTTTAAGTCTAGAATCATAGAGTGTAGTACTCATATAAGATATCCTTGGTATCTTAAATCTAAGGACTAGGTACACCATTGTTAGAACCCTAGCGGATTCTAAGCTTCGGATTGATCTCTTTAGGGGATCGGCCTCCTTAGAACTCTATAGGGATTCTTCCTCCAAGTTGCTATTCAAAGGCTACTAAAAAGATTCATCTATTACTTGTGAAAGGAGGATAAATATATAACTATTTAGTTTCTATACCTCAACTCCTAATAGGACTCATACTCAAGACTTCTACTTCTAACCAACTCCTAATAAGACTCATACTCTAAGAAGCAACCTCCCAACTAACCCATAACCTAGCCAGCCTCTTCACCTCTTTAGTTTGGGGTTGGCTAGGTTGGTTTTACATTAATGCCCCTTTCAATAAAATTCAATTAGGACTCTCCTAGCTAGAGTCTTAATAGATCCGCCCTCTTCAAATCAACCTTGTCTTCGAGGTTGATGATCCATAAATTCTAGGAATTTGATCTTCAAGTTATCATAGTTCTCCCAAGTGGCATCTTCTGCTAGGAGGTTCACCCACTGTATTAGCACTTCAATAGTGGGTCATTGTCATCGAGTCATGATCCGTCGATCAATAATGGTACTCAGTTGGGTCTAGAGTTCTCCTTGGGTAGTCATATTTGGTAGATGGCTTTAGGTTGTCATGTTTTGTCTCAGCTTAATCTTTAAACATGACACATGGAAGACTAGATGGATTCGGGAGCTGGCAGGTAAGTCCAATCTGTATGCTACTACTTTGATGCACTTTAAAATTTGGTAGGGTCTATAGAATTGTGGTGAAAGCTTCATAGATTCTCTAGTCTAGATTGATATTTGCTTGTATGGCTGGAGCCGTAGGAAGACCCAATCTCCAACTGAAAATTCTCTTTTGCATTTAATTTGATCATATTATTGTTTCATCCTTGCTTGAGCTTTACTTTCTGATGAGGGAAGCCCTTCAATGAAGTCCAATGATATATCAATTTGTATTGAGTCTGAGATGGGTAAGGGTTGCAGCTTTCCGGAACTTGCCACCGTCTCGCCTTTATGTCATTGACATACATCACATTGTGTCACAAATTTAGCAATAATGGTTTTCATCCCTACCCAATAAAAATTTTGCTTAATTCTCTTATAAGTTCTAAGGAACCTGGAGTGCCCGGCCACAGGTGTGGAATGTATCTTTTGAAGGATGGTCTTTATGCTAGTAGAATTTGGCATAAGAGTAATGCGTCCCTTATAGCACAATTCTTTTGAGTCCCATCTATAATGAGCCATGGAGTCTAGTGCTTCTTCCAATTATTTTATGATCTTACTGGTCGTTGGATCTTCCTACCATTCCCTCTTAATATCTTCAAGGAAGTCATTGGTCGGAAATGAAACGACAAAAAATTTAGCTTGCTTGGGTGGCTGTGAAAGCGCGTATACAACAACATTCTCTTTCCCCTTTTTTTAGATTATTTCGTAATCATATCGAAGAAGATTTGTTATCCATTTTTGCTATTTGGGGGAAGAAATCTTTTACTCCAAGAAATATTTTAGGCTTTTATGGTCGGTCTTGATTTGAAAGCATCGCTTGATCAAGTACGGTCTCTATTTGGTTACCGCATGCACAATTGCGAGCATCTCCTTATCGTAAATAGGCATCTTGAGATGGGAAGGAGATAATGTCTTACTGGTATAAGTGAGGGGGCAGCCATCTTGCATTAGTATAGCACCAATTCTGACTCTGGAGGTATCGGCTTCAATAACAAAAGTCTTGCCGAAGTCAGGTAGCGCTAGTATGGGCATTTTTGTCATTACCACTTTAAGTTCGTCAAAGGCGGTGGTGGCTTTGTCTAACCATTGGAAAGCATCTTTTTTTGAACAAGGAAGTAAGGGGTGCATTGATCTTTCTATAGTTTTTCACGAACTTGCGGTAGTAGCCAATTAAACTAAGAAAGCGTTGTAGCGATTTTATGTTCCTCGGGGTCAACTAGTTCTACATTGCTTCAATTTTGGAGGGGTCCACCACCATACTTTCCTCTGATATAATATGCCCAAGATATTTCACATTCTATTGAAGAAAGCTATAGTTCCATTTTTTGACAAAAAGAACATATTCTCGCAAAATCATCAAAATAATTCGTAAGTACTGAAAATGACTTTCAAGAGAAGGGCTATAAATAAGGATATCGTCGAAGAAAACTAGCACAAAATTATGAAGATAATTTTGGAAAATATCATTCATAAGGCTCTAGAAGTTGGAGGGAGTATTGGTGAGACCAAAGAGCATTACCAAAAATTCACAGTGGTCATTGTGTGTTCGAAAGGATGTTTTCGGTAAGTCTTCTTCGCACACTCGTATTTGATGATACCCGAATCAAAGGTCTAGCTTTGTGAAGACTCATGCTCCCTTTAATTCATTAAGCAATTCATCTACCACTGCAATATGGTATTTGTCATTGATGGTTATGCCGTTGAGAGCTCGGTAATCAATGTACATTCACCATGTTCCGCCCTTCTTTCATATGAGGAGCACCGGTGAAGAGTAGGGGTACAACTTGGCCAAATAACTCCTATTTCAAGCATTTCTTTTATAATCCTTTCTATTTCATCCTTCTAGAGATGTGGATACTGATATAACCGAGTATTTGTTGGAGGTTTGCCTGGAAGAATTAGTATACAATGATCATGCCGACGGGTAGTAGGTAGGTTGCACGGTTCATCAAATATATTTGAAAATTCAGAAAGCAAATGAAGTAGATTTGGATATTTGAATTCTGTTGGCTCTCCCTTAGTTTGCTGCTCAAGTTATACCAAAAAGCCACTGCATGCTTTGTGCAAAAACTTCTCCATTTGTTATGTGCAAATCGTCGTTACGTTGCCCCCACATTTCCCATGCAGTATCACCTGTTTCCCCTTACTATAAAATTTTATAATTAGTTTCATAAAATTCTAAGAAATATCACCTAATGTTGTCAGCCATTTAATGCTAAGCATGGCCTCATAATCATCAAGAGGGAGGAGGAAGAAATCTGCAATTATCTCTTGATCCTGCAGCAATAATTTCACCCGCGGGCACCTATGATCACACTTCAAAATTCGTCCGTCGGCAGCCTTAACATTAAACTTGCTGCAATTCTCCATAGGTAAGTCCATCTAGACAGCAACCTTGCTATTCATAAAATTATTAGTACTCCTTGTGTCAATAAGAATAGTGATAGGTTGTTGCTTCAGAAGTCCTCCCACTTTCATCATTTGCGGGTTCGCGTAACCGGCCAGGGCATGCATCCTAATATCGACCAGTTGTTGTTCTTCATTCGTGACCTCTTCCTCATGCTCCTAGACCTCCTCCTCCATCTCTTGAAGAGGTTCAATCAGTAGGAGGCGACCCCTTTTGCAGCTATGATTGCGGTTCTATTGCTCGTCATAATGCCAACAAAGATCCTTTGCTGATCGGTCATGTAGTTCTTCTCTTGTCAATTTTTTTGGCAGCGAAGGATGGCTAGGAGCAGAAGGAGGTTTATATGCCATGGGCCTATAAGAGGTTCTCATCCATCGAGCATCTTGGTTGAGCCATTCTTCTTGTATTCGGGAGAAAGAAATCGTAGTTGTCACGGTACAGGACTGCCATGCCTTAACCTCCCCTTTTATCTCTCGCTTGAGTCCTTTGATCAATGTTCCTAACAATTGATAGTCAGTCCAATCATGAGCAAGGTAGGATAGCTTCTTAAAACTGGTTTGGTACTCTTGAATCGTAGAGGTTTGTCTAATCTTTGCGAGTTGGCCATTGATATTTTTATACCTTGTAGATTCGAAATGATTCAACAGTTTTTAAATTGATTCCATGTTAGAGCCCGATGATTGTATTCTAGCTAGTTATACCATTGAATCGAATCTCCTTCAAGGTGGATGATAGCAATATCCACCATAGCATCATCCGAAGTTCGGTAGTAGCTAAAGTAACATTTGGCGCACGAAATCTATCCCGCCGGGTCTCCTTCTTCCCATCGTGGGAAGTCCACCCTCATGCATGGCTGAAGTATGTCTGAGGGCTGTCTCTCCTTCTCTGGAAGCCTCTCTAAACTCTCTTTTTGCTGAAATTTGGTTGGACTTAGCGAATGTCCAATTCTGAATTCTGCAAACAAAGTGCGCAATTTATCCTCCAAGCATGATTCAAGCCGCGATTCAATCCGAGATTCCCATGCTTCAAATTTGGCATCAATTGGATCTTGAGAACCCATAGCATATGCCTGTAGATCATAGATGTCCTTGTCTTTTTTCTGTTGATGGGTTAATGGCATGGGGTGGTGGAAGGTTCAGAAAAATTGAGCATCAAAGAAAGGTACTATAGTAGAGTTTTACGTCTAAAGTATAGCAAGATGGATGTAAAAGGTTAGTGGTTTATAATGAGAATTTTTTGATAAAGCCAAAGGAAAATATGCTATTAGGAAGTGTCAAAGCTGTCATAAAAATTTTGTAGAGATTTGGACAAAAAAAAATGCAGTAGCAAGATTAAACAAGCTATACTATGCGATTGGAATTCTATAGTGCATCTAGCAGTTTAGACGTAAAAGATTAGTAGTTTATATTGTGAATTTTTTGACAAAACCAAAGAAAAATATGCTATTTGGAAGTGTCAAAGTTGTCATAAAAATTTCTTAGAGATTTGGATAAAAAAAAATACAGTAGCAAGATCAAAAAACTGCGCTATGCAGTTGGAATTCTATAGTGCATCTTTCATCGAAGAGATAAAAACTTTGCGATGAAAAGTTTATGCAGCAAAATAGGAACAATTTTTTTGGATTTTTGAATAAGGATAACTAAATTGTAGTAGCATTAAGGTAACAAACTAGAACCTGTTGCAATTCATGGAGAGATCAAAGAATAATCTACGATGGTGGAGATGACGGCGAAATTCGGCGATAATCATTTAAGCAATTATGGGAATTGCTTTGGACGGCTTTGAATGGCTATGGAAGAGCAGCGAGACACCATGAACACTGCTCTGATACTAAGTATTAGAACCCTAGCGAATTCTAAGCTTGGGGTTGATTTCTTTAAGGGATTGGCCTCCTTAGAACTCTAAAGGGGTTCCTTCCTCCAAGTTGCTGCTCAACGGCTGTTAAAAAGATTCATTTATTTCTTATGAAAAGAGGATGAATATTTGACTATTTATAGGGCTTCTAAATCCCAACTCCAATAGGACTCCCACTCAAGACTCCTACTTCTAACCAACTCCTAATAAGACTTCTACTCTAAGAAGTAACCTCCCAACTAACCTTAACCCTAGCCGGCCTCTTCACCTTTTTAATAGGTGTCGGCTAGGTAGGTTTTACATGAAAGTCCATTTCAAGAAAATTCAATTAGGACTCTCCTAGCTAGAGTCCTAACAACCATTAGGACAACGGAATCATTGTCTAACAATGAGGTATCATTATCAATCCAGCATTCCATGAGTGGATCAATCAGTAAACTCATTCTCCAATGAGCACCTGCATAGTAGCCCTAGTATCCCCATATGAGCAGCTATGAGACTAGCTACCTCCATCATATGAATAGGTATACAGCACACTAGTCTATCCGATTATCTCGATGTCACACTCGAGTAACTTGTGACCAAGATTATTTAGGGTCTGTATTTAAAGGTTAATTTGTCTCAATATCATGATCTCATCATGATTTGATTCTTATTGCATAGATCCATAGACATCACAATATATATATTTATATATATATATATGTATGTATATATGTATATATGTATGTATATATGTATATATGTATGTATATATGTATATATGTATGTATATATGTATATATGTATGTATGTATGTATATATGTATGTATATATGTATGTATATATGTATATATGTATGTATATATGTATATATGTATGTATATATGTATATATGTATGTATATATGTATATATATTTATGTATATATGTATATATATACATATATATGTATATATGTATATATGTATATATATATGTATATATATACATGTATATATGTACATGTATACATATATGTATACATGTATACATGTATACATGTATGAATACATGTATACATGTATGCATACATGTATACATACATGTATTCATATATGTAAACATATATATATATATGTATACATATATATATATACATATATATATATATATGTAAAAAGTAATATAAAGTGATAAATACCAAATAATATAATAAGCAAAAACAGAATTCGTATCATGCCACATGTGTCATCACTCATGTGATTGGCTTATAAGGTACTTATGACTAGCAATCTTTTACTTGACCTAAATCCAATCACTTATGTGTTTGATCCCCATCAGACTCATGTGATGCTCAAAGACAATATGAGACAATAGTTTTGTTAGTAGACGTGTGATATTATATTCGGATGAAACTCTTTCCACTACTACATCTCCTTGGGCCACGATCTTTCTAATAAGCTGGATCTTCCTCAGAACACTTTTGATGAGACTCAAGTTCCGTAATTTGAGCAATTGCCCCGTAGTTGTCGTTATATAAGGGAATCAGCTCCTCGCTATCTGAAATATCTCCCAAATCTGAGATGAACTTCTTCATCCATACTCCCTCCTTCTCTATCTCTATTGTGGCAATGTGTTAGGATCAAGTCGACACTAAGAAGGGGGGGTGGGTGAATTAGTGCAGTGGATACAAATGTCAGTTTAAAAAATATTTGTATGATAAAACCAATCTAGGAAGATAGCTTGAAAGCATATTTATTCATAAGGGTAGTAAAAGCCAAGTAAGGAGGAAGTGAAGCAATTGCAAAGTAAGTCAATGACAATAATAGAAATGCAAACCAGATTTTATAGTGGTTCGATCATTGTGACCTACATCCACTCCCGATTCCTCTTTCGTCAAGGCCACTGGTATCCACTAACGATCTTCCTTCAATGGATGAAGATCAACTACCCTTATAACTTGATTCTCCTTTTGACAGGTTCAGGAGAGAACCTTTATAACCCCCCTTCACTCCTCTCTTAAACAAGCCTAACACTTAAAAGTTTTAAGAGGAGTTTACACAAGATTACAATAGCATTTTCTTTTCTTTTTGCTCTCAGTTGTGTGTGTATTAATCAGGGATGAGAGGGGTATTTATAGGCCTCAAGTGGATTCAAACTTGTAGCCTAAAAAGATCTAATCCCAAGTATCCTTGGTCCTAGTGGTACCACCGCCTGTGCTAGGCAGTATCACTGCCTATAGCACTGACACTAGGTAGTACCACCACCCAGTCTGGCGGTACCCATGCCTAGTCTAGTAGTGCCATCGCTTGATATTCTCTCAGAGACTTTGTTTGGGTGGTACCACCGCCTAACATAATCTTGGAGATTGTGCCACGACGGTGCACCTTTTGGGTAATTGTTTGGGCTCTGCCACTAGGCGATAGCACCGCCTAATATTCTCTCAGAGACTATGTCTAGGCGGTACCATCGCCTGACATAGTCTCGGAGATTGTGACATGACGGTGCCACTTGTTGAGTCACTATTTAGGCCTTCCACTTGGCCCAACACAATCTAATATTGGGCCTAGTTGAACCCTTAATTGAGTTGGCCCAATTCTAACCTAATTATGTGCTAACTACAAATTTTAAGGAATACACCAAGCAAATGAATCTAATTAGTCTATGTTTCTTCCGACGAGCTTCCAGTGATCATCCGTCAAACTTCCGACGATCTCTCAACAATATTCCAGTAGTCTTTCGATAAGCTCCTAGACTTCATGATGATCTTCATGGCAAGTTCAAACGAGCTTCTTTCGCAAGCTCTTAAACTTCTTGGTCAATTTCGGCAGAACTTCCAATGAACGTCTAACTAACTCTCAAACTCCCAACGAAATCTTATTCTTGACTTCGGGACATCATTTTGCTTTATGCCTTAATTGCTATCATAGTTAATCATGTACACTTAAAGCCTACTTCAATCTAGACAATTATTACCATGCTAATCAAATATTGTTTGGCATGTCATTGGTTCATCGATGCCTTATCCGATTCTTTGGCACATCATTCTCTCTTGTGGCTTATTGCTTAATCGGCCAGTTGACCTCCGCAACTCCTATTTTCTTAGCATAATTTTTACTATTTTTGGCCCGATGCCCGAACCCATGGCCCAAGGCCTTCTGTCGATACATCGACCGATCCTCAGGCTCGACATCCAATCTTTTGACATATTCGACTCAAGCCTAACATGATTCTTTCTACTTTAATTGTCTCTCCCTAGTTGAAGCTTCCTATGTCACTCAAAACATAGATCAAATCATAAACACTATAATTGGTTTCATCATCAAAATCTTAGATTCAATAATCTCCCCCTTTTTTATGATGACAACCAATTGATGACGGAGTTAACCTTAACTCCCCTTATCAATATGCTATATTGATAGAACATTGAATTCAAGTTGAATTTAAGTCAAAGCAATATTTCATCATGTATATGTGCAACATAAAATCATGCATAATCAAATTTTTAATACATCATTCCATGCATGATCATCATTATAACTTCACCACCTTTGTTATCAACCATTGTTTAGCTTAGTGTATGACTTACCAGACAATTCTCATGATCGACAATGAGGTAAACAACTCAAACGAAACTCCTTTACTTTATTTTGAAATTACTTGATGCTTTTTCATGAGTTGTTTTTAAATTAGTTAGAAAAAACAACTCATTAAAAAGCATTAAGTAATTTTAAAATAAAGCAAAGGATTTTCGTTTGAGTTGTTTACCTCATTGTCGAGGGTCACCAAAGCGAAGTTTGTTGTTTCATCTTCATCAGTTTGCTCCTCTTCTTTGGATGCACTAGTTTCATCCCAAGTCACTTTGAGTGCTGTCTTCTTAGTGTATTCTATATAATTTTCTTTTACTAAATAATTAAAAAATAACTCATGAAAAAGCATCAAGTAATTTTAAAATAAATTAAAGGAGTTTCGTTTGAGTTATTTACCTCATTGTCGAGAGTTACCAAAGCGTGTTTGTTTGTAAGGGTAGCGAAAGCCAAGTAAGGAGGAAGTGAAGCAATTACAAAGTAAATGACAATAATAGAAATGCATCTAGATTTTATAGTGGTTCGATCTTCATGACCTACATCCACTCTCAATTCCTCTTCTGTCGAGGCCACTGGTATCCACTAATGATCTTCCTTCAATGGGCAAAGATCAACTACCTTTACAATTTGATTCTCCTTTTAACAGGTCGGGAGAGAACCTTTACAACCCCCCTTCACTCCTCTCTTAAACAAGCCTAACACTTTAGAGTTTTGAGAGGAGTTCACACAAGATTACAACAAGGTTTTCTTTTCTTTTTGCTCTTAGTTGTGTGTGTGTGTTAACTAGGGATGAGAGGGGTATTTATAGGCCTTGAGTGGATTCAAACTTAGAACCTAAAAAGATCTCATCCCGGGTTTCCCAGGTCCTAGTGGTACCACCGCCCAAATTGGGCAGTACCACAGCCTGACAAAGTCTCGAAGATTGTGCCACCGATGGTTCTACCTATTGAGTCATTGTTTAGGCCTTTCACTTAGCCCAACACAGCACATACTTGGGCCCAATTGACCCATAATTAGGTTACCTTAATTCCAACCCAATTATGTGCTAACTACGAATTTTCAAGCATACACTAAACTAAATAAGTCTGGTAAGTCTAGGTTTCTTCCGGCAAGCTTCCACCGATCTTCCGACGAATTTTTGACCATCTCTCGAATTTCCTTAGCGCTAAGCTTTTTCATCAACCAATGACAAGTCAACGATGATCATTATAACTTCTCACCCTTGGTTATCAAGTAATTTTTTTTACTAACATTTTAAGGCATTCACTAAGCTAAATAAGTCCGGTGAGTTTAGGTTTCTTCCGACGAGCTTTCGGTGATCTTCCGGTAAACTTCTAACCATCTCTCGGTAATGTTCTAGTGGACTCCCGGCAAGATCCTGGACTTCACGATGATCTTCGTGGTGAGTTTCGATGAGCTTCTTTGGCAAGCTCCTGGACTTCTCAGTCAATTTCGATAGAACTTCTAACGAACATACGGACATCCGATAAACTCTTGAACTCCCAACTATTGAATCTCGAATTTTAATAATGAAACCAATTGATAGTGTTTATCTAATCTGCGTTTTGAGTGACGCAGGAAGCTTCGATCAGGAAGAGATAATTAAAAGCAAGAAGAATTATGCTGGGCCAGAGTGGAACATGTCAAAAGATTAGACGTCGAGCCGAAGGATCAGTCGACGTATCGGTAGAAGGCTTCGGGCCATGAGTTCAGGCATTAGGCCAAGAAGAGTGGAAATTGCACCAAGGAAATCATAGTTATGGAGGTCAACTGGTCGATTGAGCAATAGGCCGCAAGAGAGGACAATGCATCGAAGAATCGAATGAAGCACGATGTACCAATGACATTGCAAACAACATGATTCAAACTTTGTAATAATTGTCTGGATCGAAGTTGGTTTTATTTGTGCAAGATTAACTACAATAGTGATCAAGGCATAAAGCAAAATGAAGTCCTAGAGTCAAGAATGAGACTTTGTTGGGAGTTCAATAGTTCGTCGGAAGTCCGGTTATTCGTCGAAAGTTCTATCAGAATTGACCAAGAAGTCTAGGAGCTTGCTAGAGAAGCTCAGTAGAACTCACCAAGATGGTCGTTGTGAAGTCCAGGAGCTTGCCGGGAGTCTCTTCGAACATTATCGAGAGATCATCGGAAGTTCACCGGAAGATTGCTGGAAGCTCATCGGAAACCTAGACTTACGAACTTATTTGGTTTAGTAAATGTCTTAAAATTTATAGTAAGCACATAATTTGGTTGGAATTGGGCTAACTCAATTAGTGGACAATTGGGCTAAGTTTGGGCTGTGTTGGGCCAAGTGAAATGGCCCAAATAGTGACCCAACAAGTGGAACCGACGTGGCACAGTCTCCGAGATTATGTCAGGCGGTGGTACCACCAGTTTGGGTGGTGGTACCACCTAGACTCAGTCTCCGAGATTGTCAAGCAGTGGTACTGCTAATCTGGGTAATGGTACCGCCTAGTGTCAGGCTATAGGCGGTGGTATCACGTGTACCCCAAAATTTTGAGGATTTAAATTTTGGCTCCAAGTTTTGAAGCCATTTGGGGTCTATGAATTCCCTAGCTATTCCTAAATAGAGTAGTAAGAAAGGTGATAAAAAAACTCTATGTTTCTAAAGTTGAAAACCATTATAAAGTGTAGAGTCCCTCCTCCTAAAGTTTAACGACCATTCTAAGGGAGAGTGTGAGAAAAGCTTTGTAAAAAGGGGTTGTAATGGTTCTCTCCTGAACCTGTCAAAAGGAGAATCGAGTTGTAAGGGTAGTTGATCTTCTCTTATTAAAGGACGATCATTAGTGGATTCCAGTGGCCTCGACGGAAGAGGAATCGATGGAGTGGATGTAGGTCATGATGACCAAACCGCTATAAAAATCTGGTTTGCATTTATATCTTGCTATTTACCTTTATTATAAACAAAATTCTTACTTTCACCATACTTCAGCATGATTTCAAGTTAAGCATTTACAAGATCAGATTTTATTGTATGAAGTTTTTCAAACCGATATTTTTATCCACTGCACTAATTCACAACTCCTCTTAGTATCGACTTGTTCCTAACAATTAGTATCAGAGTTACGTTATTTCTCATTTGGTTTAATACCCAAGAGAAATGACACTTTTCGAATTTCAAGAGGGTTTTTCAATCATTTGTCCTCCTATGTTCAATGGGATGGACTACACTTATTGAAAAATTTGAATGAGAGTTTTCATGCTTTCTATAGATTTAAACTTATGGAATATCATTGAAAACGGATTTCAATAGTCTTCTACTCTAATGAATGAATGGAATGATTTGGAGAAAAAAACTTTTTCTTTAAATGCTAAAGCTATGAATGCTCTATTTTGTGCCTTAGACAAAAATAAATTCAATCGAATTTCTATGTGCGAAATGACTTTTGATATTTGGCACACTCTTGAAATCATAGACGAAGGCACTAGTAGAGTAAAAGATTTTAAAATAAATCTTTTTATGCATGATTTTAAACTTTTTCGAATGAAACCAAGCGAGACTATTGGAAACATGTACCCATTTTACGGATGTCATCAATAGCTTAAAAGTACTTGGCAAATACTTTTCAAATTTTGAACTTGTTACTAAAGTTTTACATTCTCTTTCTAAAAAAATGAGACTCTAAAGTAATAGCCATTCAAGAGGCCAAGCATTTGAATACTTTTTCGATCGAAGAACTTATCGGGTATTTGATGACCTATGAAATGACTTACATGGCACTTGAACTTGAGAACAACCTTTCAAAGAACTGGAAGAATTTGACACTTAGAACAAATAAAGACTACTCGAGCGAAAGCTCAAGTGATAATGAACTCGAAGTTCTCACTATAAAATTAAAAAGTTTCATTAAACTGCCTGTACCTCAAAATTTTAGGGATTTGAATTTTGGCTCCAAGTTTTGAAGTCATTTGGGGTCTATAAATACCCCAGCTATTCCAGCATAGAGTAGTAAGAAAGGTGATAAAAAACTTTGTGTTTCTAAAGTTGAAAACCCTTGTAAAGTGTATAGTCCATCATCCTAAAGTTTATAGACCATTCTAAGGGAGAGTGTGAGGGAAGCTTTGTAAAAAGGGGTTGTAATAGTTCTCTCCTAAACCTATCAAAAGGAGAATCGAGTTGTAAGGGTAGTTGTGGAGAATCGAGTTATAAGGGTAGTTGTGGTCTCGCCAAACTAGGCGGTGGTACTGCCCAATGCAGTGTTAGTGTCAAACTGACACTGGCGATGGTACCGCTCGTGCTTGAGAAACCCAAGATAAGATGTTTTTAGGCTCCAAGTTTGAATCAACTTGAAGCCTATAAATACCCCTCTCATCCCTGGTTAAAAGACACATGCACAGAGAGTTTAAAAGTGAAGAAACGATGCCACAATCTCTTTAGAAATTCCCTCCTCCACTCTAAGTTTAGAATTCTATAAGAGAGTAGTGAGTGCTTGTAAGGGTTGTCTCCTAAACCCAGGAAAAGGAGAAGAGGGGTGTAAAAGGTGGTTGGTCTTCGCCTATTGAAGGAAGACCAATAGTGGATGCCGGTGGCCTCAATAGAAGAGGAATCAGCGAAGTGGATGTAGGTCACGATGACCGAACCACTCTAAAATCTGGTTTGCATTTTATTTGTGTAATTTACTTTAACTGCAAACCTCCTTACTTGCTCTTTACATCCACTACTCTTTTACGAATATGCTTTCAAGTTAACATCTTTACAAAACCGGTTTTATTGCAACAGCGTTTTTGAAGACGTAATTTTTATCGCTGCACTAATTCATCCCCCCTCTTAGTGTCGACCCCATTCTTAACAAGTTGATCTTCGTCCATTAATGAAATATCATTAGTGGATGCCAGTGGCCTCGATGAAAGAGGAATCGATGGAATGGATGTAGGTCACGACGACCGAACCACTTTAAAAATCTAGTTGCCATTTATCTCTTGCTATTTACCTTTATTGCAAATAGAATTCTAACTTTCACTACACTTCTGCATGCTTTCAAGTTAAGCATTTCTAAGATAGGATTTTATCATATGAAGTTTTTCAAACCGACATTTTTATCCGCTACACTAATTCACAAACCCCCCCCCTCTCTTAGTGCCGACTTGTTCCTAACACCAACAAAATCTTGTTCTTAACTTCAAAACTTCATTTTTCCTTATGCCTTGATTGTTATCATAGTTAATCCTGCACACTTAAAACCTACTTCGATCTAGACAATTACTACAAGGCTTAAATCAAATGTTGTCCGGCATGTCATTGGTTCATCGACACTTCGTCTGATTCTTCAGTGCATCGTCCTCTCTTACGGCCTATTGCCCAATCGGCCTATTGACCTCAGCAATTCCTATTTTCTTAGTGCAATTTCTGCTCTTCTTGGCCTGATGCCTAAACCCATGGCCCAAAGTCTTCTACCGATACGTCGACCGATCCTACGACACGACATCTAATTTTTTGACATATTTTTCTCCGACCCAACATGATTCTTCCTACTTTAATTATCTCTCCTTGATTGAAGCTTCCTACATCACTCAAAATGTAGATCAAATCATAAACACTATCAATTAGTTTTATTATCAAAATCCAAGATTCAATAATTTTTCCCTTTTTGAAGATGACAACCAATTGACGACGGAGTTAACCTTAACTTCCCCTATCAATATGCCATATTGATAGAACTTTGAATTCAAACTGAATTCAAGTCAAAGCTTTTTCATCAAGAATCATATTGGGCCGGAGTGGAACATGCTATTGGTTCATCGACGTCTCATCTGATTCTTCGACGCATCATCATCTCTTATGGCCTATTGCCTAATCGTCAAATTGACCTCTGTAACTCTAATTTCCTTAGCATAATTTTCACTCTTCTTAGCCCGATGCCCAAACCCATGGCCTGAGGCCTTCTGTCGATACATCAACCGATCCTCTAGCTCGACATCCAATCTTCTAACATGTTTCACTCTAGCCAAACATGATTCTTCCTGCTTTAATTGTCTCTCCCTGATTGAAGTTTCTTGCGTCACTCAAAACCCATATCAAATCATAAACACTATCAATTGGTTTTATCATCAAAATCCGAGATTCAACAATCTCCCCTTTTTTTATGATGATAACCAATTGATGACAGAGTTAACCTTAACTTCCCCTATCAATATGCCATATTGATAGAACCTTGAATTCAAGTTGAATTCAAGTTTAAGCAATATTTTATCATATATATATGCAACAAAAAATCATGCATAATCAAATTTTTAATACATCATTCTATACATGACATCATTGTAACTTCTCCCCCTTTGTCATCAACAAAAAGGAGAAGTGCAACTATACAAGCTTTTGATATAAAATTTCAAATCATTGCATAATTTTAAGTTTTATCATCATGCAAGCTAGCAAGTTTTTTACAAAATTTTTACACCTTTTGATATATGCAAGATAGCAAGTTTTTGCATCTACTTGAAACGTGCAAGCTAGCATTCTTGCGTTTCTAGTAATTCTTCATCCATGCAGTTTGCAAGCTAGTAAATTTAGTAAATTTTACATAATTTTGGAACATACAAGTTAGCAAATTTTACACATATGAATGTTGGCAAAATTTTTGCATCTCTTTTGAGAAGTACAATTTTTTGCTTCCTTTGCAAAGCATAATCTTGCAAAATTATACATCATTTCACAACATACAAGCTAACAATTTGGCAAGTGTTAATTCTCTTTGAAGTACGAAGGCTAGAAAATCTTTCTTTTTTGAGATGTGCACACTAGCAATTCTTTCTCCCCTTTTGTCATTGGCAAAAAGAGGAGAATAATAAAACAATGGTGCAATTCATTTCCCTTTATATCGATTTTGAAATTATGACAAAGGGAATGTATCAATCTTATTTGTGCATCATTATAGTTTCAAATTAAAACTTGCACAATTCTAAAACCTTATATTTGCATCCTTCATGCATGATACAAATAAATCAATCATTACTATGGGCATATCATATATGATTCTAAAGCATTCATGATATATCATTTTAGCAACAAATCCTAGTATTGTATGCATCATTCCAAATCATAAATATTTTAAATCATAATGGTATCGAAATGTCAAATTGCACTAGATCCTATCATGCATGATCATAACTTCTCATGAGTATTTCATGTATAATTTTATTTCATCACATTCATTTCATAACATGTAGAATATCAATAAAAATTAATTGTGTGATGAGATATACTTCATGAATACAAGGAATTATAAAAATCATATCAGGAAAGATAAGATCTTGTGAATACAAAAAGACATGATTCATATAGTAAATCTCCTCTTTAAATAAAATACCAAGAAAAATCATAGAAGAACAAAATCAAGATCTTGATTCATAGAAAAATCTCATTTATCAAATATTAAGAAATCAAGATCATGATTTAGATATGTAAATCTTAACCCATAAAGTTTTCTTGTGTGAAATGCCTAAGTCATCATCATCATTACATTGGGCATGATACTAAATCAATAAATTTTCAAATCAATATTACTTGGGTATGCATGATACCAAAATATGGTTTCAAGTCTTCATGCATAATTACAAACCATTACAAGCCATTATCAAGGTCATAGTTTGTTTGCATTAGTCTTTTTCTTTAGTAAATGGTAAGAAGAAATGATCAAAGATAGAAAAAATTTTGATTCTCATAAAAGATAGCTCAAGTAGAGAAATCAAAAGAAAGTTCATGATTTGGTTAACAAATTTTCATTCATATTCAAATCATCAAAATTACTTTTCTAGAGATTCATAAAATAATATGAATATATTCATTGATCTCCCTTTTTGAAAAATCGATAAAGTAGGGATTAAGAAATTCTTTAAGAAAAATGTTTTCCTTCGCTTTTTTTTGTTTGATTTAATTCACACAAGCATGCCCAAGTTTTTTATGCCAAGTCAAAGCATACATCATCGTTTAAGACCGAAAAATAAATTTCATCATCATGACAAAAAATCTAACATATTAAACATATGGCTACTTTAAACAAGAGATTTGATTTATCATTTTAATTCCAATGACAATACATTTATCTTTTTATGTGTTTCTTTTTATGTGATTGATTCCATATAAATATGCTCAAGTTTTTTTTATGAAAACCAGCCATCTTGTTTAAAACCAAAAAAGCAACTTTCATTGCGACAAAGATCAATAAGCAATAAATCACAAAAAAATCATCATGTATAACTTCAAAATCTTATGCATATTATAAAATTATCAAGCATGGTATCAAAATTTTAATAATTTTATTACATCTTACAATATTATGTCATTAAAACATCAAGCATGATTTCATTGAGCATTTTCAATCAAAGTAAAAAATCATCAATTTAGATACACATTAATTTAAAAAAAAAAACTTACATAGGATTAATCATTAGATTTAAATCTAACATTTTGTTCATTTATCATAAAACATGCAATTGTCATGATCATTTTTTAAAAAAATAGCTAGAAAAAGAAGCATGATATATATTTTTTATTTACTAACTAATTTAAAAATAACTCATGAAAAGGCATCAAGTAATTTTGAAATAAGGTAAAGGGGTTTTGGTTAAGGTTTTGGTTTTGGTTTTCGAAAATAACTCATGAAAAAGCATCAAGTCGTTAATGTGTAGTTTGCCACCTCACCTTTGTTGGTTTGGTTCTTGTCATCGGATGAGCTCAATTCGTCCCAAGCCGCCTTGAATACTTCCTTCTTCTTTAGCGATTTCTTTTTTTTTAGTTTATTTTTACTTTTTGATTCATGTTTTAAGAATATTTTAAGCTTTATTGTGAGAAGTTCAAGGTCATCATCATCATCACTTGAGTTATCACTCAAGTGGTATTCTATTATTCAAAGTGTCAAATCCTTCATGTTCTTTGGAAAGTAGTTCTTTGAGATGAAAATTATTCAACTTCTTTGATTATTGTATTGCTGATACTTTCGAATCCTAATGTTTTGAAAATGATCGTAAAACTTTACTAACAAGTTCAAAATTTGAAAAATTTTACTAAGAGCTTTTAGACTATTGACGATATCCATAAAATGGGTGTACATGTTTCCAATAGTCTCACTTGGTTCCATCCGAAATAATTCAAAATCATGCATCAAAATATTTATTTTAGAGCCTTTAACTCTACTAGTGCCTTCGTGTGTGATTTCGAGTGTGTGCCAAATGTCAAAAGTTGTTTCGCAAGTAGAAACCTAATTGAATTCATTTTTGTCTAAGGTGCAAAATAGAGCATTCATAGCTCTTGCATTTAAAGAAAAAGTTTTCTTCTCCAAATCATTTCATTCGTTCATTGGAGCAGAAGACTTTTGAAAATCGCTTTCGATAATATTCCATAAATTCAAATCTATAGTTTTTCAATATATGTAGTCCGTCCCATTGAACATGGAAGGAGGAACGATAGAAAAGCCCTCTTGAAAGCCAAAAAGAGTCATTTCTCTTAGGTGTTAAACCAAACGAGAAAAACGTGGCTCTGATACCAATTGTTAGAATCGAGTGGCGCTAATAGGGGGGCGAGGGGGGGGGGGGGGGTGAATTACTATGGCAGATAAAAATGTCTGTTTAAAAAATATTCGTACGATAAAACTGATCTCGGAAGATAGCTTCAAAGTGTGTTTGCTAGTAAGGGTAGTGAAAGCCAAGTAAGGAGGAAGTTAATTGAGGATAGATAGGTCCAATTGATTGGATTCTCCTGTATCATTTGGGGACTGCGGCGTAGTGGCCTAGTACATCTGTAGTTAATGAGTCAAGTAAATTATTATGGAGATAATAATTCACTGAGCCAGAAGGAGTTCTGACAGGTATGACTCATAGCCAGCTCAATATTGGGCCTAGAGGATCATACACATATGGTAGGCATTACGATGAGTAGAGGTTCCGATATAAGATATTCGCCAGAGCCCCTATCTTTTTGGATATCCAATAAGCCCCTGAATTATTGGATCCCATGGACTAGATACAATAAAATCCCATGAGAGATTATTGGATAGAGGTCCACTAATCTAAGAGGCTTGAGTAGTTGGATGAAGAACCAATACCCAATAGGGGAGGATCTATTAGAGTTAAGTTGATAGGGGACCTCTATAAATAGGAGGGATTCAGTGGTTCATAGACTAGAGCCTTTGCTTGTCTCTCCTATTCTCCTCCACCTCTCCACCTCAGAGCAGGTCTGGAGTTTTGAGGAGCGTCGTCGTAGCTCTATTGTGTGGATCACCGCTAGAAAGGAGGGAACTTGACCCCCTTCACTCTCTCTTAGAGATCTACAAGGATTCACGGATATATGATCTCTCTAGGTAACCCAATTTACTCTATACGCAGTTTTAAGTTTTGCGGATTTTTGTACACTAATCTTCACACAATGACGAACAAATCTTTGGGAAATTGAGGATTTTATTTTCTGTTCTTCAACTGCATAAGTGATGTAGCCCCCAAGATTTCCCAACATGAGGCTTGTAAGAGTTATCTCCTAAACTCATGAAAAGGAGAAAGCATTTTAAAGAGGTGGTTGGTCTTCACCTATTCAAGGAAGACCATTAGTAGACGTCGGTGACCTCGACGGAGGAGGAATCAGAAGTGGATTTATGTCACAACGACCGAACCACTATAAATTTTGGTTTGCATTTCGATTATTGTCATTTACTTATTTTGCAATTGCTTCACTTCTACCTTATTTGGCTTATATTATCCTTACGAACAAACATGCTTTCAAGCAAACTTCTGAGATCGATTTTTTTTAATATACGAAGATTTTTAAACTCACGTTTTTATCCACTGCACTAATTCAAACCCCCCCCCCCCCTAGTGCCAACTCGATCCTAACAATTGGTATTAGAGCTTGGTTACACGTCCACCCATATTTAAGATAACTTTTATCAATAATTAAGAGGGTAATTTAATTACACATTCACCAATATTCAATGGGATGAATTACACATATTGGAAGACTAGAATGAGGATCTTTCTAATTTCAATGGATTTTGAGTTATAGAACCTTGTGGAAAATGACTTTTAAAAGTCTTCTCTTCTAATGAACGATTATAATGAGTTGGAGAAGAAGACTTTCGCTTTAAATACCTTGTTTTGTGCTTTAGATAAAAATGAGTTCAATCGAGTGTATATTTATGAAATGACTTTTGATATTTGACACACACTCGAAATCACTCACGAAGGCACTAGTAGAGTAAATGAGTCAAAGATAAATCTTTTAGTTTATTCTTATAAATTATTTCGGATGAAGCCAAGCGAAACTATTGTCGACATGTACACTTGTTTTACAGATATCGTCAATAGTTTAAAAGCCCTTGGCAAATGTGTTTTGAACTTTGAACTTGTTAATAAAATTTTGAGTTCCCTTCCAAAGAGCTGGGACCCTAAAACAATGGCTATTCAAGAGGCCAAGGATTTAAATAACTTTTCTCTCAAAGAACTTATCGGGTCACTAATAACCTATGAGATGACTTGCAATGCTCATGAAGAGCTTGAGAACAACCTTCCAAAAAACAAGAATGATATGGTATAAGAACTCATAAAGACCACTTGAAAGAAAATTCAAGTGATGAGGACTTGGCACTTTTAACAAGAAGGTTCAAAAAATTCATAAAAAGGAATAAATTTAAAAATAATACTAAAAATAAAATTGAACCCAAGAAAGAACAAATTATATGCTACAAATGCAAGAAGCCAGGATATTTCAAAAGCAAATGTCCCCAAGCAAAGAAGAAGCAACCAAAGAAGAAAAAGGCTCTTAAAGCAACATGGGATGACTCAAGTGCTTCCAATGAAGAGGAGTCAACCAACACAAAGCAAGTTTCTCACTATGCGCTAATGGCTATTGTAGATGAGGTAAGCAGTTCATTAGATGCAAATTTATCATTTGATGAATTATTAAGTATTTTTTATGATTTATTTGATGAATATAAATTAGTTAGTAAAAAGTATAAATTAAAAAAAAGAAGAGCATGCTTCTCTTGTTAGTGATTTTGATAGATTAAAAATTGAGCATGATGATAGTTTAACTCCTTGCACAAAATGTGATGAATTAGAAATGCTTAAAAAGGAGAATTTACACCTACATGAAACCTTAGAAAATTTTAAAATAGGTAGCAAATCCTTAAACATAATCCTTGCAAGTAAGAATCATGTTCAAAAATAGATGGAATTGGTTTTGTGAGTAACACTCATAAAAATCCAACCATATTTGTTAAAGGCCCAACTTTACATATTTGACCCCGAAACAAATATAACTTTTGTTACAAATTTGGACATATTGCTTATAAATGTCCGTTTAAGAGATGTAGTTCACATAAATTGATTTGGGTTCCTAAAGGAACCGTAAAAAACTCAATGTGAAATGATAAGTTAAGTCGATCAACTTTTTAGGCACCCAAGGTCAAATGGGTATCTAAAAATCACCCTTTTTGTAGAAATATTTATCATCACAAGCTAGGAGTATGTTAGGACCCATTTTTTGAGTTTTTGAATAATGTTTATTGAGTCTGTTTAGTTCAATTAGAGTCAGATAGAGATTTATTTAATATTTATTTATTATCAAAGTCCAAGTCCTAGTGGACTTGGAGTGGAACTCTATTATTCAGTCTTTTGACAAAATCCTAGGAGGCTGATCCCCTCGAAGTGATCAAGGAGGTTGATCCCCTCGAAGTGATCAAGGAGGTCGATCCCCTCGAAGTGATCATCCACTTTTCTCTTCTTTCTTTGATGATAAGATCTTAGGGTCTTATCATTTGGTATCAGAGCGACGATCATTGGCGTTCTCGCTATAGTGTTGCTATAGATATTGTAAAAAAAAAAAAAAAAGTGTGAAAGAGGGTGAAGCCGGCAGCCACCGGGAAGGATCCCCTTCTTCCCTTCTCCCCCACCACCGCCCTTGCTCCCCGGTAGGCCACACCCCAACCACGACCCTCGTTGCCTCCTTCTCCACCGTCGCCACTACTTCCCAGCCATTGCTGCGCCCCCCCCCCCCCCCGGGCCAGCAACCTCTCGTCCTCATGGCAATCATTCCCTTTCCCTTTTCTCTTCTTTCTTTGATGATAAGACCTTAGGGTCTTACCAAATGGTATTAGAGCGGCAATCCTTGGCATTCTTGCTGTAGTGTTATCATAGCTATCATAAAAAAAAAATGTGAATGAGGGTGAAGCCAGCAGCCACTAAGAAGGATCCCCTGCTTCCCTTCACCCCCACTGCCGCCCCTACTCCTCGGCAGACTACACCCCTACCTCGACCCTCGTTGCCTCCTTCTCCACTATCGCTGCTGCTTCCCAGCCGCTTGACCACCACCGCCGCTGCCCCCCCCCCGGCCAACGCCCTCTCCTCCTCGCTCCTCCATCTTGCTTGAGTGAGGACCACGACTACCGTTTCCCAACCAATGGACCACCCCTTCGTCACTAATACCGTCGGCGATGCTGCCCTAACTGCCCTGCCATCATGCCCCCACCCTTGGGTCACAATCGTAGCTGTCGTTTGCCTCCCTCCTCACGATGACCAAAATAGGGCAACTCACCGATTGCCCTTGTTCCCAGCCATGCCACCACCACATCTCTTCCCCACCGGAAGTCATAGCGTCATCGCCTCCTAGCCAAACCACCACCATTAATAGCCACCGTGCGACGACCGCCACTTGCCTCGCAGCCGTCGCTCCCCCTTACTATGCATCCTTGGTGATAGAAACAGGGCAATCACCTCTATAGTCGTAGTTGCCGGTTCCTCTGCTGCTGCAAACGCCGGTTGCCACCACCTCGCAACTATTGCCCAGCTAGCGACGATGCCACTCGCCGCCCAACCGTGATCCTCGTAGCACTGCCCTTGGGGTTCATTCCCTTGACGTCACTGGTGCCTCCTTCTATAGTGCGACAAAGACAAAGCAACACTGCCTTCCATCCGTTCCATCGCATCTATCATAGCGACAAGCCCTTGGTGGTGCTACCCTTAGCCACACCTGCCTCCCAGCCCTCAGTAGCAGCGATCCCTCCACATAGTGACCGCAACAAGCATTGCTGCTTCCCATGCAACGACCGTAGTTATATCCCCACAACAAGCATCGCTGGCTTCCATCCACACCGTTGCAGCCACCATGGCGATACGCCCTTGGCGGCGCTGCCTCTAGCCTCTCCACCATCGCTACCTCCTAGACCTTAGTAGCAGTGATCCCTCCATGCAGCGATCGCAACAAGCATCGCTGCCTCCCATGTAGCGACTGCAATTACATCCCCGCATCCTCGGAGCAACCCTTCATTCCCACAGTGCTGCCACTGACTGCGTCACAACAGCAGCACCGAATAGGTCAGTGATTGATGCCCTAGTCCCAACACCAAAAACAGGAGTTGAGAACCCATATTTGCAGTCGTATACAATGGCCACCGATAACTCAGTGAAAGCACAAATGGACGAATTAGAAATCAGAATTGAGAATCGGCTACAAGAAACACTTATTGATTTCAAAAAGAGCCTACTGGAGAGCCTTAACAAATTTCACAAAGATGGGGGCTCAAGTTCTATGTTGTATAGATTTGGAAATACATGAAAAGGGCCCCAAGATTGTGACACAAACTACTCAAATATGAAGGTGGAATTTCCAAGATGGGAAGATGGAGATCCGACCAGTAGGATCTCTAGGGCAAAATTTTTTTTCTGTTTTCACAGAACTCCAGAAGAAGACAAGGTGGAAATAGCCTCAATCTAACTAGAGGGAGATGCAATCCAGTGGTATGATTGGTACGAAACTTACCACGGAGTCCTCTCGTGGGAGCAATTTAAGAGAGGACTTTTTATTCACTTTGAACCATCTGAATATGACAATGTTGATGGGCAGCTCACCAAAATTTATCAGACTTCTATAGTGTTAGAATATCAGAATATATTTGAATGATTATTAAATCAAGCCAAAGATCAGTCTGAATGACAACTAGTGAGAACATTAATCAAAGGACTTAATCAAGATATCTGGTGTGAAGTTAAAGCTCGTCAACCCCGCACTATGATAGCTGCGATCTTATTCACACATCTACATGAGAAAAAAATTAGCAGGGAAAATCATAGAAACAAAAGTGACAACAACCAAATGATTAGCAAGCCACCCGCCCAATCTATTCCTAACCGAAACCTTGACACCCGAAGACTAACCTAAGAAGAACTCAAGGACAGATCAGCAAGGGGTTTGTACTATGATGAAAAGTGGAGTATGGACCACTGATGTAAACAACGGTAACTTCTGATGATTGAGCCAATTAGAGAGTAATCGGAAGCTAAGAATGTGGACTCCGATCATGAAGATATAGATTCTATTGAAGATGTTGGACTTACCATACATACAATGCATGCATTAACTGGCTACTCTAACCTACAAACTATGAAAGTTGGTGGAACTCTAGAACATCAGCATTTTATAGTTTTGATCGATACTGGTAGCACTAACAATTTTATGGATAGTGAGACTATTGATCGATTGGCCCACCACATTGAAGGCTATGATAGATTCGAAGTAAAGATCGCTGATGGACGGATTTTAACTTTATGATAGCAAATGTTCAAAGATAAAATTGATTATATAGGGTCAGGAGTTTCTTGCAACGATTACTACACTAAAAGACTGACCTATTGCTTATAGTATCAAAAAATGTAGATCATACTTACTTGATCAACGAGTTGTGATGCATTGCAGATAGCCTATGACTAAAGTGCTGAAAGAGAAGCTCCTCAAGTTTGATGCAGCTCAGCCTTGAGGACAAGGTTGATTTAAAGAGAGAGGAATTGTTAGGACCCTTTTTCTGAGCTTTTGAATAATGTTTATTGAGTCTGTTTAGTTCAGTTATTTATTTAGTCTATTTAGTTCAATTAGAGTCAGGTAGAGGTTTATTTAATATTTATTTATTATTAGAGTCCAACTCTTGGAGGACTTAGAGCGGAACTCTATAAATAGTGATGTAACTATTTCTCTTAGCAGATAATGAAATATTATTATTCAGTCTTTTGATAAAACCCTAGGAGGCCGATCCCCTCGAATTGATCAAGGAGGTCGATCCCCTCGAAGTGATCATCCACTTTTCTCTTCTTTCTTTGACGATAAGACCTTAGGGTCTTATCAGAGCAAGAGATGATACCTTGATAGTGGATGCTGAAGGTGGAGATTTATCTCAATTCTATAAGCTCACGAGCCTAGACGAAGGGTATATCACCTTTGGAGACAACAACTAGGGTAAAATCATTGGCAAAAGAACCATAGGTAATAAATCTAACTTTTGATTAAAGATGTAATGTTGGTTGTTGGCTTACAGCATATTTTTTTGAGCATTAGTCAATTATGTGATAAAGAATATATCATTAGATTTGAATCCAATGCTTGCATTATTGAACAACCATACAAAAATACTTCTATGATTGCCGTAAAACAAAATAATGTGCACACTATTGACATTGATGATCTTTGTAATAAAATATATTTTTTTGGTTTTGAATGATGATGCTTAGATTTGGCATAGGAGATTAGGTCATGCTAGCATGAAACTAATCTCTCAAATCTCATCTAAAGAACTTGTAAGAGGTATTCATAATATTAAGTTTGTTAGAGATAATGTGTGTGATGCATGTCAACTAGGAAAATAAATAAAAGGTAGTTTCAAACGAAAGAATCAAATAAGTACCTCTAGACCATTACAATTGATCCATGTGGATTTGTTTGGACCAATTGATACATCAAGCTTAGGAGGTAGCAAATACGCCTTTGTCATTGTGGATGATTATAGTAGATACACTTGGACATACTTCTTAGCATACAAAAGTGATTGCTTTAAGTATTTTTTGAAGTTTTATAAACTTGTTCAAAATGAAAAAAGGATTTATAATTTCTTCAATTCGGAGTGATCATGGTGGCGAATTTCAAAATCGTGATTTCTAAAATTTTTATGAATCTAATGGACACGACCATAATTTCTCTACTCCGAGAAATCCTTAACAAAATAGAGTAGTTGAAAGAAAAAATAGAAATTTATAAGAAATGATAAGAACCATGTTAAACGAACATAGCCTACCCAAATATTTTTGGGTCGAAGCCATTAATACGGCATGCTATGTCATGAATAGGATTATAGTAAGACCATTTCTTTCCAAAACTCCTCACGAAATGTGAAACAAAAAAAAAATCAACATTTCATATTTTAAAGTTTTCGATTGTAAATGTTTTATCTTGAATGAAAAAGATGCCCTACGAAAGTTTAATACAAAATCCGATGAAGGGATTTTTCTTGGCCATTCTTCTATTTCTAAAGCCTTTTGTATCTTTAACAAAAAAAACTTTGGATATAGAAGAGTCAATTCATATTGTCTTTAATGAAGCTTCTAAATTTATGAAAAATGAGTTTGATGATGATCTTACATGCTTTGAATTTAAATGAACCCTCTCCTCCAACTAGCAACTTGGATACATATTCTTCTGAAACATTCTTACCCAAGAAATAGAAGTATGTAGATGCTCATCCTAAGGAGCTAATCATAGGAGACACATCAAATGGGGTTCAAACTTGTCTTCTCTTAAAAATTTTGTGCCAACGTCACTTTTCTTTCTCAAATTAAACGTAAATGCTTTGATGAGGCCTTGAAAGATGATTCATAGGTTATTGCAATGCAATAAGAGTTGAACCAATTTGAGAAAAATGAGGTGTGGGAGCTTGTTCCGAGACCTAGTGACCATTTAGTTATCGGTACTAAATGGGTCTTTAGAAATAAGCAAAATGAATTTGGTATCGTGGTTAGAAACAAGGCTAGATTAGTGGTTAAGGGTTTTAACTAAGAAGAAGATATCAATTATGAAGAAACCTTCACTCTTGTGGCGATATTAGAAGTTATAAGAATGCTCCTTGCCTATGCTAGTTATAATAACTTTTGTTAGGATCGGAGCGGCACTAAGAGGGGGGGGGGTGAATTAATGCAGCGGATTAAAACTTCGATTTTAACAAAATCTTTCGTACGTTAAGAACGAAACTTGAGAAATTTAACTTGAAGGCGTATTCTTAAAGTTGCGCAGCAAGAGTAATAAGGAACTAAAGTAGTAAGAAGATTTGCAGTAATGTAAATGACAATAATAAAAAGCAAACCAGAGATTACGCCGATTTTTAGAGTGGTTCGGTCAAATAACCTACTCCACTTGCGAGGCCCCTCTTCGATGAGGCTCCCACCTTCCACTAGCAAGTCTCTTGAAATGGAAGGGTAAACACCCCTCTTACAACCTTTTACAAGCAGCTCAACCTCTTACAAATTTTCAATAAGAAAGAAGGAGGAGAACTCTCTAGCAAATTGAAAACAAGACTTGCTAAGACTTTCTAAGACTTTTCTCTCAATCAAAATGCTTCTCAAAAGTTGTAACCTCAGCTGAGATTTGAGGGGTATTTATAGGCCTCAAGAGGATTCAAATTTTGGGCTCCAAAATTTGAATTCTCTTAGGGTTCCCGGTGCTGGAGGTTCCACCGCCCAGCCAGGCGGTGCCACCGCCCAGCGCTCGGGTGCTGGACGGTGCAACCGCCCTGACACGCCCCTAAAAATATCCATGATATTTAAATTTTTTTTTCGCCACAACTAACCCAGGATCCAAACACACATTTGAGGTCACTAAGAAAACATTCAGATCGAAAATTTCACTTCTATAATCTATTAATTCATAACCCTGTGCAATTCATAAACATAGCACACATCACTCGATAATTTATACAATCTGAACTCAACTCATCAAAATAAAAACCACAATATAAATCCACAAGTGGGGAAATCTATGCAGTCACCACAATCATCGATTTACCATAAGTTCATATCATTACACGAATTTAATTTAACATTCCAAAACCCTATACATGAGGGATCCTTTAACTTACACAAAATCCACAGGTTTAGATTCATAGTCACATTTCATTAGATGCAACATAGCTTATACACAACTACATATATGCTAACAAAAGTTCTGCCCAACGTCTTCTAAACTTTCCACTGCCTCAGCCCATTCTTAACATTTAAGCAAGCGATACGCTATCCTGAAAAATTTATCAACAAATGGGGTGAGCATAAAGAGCTCAGCAAGTGACTAACATATCCATATCAAAATAGTACAATTTCCAAAGAGATGCAGTTTCAAACACAAAGCAGAATATACGATTTCGTATACATAATATCATTAGGAGCAGAATCATAATTGTCCTTTTTAATCATACATATTTGGTTCCTGACAGATGGGGCATAGAGTAATTGGAGCATATCAGGAACAAAGGAAACATATCGGAGCTTATCAATGGCATATAAAATGTTCCAAATCACATCAACGACATAGGGAACATTACGAAGCAAAATCAGCAGTGAATGAAGCATTTCAGAGCATATCAAACTCATATGTCGTACAGAAGCTCAAACGTCGTCCTTGACGTTGCAATCATATCATAACTATCCAGAGCACGAACAGAAATAACTCACCAAAACTCTGGATGTCATATCAAACATATAGAGGGTGTAGTGGGATCTCAGTCAGAATGTGATTCATCCATTTCTGAATGACCACCTGACAAAAGTCTCCCACGTCTAGGAGCTCCATCCACCCACGTCTAGGTGAAGTCAAAGGGGGCCGGCAGAGCATCGCAGGCTCTAAGCAATATCCCACAAAGCGGGACCCCACAAAGCGGGCAAATAAGCGCATACCAGAATATCCCACATAGCGGGACCCTACAAAGCGGGCAAATCAGCGCATACCCTTTACCATTTCTGGCAAAGGTCTAGACAATCCCACACACTAGAGTACAAGAAGGCAGTTTCAACAATAAGTAGCATATAACGGAAGCACACACGGAACAACCAAATGTACATGTGCCTTTTCAAAAGCAATGTGATGCAAGGAACAAATCTCTCACAAAAGTATTCATTTTAGGAAAGAAATGAAAGCAAGAGTGTACAGGGATTCCAAACAATCATAATCAGCTCAATTGCAATAAGAAGATTAGGCGAATTCAAGTATCCAAAGGAAATGGAACAGAATACGCGAAATCGACCAAAGCTCGATTTCGGACAGAATTCCAGTGGCACATCAAACAAATATTTCAGAATAACAATTATGCTCCAATACCCATAAGAAGGCTATGGTCGAACCATATATCAATCTATATTCGGATGGAACAGATTTCATATGAAACAGGGCTCCCAACACAGAGTTACCTCTGATTTGGTAACACAAGGTCAAAATCACAATCACTGTTTTGCAGAATTTATAAGGTCGGATTCAACAGACGATAGGGTGGGCAATTGAACTCCAAAATTTTCAAACTATATGTCAAAAGAGAGAATTTTAAGTCTAGTTTCAAATAAAATCAGTTTGGTACAAACCAGAATTTTCAACAGGGAGTTATAGGCGTTTTAGTATCGAAAGGTCAGAAATCTTGAACTCTGTTTTACAGCGTCTATAGGCTCTTTTGAAACAAATTTTTGGGTAAGTATTCTGTGTCCAAAATCTACAAAATCAGTGTCAAAAGAAATATATACGAGTCTAATTTCAAACAAAAATAGTTCCTGCCTGAATCCTCATTCTGTACTAAAACTTATAGCTGAAACAGTGCTTAGGGGTCAGTTTACCGAAAAAAAACTTTCAGAATCCATGGTTTTATGTCCAAGGAGAGACATATCAGTTTCTAAATAGAAATCTTCCAATTTATTTTGAATCAACATAAAAACAGAGTCTAATACTGCTGTAGGATGGGGTTAGAACACTTGCCTTTGGAAATTTTGACCCGAAATGACAAGATTAAAGCAAGAACCCTAAAAGCCCCAATTTTCTTTCTCTTCTTCTTCTTCTTCTTCTTCTTCTTCTTCTTCTTCTTCTTCTTCTTCTTCTTCTTCTTTCTTTCTTTCTTTCCCTGATCACCCACGAGCTGCCTCCTCTGCTTCCTTAAGAATGAAGGCAGAGAGGCTTAAGCGGTGGAATTTGTCATTTGGTGCATTTTGCAGTTTAGTCCTTGTTTTTATCATATTCACGATTTGGTCCTTAGGGTTTACATATAGGTCCTCAGATTCTTTCTTTTCTCTTTTTTTTTTTGAACAGATCTCCCAAATCTTACAAATAAGTTACCTCTGATTCATACTCTATTTCTTTTGTCAATTAAAATAGATGCTTACGTTATCACCAGAAATTTATACAAACATTCGGAAATGAGGGGTGTTACACGCCCAGCCAAGGAGGTGTCACCGCCCAGCACTCGGGTGCTGGGCAGTTTCACCGCCCAGCCAGGCAGTGCCACCGCCTGGCTCTCCAATTCATTTGTTTGGCTTAATTTTAGCCCAAACCAAATCTGACTTTGGGCCCAGTTGGCCCCTAACCAAGATATAGGATTATTTCTTAATCCTAATCCTAATTACAGGTGAACTACATAACACAAAAAAAACATCCTAAGCAAGTTTTTTAACCGCGAACGTCGAGTCTTGTTCCGGCGAGCTTTCCGACGAACTTCTTCCGACGGACTCCCTGCAAGCTCCCAATCTTTGTGATGACTTTAATGAGTAGCCGAGCCTTCTTGGTGATCTCCGCGAGCCTCCGACGATTTCTTCGGCGAACTTCCGACACGTTCCCGATTTCTTCTCGGATGGTTCCGGCAGCATCTCCGATGATTCTTCGATCTCTTAAACGTCCATCGAGCTCGACTCCGGTATCCTTGCTTTATGTTTTCTGGTTATCGTAGTTAATCCTGCACACTTAACTCAATAATATGGATTAGATCAATTAACCCACCAATTGATTATATCATCAAAATCCGAGATTCAACAATCTCCCCCTTTTTGATGATGACAATCAATTGATGACGGAGTTAAACATAACTCCCCCTATCTATATGCCATATTATGAGAAGATAAAAAACACTTGAATTCCATCCCATTGGATTCAAGCATAACCCGATAAGTTCTAATCGTAGTACTTTATCGTTATCCTCATTAAACAATAGTAAGTACGAAACTTCGATGAAAATCATAAGTTAAATGATACGGGACGAATTTTGCTACGATAGAAGATAAAGATTTTCAATATAAATTTCATGATATCAATCTTGTGATATTTTCAAGGATTTGCAAGTCATATAAGACATTCATATCACACAGAAGATAAACATTTTCAATATAAATTTCATGATATCAATCTTGTGATATTTTCAAGGATTTGCAAGTCATATAAGACATTCATATCACACAAGTTTTTGTAATTCATATTAGCCATGCTATCGTTCTGGTGTAAGTCATCACTTCTCCCCCTTTGTCATCAACAAAAAGAGACAAGCCAGCTAATTGATGATCATAGAAAAAGGTTTAGCATTTATCAAAGTTCATCATTCAAATTTGCCAGAAATAGTTTATCCAAAAGACATCATCATCTATGCAGATTAAGACAGTAGTTATCTAAAGGAAAGATCAGTTATCGTACAATCGATGACAAACATGAACTTGTTTTTAAAAGCAAACAGGACAGAATAAAAAGATACATCAATTTAATCCTTAGGAGGTAATCCACAGTGCTGATACATGATATCTATTTTTTCATTCATCTGTCGTAGAGTCTTCAAAATTTCAACTTGTTGATTCTGAATTTGTTCTTGCTGTGATTTGATCTGAGATAGCTCCGCCATAATGATATCTTCAGAGGAGGAAACAGGAGCTGAAGGTGCTGCTCCAAAGGGATTAGGAGGAGGAGATTCACTTCCCATAAGAATTGGTGTTTCGAGTTGTTCTATTGGTGTAGGAATTGGATCCGTCCTTCTAGGCTGCCTAACCCATATGCCATTGCTAAAAGTGCACCTAAGTTTTTTCAGCAGGTTTTTATTTATTATGTTATATCGATCATTTTGAATAGATTCTTCATCGGGTGGAATGCAAATGTCATAGGCATGAAGAATTCTAGTGATTAACCTCCCATATGGTAATATAGTATCTTTAGTCATAATTTCCTGCATGTGTTGGCGAATCAAGTACCCAAAACAATTATGCTGACCAGTCATAATCCAATACATGGTTCCTATCTCTAATTGACTTACTTCGTCAAGATGAAATTGTTTGGGGAATATGATGCTTGTGATAATGTGATGAAGAATTTTAGAGTTGAAAGGCATTAAGTGTTCACAGCTCTTGGGTAGGAAGTCAAGGTTTGGATTTGCAAAAATTGTTTTCACGGCTTCGGAATAGGTTGCTCCTATTTTTTGACGTCCCATTTACCTTTAAAATAGCATCCCCTATCTTTTTCAGTTATGCCAATTAGCTCACAAATGGCGCTGTCAAAAATTCTAATGGGTGTTCCTAGAATGTAAGTGCTTAGGCTATCATTGTCTTCATATAGGTTGGCATAGAACAATCTCACTAACCGTGGATAGATTGGTTCATCTATTTGTAGTAGAGGTAGAGCTTCTAGTTGAGCAAACCACTTAATGGGATCTAAGTCCTCTAGTTCATCCAAATCAACGTATTTTCCCTTATGGACACATCGTGTTTCAAATTTTGGAAAGCTAAGGGCTACCTCTTTTGATCTAAAAAGGTCATGGTTATATGAATCTCCTTCAATCCTTATTCCTTTTGATCTCTTTGGAGCCATTTTCTAGACAAGATGATGATGAAATTGTGAAAAATAAGCAAGAGAAAGAGAAAAGAAAGGAGGGATTTCAAGTGTTACCTTGTGGAGATTATGTTGAGAGATGGAAAGCTTGGACCACCAAGAATCCTTCTCCAATGTTTCTAAGAGTTAGAATGAGGGTTAGAGGGAATGGGAGAGGGTTTTGGAGAGGTCTTTCTTCGGGTTGGGGGCGGTGTCACCGCCGGCCCTAACCCCTCGGGTTAAAAGGGTGACTCGGTCGGTGTCATCGCCAAACTGGTCGGTGTCACCACCTGGCGCCCGAGCGCCAGTCGGTGCAACCGCCGGATCTGGCGGTGGCACCGCTGGCATCACGCGGAGGAAAGAAAAAAAAATTTTCTTCCTTCCTTTTGTTTAGCTTCTTCCCTCAAGATCATAATTTATACTTTAATGGATCATTTTGAATTGAAGAAGAAGAAAGAATTCAAATTCATAAACGAAGGGAAAAGAACGAGTCCTTTTTGTGAAGTTCATTTTAGGGACAATTTAGCATGCCTAATTCCCTTCGGATGAATTCAAATTGGTCTTCATTCAAAGCTTTTGTAAATATATCTGCTAATTGATGCTTTGTGTCAATGAATTCTAAAACAACATCATTGTTAAGAACATGATTGCGTATGAAATGATGCCTAACGTCGATGTGCTTAGTTCTAGAGTGCTGAATTGGATTTTTAGTAAGGCATATGGCACTAGTATTATCGCATTTTATGAGAATATTTTCAAGGTGAATTCCATAGTCTTCTAATGTATTTTTCATCCAAATTACTTGTGCACAACATGCACTTGCAGCAATGTATTCGACTTCCGCCGTAGATAGTGCAACTGAATTTTGTTTCTTGGAAGTCCAAGAAACAAGTGCATGTCCTAAAAATTGGCATGTTCCGGATGTCCTTTTTCTATCTATCCTGCATCCGCCAAAATCGGCATCTGCATAAGCTATTAGATCGAATTTTTCAGATTTTGGATACCACAATCCTAAATTTGGAGTTCCTTTAAGATACCTAAATATTCTTTTAACACTCTTAAGATGAGATAATTTAGGATTAGATTGAAACCTAGCGCAAAGTCCTACACTAAATATAATATCCAGTCTAGTCGTAGTGAGGTAGAGTAGACTACCTATCATTCCCCTATATGTTTTTTGATCGAAACTTTCACCATTTTCATCCTTATCTAACTTAGTCGCAGTACTCATAGGGGTGTTTATTGCTTTTGAATTATCCATGTTAAATCGTTTTAACAATTCTAATGTATATTTAGATTGGTTAAGAAATATACCATCACTAAGTTGTTTGATTTGTAATCCCAAAAAGAAAGTTAATTCACCCATTAAACTCATTTCAAATTCAAGACTCATACATTTGGCAAATGATTCACATAGTGATTCATCCGAAGAGCCAAACACAATATCGTCAACATAAATTTGCAAAATAAGAAAATTATTTTCAAAATGTTTAATAAACAATGTAGTATCAACCTTGCCTTTGGTAAAATTATTTAAAATAAGAAAGGAACTAAGCCTTTCATACCAAGCTCTAGGAGCTTGTTTTAAGCCATAGAGAGCTTTAGTCAATTTGAATACATGATTAGGAAGAAGAGAATTTTCAAATCCGGGAGGTTGTTCGACAAATACTTCTTCGGAAATAAAACCATTCAAGAAAGCACTTTTAACATCCATTTGAAATAGTTTAAAATTATTACTACTAGCATAGGCAAGGAGCATCCTTATGGCTTCTAATCGAGCCACGGGAGCGAAGGTTTCTTCGTAATCGATACCTTCTTCTTGGTTGAAACCTTTGGCCACTAATCTAGCCTTGTTTCTAACCACGATACCATTTTCATCTTGCTTGTTTCTAAAGACCCACTTAGTACCTATGACTAAGTGGTCACTTGGTCTAGGAACAAGCTTCCATACCTCATTCCTCTCAAATTGGTTCAATTCTTCTTGCATTGCAATGATCCAAAAATCATCTTTTAAGGCTTCGTCAATGCATTTAGGTTCAATTTGAGAAAGGAAAGCGGCGTTAGCACAGAAATTTTTGAAAGAAGAACGAGTTTGAACCCCTTTTGATGTATCTCCTATAATTTGCTCTTTTGGATGAGCATCTACATACTTCCATTCTTTTGGTAAAGAAATTTCGGAAGAAGATGCATTCAAATGGCTATTTTGAGGAGAGGGTTCATTTAAATTCAAATTATCAAAACCAAGATCATCATCAAAATCATTTTTCTTTAAATCGGAAATTTCATTAAAAACTACACGAATAGACTCTTCAATTACTAAAGTTCTTTTATTAAAAACCCGAAAAGCTTTAGAAACGGAAGAGTAACCAAGAAAGATGCCTTCATCGGATTTAGCATCAAATTTTCCTAAAGCATCCCTTTCATTTAAAATAAAGCATTTACAACCAAAAACTTTAAAATAGGAGATGCTTGGTTTTTTGTTATTCCATAATTCATAGGGAGTTTTGGATAAGGATGGTCTTATTAGGACTCTATTCATGATGTAGCAAGCCGTATTTACGGCTTCGGCCCAAAAGTACTTAGGTAAACTATGTTCATTCAACATAGTTCTTGCCATTTCTTGTAGGTTTCTATTTTTCCTTTCAACTACTCCATTTTGTTGAGGATTTCTTGGAGTTGAGAAGTTGTGATTGTACCCATTACTTTCGCAAAAATTTTGAAAGTCACGGTTTTGGAATTCACCACCGTGATCACTTCGAATTGATGAAATCATGAAGCCTTTTTCGTTTTGAGTGAGTTTACAAAATTTAGAGAAACACTTGAAGCAATCACTTTTGTGAGCTAAGAAATAGGTCCAAGTGTATCTAGAGTAGTCATCCACAATCACAAAAGCATATTTGCTTCCACCTAGACTTGTTGTATCAATTGGTCCAAATAAGTCCAAATGGATCAATTGTAATGGTCTAGTAGTGCTAATTTGATTTTTTGGTTTGAAGCTTGTTTTTATTTGTTTGCCTAGTTGACATGCATCGCATACTTTGTCCTTAATAAACTTTATATTTGGAATTCCTCGTACTAATTCTTGAGATGAGATCTTAGATATTGTTTTCATGCTTGCATGGCCTAATCTCCTATGCCAAAGCCAAGCATCATCATTTACGGCGGAGAAGCACATTTCATTACTTAGTTCATCAAGATTGATGGTATAGACATTATTTTGTTTTAAAGCAATCATAGTCATGTTATGATTTGGTTTTTCAATAATGCACATATTTGATTCAAATCTAACGATGTAACCTTTATCGCATAGTTGACTAATACGCAAGAGATTATGTTTCAATCCATCAACTAGTAAGACATCATCAATGGAAAAATTAAATTTGTTACCAATAGTTCCCTTGCCAATGATTTTGCCCTTGTTGTTGTCTCCGAAGGTAACGTACCCTTCTTCTTTGCTAGTGAGCATAGAGAAATGAGATGGATCTCCAGTCATATGTCTTGAGCATCCACTATCGAGATACCATCTCTTGCTCCTAGCTTGTGGGTTTGTCTACAAAAGAGGATGATTTTTAGGTACCCATTTGATTTTGGGTGCCTCAAAAATTGACCCACTAACTTTGTTATTTATGATTGAATTCTTTATAGTTCCTTTAGGAACCTATATTAATTTTTGTGAACTAATTTTCCTAAATGGGCATTTGTAGGCAATATGTCCGGATTTGCAACAAAAGTTGCATTTCATATAAGAGGAAACATGTAATGTAGGTCCTTTTATGAAAGTGGTAGGATTTTGATGTAATCCTTTTACAAATCCAATTCCATTTCTATTTGCGATGTCACCCTTGTGTGCAAGGATCATATCTAATCCTTTGCTACCAATCTTAAACTTGTTTAAGGTTTCCTTAAGAAGCAAATTTTCATTTTTTATTGCTTCTAAGTGCTCACACTTAGAGCATGGAGGAGTTTGAAGACTATCAAACTTATCTTGTAGCAAAGCATGCTCTTTCTTTAAGATACTTAACTTCTTGCTAACAGTTCTACATTCATCAAATAATTCATGAAAAGCGATAGATAGTTCTTCAAAAGATAAATCTTCATTAAATAAATCACATACCTCTTCTCCTAACGCCATTAGCGCATAATGAGCAACTTGCTCGGTGTTGGACTCCTCTTCTTCGGATGCGCTTGAATCATCCCACGTTGTCTTGAATGCCTTCTTCTTTGATGTTCTCTTTTTGGCTTGAGGACAATCGTTCTTATAGTGTCCCGGTTTTTTGCATTCATAGCAAATCACTTTGTCCTTCTTTTGTTCAAATATATTTTTTGAATTATTTTTAAATCTGTTCTTTCGTAAATATTTTTTAAATTTTTGAGTCAAAAGTGCAATGTCATTGTCACTGTCCTCATCACTTGATGTTCCTTTCAAGTGGTCTTCTTGTGATTTGAGTGCCATATCCTTCCTGTTCTTTGGAAGGGGGTTCTCGAGCTCGTCATGAGCTTGACATGTCATTTCGTAGGTCATTAGAGACCCAATGAGTTCTTCAAGACGGAATGTTTTAAGGTCTTTGGCCTCTTGAATGGCCGTAACTTTTGGATCCCAACTTTTAGGGAGAGATCTTAAGATTTTAGTTACTAGTTCAAAGTTAGTAAAATCTTTACCAAGAGCTTTGAGTCCATTGATGACATCCGTAAACCGGGTATACATGTCTCCGATGGACTCACTTGGTTTCATTCGGAAAAGTTCGTAAGAGTGCACAAGGATGTTGATTTTGGACTCTTTCACTCGGCTAGTGCCTTCATGAGTGACCTCAAGAGTTCTTCAAATATCAAAAGCCGAATCACACATTGAAACATGATTAAATTCGTTTTTGTCTAGTGCACAAAACAAGGCATTCATAGCCTTTGCATTTAAAGCAAAAACCTTCTTCTCCGATTCATCCCATTCGCTCATCGGAAGAGAAGATTTTTGAAATCCATTCTCGACAATAGACCAAAGCTCAAAGTCCATAGAAATGAGGAAGATTCTCATGCGAGTCTTCCAATATGTGTAATCCGACCCATTAAACAAAGGTGGTCGTGCAATAGAATGGCCCTCTTGCATGCCGGAGTAAGCCATCTCTCTTGGGTATTAAACCAAATATGAGAGATAACCTTGCTCTGATACCACTTGTTAGGATCGGAGCGGCACTAAGAGGGGGGGGGGTGAATTAGTGCAGCGGATTAAAACTTCGATTTTAACAAAATCTTTCGTACGTTAAGAACGAAACTTGAGAAATTTAACTTGAAGGCGTATTCTTAAAGTTGCGCAGCAAGAGTAATAAGGAACTAAAGCAGTAAGAAGATTTGCAGTAATGTAAATGACAATAATAAAAAGCAAACCAGAGATTACGCCGATTTTTAGAGTGGTTCGGTCAAATGACCTACTCCACTTGCGAGGCCCTTCTTCGATGAGGCTCCCACCTTCCACTAGCAAGTCTCTTGAAATGGAAGGGTAAACACCCCTCTTACAACCTTTTACAAGCAGCTCAACCTCTTACAAATTTTCAATAAGAAAGAAGGAGGAGAACTCTCTAGCAAATTGAAAACAAGACTTGCTAAGACTTTCTAAGACTTTTCTCTCAATCAAAATGCTTCTCAAAAGTTGTAACCTCAGTTGAGATTTAAGGGGTATTTATAGGCCTCAAGAGGATTCAAATTTTGGGCTCCAAAATTTGAATTCTCTTAGGGTTCCCGGTGTTGGAGGTTCCACCGCCCAGCTAGGCGATGCCACCGCCCAGCGCTCGGGTGCTGGACGGTGCAACCGCCCAGCCAAGGAGGTGTCACCGCCCAGCCAGGCGGTGCCACCACCTGGCTCTCCAATTCATTTGTTTGGCTTAATTTTAGCCCAAATCAAATCTGACTTTGGGCCCAGTTGGCCCCTAACCAGGATATAGGATTATTTCTTAATCCTAATCCTAATTACAGGTGAACTACATAACACAAAAAAAACATCCTAAGCAAGTTTTTTAACCGCGAACGTCGAGTCTTGTTCCGGCGAGCTTTCCGACGAACTTCTTCCGACGGACTCCCTACAAGCTCCCAATCTTTGTGATGACTTTAACGAGTAGCCGAGCCTTCTTGGTGATCTCCGCGAGCCTCCGACGATTTCTTCGACGAACTTCCGACACGTTCCCGATTTCTTCTCGGATGGTTCCGGCAGCATCTCCGATGATTCTTCGGTCTCTTAAACGTCCATCGAGCTCGACTCCGGTATCCTTGCTTTATGTTTTCTGGTTATCGTAGTTAATCCTGCACACTTAACTCAATAATATGGATTAGATCAATTAACCCACCAATTGATTATATCATCAAAATCCGAGATTCAACAACTTTAAGTTATTTCACATAGATATTAAAATTATTTTTTTTATTGGCTTTATTTCTGAAGAAGTTTATGTTGAACAACCTCCCAGATTTGAGAATAATAATTTTCCTAATCATTTGTTTAAATTGACTAAAGCTCTTTATAGATTGAAACAAGCCCTAAGAGCTTGGTTTGAGAGACTTAGCTCCTTTCTTATCCAAAATAATTTCTCTAAAGGCAAGGTCAATACTACATTGTTTATTAAAAATTTTGAAAATAACTTTCTTATTATTCAAATTAATGTTGATGATATTATTTTTTTTCGTTCTAAAAATGAATTCTTATATGAATCATTTGCCAAGAGTATGAGCCTAGAGTTTGAAATGAGTTTAATGGGGAAACTAACTTTCTTTTTAGGCTTACAAATCAAACAACTTAGTAATAGTATTTTTCTTAGTCAAACAAAATATGGATAGTTCAAAAGCTATCAATACTCCTATGAGTACCTCCACTAAGTTAGACATTGACGAAAGTGGAGAAAGCTTTGATCAAAAAACTTATTGGGGTATGATAGATATCTTACTATACCTCACTTCAACTAAACTGGACATCATGTTTAGCATAGGACTATGTACTAGGTTTCAATCTAATCCCAAGCAATCTCACTTAAAAGCTGTTAAAAGGATTTTTAGGTACCTAAAAAGAACTCCTAAACTAGGATTATGGTACCTAAAATCTAAAAACTTTGAATTTTTTGGTTATGTCAATGCCAATTTTGCTGGCTGCTAAATAGATAGAAAAAGTACAACCGGAACATATCAATTTTTAGGACACACACTTATCTCTTGGTCTTCCAAGAAACAAAACTCGGTTGCATTATCTACAACCGAAGTTGAGTATATAGTAGCAGGTGTATGTTGTGCTCTAGTTATATGAATCAAAAACACTTTAGAGGATTATGGAATTCACCTAAAAAATATACCTATAAAATGTGATAACACTAGTGCAATATGCTTAACAGAAAATCCTATTCAACACTCTAGAACGAAACATATTGATATTAGTCATCATTTTATAAGAGATCATGTTAATAACCATGACATATCTCTAGAATTTATTAATATGAAACATCAATTAGCTGATATTTTTACAAAACCCTTGATTAAGGAACAAATTGATTTTATAAGAAGAGAATTAGGTATGTTGAATTTTTCTTATACATGAGTTCCACTTTAAATTTTTCTCCAGATTTTCTAAATTGAGTTCTCTTTTTCAAGATCATTCACTATAATTTCTTCACATTTTCGAGATCATTCACTATCATTTAATTTTTCAAGATTTGAATCATGGATATATGGTATTTTTAATGAGCCATATGAATTTTTCGATATAAATTTTCATCACTTACGAAAGTAGAACTTCAAAAACCTTATATGATGTTTGCGTAAGTGTGTGCACCACTCCACAATGAATCCAGTGCACACTTTGTTAGTATCAAGAGCACTAAGAGGGAGGGGGTGAATTAGTGCAGCGGAAAACTTTCGACGATTAAAAAAGTGTTCGTACGATAAAAACAATTTCGGTAGAAAAGTCAATTCATAAATATCTATAACTTGTAATCAAGTGAGATGTAATTAAAGGAAATCTATGAAGGTAGTTTGCAGTTATGATGAAAGTCAAAATGTAAGCGTAAATTGAAATATGATGTTCGTACGATAAAACTGATTTACGTCTAAACGCCGATTCGAAAAATATAGAGCTTGAAACACGATCGTATATGCGCAGAAGGCAGTAAGCTTTTGAGGAGGTTTGCAGTAAAGATAAGATGCTCAAAGTAAATGCAAACCGAGATTTAGAGTGGTTCGGTCAATCTTGACCTACTCCACTTTTGGCTTCCTCCACCGACGAGGTCACCGACATCAACTAGAGGCCTTCCTTCATTCAATAGGCGAAGGCCAACCACCCTTTTACAGTTTCACTCCTTTTGACAGGCTTAGGAGACAACCCTTACAGAATTTCCTTTCCTCTCTTAACAGATTAGAACTTGGAAGAAAAGAGGAATAAGAACTTTCAACTCATACAACACTTTTGAGCTCTAAAAATCACAAAGTAAAATCAGAATTTCGGTGGTTTCTAGGTGCCCTTTCAGTGCTGAAAGGGTGGGGTATTTATAGGCCCCAACCCAGTTTGAATTTGGAGCTCAAAACTGTCAATTCCTGGAATTCCGGGATCTAGCGATTGCACCGTCTGATTGAGGCAGTTGCACCACCTAGCAAAGCTCAAAGACTGAGCCTCTGGGCGGTGCCACCTCCTGTCAGGGGCGGTTGTGTTGAATCTCAGATTTTGATGATGAAACTAATTGATTGTGTTTAAATGTTTGACTACATTTTGAGTGATACAGGTCCACTCGATCAGGATTAGACAATTAACGCAGGAGGAATTGACGTTGCGTCGGAGGAGATCACGTCAGGATATTGGATGGCAGAAGGCTTCGGGCATCGGGCATCGGGCCAAGGAGAGCGAAATTGCGCCAAGGATATCGGGGTTGCGAAGGTCAACCGCCGATTGGGCAACAAGCCGCAAGAGAGGACGATGCACCGAAAAATCGGATGAAGCGCCAACCAATGACGTGCCGGGCAACAGAATGTCAATTTGCGTTATAATAATTGTCTAGATCGGAGTAGAGTGTTTGCTTGTGTGTGCAGGATTAACTATGATAACCAGAAAACACAAAGCGAGAATACCGGAGTCAAGTTCGATGGACGTTTAAGAGTCCGAAGAATTGTCGGAGATGCTGCCAAAACCAACCGAGAAGAAATCGGGAACCTGTCGGAATTTTCGGAAGTTCGCCGAAAAGATCGTCGGAGGTTCACGGAGATCACCGAGAAGGCTCGGCTACTCATTAAAGTCATCACAAGTTCGGGAGCTTGCTAGAAGCCCGTCAGCAGAAAGTTCATCGGAAAGCTCGCCAGAACAAGACTCGACGTTCGCGGTTGAAAATTTGCTTAGGATGTGTTTTGGTTATGTAGTCCACTTGTAATTAGGATTAGGATTAAGAGATAATCCTATATCCTGGTTAGGGGCCAACTGGGCCCAAAGTCAGAGTTGGTTTAGGCTAAAAATTAAGCTAAACCAGCGAACTAGAGAGCCAAGATTGAAGCCCAACTAGTGGCTGAAAACACTGTAGTCGGGCTGAAAACACTGTAGGCGGTGGCACCGCCTAGCTGGGCGGTGGCACCGCCCAGCACCCGAGCCCTGGGCGGTGGCACCGCTTGGTTGGGCGGTGGCACCTCCAACAGCGGGAACCCAAAGAGAATTCAAATTTTGAAGCCCAAATTTGAATCCTCTTGAGGCCTATAAATACCCCTCAAATCTCAGCTGAGAGAATAACTTTTTGAGCAGCAAGTGTTTGAGAGAAAAGTCTTAGAAAAGTGTTAGCTTGTCTTGTTTTCAATTTGCTAGTGTTCACCTCCTTCTTTCTTGTTGAAAATCTGTAAGAGAGTGAACCGCTTGTAAAAGTTGTAAGAGGGGTATTCACCCTTCACTTTCAAGAGATTTGCTAGTGGAAGGTGGAAGCCTCATCGAAGAGGGGCCTCGCAAGTGGATGTAGGTCACTTGACCGAACCACTTTAAAAATGGCGTAATCTCTGGTTTGCATTTCTTATTGTCATTTACATTACTGCAAATCTTCTTACTTGCTTTGTTTCATCATTACCTTTGCTGCGCAACTTTAAGAATACGCTTTCAAGTTAATCACTTCCGATTCTGATTTTTATCGTACGAAAGATTTGTCGAAATCAACATTTTAATCCGCTGCACTAATTCACCCCCCCCTCTTAGTGCCACTCTGATCCTAACAATTGGTATCAGAGCCACGGTTTTCTACTTTGGTTTAACACCCAAATAGAAATGACTCCTTATGGCTTTCAAGAGGGTCACTCTCTCATTCGTCCTCCCTTTTTCAATGGGACGGACTACACTTGTTGGAAAACTCGAATGAGAGTTTTCTTACTTTCTTTGGATTTGAATTTATGGGACATAGTCGAAAATGGATTTGAAATGTCTTCTCTCCCAATGAACCATTGGAATAATTTGGAGAAGAAGATGTTTTCTTTAAATGCAAAGGCTATGAATGCCTTATATTGTGCACTTGACAAAAGTGAATTTAATCGCGTTTCGATGTGTGACTCGGCTTTTGATATTTGGAGAACTCTAGAGGTCACTCATGAAGGCACTAGCCGAGTGAAAGAGTCCAAAATCAATATTCTTGTGCATTCTTACGAACTTTTCCGGATGAAACCAAGTGAGTCCATCGGAGACATGTACACCCGGTTCACGGATGTCATCAATGGACTCAAAGCTCTTGGTAAAAGTTTTTCTAATTTTGAACTAGTCACTAAAATCTTAAGATCCCTTCCAAAAAGTTGGGATCCAAAAGTTACGGCCATTTAAGAGGCCAAGGACCTTAAAACATTCCCTCTCGAAGAACTTATTGGGTCTCTAATGACCTACGAAATGAACAATGTGACAAAAAAGAAACTCGAGAACAACCTTCCAAATGATAGGAAGGATTTGGGACATAGAACACATGAAGACCACTCGAGCATAAGCTCAAGTGATGGTGAACTTAAACTACTAATGAAACAAAAATTAAAAAGCAAAAAGAATGGAACTACTTGCTTTGAACGCAAGAAGAACAAAAGTTGGGATGAATTGAGCTCTTCCGAAGACGAGGAGAAAATCAAGAAAGGTGAGGTGGCAAACTATGCCTCACCCTCTTTCAACAATGAGGTAATCAAAATCCCACTAATTTATTTCGATATTACATAATACTTTCTTGAGTTATTTTTAATTTAGTTTAGGATTAATTTTCTTGAAAATTGCATGTGTTATGTTAATGCAGTAAAATGTTAAATATAAATCTAATGCTTATACACCTAGTAAGATTAATCTTATATATGTGCTTGAGAAGCAAGAATTTGTATTTTGACGATTTCCATATTGATTTTCAATGACGATGCATGACTTTTGAATGGAAGGCTTGATGATTTTTTTATGAACCTTATCTTTGGTTTTCAAACATGATGTATAGTTTTGACATAAGAACAAAAATTTGAAGCATGCTAATATAAAGTCAATCATATAAAGTAAAACTAAAGAAATTTTAAATATCTATAAGAATCATTCAAAATTATGTTCAATAAGACCTTACTTGATGTTGTAATGAAACCATTGAAAGTTTTGATGCTATGATTTGATGATTTTATACATGAGATTGTAAAGTTATACATGATGATTTTTATGATTTATTGGTCTTGATGGTTTTTATGATAAAATTCATTTTTCGATCCTAAATGTTGATGCACATTTTTATCTAGCATAAATGACATGAATTTAAATAACTAAAAAGAGAAAAGCATTGTTCTTGAAAATTATTTTTCTCTATCTTGTTGATTTATATGAATCCCTTGAAAATGATTTTGGTTTGATGATTTGAATTAGAAATGAGTTATATCAAAATCATGATATTGATTTGACAAAATTGAATGAGTTGAAAACAAATAATGATTTTTCTCTTGAATACAACTTGTAATATTTTTACATATATATTTTCATCTTGATTTCTCGATATTCGATACATGAAATTTTTCCATGAATCAAAATTCTTTCATGATGTAATTCTTCTTGGTATTCACTAAAAATGATACATTCAAATTAACCTACTCTACTTGACATCTTGATAATTTATGACTTGAATATCATGTATAATATGCTCATAATGATGATTGAGTTATGTATGAAAAATGGAAGATATAGTTTTGAAATTTTGCATGTTCGAATTTGAAAATATTTGATATGCATGAAAATATTAAACATTTTGAAACCATGTTTTAGTGTTATGCTTAATGATCATGCTTAATAAATTTCGAAATTATGGATGATGAATCTTTTACGATTTATGGATCATTGATTTTTACCATAATGAAAGTACCTTATTGATTTTTGTTGTAATAAATCTTACTCTTTCGGTTTTAAACATGATAAATGTTTTTATTTGGTATAAATGAAACAAAATCATATGTTTTGAAATAATCGAAAAGAGGATAACATTCTTGAAAATTATTTTGCTCAATCTTATTGATTTTGATGAATCCATTTGTATCATTTTTGTGAATCTCATGGATTTTGATAATGATTTTGATGATTTAAATTTGAATAATTTTTTATTGAAATCATGATCTTGATCTCTTGAAATTCATAACATGAAATCCTTTATGAATCAACATTTTCTTTTCTATTTAAAAGAAGATTTGTCTAAATGTTTCATAATCTTTAAGTATTCATAATCTTGACAATTATGTATTGAAACTTTATGTAAACCAAGAATGTTCATCATGATTCTCTCTTTGAATATTTAAAGAGGAGAATTTTCTAGATGGTTCATGATTTTGATGATTGAATATTTGATATGCATGAATTGAGACCTTGCTCTCCTACCACTCTTTTTGCTATTCACCAAAAGGAAGACTAATTCTAATAAACCATGATATGCTATACGAATTTTATTGTATTCATGAAGTAAGATCTCATCACTAATTTTTGTTTATATTCCTTCATGTGATGATATGAATGTATGAAACACTTATGATATGATTTGTTATACAATTCCATGTATTCGTGAAATATTAATCTCATCACCCAATTAATTCCTCTTGATACTCCTAATGTGATGAAGTGAAATTATGCATGAAATACAAATGGGGATAAGTTTTTTGGTAGGATATAATTTGACAAATTGATACCATCATGATATGAAACATTGATGATTTGCAATGATATATGTAATACTTGTGCTTTCTAATTATGATGTGATGTATTACATATGATGTAAATCATGATTTAAAATACTATGAGTTGTCACTAAAATTATGTATTATAAATATTGATTTAATGTTTTGTATCATGAATACTCTAAATGATGAATATTTGGTATCATGATCAAAATGTTGACAAATAGTTAAAAATTTTAGTATCATGTATGATATCCTTATAATGTTGATCGATTTATTCAATATCATGCATGAATGAATATAAGGTTTTTGAAAATGTACATATTCTAATTTGAAAATATGATGATGCACAATTAAGATTGATACTTACCTTTGTCATAATTGATGTAATGGGTCTTCCCTTCTTTTTGACAATGACAAAGGGGGAGATAGCTTGCTTGCACAAGTCAAGAAGATGCAAAAACTTGATTGCTTGCTTGCCTATCTTAAGTAGCAAAGATTGTTAACTTACTTATTTCAAGAAGCAAAAGTTGTCTTCTTGAACATCATTATCTTGCCCATCTCAAGAAGCAAGACTTGCAACCTGCACATTGCAATAGGAAGTAAGAATCGATAGCTTACACACTTCAACAAGAAAGCTATCTTGTATTTGCTTTTGAAATTTTTACTAGCTTGTATGTTACAAAACTTGCTCACTTTTTCAAATACTTTGCTAGCTTGCACTTTGTAAAGGAAGCAAAAATAACACTTCTCAAAAGAGAAGAAAAACTTACTGTCTTGAACATCTTTAATATGCTAGCTAGCATGATGTACAATTTGCTATTTTGAATATTACAAAGAAATACTATCATGCACATTGCAAAGAAAAGCAAAGTGCAATCATGCACAAGAAGCAAGTGTTGAATTGCCATGATTGAACTTAAGAATCTTGCTATACTTTTGTGTTTATATGTTGTGATGAAAATCTCGCTTTATGTTGCAAAAACTTGCATATCTTTTAAAATAGCTAGAGCTACTTCTCCTTTTTGTTGATGACATAGGGGGAGAAGTATATTGATGACTTCATGCATTGAATTAAATATTTTATATTTGCATGATAGTTTAAATGTTTTTCATAACATGTGATGAATGTTACTTGGATTTGGGATAATCCAAGTGTTCTATCAATGGCATATTGATAGGGGGAGTTTAGTTAAACTCCGGGGAGTTAAGGTTAACTCCGTTAGTCATCAATTAGTTGTCATCATCAAAAAGGGGGAGATTGTTGAATCTCGGATTTTGATGATGAAACTAATTGATTGTGTTTAAATGTTTGACTACATTTTGAGTGATACAGGTCCACTCGATCAGGATTAGACAATTAACGCAGGAGGAATTGACGTTGCGTCGGAGGAGATCACGTCAGGATATTGGATGGCAGAAGGCTTCGAGCATCGGGCATCGGGCCAAGGAGAGCGAAATTGCGCCAAGGATATCGGGGTTGCGGAGGTCAACCGCCGATTGGGCAACAAGCCGCAAGAGAGGACGATGCACCGAAGAATCGGATGAAGCGCCAACCAATGACGTGCCGGGCAACAGAATGTCAATTTGCGTTATAATAATTGTCTAGATCGGAGTAGAGTGTTTGCTTGTGTGTGCAGGATTAACTACGATAACCAGAAAACACAAAGCGAGAATACCGGAGTCAAGTTCGATGGACGTTTAAGAGTCCGAAGAATCGTCGGAGATGCTGCCAAAACCAACCGAGAAGAAATCGGGAACCTGTCGGAATTTTCGGAAGTTCGCCGAAGAGATCGTCGGAGGTTCACGGAGATCACCGAGAAGGCTCGGCTACTCATTAAAGTCATCACAAGTTCGGGAGCTTGCTAGAAGCCCGTCAGTAGAAAGTTCGTCGGAAAGCTCGCCAGAACAAGACTCGACGTTTGCGGTTGAAAATTTGCTTAGGATGTGTTTTAGTTATGTAGTCTACTTATAATTAGGATTAGGATTAAGAGATAATCCTATATCCTGGTTAGGGGCCAACTGGGCCCAAAGTCAGAGTTGGTTTAGGCTAAAAATTAAGCTAAACCAGCGAACTAGAGAGCCAAGATTGAAGCCCAACTAGTGGCTGAAAACACTGTAGTCGGGCTGAAAACACTGTAGGCGGTGGCACCGCCCAGCACCCGAGCCCTGGGCGGTGGCACCGCTTGGCTGGGCGGTGGCACCTCCAACAGCGGGAACCCAAAGAGAATTCAAATTTTGAAGCCCAAATTTGAATCCTCTTGAGGCCTATAAATACCCCTCAAATCTCAGCTGAGAGAACAACTTTTTGAGCAGCAAGTGTTTGAGAGAAAAGTCTTAGAAAAGTGTTAGCTTGTCTTGTTTTCAATTTGCTAGTGTTCACCTCCTTCTTTCTTGTTGAAAATCTGTAAGAGAGTGAACCGCTTGTAAAAGTTGTAAGAGGGGTATTCACCCTTCACTTTCAAGAGATTTGCTAGTGGAAGGTGGAAGCCTCATCGAAGAGGGGCCTCGAAAGTGGATGTAGGTCACTTGACCGAACCACTTTAAAAACGGCGTAATCTCTGGTTTGCATTTCTTATTGTCATTTACATTACTGCAAATCTTCTTACTTGCTTTGTTTCATCATTACCTTTGCTGCGCAACTTTAAGAATACGCTTTCAAGTTAATCACTTCCGATTCTGATTTTTATCGTACGAAAGATTTGTCGAAATCAACATTTTAATCCGCAGCACTAATTCACCCCCCCCTCTTAGTGCCGCTCCGATCCTAACAGGTTGCACCTCCTGCCAGAGCTCGAAGACCGAGATCAGGCGGTGCCACCGCCTGACTAAGGCGGTTGCACCGCTCAGCCAGAGCTCGGAGACCGAGCCCAGGCGGTGCCACCTCCTGTCAGGGGTGGTTGCACCGCCCAATCTCGCTCGGAGACTGAGCCCAGGCGGTGCCACCGCCTGGCTGGGGCGGTTCAATCGCCTGGCAGAAATCAGGGTCCGAATGGGTTGATCCATTCGGCCCAATTTGGATTTTTCAGGGGCCCAATTGCCCCAAGATTAAGTTAATGGGATCACCTCCCATTTCTAAATTAATCATTGTGCTAACTATGATATTTCCTAAGACATTTACTGCAACTTGCTCCGGTGCGTCAATCGCTTCTTCCGGTGAGCTTCCGGCGAACTTCCGTCGATCATCCGATGAACCCTCGGTGATGCTTCTACGGTCTTCCGGCAAACTCCTGGACTTGCGACGATCCACTTGGCGAGTTCCAACGAGCTTCTTTGGCAAGCTCATGGACTTCTCGGATTTGTTCCCGCAGAACCTCCGACGACTGTCCGAACTTCCGTCGAACTCTCGAACTCCAAACATGATCATTGTCTTGATTCCGGTGTATCTCCTGCTGCATGTCTTTCTTCCATTTTAGTTAATCCTGCACACTTAAAAAAAACATCAATCGAGACAAGTAATCCTAAGCAATTAACCAAGTTGTCCGTCATGTCATTAGTCCCTCGACGCTTCGTCCGATTCTTCAGCGCATCATCCTCTCCTGTAGCCTATTGCCCAATCGGCCAGTTGACTCCGCAACTCCGATATCCTTGGCACAATACTCACTCTTCTTGGCCCGAAGCCCGAGTCCACGGCCCGAAGCCTTCTGTCGATATGTCGACCGATCCACTTGCCCGACGTCCAATTTTCTGACATATTCCTCCGGCACAACATGATTTTCCTGCTTTAGTTGTTTCATCCTGATCGAAGCATCCTGCATCACTCAAAACATAGATTAAATCATAAACATATATCAAGTAGTTTCATCATCAAAATACGAGATTCAACAATCTCCCCCTTTTTGATGATGACAACCACTTGATGACCGAGTTAAACTTAACTCTCAGAGTTTAAACAAACTCCTCCTATCAATATGCCATATTGATAGAACCTTGAATTGAAACTGAATTCAAGTTATTGCAATATTTATCATGAATATTTGCAACATGTCATCATGAACTTATGCATAACATCATACTTCTCCCCCTTTGTCATCAACAAAAAGGAGAAGTCCAACTATTCTTGTGTTTGGAATATTAGTTTAACTTATTGGATGAAAAACATAATATTAAGTTTTATCATCATGCAGTTTTGAAGCCAGAAAGTTTAGCAAATGTTACATCATACTTAGAACATTCAAGCTATCAAGTTTTAGATATGCAAGTTTTATAGCATACAAGATAGCACTTTTAGAACATGCAAGCTAGCAATTTAGAGATGTTCAAGAAGGCAACTCTTGCTTCTTGAAATATGCAAGTTGCAAGCTAGCAAATTTTTGCTTCCTTTGCAATGTTTGAGCTCGCAATTTTGCTTCCATTGCAAGGTGTAAGTTTAGCATGTTTAATTTTCTTGAGATAGCAACTATTTGCTTCTCTTTATACTACAAGCTAGCAATTTTTACGATATACAAGTTTTACTACATACAAGCTAGCAAAAATTTTGAAAGCAAATGCAAGATAGCTTTCTTGTGTAAGCTTATGATTCTTGCTTCCTATTGCAATGTGCAAGTTGCAATTTTTGCTTCTTGAGATAGGCAATATAGCACTTTTGCAATTTTTGTTTGGCAAGCTTGTGATGTTCAAGATAACAAGCTTTTTCTTCTCTTTTGAGAAGTGTCATTTTTGCTTTCTTTGCAAAGTGCAAGCAAGCAAAATGCCAAACTAGCAAGAGATAATGTTTTACATGAGGCAAGCAAACAATTTGGCAAGTGTTACATTTGCATCTTCTCTTTAGAGGAGTGTAATTTTTGCTTTCATCTTGAATTGTGTAAGCTAGCTAGTTTGCCTCTTTTCATGATGTCCACGCTAGAAATTCTTGCTCCCCCTTTGTCAATGTCAAAAAGAAGGGATGACCCTTTTTTCAATTTTCAGATTATGACAAAGGTAAGTATCAATTTTATTTGTGCATCATTATATATTCAAATTAAAACATACACAATTTCCAAAACCTTATTTTTCATGCATGATACCGAAAAATATATCAATCATCATTAATGGGTATATCATACATGATACTCAAACATTAAAATTTTTAAGCATTTATCAACATGTTGATCATGATACTAAACATTCATCATTTAAAGCATTCATGATACATATCATATGCAATACATCATGTACATCATTGTCATAAGTATTGCATGCATCATTTCAAATTCATGAATATTTCATCATTGCATGCATCATGCCAAATCATAAAATATACAATCATCATTTATTTTACAACATGACGGTACCAAATTTGTCAAATTACATTCTACCATACATGATCGAAACTTCTTATTTGTATACATCAAAACAAATTAATGAATATTTCATGTATTCTTATCATCACATAAGGAATATCAAGAAGAATTATTAGGTGATGAGATAAACATTTCATGAATACAAGGAATTGCATAAAAATCATATCATGAAAGATTAGAACATGTGAATACCAAAAGACATGATTTCTTTTTGAAAAACCTACTCCATAATTAATCAAAAGAAAATCTTAGGAGAACGATTAATGAAAAAATCTTGATTCATAATAAATCTTAATTTGTAAATATCACGGAACCAAGATCATGATTTTGGATAAAACTCATTCAAATTCAAATCACCAAGAATCATTTTTATGGTTCACAAAATTCGTAACATAAGTAGATTCATGATTTCATTGATAATATATTTTCTCTTTTTTAAGTATTTCATTTTAAGTGATTGATTTCATGTTAGCATGCTTTTTCATTTATGTTAAACATGCATCAACGTTTAGGATCGAAAAATAAATTTCATCATAAAACCATCAAGATCAATAGATTCTCAAAAATGAATTATTATGATCAAGAAAATTCGAAAATGAAATTTAACACTTTCATGCATTCGAACAAGGTTTTGCTATAGATTTTCAAGTTCAATCATGAAGATAAAACATGCTCATGACCATAAAAATTTTTGTATCTAAAACACATAATTTCCAACATGTTATTAAGGCATGTAATAGTGTAATATCATCATGGCAATTAAGTGATTTGAACATTGAATCAAGAAAGTCCGAAAAATAATCTTAACAAGTTCATGCATTCGAGCACATTTTTGCCATAGTTTTTCAAATACACTCATGAAAATAACACATGCTTATCATCATGTATAGCTTAAAATCTCATGCATAAAATTGTTAATCAAAATATTTAATATTACATCATTATATATTTCTTCAAATCAAACATGATTTTTTTTAATCAAAATCGAGAAATAACAATGGAAATCAACGTAATACACATTATTACTTCTTAACCATGATTTCATATTTTCAATCAAAATCATTTTATTTGTTTATCATAAAATATGCAATATTATCATTTTCGAAATTACTTAGCATGATCATAATTTTTTTTTTTAAACATGTAATTTTTAAGAAAATTAATTCTAAACTAAAAAAGAAAATACATCATGAAAGCATCAAGTAATTTCAAAATAAATTAGGGGGATTTCGATTACCTCATCATTGAAAGCGGTTAAGGCGTAGTTTGCCACCTCGCCTTTCTTGATTTTCTCCTCGTCTTCGGAGGAGCTCGATTCATCCCACTTTGTGTTCTTCGTCTTTGGCCTCTTCCTTCGTTCAAGTTTATTATTTATTTTATATTTTTGTTTAATAAACTTATTAAGATTTAGTGTTTGAAGTTCAAGTTCATCATTGTCCTCATTACTTGAGTCATCGCTCAAGTGGTATTCATTTGTCCGGAGTTCCAAATCCTTCCTATTCTTTGGAAGGTGATTTTGTTCATCATGTTCATCATATGCATTGTGCACCATTTCATATGTTATCAACGAACCAATAAGTTCTTCAAGTGGTAAGTTGTTTAGGTTTTTAGCTTCTTGTATTGCAGTTACTTTTGAATCTCACTTCTTAGAAAGAGAATGCAAAATCTTGTTTACGAGTTCAAAATCCGAAAAACATTTTCCAAGAGCTCTTAAAATATTGACAACATCCGTGAAACGGGTGTACATGTCGCCTATAGTCTCGCTTGGTTGCATTCGAAAAAGCTCAAAATCATGCAATAAAATGTTAACTTTCAAGTCTTTGACTTTACTAGTTCCCTCGTGCATGAGTTCAAGTGTTCACCAAATGTCAAATGCCGTTTCGCACGTAGAAATCCGATTGAACTCATTTTTGTCCAAAGCGCAAAATAAGGCATTCATAGCCTTTGCATTTAAAGAAAAATACTTCTTCTCCAAATCCGCCCATTCGTTCATCGGTTTAGAGGGAAGTTGAAAACCGTTTTCAACGATATTCCATAAATCCATATTCATAGAAATCAAGAAAACTCTCATTCGAGTTTTCCAATAAGTGTAGTCCAATCCGTTAAACAACGGTGGACGAACAACCGATAAACCCTCTTGAAAGCCATGAAGAGCCATTTCTCGCAGGTGTAAATCCGAAATGAGAAATACCGGGCTCTGATACTAATTGTTAGGATCAAGAGCACTAAGAGGGGGGGGTGAATTAGTGCTCTTGATCAGCGGAAAACTTTCGATGATTAAAAAAGTGTTCGTACGATAAAAATGATTTCGGTAGAAAAGCCGATTCATAAATCTCATTAACTTGTAATCAAGCGAGATGTAGTTAAAGAAAATCTATGAAGGTAGTTTGTAGTTTTGATGAAAGTTAAAATGTAAGCGCAAACTGAAATATGATGTTCATACGATAAGCGCAAAGCCGATTCGGAAAATGCAGAGCTTGAAATACGATCGTATATGCGCAGAAGGCAGTAAGCTTTTGAGGAGGTTTGAGTAAAGATAAGATGCTCAAAGTAAATGCAAACGGAGATTTAGAGTGGTTCGTTCAATCTTGATCTACTCCACTTTTGGCTTCCTCCGCCGACGAGGTCACCGACGTCAACTAGAGGCCTTCCTTCTATAGGCGAAGGCCAAGCACCCTTTTACAGTTTCACTCCTTTTGACGGGCTTAGGAGACAACCCTCATAGAATTTCCTTTCCTCTCTTAACAAATTAGAACTTGGAAGAAAAGAGGAAAAAGAACTTTCAACTCATACAACACTTTTGAGCTCTAAAAATCATAAAATAAAATCAGCATTTCGGTGGTTTCTGGGTGCCCTTTTAGTGCTGAAAGGGTGGGGTATTTATAGGCCCCAACCCAGTTTGAATTTGGAGCTCAAAACTGTCAATTCCCGGAATTCCGGGATCTGGCGGTTGCACCGCCTGACTGAGGCAGTTGCACCGCCTGGCAAAGCTCAAAGACTGAGCCTCTGGGCGGTGCCACCTCCTGTCAGGGGCTGTTGCACCACCTGCCAGAGCTCGAAGACCGAGCTCAAGCGGTGCCACCGCCTGACTAAGGCGGTTGCACCGCTCAGCCAGAGCTCGGAGACCGAGCCCAGGCGATGCCACCTCTTGTCAGGGGTGGTTGCACCGCCCAGTCTTGCTCAGAGACTGAGCCCAGGCGGTGCCACTGCCTGGCTGGGGCGGTTCAACCGCTTGGCAGAAATCAGGGTCCGAATGGGTTGATCCATTCGGCCCAATTTAGGTTTTTCAGGGGCCCAATTGCCCCAAGATTAAGTTAATGGGATCACCCCCCATTTCCAAATTAATCATTGTGCTAACTACGATATTTCCTAAGACATTTACTGCAACTTGCTCCGGTGCGTCAATCGCTTCTTCCGGTAAACTTCCGGCAAACTTCCGTCGATCATCCGATGAACCCTCGGTGATGCTCCTGCGGTCTTCCGGCAAACTCCTGGACTTGCAACGATCCACTTGGCGAGTTCTGACGAGCTTCTTTGGCAAGCTCATGGACTTCTCGGATTTGTTCCCGCAGAACCTCCGACGACTGTCCGAACTTCCGTCGAACTCTCGAACTCCAAACGTGATCATTGTCTTGATTCCGACGCAACTCCTACTACATGTCTTTCTTCCATTATAGTTAATCCTGCACACTTAAAAAAAACTTCGATCGAGACAATTAATCCTAAGCAATTAACCAAGTTGTCCGTCATGTCATTGGTCCCTAGACACTTCGTCCGATTCTCCAGCGCATCGTCCTCTCCTGTAGCCTATTGCCCAATCGGCCAGTTGAATCCGCAACTCCGATATCCTTGGAACAATACCCGCTCTTCTTGGCCCGATACCCGAGTCCACGGCCCGAAGCCTTCTGTCGATACGTCGACCGATCCACCTGCCCGACGTCCAATCTTCTGACATGTTCCTCCGGCACAACATGATTTTCCTGCTTTAATTATCTCATCCAGATCGAAGAATCCTGCTTCACTCAAAACGCAGATTAAATCATAAACATATATCAAGTAGTTTCATCATCAAAATACGAGATTCAACAATCTCCCCCTTTTTGATGATGACAACCACTTGATGACGGAGTTAAACTTAACTCTCGGAGTTTAAACAAACTTCTCCTATTAATATGCCATATTGATAGAACCTAGAATTCAAACTGAATTCAAGTCATTGCAATATTCATCATGAATACTTACAACACATCATCATGAACTTATGCATAAACTTATGCACAACATTATACTTCTCCCCCTTTGTCATCAACAAAAAGGAGAAGTCCAACTATTCTTGTGTTTGGAATATTAGTTTAACTTATTGAATGAAAAACATAATATCAAGTTTTATCATCATGTAGTTTTGAAGCCAGAAAGTTTAGCAAATGTTACATCATACTTAGAACATTCAAGCTATCAAAGTTTTAGATATGCAAGTTTTACAGCATACAAGATAGCACTTTTAGAACATGCAAGCTAGCAATGTTACAACATTTTAGAACTTGTAAGCTAGCAATTTAGAGATGTTCAAGAAGGAAACTCTTGCTTCTTGAAATATGCAAGTTGCAAGCTAGCAAATTTTTGCTTCTTTTGCAATGTTTGAGCTCGCAATTTTGCTTCCATTGCAAGGTGTAAGTTTAGCATGTTTAATTTTCTTGAGATAGCAACTATTTGCTTCTCTTTATACTACAAGCTAGCAATTTTTACGATATGCAAGTTTTACTACATACAGGTTAGCAAAAATTTCGAAAGCAAATGCAAGATAGCTTTCTTGTGTAAGCTTATGATTCTTGCTTCCTATTGCAAAGCCGATTCGGAAAATGCAGAGCTTGAAACACGATCGTATATGCGCAGAAGGCAGTAAGCTTTTGAGGAGGTTTGCAGTAAAGATCAGATGCTCAAAGTAAATGCAAACCAAGATTTAGAGTGGTTCGGTCATTCTTGACCTACTCCACTTTTGGCTTCCTCCACCGACGAGGTCACCGACGTCAACTAGAGGCCTTCCTTCAATAGGGGTGGTTGCACCTCCTATCAGGGGTGGTTGCATCGCCCAATCTCGCTCAGAGACTGAGCCCAGGCGGTGCCACCGCTTGGCTGGGGCGGTTCAACCGCCTGGCAGAAATCAGGGTCCGAATGGGTTGATCCATTCGGCCCAATTTGGGTTTTTCAGGGGCCCAATTGCCCCAAGATTAAGTTAATGTGATCACCTCCCATTTCTAACTTAATCATTGTGCTAACTATGATATTTCCTAAGATATTTACTACAACTTGCTCCGGTGCATCAATCGCTTCTTCTGGCGAGCTTCCGGTGAACTTCCCTCGATCATCCGATGAACCCTCGGTGATGCTCTTGCGGACTTCCGGCAAACTCCTGGACTTGCGACGATCCACTTGGCGAGTTCCGACGAGCTTCTTTGGCAAGCTCATGGACTTCTCGGATTTGTTCCCATAGAACCTCCAATGACTGTCCGAACTTCCGTCGAACTCTCGAACTCCCAACGTGATCATTGTCTTGATTCCGGCGTAACTCCTACTGCATGTCTTTCTTCCATTGTAGTTAATCCTGCACACTTAAAACAAAACTTCGATCGAGACAATTAATCCTAAGCATTTAACCAAGTTGTCCGGCATGTCATTGGTCCCTCGACGCTTCGTTCGATTCTTCAGCGCATCATCCTCTCCTGCAGCCTATTGCCCAATCGGCCAGTTGACTCCGCAAATCCGATATCCTTGGCACAATATCCGCTCTTCTTGGCCCGATGCCCGAGTCCATGGCCCGAAGCCTTCTGTCGATACGTCGACCGATCCACCTGCCCGACGTCCAATCTTCTGACATGTTCCTCCGGCACAACATGATTTTCCTGCTTTAATTGTCTCATCCTGATCGAAGCATCCTGCGTCACTCAAAATGTAAATTAAATCATAAACATATATCAAGTAGTTTCATCATCAAAATACGAGATTCAACACACTGCTTGTAGGTGGTGGCACTGCCTAACTGGTAGTAGCACTGCTAGTGGTCACTACTTGTAGGCGGTGGCACTGCCCAGCTGGCGGTACCACCGATCGCAACCTGTCCTATATAAACACAAGTTAGGGCCGACGATAGAACCGACCCCAACTCACTCTATACTTCTCCAAACAGCCCCAAATCCCTAATTCCTCTTACTCTCCCTCTACTAACTCAATAGTACTCTCATACTCTACAAAATCAAGGATCAATCTCAAACCCCCCTTTAGTGATCACAAGAAGGTTAAACTACTAAGGTAATCCCTCAACCAAATTGTTTCCTTCTTTGCATTACTTATTCTTGCCTCTCATTTGTTCTTAATAAAGGGAAGATGAGATTAGATGAAACCTATGATTCCCTACTCTTTGATTCTCCTCAACATGCCCTTAAATTTCTAACCATATCTAGAAATGTTCATAAGGGTAAATATATAGATTTAGAGGAATTGAATAATTTGGAACCAATTCAATGGTTTGTTGTTAGAACCCTAGTGGATTCTAAGCTTGGGGTTGATCTCTTTAGGGGATCGGCCTCCTTGGAACTCTATAGGGGTTCCTTCCTTGAAGTTATTGCTCAAAGGCTGCTAAGAAGATTCATATATTGCTTATTAAAAGAGGATGAATACATGACTATTTATAGGGCTTCTAAGCCCCAACTCTTAATAAAACTCCTGTTCAAGACTCCTACTTCTAACCAACTCCTAATAAGACTCCTACTCTAAGAAGTAACCACCCAACTAACCCTTACCCTAACCGGCCTCTTCACCTCTTTAATAGGGGTCAGCTAGGTCGGTTATACATGAATGCCTCTTTCAATAAAACTCAATTAGGACTCTCCTAGCTAGAGTCCTAACAGACCCATCCTCTTCAAATTAGTTTTGTCCTCGAAGTTGACGATCCATGAATTTTGAGAATTTGATCTTCAAGTCATCATAGTTCTCCCAAGGGTCATCATCGTTGAGTCACAATTCGTTGATCAATAATGGCACTCGACTAGGTCTGAAGTTCTCCTTAGGTAGTAATATTTGGTAGATGACTTTGGGCTATCTCGTTTTGTCCTAGCTTGAGCTTTAAACACGACAAATGGAAGACTAGATGAATTCAGGAGTTGGCGGGTAAGTCCAATCTGTATGCTATCACTCCGATGTACTCCAAAATTTGGTAGGGTCCATAGAACCAAGATGAAAGCTTCATAGATGCTCTGATATGAATTGATGTTTGCTTGTATGGTTGGAGTCGTAGGAAGACCTAATCTCCTATAGAAGATTCTCTTTCACCTTTGTGTTGATCATATTGTTATTTCATCCTTTCTTGAGCTTGTCTTTGTGATGAGGGAAGCCCTTTGATGAAGTCCATTGATATATCAATCCATATTGAGTTCGGGACAGATAAGGATTGCTGCTTTTTGAGACTTGCCACTGTCTCGCCTTTATGTCGTTGACATACATCACATTGTACCACAAATTTAGCAATAATTTTTTTTAATCCCTACCCAATAAAATTTTTGCTTAATTCTCTTATAGGTTCTAAGAAACCCGGAGTGCCTAGCCATAGGTGTGGTATGCATCTCTTGAATGATGGTCTTTATGCAAGTAGAATTTGGTACAAGTACAATGTGTCCCATATAGCGTAATTCTTTTGAGTCCTATCTATAATGAGCCACGGAGCTTGGTACTTCCTCCAATTTTTTTGTGATTTTATTGGTCTCCGAATTTTCCTATCATTCCCCCTAAATATCCTTAAGGAAGTCACTGGTCGGAAGTGAAACGATCGAAAATCAGCTTGCTCGGGTAATCACGAAAGTGCATCTGCAATAACATTCTCTTTCCCTCTTTTGTAAGTTATTTCATAATCATATCCAAGAAGCTTTGTTACCCATTTTTGATGCTCGGGGGAAGATATCTTCTACTCCAAGAAATATTTAAGACTTTTACAGTTGGTCTTGAATTGAAAGCGTCGTCGGTGTTAGGAAAAGAGTGTACACTAAGAGGGGGGGGGGTGAATTAGTACAGCGGTAAAAATTATGTCGATTCAAAACTTCATTGCGATTAAATCTATTTTTGATAAGAAATTATTTCGTAAAGGTATTATCTTTGAAAGTGTACGAAAGAGTGTAGTGGATGTAAAGCAAGTAAAGTGGTTTGCAGTAAAATAAATTACACAAGAGAAACACAAACCAGATTTTTATAGTGTTTCAATTGTCGTGACCTATATCCACTTTGTCGATTCCTCTTCCGTCGAGGCCACCGGCATCCACTATCGGTCTTCTTTCAATGGGTGAAGACCAACTACCCTTTTACACCCCTCTTCTCCTTTTCACAGGTTTAGGAGATAACTTTTTACAACCCTCTTTTATAAGGTATCCCTCTCACACCTCTCTTAGAACTCTCTCTAAGCTTTTGGAGGAGAGAACTCAACTTTTTAAGGTTTACAACTTTAGAATTATAGAATTTTGCTCAATATTTCTTACTTATCCATGCAGGAATATCTGGGGCATTTATAGGCCCTAAATGAATTCAAATTTGGAGCCCAAAATTTAAACCCTCGAAATTTCAGGGTACGGGCGGTACCACCGCCTACAGCCTGACACTGGGTGGTACCACCGCCCAGACTAGTGGTACCACCGCCCAGACAGTCTCGGAGACTGAGTCTAGGCAGTACCACTGCCTAGACTAGCGGTACCAATGCCTGACACAGTCTCAAAGACTATGCCACGACGGTTTTACCTATTTGGTCACTGTTTGGGCCTTTCTCTTAGCCCAACACAGCCCAAACTTGGCCCAACTATCCCCTAATTGGGTTGGCCCAATTCTAATCCCTATTATATGCTAACTATAAATTTTAAGATATTTACTAAGCTAAATAAAGTCCATAAGTCTAGGTTTCTTCCAGTGAGCTTTCGGTGATCTTCCGACGAACTTCCGACGATCTCTCGGCAATGTTCTAGCAGACTCCCGACAAGCTCCTGAACTTCATAATGATCTTCTTGGTGAGTTCCGATGAGCTTCTTTGGCAAGCTTTGGGACTTCTCAGTCAATTCTAACAGAACTTCTGATGAACATCCGGACTTCCGATGAACTCTCGAACTCCCAATGAAATCGCGTTCTTGACTCCAAGACTTTATTTTGCTTTATGCCTTACTATTGTAGTTAATCAAACATGTGTAAAAACACACTTTGATCTAGACATATATTTCTAAGGATGAATCATGTTGTCCGGCATATCATTGGTCCGTCGACGCCTCGTCCGATTCTTCAACGCATCGTCCTCTCTTATGGCCTATTGCTCGATCGGCCAATTAACCTCCAGAACTCCGATATCCTTGGTGCAATTTTTGCTCTTCTTAGCTCGATGCCCGAATCCATGGCCCGAAGCCTTCTATCTATACGTCGACCGATCCTCCGGCTCGACATCCAATCTTTTGAGATGTTTTCCTTTGGTCCAACATGATTCTTCCAGCTTTAATTATCTCATCCTGATTGAAGCATCCTGCGTCACTTAAAATGTAGATCAAATCATAAACACTTATCAATTGGTTTTATTATCAAAATCTCAAATTCAACAATCTCCCCCTTTTTGATGTTGATAACCAATTGATAACGGAGTTAACCTTAACTCCCCCTATCAATACGCCATATTGATAGAACCTTGAATTCAAGCTGAATTCAAGTCATTGCAAATTTCATCATGAATATTTGCAACATGTCATCATGCATAACACGATCATACTTCTCCCCCTTTGTGATCAACAAAAAGGAGAAGTCCAACTATCATGTGTTTAGACATACAAGTTCAAATCACAACATAATATCAAGTTTTATCATCATGCAATTTGTAAGCTAGAAAATTTAGCAAGTTTTACATCATGCAAGCTAGAAAATTTTTCATCACTTTATAACATGCATAATCGCTAAATTATCATTAATTTTAAAGATGTGCAAGATTGTAAATTATGCAAGTTTGCATTTTTGCTTCTTAAGATAGGAAATCTATCAATATTTTGGTGATGTTCAAGATAGCAAGCTCTTTCATTCTCTTTTGCTTCTTTTGTAAAGTGCAAGCTAGCAAAATTTTACTTTTTTTTTTTAATACAAGCTAGAAATTTGATGAGTGTTACTTCTCTTTGAAGTCTGAAGGCTAGCAAATTTTTGAAAAATAATGCAAGATAACAAGCTAGCAAGATACAATGTTTTACGTAAAACAATCTACATGAAGTATGTTTGCATCTTCTCTTTAGATGTGCTAGTAAGCAAGATTTTCTCCTTACAATTTGTGAGCTAGCAAATTTTACACATATTAAAGTTGGCAAGATTTTTTCCTCTTTTATAGATGAGCAAGCTTTTTGCTTCTTCTTGAAGTATGCAAGCTAGCTATCTCCCCCTTTGTCATTGTCAAAAAGAAGGGAAGAATATAATTTTGTATCTCTTTTTTTTTTACCTCAATTTCTAAACCATGACAAAGGTCAATAACATAGATGAAAAATCAAGTCATGAATGTCAAAACAATTTTTCATCATGAATATTTCATCATTGCTTGCATCATTATCATAAGTTAAAGTATTGCATGCATAATACCAAATCATCATTTATAATTACATCAATATTTCAATATGTTTGTGCATCATTACATGTTCAATTTACAACATTCACAATTTTAAAACATTACATATCATGATGGTATCAATTTGTCAAATTACATCCTATCATGCATGATCATAACCTTTCCCCATTTTATCATTGTAAACAAGAAAGAATAAAGGAAGAACATAATAGTGTAAAATATTTCAATCATTTCAAGGCATTCGTGCCATAAATACAAAGAAATCGTGTTATCGAAGATAAGACCACTTGAATACCAAAAGATATGATTCATATAGTAAATCTCTTCTTTAAATAAAATATCAAGAATAAAAAATTATTGGCGTACAAAGAAGAAATCTTGATTCAAAAAATCTCAAGTAATTCCAAGAAACCAAGATCATGATTTTGATAAAACTCATTCAAATTCAAATCATCAAAATCATCAAAATCTCAATATTTCTTTCAAGAGATTCAAAATGGCATAAATAATTTTATTGATCTCTTAGTGGAAAATCGATAAGATAGGGATTGAGAAGTTTTCAAGAAAAATGCTTTCCTCTTTTTGTTTTAACTTATTGATTAATTTCATACATGCATGTTCTTTTCTTTTATGCCAAATCCATGCATTATTCATTAACACCGAAAATAAACTTTCAAAAGATCACAAAAATTATCATGCATAAGTTCAAAATATAAACTCGTTAAACATGCTTTCAAATCATCATTACATTTTCATTAAGACATCAAGCATGGTTTCATTGATCATAATGTTGAATGATTCTTAAAGGTATCTAAACTTCTTTAGTTTCAATTTACGTGATTGACTTTATATTAGCATCCCCAAATATTTTTTCTTATGTCAAAACCATGCATCAACGTTTGGAAAGATAAAAAATCATTAAGATCAAAAAGTGTAACACATAATTCCAAAACATATGATTTCAAATCATTACTTCAAATCCTCATGTATAAAACAAAATTATTAAGATATTCATTTTTGCTTCTTAAACCATACATAGGATTTATCTTAAGTATTAGATTTAAGTCTAACATTTTGTACATTTATCATAAAACATGTCATTTTCATGATCATTTTCAAAATTACTAGCATGATCCCTATTTTTTAGCATTTTCATTACATCATTAAACATGCAATTCAAAAAAAATATAGTTTTTTAAACTAATTTAAGAATAACTCATGAAAAGCATTATGTAATTTCGAAATAAATTAAAGGAGTTTCATTTGAGTTGTTTATCGTATTGTCGAGAGTCCCCAAAGCAAAGTTTGTTGTTTCTTCTTCATCGGTTTCCACCTTGTCTTTGGATGAGCTCGATTCAACCCAAAGTGCTTCCCTCTTCTCGTGTTCATAGCAAGTAGTTGAGTTCATTTCTGTTTTTTAATTTTTGTTTCATAAACTTTTTAAATTTCATAATGATGAGTTCAAGTTCACCATCACTTGAGGTTATGCTCAAGTGATCTTCAATTGTTCTAAGTCTGAAATTTTGAATCTCGGATTTTGATAATAAAACTAATTGATTGTGTTTAGATGTTTAACTGCATTTTGAGTGATGCAGGTTTACTCGATTAGGATTAGACAGTTAACGTAGGAGGAATTGACGTTACGCCAGAGGAGATCACGTTAGGATATTGGATGGCAGAAGGCTTCGGACGTCGCACATTGGGCCAAGAGCAGAATTGCACCAAGGATATTGGGGTTGCGGAGGTCAACCGCTAATTGGGTAACAAGCCGCAAGAGAGGACGATGCACTGAAGAATCGGACGAAGCGCCAACCAATGATGTACCGGGCAACAGAATGTCAATTTGCGTTGTAATAATTGTCTAGATCAGAGTAGAGTTTTGACTTGTGTGTGTAGGATTAACTACGATAACGATGAAGACATAAAGCGAAAAAAAGTGTCGGAGTCAAGCGTGAAGGATTTATTGCGAGTTCGAGAGTTCGACGGAAGTCCGAAGGTTCATCAGGAATGCTGCCGAAACTAGCCGAGAATGAGTAGAGAGCTTGCCGAAGGGTTTTTCGGAAGCTCACCGGAAGGTTCGTTGGAAGTTCACGGAGGTCGCCGAGAAAGACTGGAGCTTGCTGAAGAAGCTCGTTGGAACTCGCCACGATCAAATCGTGAAGTCTAGGAGCTTGTCGGGAGTCCGCAGAACGGTTTTCGAGAGTTTATCGGAAGACTGCCGAAAGTTCGCCGGAAGCTCGCCGGAAGGAGTCTTGACTTGCGGACTTTGTAATAGTTTAGGAAATGTCTTTAAATTCGTAGATAGTACATTAATTAGGATTAGGATTAAAAGATAATCCTATATCCTGGTAAGGGGCCAATTGGGCCCAAAATTAGACTTGGTTTGGGCTAAATTTAAAGCCCAACCTGTGAACCCGAGACCCAAGCGGTGGCACCGCCTGGACAACACCCGAGAGCCAAGTGGTGGCACCGCCTGGACTGGGCGGTGGCATCTGCTAGTCATAAGTGCCCATCAAGCCAATCACGTGAGTGATGGCACGTGTGACTTGATACAGAATCTTTTTGCTTATTATATTTTTGGCGTATATCACTTTATAACTATTGCATAAATGTATATGTATTGTGATGTCCTTGGATTTGTGCAATGGGAATCGGATCGTGATGAGATCACGATAATGAGATCGATTCACCTTTAAACACATATCCTAAATAATCCCGGTCATAGGTTACTCGAGAGGGACATCGTGATAACCGGATAGACTGGTGTGCTGTATACCCGTCCATATGATGGATGCAGCTGGTCTCATAGCTGCTCGTGTAGGGACACTAGGGATACAGTACAGGTGCTCATTGGAGAATGAGTTCACTGATTGATCCACTTACGGAATGCTGGATGGTTGATGATGCCTTATTGTCAGACAGCGATTCCGTAGTCCTAGTGGTGTATCTGGTCCTTAGACTTGAGACACCAAGGATGTCCTGTATGAGTGCTCCACTCTTTGATACCAGACTTATAGGTTTGGCTATTCCCAGATCTAGTACAGCTGGTCATTGGGAGTGGTAGTCGACCTTACGAGGGCTATTGAGTGTCAATAGAGGATCATCCACTCTCGGCGTCATGAGAGGAATATCCTATGTGTTCTTGCTCAGACAAATCCCTGGCCAGGGTCATTCGGGTTGAGAGAGAAAGAGTTCTCCGGGAGAATCCGATTAGAGCGAGACTCAAGTAGAAACCGTATGGGTCTAACAGCACCATGCTCGATATACGGTCTCTGGGATATTAGATGGATGAGGGACTATAGGTACATGGTAACTGAGGACAGACAGGTCCAATGGATTGGATTCCCCTGTATCGTCTGGGGACTACGGCGTAGTGGCCTAGTACTTCCGTAGTCGATGAGTCGAGTGAATTATTACAGAGATAATAATTCACTTAGTTAGAAGGAGTTCTGACAGGTATGACTCACGGCCAGCTCGATATTGGGCCTAGAGGGTCACACACATATGGTAGGCATTGCGATGAGTAGAGGTTCGGATATGAGATATCCGACGGAGCCCTTGTCTTATTGGATGCAGATCCAATACCCACTAGGGAAAGGACCCATTAGGGTTTTGACACGGGATCTCTATAAATAGGAGGGATTCACAACCTCATAGGCTAGAGTCTTTGCTTGCCTTTCCTATTCCCCTCTCCCTCTCCACCTCAGAGTAGGCCTGGAGTTTTGAGGAGCGTCGTCGCAACCCTGCTGTGTGGATCACCGCTAGAGAGGAGGACGCTTGACCTCCTTCACCCTCTCCTGAGGATCTGCAAGGAAACAGGGATATACGATCTCCCTAGGTAACACAATCTCTATACGCAGTTTTGTGTTTTGCGGATTTTGCGCACCAATCTTCGCACGACGACGAACATCTTTTTGGGAATCGGGGATTTTTGTTTTCTTGTTCTTCCGCTGCGCATATGATGTCGCCCCCCATGATTTCCCTACAGTGGTATCAGAGCCAGGTTGTTCGTGCGAATGATTGGTTTTTGAACTGCGTGTGTTGTGTTTAGGAAGAATATTGACGTCAAAATCGTTGACGCAAAAGCAAGGAAGGGCAGCAACAGTTGCTGCCCTCGGCCTGCAGCCACCTGCAGCGGTAGCCGCAGCCGCAGCCAGGCAGCACAACGCCGGCGCATGCGCAAGCGCTGTGCTTGCAGCAGCCGGCCGGCGGTCTGCTTGCAGCAGGCTTGCGGCCGGCGGGGCTGGCAGCCCGCGGGTAGAGGCGCCTGCGGCCGCTGAGCCCGCGGGCAGAGGTGCCGCGGGGCAGCAGCGCGGGCTGAGGCACCGCAGGGCAGCGGCGCCTGTGGCCGCTGCTCCCACGGGCAAAAACCCCGCAGGGGCGGCCGCCAGCGAGGCAGCACCGCCTGCGGGCGCTGCCTCGCCGGCAGAACTATCCGCGGAGGCGGCGACGCCAACGCCCGCGGGGGCGCCCACCTGCAGCGGCAGCGCCGCCAGCGGGCGTGCCGCCCGCAGGCGAGGGCAGCGCCCAGCCCCTCGCCGCACAGGCCGCCGCCAGCAGGGTGGCGGCGGCGGCGGCAGCAGCAAAGGGCAGTAGGAAATTAGGGTTTTCTGCGCAAAAGACAGTTTTGCCCCTCGGAATTTGAGAAATTCCAGTTTCTGTCTTTTGTCCAAATTACGAAAATACCCTTAGGAATTGAGAAATTCCCTAAATATCCCTGATTTCAGAAAATATTAATTAATTAAAAGGTTTAGTTGATTATTATTTTTGTTATCTAGTAGTCCTACATAATGACGATTATTTATACATGTGATGTATGATGAGTGGACGGATGATCATGGACCGTGTGATGTGTGTACTTGTGATTATTATTATTGAGGTCTGCGAACCTCCATTATATTTCTCGTTTATTGTCGGGCCTGCGTGCCTATGATTAAGTTGTAATCACATGAGGAGGCGCAGCGGGAGCGTGGAAGCCATAGCGGGACCCACGAGACGGACGATCGTGATGCATGAAGATGCATCAAGATGTCGACGGAACCAACGAGGACGAGATGGACGATCACAAGGCATGGAGATGCACCGTTGCACACATAGATCTTGATGTGAGTGATTAGGCCTACTGGCTCGGGCCTAATCATATTAGGTTGTGGTCCATGATCATCTGGTGTGATTGCTTATACACATACTAGATATGTATATATATTTGCATGCGATGTAGATATATATTAAATATGTACATGTGTGACATGTCATAATAGGAGACCAAATCATAGAAACATCTCTCGATAATATTAAGTCGGTAAACGTGAGGCAATTAGATTGACCCACGTGGCCTTCCATCGTTATGAGTAGGAACCGAATCCCGGTGTAGGTTGAGTTGGTCGAGTCCCTCGAGACTCACCTATATCGCGATTCGCTATCTTGCTTACGACATAGAGATGTCACCGGTGACCTGAGGGCATGATATGCTTGGTCGAGTCCCTCGAGGGTATATCATCAAATCAGACTCATCTTGTAACGAAGGTGTTGACTTAACCGAGCATCATGGTTGGTCGAGTCCCTCGAGGCCATGGTGATTCGGAGGCCGAACAGGACGGGAATCACAAGGAGTTGTGATCGGCAAGAGTTGTCTACCTTTTAGGCTTAGTGTGATTAGTCGAGTCCCTCGAGGTTACACTAAGACGCTGATTGGATCCTGATCCCCACTAGAAGTCTGCCGGAGACTTCCGTTTCACGTGCTGAGGGTGTCGCGTGACTCGTTAGTAAAATAGTGGGAGCATATTAAGATAGAAGTCCATATCTTGATTGTTTATTTCTTGCAAAATCTGCATGTTATTCATTTTTGCTACATCTTTATTTTCAGAAAATGTCGCTTTCAAATCCCTTACGTGGCATACTTGATGTCAACCGCCTCACTGGTCCAAATTATACGGACTGGCTCCGTAACTTGAGAATTGTTCTCACAGCGGAGAAAATCGTGTACGTCCTTGATATAGTGATGCCTACGCCCGAAGAAGGGGCAAGCGAGGATGAGATCGCTCGCTACGTGAAGTACATTGATGACTCCACTCTTGCTCAGTGCTATATGTTGGGCTCTATGACTCCAGAGTTACAGAGACAACATGAAAAGATGGATGCCAGATCCATTCTCCTACATGTCCGTAAATTGTTTGAGGAACAGGGAAGGACTCAACGATATGAGATATCCAAGAGCCTTTTCCGCGCTAGGATGACTGAGGGGACACCGGTTCAGAACCATGTCCTAAAGATGATTGAGTGGATAGAGAAACTCACAGGTCTAGGAATGGTCCTAGAGGATAACTTGTGTGTGGACATTGTGCTTCAGTCCCTACCAGATTCCTTTTCACAGTTCATAATGAACTTTAATATGAACAAGCTTGAGGTGACTCTCCCAGAGCTCCTCAATATGTTGAGGGAGGCAGAGAGTACTATTAAGAAAGAGAAGCCAGTTCTCTACACTGGTGAGACCAGAAAGAAAAGGAAAGCAGAAAGGTCCCTTAAGAAGGGAAAGGGCAAGGGCAAACAAGGTAAAGCAAAGGTTGCTAAGAAAGACCCAACAAAGGACAAAGGCCAGTGCTTCCACTGTGGTAAAGATGGGCACTGGAAGAGAAACTGCAAAGAGTACCTTGCAGAAAGGGCGAAACAAAAGCTTGATGAAGCTTCAGGTACATTCATGATCGGTCTCCATTTGTCAGACTCTTATGATAACACATGGGTATTAGATACCGGTAGTGCTTATCATATATGTAATTCGTTGCAGGTTCTGGCAAGGCCTAGGAGACTAGAGAGAGGCGAGATGGACCTCAAGATGGGTATTGGAGCAAAAGTTGCTGTTTTAGCTGTTGGCGAGGTCGCCCTACATCTGCCTAGTGGAGCTTTTATTGCATTAGATGCATGTTATTTTGTTCCTTCTATTATCAAAAACATTATCTCCATTTCATGTTTAACAGTTAGTGGATATAAATTTGTTTTTGAGAACAATGGTTGTTCGATATTATTAGATGATAAGATCATCACGAAAGGAACATTGCATAATGGTTTATTTATGTTAGACACCACTCCACATATCATGAATATAATATGTCCAAAAGGAAACGAGATGAGTTGAACAGTGCATACCTGTGGCATTGTAGGCTAGGTCACATCCATGAAAGAAGGATTCAAAAGTTGCTAAATGATGGATATCTAGATCCATTCGACTATGTGTCATATGCAACTTGTGAGCCTTGCATTCGTGGAAAACTGACCAACTCTCCATTTAGTGGAACTGGAGAGAGAGCCACTGAGTTGTTGGAACTCATACATAGTGATGTATGTGGACCCATGTCAACTCATGCCATTGGAGGTTACTCTTACTTCATTACATTTACTGATGATTTCTCAAGGTATGGATATGTGTACTTAATGAAGTATAAGTCCGAGGCCTTTGAGAAATTCAGAGAGTATAAGAATGAGGTGGAGAACCAGATTGGAAAGAGTATCAAAACTCTTCGATCAGATCGAGGAGGTGAGTACTTAAGTACAGAGTTTACTCAGTTCCTCAAGGACCATGGGATATTATCCCAATGGACACCTCCTTACACACCTCAGCTTAATGGTGTCTCTGAAAGGAGAAATCGTACGTTATTAGATATGGTACGGTCCATGATGAGTTTCGCTGACCTACCCATCTCATTCTGGGGATATGCCCAAGAAACCGCAGCTTACCTTCTGAACAGAGTTCCAACTAAGTTGGTAGTGTCTACACCATATGAGATATGGAAAGGGAAGAAGCCTGATCTTAAGGTTGTTAAGATTGGGGCTGCCCTGCCCACGTTAAAAGACACAACCCCGATAAGTTAGAATCAAGGACAGAGCGATGCATATTTGTGGGATACCCCAAGGAAACTTGTGGGTATTACTTCTATCATCTCGAGGACCAAAAGGTCTTTGTAGCTAAGAGAGCAGTGTTCCTTGAGAAGGAACACATTCTTGACGGAGACAGTGGGAGAATGATAGAGTTGAGCGATGTTAGAGAACCAAGCTCAAGCACCACTCTACAGCCCGAGTCTGTTCAGGTACCTAATACACAAGTTTCAACTTTACGCAGGTCTGATAGAGTATCTCATCCTCCTGAGAGATATGTGGGACATATTAGAGGAGAGGATGTTGAGGCTATTATGAGTATAGACTCCGGGAAGTGGCAAGAAGCCATGAATTCTGAGATGGATTCTATGTACTCCAATAAGGTTTGGAACCTAGTTGATGCGCCCGAAGGTATTGTACCCATCGGTTGCAAATGGATCTTTAAGAAAAAAGATCGGAGTAGATGGAAAGGTAGAGACCTATAAAGCAAGGCTAGTGGCTAAAGGGTATCGTCAAAGGCAAGGTGTTGACTACGACGAAACCTTCTCACCCGTAGCAATGCTAAAATCCATCAGAATTCTATTGGCTATTGCAGTACACTATGATTATGAGATCTGGCAGATGGATGTGAAAACCGCATTCCTCAATGGGAACCTCGAGGAGGAGGTGTATATGATGCAACCTGAGGGATTCGTGTCCAAGAACTGCCCAAATAAGGTGTGTAGGTTGCTTAAATCCATTTATGGACTAAAGCAAGCTTCCCGAAGTTGGAACATAAGATTTGATGAGTCAATCAGATCTTATGACTTCGTTAAGAACGAAGATGAGCCTTGTGTGTACAGGAAGGTAAGTGGGAGCGCTATCACCTTTTTGGTGTTATATGTGGATGACATCCTCATCATTGGGAATGATGTAGGAATGCTATCCACAGTAAAGACTTGGTTATCTAGACACTTCTCCATGAAGGACTTAGGAGAAGCATCTTATATCTTGGGGATTAGAATCTATAGAGATAGATCCAAAAGGATGCTTGGCTTGTCCCAGTCCAGGTACATAGAAACCATTGTCAAAATGTTTGGCATTGAAAATTCTAAGAAAGGGCGAACATGGATATGATACCTTATGCCTCAGTAATATGGTATATCATGTATGCCATGCTATGTACTAGGCCTGATATAGCGCATGCTCTGAGTGTCACGAGCAGGTATCAGGCGGATCCAGGCTTGGAGCACTGGAAAGCAGTAAAGTGTATCCTTAAGTACTTGAGAAGGACTAAGGATCTTTTACTAGTATATGGAGGTAATAGCCTTAAGGTTGAAGGCTACACTGACTCAAGTTTTCAGTCTGATGTCGATGATAGCAAGTCGAATTCAGGGTATGTGTACACCTTGAATGGAGGAGCAGTGTGCTGGAAGAGTTCCAAGCAAGATACCACTGCTGACTCGACCACAGAGACGGAGTACATTGCTGCATTAGATGTAGCAAAGGAGGGAGTCTGGATGAAGAAGTTCATCACAGATTTGGGAGTCGTGCCGAGTAACGAGGAGCCGACTTCCTTATATTGCGACAACTACGGGGCGATTACTCAAATAAGGGAACCCGGGTCTCATCAGAAGTGTTCTGAGGAGGTTCCAACTTATCAGAGAGATCGTAACCCGAGGATAAATAGCAGTGGAAAGAGTTCCATCCGAAGATAACATTGCAGATCCACTAACAAAGCCATTGTCTCAGATTGTCTTTGAGCGTCACAGGGGTCTGATGGAGATCAGACACATAGGTGATTGGCTTTAGGTCAAGTGGGAGATTGCTAGTCATAAGTGCCCATCAAGCCAATCACGTGAGTGATGGCACGTGTGACTTGATACAGAATCTTTTTGCTTATTATATTTTTGGCGTATATCACTTTATAACTATTGTATAAATGCATATGTATTGTGATGTCCTTGGATTTGTGCAATGGGAATCGGATCGTAATGAGATCACGATAATGAGATCGATTCACCTTTAAACACATATCCTAAATAATCCCGGTCATAGGTTACTCGAGAGGGACATCGTGATAACCGGATAGACTGGTGTGCTGTATACCCGTCCATATGATGGATGCAGCTGGTCTCATAGCTGCTCGTGTAGGGACACTAGGGATACAGTACAGGTGCTCATTGGAGAATGAGTTCACTGATTGATCCGCTTACGGAATGCTGGATGGTTGATGATGCCTTATTGTCAGACAGCGATTCCGTAGTCCTAGTGGTGTATCTGGTCCTTAGACTTGAGACACCAAGGATGTCCTGTATGAGTGCTCCACTCTTTGATACCAGACTTATAGGTTTGGCTGTTCCCAGATCTAGTACAGCTGGTCATTGGGAGTGGTAGTCGACCTTACGAGGGCTATTGAGTGTCAATAGAGGATCATCCACTCTCGGCGTCATGAGAGGAATATCCTATGTGTTCTTGCTCAGACAAATCCCTGGCCAGGGTCATTCGGGTTGAGAGAGAAAGAGTTCTCCGGGAGAATCCGATTAGAGCGAGACTCAAGTAGAAACCGTATGGGTCTGACAGCACCATGCTCGATATACGGTCTCTGGGATATTAGATGGATGAGGGACTATAGGTACATGGTAACTGAGGACAGACAGGTCCAATGGATTGGATTCCCCTGTATCGTCTGGGGACTACGGCGTAGTGGCCTAGTACTTCCGTAGTCGATGAGTCGAGTGAATTATTACAGAGATAATAATTCACTTAGTTAGAAGGAGTTCTGACAGGTATGACTCATGGCCAGCTCGATATTGGGCCTAGAGGGTCACACACATATGGTAGGCATTGCGATGAGTAGAGGTTCGGATATGAGATATCCGACGGAGCCCTTGTCTTATTGGATGCAGATCCAATACCCACTAGGGAAAGGACCCATTAGGGTTTTGACACGGGATCTCTATAAATAGGAGGGATTCGCAGCCTCATAGGCTAGAGTCTTTGCTTGCCTTTCCTATTCCCCTCTCCCTCTCCACCTCAGAGTAGGCCTGGAGTTTTGAGGAGCGTCGTCGCAACCCTGCTGTGTGGATCACCGCTAGAGAGGAGGACGCTTGACCTCCTTCACCCTCTCCTGAGGATCTGCAAGGAAACAGGGATATACGATCTCCCTAGGTAACACAATCTCTATACGCAGTTTTGTGTTTTGCGGATTTTGCGCACCAATCTTCGCACGACGACGAACATCTTTTTGGGAATCGAGGATTTTTGATTTCTTGTTCTTCCGCTGCGCATATGATGTCGCCCCCCATGATTTCCCAACAGCATCGCCCAGCACCCGAAAGCTGAGTGGTGGCACCGCTTGGCTGGGCGGTGGCACCGCCAGTCCACTGTCAGTGTCAGACACTAACAGGCGGTGGCACCGCCAACATCGGGAACCAAAGAGAATTCAAATTTTGGAGCCTAAATTTGAATCCTTTTGAGGCCTATAAATACCCCTCAAATCTCGGCTGAGATTACAACTTTTTGAGAAGCAATTGATTGAGAGAAAGGTCTTAGAAAAGTCTTAGCAAGTCTTGTTTTCAATTTGCTAGAGTGTTCACCTCCTTTCTTGCTGAAAATTTGTAAGAGTATGAACCGCTTGTAAAAAGTTGTAAGAGGGGTATTTTCCCTTCCCCTTCAAGAGATTTGCTAGTAGAAGGTAGGAGCCTCATTGAAGAGGGCCTCGCAAGTGTATGTAGGTCATTTGACCGAACCACTTTAAAATCGACGTGATCTCTGGTTTGCATTTCATTATTGCTATTTACATTACTGCAAACCTTCTTATGTGCTTTTTTTCCTCATTACCTTTGTTGCATATCTTTACGAACACGCGTTCAAGTTAAGCCTTCTGAGTTCGATTTTTATCGTACGAAAGATTTTCCAAAACCGATGTTTTAATCCACTACACTAATTCACCCCCCCCCCCTCTTAGTGCCGCTCCAATCCTAACAATTGGTATCAGAGCCCGGTATTTCTCATTTCGGATTTACACCCGAGAGAAATGGCTCTTCATGGCTTTCAAGATGGCTTATCGGTTTTTCGTCCGCCATTGTTTAATGGATTGGACTACACTTATTGGAAAACTCGAATGAGAGTTTTCTTGATTTCTATGAATTTGGATTTATGGAATATCGTTGAAAATTGTTTTCAACTTCCCTCTAAACCGATGAACGATGGTCGGATTTGGAGAAGAAGTATTTTTCTTTAAAAGCAAAGGCTATGAATGCCTTATTTTGTGCTTTGGACAAAAATGAGTTCAATCGGATTTCAATGTGCGAAACGGCTTTTGATATTTGGCGAACACTTAAAATCACGCATAAGGGAACTAGTAGAGTCAAAGACTCGAAAGTTAACATTTTAATGCATGATTTCGAGCTTTTTCGAATGAAGCCGAGTGAAACTATTATTGACATGTATACCCGTTTTACGGATGTCGTCAATGGTTTACAAGCTCTTGGCAAATGTTTCTCAAATTTTGAACTTGTTAGTAAAGTTTTACGATCACTTTCTAAAGCTTGGGAATCAAAAGTAACGGCAATACAAGAAACAAAATATTTTAATATTTTTCCACTTGAAGAACTTATCGGCTCATTGATGACATATGAAATGGTGCGCAATGCACATGATGAACGCAATCAACACTTGAACCACCTTCCAAAGAATAGGAAGGATTTGGAACTCCGGATAAATGAATACCACTTGAGCGATGACTCAAGTGATGAGGACAATGATGAACTTGAACTTCGGACACTAAATCTTAATAAGTTTATTAAACAAAAATCTAAAATAAACAATGAACTTGAATGGAGGAAGAGGCCAAAGAAGAGGAAGACAACCATGGATGAATCAAAAACTTCCAAAGGTGAAATGACGAATTGGGCTTTGACGAGCTTCGACTACAAGGTAAGTAACTCAACTCTCTTGAATTATTTTGAAATTACATAATACTTTTCATGAGTTATTTTTAATTTAGTTTAGGGTTAATTACATGAAAATAAAAAAATTAGAAATCATGCTTATCATTCTAGTAATTTTGAAAATAATCATGAAAATTGTATGTTTATGATAAACAAAATGATTTTGATTAAAAATGCCTTATGAAATATGATATCATGCCTAATAAATTTATTTTTTGAAGCTATGCACGATGATGATGAGTTTTGGATAATTTATAGTTTATTGATTATTGATGATTTCCATAATGATCTTTTTACGATTTATGGATTATCAATTTATACCATGATGAAAGTTGCTTTCGAAAATGATGCACGGCTTTTGTTTGCAAACTAAGCATGAAAAGATAGATTCACCTAAAAAGAAAAATGTATGACTATAACAAATAACAAATGATTTTGGTTGAAATTACTTTATACTCAATGAAACCATCATTGATGAATATGTTTTATGTTTAGTAGTTTCTTTGGCTTATATGCTCTATCATGATAAATATTTTGAAAATAAATGAAATCATATTTGGTTTGAAGTAATGCATAATGATCATGCTTAATGATGTATTTTCTGATTTGACATAAATGAAATAGGCATGCTTATATGAAATAGTGAAGTGTCATGCTTGACAATTGTATACTTAATGATGCATAAAGTTGTAATGAAAATATTAATAGTTTAATACTATGATTTGACCATTTTATGCATGACATTGTAAAGTTATATATAATGATGCATAATGATGAAATTGTGTAATAAAAATATTAAACATTTTGAAACCATGTTTTAGTGTCATGCATATTGATCATGCTTAATAAATCTCGAAATTACGCATGATGAATCTTATGATTTATGGATTATTGATTTTTACCATAATGAAAGTACCTTATTGATCTTTGTTGTAATAAATCTTACTCTTTCGGTTTTAAACATGATACATATTTTTATTTGGCATAAATGAAACAAAATCATATATTTTGAAACAATCAAAAAGAGGGAAACATTCTTGAAAATTATTTTGCTCAATCTTATTGATTTTGATGAATCCATTTGTATCATCTTTGTGAATCTCTTGGATTTTGATAATGATTTTGATGATTTAAATTTGAATAATTTTTTATCGAAATCACGATCTTGATCTCTTGAAATTCATAACATGAAATCCTTTATGAATCAAGATTGTTTTCTATTTAAAAGGAGATTTGTCGAAATATTTCAGTCTTTTAGTATTCATGATCTTGATAATTATGTTTTGAAACTCTATGTAAATCAAGAATGTTCATCATGATTCTCTCTTTGAATATTTAAACAGGAGAATGTTCTAGAGGAATCATGATTTTGATGATTGAATATTTGATGTGAATGAATTGAGATCTTGCTCTCCTACTATTCTTTTTGCTATTCACCAAAAGGAAGATTAATTCTAATAAACCATGATATGCTATATGAATTTTATTGTATTCATGAAGTAATATCTCATCACTAATTTTTGTTTATATTCCTTCATGTGATGATATGAATGTATGAAACACTTATGATATGATTTTTTTTTTTACAATTCCATGTATTTGTGAAATTTTATCTCATCACCCAATTAATTCCTCTTGAAACTCCTAATGTAATGAAGTGAAATTATGCATGAAATACAAATGGGGAGAAGTTTTGATCTTGCATGATAGGATATAATTTGACAAATTGATACCATCATGAAATGAAACATTTATAATTTGCAATGATGTATGCAATACTTGTGCTTTCTAATTATGATGTGATGTATTACATATGATGTAAATCATGATTTAAAATACTATGAGTTGTTGCCAAAATGATGTATTATAAATATTGATTTAATGTTTTGTATCATGAATACTCTAAATGATGAATGTTTGGTATCATGATCAAAATGTTGACAAATAGTTAAAAATTTTAGTATCATGTATGATATCCTCATAATGTTGATCGATTTATTCAATATCGTGCATGAATGAATATACGGTTTTTGAAAATGTGCATATTCGAATTTGAAAATATGATGATGCATAAATAAGATTGATACTTACCTTTGTCATAATTGATGTAAAGGGTCTTCCCTTCTTTTTGACAATGATAAAGGGGGAGATAGCTAGCTTGCACAAGTCAAGAAGATGCAAAAACTTGATTGCTAACTTGCCTATCTTAAGTAGCAAAGATTGCTAACTTGCTTATTTCAAGAAGCAAAAGTTGTCTTTTTGAACATCACTATCTTGCCTATCTCAAGAAGCAAGACTTGCAACCTGCACATTACAATAGGAAGCAAGAATCAATAGCTTACACACTTCAACAAGAAAGCTATCTTGTATTTGCTTTCGAAATTTTTGCTAGCTTGTATGTTGCAAAACTTGATCACTTTTTCAAACACTTTGCTAGCTTGCACTTTTATAAAGGAAGCAAAAATAGCACTTCTCAAAAGAGAAGAAAGAACTTACTATCTCGAACATCACAAAAATTTGCTACCTTTCATGATGTCAAATTTGCTAAGATCACTATCTCAAAAAAGTTGCTATCTCAAAAAAAAGAAAAAAAAAAGCAAATGTGCTATCTTGCCTATCTCAAAATACAAAGCATGCTAACTTGTTATGGAAGCAAAATTGCTAGCTCAAACATTGCAAAGGAAGCAAAAATTTGCTAGCTTGCAACTTGCATATCATGAAAATTGCTAGCTTGTAGTCTAAAGAGAAGCAATTAGTTGTTATCTCAAAAAAGTAAACTTGCTAAACTTACACATCTTTAATTGCTAGATTGCATGACGATAAAATTTGATACTATGTTTTTCATGCAATGTATAAAACTTTTTATCTCTAAACACATAAGAGTAGGAACTTCTCCGTTTTGTTGATGACAAAGGGGGAGAAGTATATTGATGACTTCATGCATTGAATTGAATATTTTATATATATTTGCATGATGGTTTAAATCTTTTTCATAACATGTGATGAATATCACTTGGATTTGGGATAATCCAAGTGTTCTATCAATGGCATATTGATAGGGGGAGTTTGGTTAAACTCCGGGGAGTTAAGGTTAACTCCGTTAGTCATCAATTAGTTGTCATCATCAAAAAGGGGGAGATTGTTGAATCTTGGATTTTGATGATGAAACTAATTGATTGTGTTTAGATGTTTGAGTGATGCAGGTTTACTCGATCAGGATTAGACAGTTAATGCAGGAGGAATTGACGTTGCGCCGGAGGAGATCACTTTAGGATATTGTATGGCAGAAGGCTTCGGACGTCGCGCATCGGGTCAAGAGCGGAATTGCGCCAAGGATATCGGGATTGCAGAGGTCAACCGCCAATTGGGTAAGAAGCGACAAGAGAGGACGATGCACTGAAGAATTAGACGAAGCGCCAACCAATGACGTGCCGGGCAACAGAATGTCAATTCGCGTAGTAATAATTATCTAGATCAGAGTAGAGTTTTGGCATGTGTGTGCAGGATTAACTATGATAACGATGAAGACATAAAGCGAAACAAAGTGTCGGAGTCAAGCGCGAAGGATTTGTTGCGAGTTCGAGAGTTCGATGGAAATCCGAAGGTTCGTCGAGAATGCTGCCGGAACTAGCCGAGAATGAGTAGAGAGCTTGCCGTAGGGTTTTTCGGAAGCTTGCCGGAAGGTTCGTTGGAAGTTCGCGGAGCTCGCCAAGAAAGATCAGAGCTTGCCGAAGAAGCTCGTTGGAACTCACCAAGATGAAATCGTGAAGTCTAGGAGCTTGCCGGGAGTCCGCAGAATGGTTTTCGAGAGTTTATCGGAAGACCGCCGAAAGTTCGCCGGAAGCTCGCCGAAAGGAGTCTTAACTTGCGGACTTTGTAATAGCTTAGGAAATATCTTTAAATTTGTAGTTAGTACATTAATTATGATTAGGATTAAACGATAATCCTATATCCTGGTTAGGGGCCAATTGGGCCCAAAATTAGACTTGGTTTGGGCTAAATTTAAAGCCCAACCAGTGAACCCGAGACCCAGGCGGTGGCACCGCCCAGCACCCGAGAGCCAAGCGGTGGCATCGCCACTGACAGGCGGTGGCACCGCCAGCATCGGGAACCAAAGAGAATTTAAATTTTGGAGCCCAAATTTGAATCCTCTTGAGGCCTATAAATACCCCTCAAATTTCAGCTAAGATTACAACTTTTTGAGAAGCAATTGATTGAGAGAAAGGTCTTAGAAAAGTCTTAGCAAGTCTTGTTTTCAATTTGCTAGAGTGTTCACCTCCTTTCTTGCTGAAAATTTGTAAGAGTGTGAACCGCTTGTAAAAAGTTGTAAGAGGGGTATTTGCCCTTCCCCTTCAAGAGATTTGCTAGTGGAAGGTGGGAGCCTCATCGAAGAGGGCCTCGCAAGTGGATGTAGGTCATTTGACCGAACCACTTTAAAATCGGCATGATCTCTGGTTTGCATTTCATTATTGCTATTTACATTACTGCAAACCTTCTTACGTGCTTTATTTCCTCATTACCTTTGCTGCATATCTTTACGAACACGCGTTCAATTGAAGCCTTTCGAGTTCGATTTTTATCGTACGAAAGATTTTTCAAAACCAATATTTTAATCCGCTGCACTAGTTCGATTCTTAGTGCCGCTCCGATCCTAACATGAAATCCTTCCAGTTTTTCGGAAGGATGTTCTCAAGTTCATTTTGTGCATTATGCGCCATTTCATATATCATTAATGAACCAAAAAGTTCTTCAAGTGAAAAATTATTAAGATCTTTTGCCTCTTGTATTGCGATTACTTTCGGATCCCAATTCTTATTAAGATAACATAAAATTTTGTTTACAAGTTCAAACTCCAAAAAACTTTTACCAAGTGCTTTTAAACCATTGACGATATCCATAAAACAGTTGTACATGTCTCCAATGGTTTTACTTGGTTTTATATGAAAAAGTTTAAAATCATGAATTAAAAAGTTGATTTTTGAATCTTTTACTTTGCTAGTGCCTTCATGTGTGATTTCAAGAGCATGTCAAATGTCAAAAGTCATTTCGTAAGTAGAAACCCTATTAAATTTGATTTTATCAAAGGCGCAAAATAAAGCATTCATAGCTCTAGCATTTAAAGAAAAAGTCTTATTCTCCAAATGGTTCATTGGAAGAGAAGACCTTTGAAATCCATTTTCGATAATATTCCATAAATCGAGTTTCAACGAAAGTAAGAAAACTCTCATTCGAGTTTTCCAATATGTGTAGTCCGTCCCATTAAACAAGGGATGATGAATGAGAGAAAATCCCTCTTGAAAGGTGAAAAGAGCTATTTCTCTTGGGTGTTAAACCAAATGAAAAATAACGAGGCTCTGATACTAATGGTATGGGCAATACCATCGAAATTTCAGGGTCGGGCGGTACCATCGCCTACAGCCTGACATTGGGTGGTACCACCACCCAGACTGGTGGTACCACCACCCAGATAGTCTCGGAGACTAAGTCTAGGGGCACCACCGTGGTACCGCCCAGACTAGCGGTACCATCACCAAACATAATCTCAAAAATTGTGCCATGATGGTTTCACCTATTTGGTCACTGTTTAAGTATTTCTCTTAGCCCAACATAGCCCAAACTTGATCCAACTGTCCCCTAATTGGGTTGGCCCAATTCTAATATCTATTATGTACTAACTACAAATTTTAAGACATTTACTAAGCTAAACAAAGTTCGTAAGTCTAGGTTTGTTCCGGCGAGCTTCCGACGATCTCCTGGAATTCATGATGATCTTCTTAGTGAGTTTCGATGAGCTTCTTTGGCAAGCTCTGGGACTTCTTGGTCAATTCTGATAGAACTTCTAACGAACGTCCGGACTTCCAACAAACTCTCGAACTCCCAACGAAATCACGTTTTTGACTCCGGGACTTCATTTTGCTTTATGCCTTACTGTCATAGTTAATCCTACATATGTAAAAACACACTTCGATTTAGACAATTATTACTAAGCATAAATCATGTTGAATGACATGTTATTGGTCCATCGATGCTTTATTTGATTCTTCGACGCATCATCCTCTCTTGCGGCCTATTGCCTAATTGGCCAATTGACCTTTGTAACTCTGATATCCTTAGCACAATTTTCTCTCTTCTTAGCCCGATGCCCGAATCCATGGCCTGAAGCCTTTTGTCTATACGTCAACCGATCCTCCGGCTCGATATTCAATCTTCTGACATGTTTTCCTCCGGCCCAATATGATTCTTCCTACTTTAATTGTCTCATCCTGATCAAAGCATCTTGTGTCACTCAAAACGTAGATCAAATCATAAACACTTATCAATTGGTTTTATCATCAAAATCTCAAATTCAATAGCCGGATCAAGTATAGTCTTCATTTGGTCACTGCATGCACAATCGCGAGCATCTCCTTGTTGTAAATAGTCATCTTGAGATGGGAAGAAGATATTGCCTTATGGGTATAAGTGATAGAGCGGCCATCTTGCATTAGTACATCACCAATTCTGACTTCAGAGGCATCGACGTCAATAACAAAAATCTTGCCAAAGTCAGGTAGTGCTAGTACGGGTGTTGTCATCATTGCACCTTTAAGTTCGTCGAACGCGGTGGTGGCTTTCTCCGACTAATAGAAAGTATCTTTTTTCAGCAAAGAAGTAAGGGGTGCACTGGTCTTTCCATAGATTTTCATGAACTTGCTATAGTAGCCTATTAAATTGAGAAAGTCGCGTAGCAATTTTATGTTCCTCGGGATCGGCCAGTTCTACATTGCTTCAATTTTGGAGGGGTCCACCTATTCGGACTCTAGCTAGCAGAGTCCTAATTGAGAGGGACATTCATGTAAAACCTACCTAAGCCGACCCCTATTAAAGAGGTGAAAAGGTCGGCTAGGGTTAGGAGGTCATTTCTCAGAGAAGAATTAGGAGTTGTAAAGGAATAGGAGTCTTGAGTAGAAGTCATATTAGGAGTTGGTTAGAAGTAGAAGTCTTGAGTAGGAGTCCTATTAGGAGTTAGGGTTTAGAAACCCTATAAATAGCCATATATTCCACCTCTTTTGATAAGCAATAGTTGAATCTTTTCTGCAGCCTTTGAGCAGCAACTTGGAGGAAGGAACCCCTATAGAGTTCTAAGGAGGCCGATCCCCTAAAGAGATCAACCCCAAGTTTACAATCTACAAGGGTTCTAACACTTGGTATCAGAGCAGCGTTCTTGGTGTCTCGCTACCATTCCACAACCATCCATCAACCCTCCGCAACCGCCCAAAGCAATTCCCACAATTGCTTAAGAGATCGTTGCCAAATTCTGCCGTCATCTCCACCACCACGGATCATCCTTTGATCTCTCCGTGAATTGCAACAAGTTCTGGTTTTCTATCTTACTGCTGTTGTAATTTAGTTATCCTTATTTGAAAATCCCAAAAAAATTATTCCTATATTGCTGCATAAACTTTTCGTCATAAAGTTTTCATCTCTACGACGAAAGATACATTGCAGAATTCCAATCATATAACACCCGTCTGTTTGATCTTGCTACTGTGTTTTTTCTATCCAAATCTTTATGAAATTTTTATGACATCTTTGACATTTCCTAACAGTATATTTTCTTTAGTTTTGTCAAAAAATTCTCAATATAAACCATTGATATTTTACGTCTAATATGCTATACTTGAAAATCTGCACTGTAAAATTTTAGCTGCATAGCACTGTTTGTTTGGTCTTGATACTATATTGTTTCTATCCAAATCTCTACGAAATTTTTATGATAGCTTTGAAACTTCCTAACAATGGATTTCCCTTTGGTTTCATCAAAAATTCTCAATATAAACCACTAATCTTTTACGTCCAATCTGCTATACTTAAAAATCTATGCTGCAGCAAATTTCAGCCGCATATTGTTGCCTTAACCCATCTATTTGCAATCTTTTCTAAATGAAATTTATTATACACTTTATAGATCATCTTGGCTTCCATTTAAGATTGATCTATTAAGAAATTCATCTCTACAAACGATTTTGTGTTGCTGCAAATTTTCATTGTAACCCGCTGAAATTTTTTGATGAGAATTCTGCAATCACAACTTGCACCAATTTCCTTGCTGTTATACTGCCAAAATTTTCTTAATTAAATTAGATATCCTTGCTGTCATATAAACTATGATTTTGCTATCAATTCCCTCCTCAATTCTCTCAAGTTTTTGGTGGAAATTACGTCGAGAAACCATTGTTTCTTCGACGATAATTCTACTCTTACAACACAGCACATACTTGCTGCAACTTCCACTGATTTCTATCAAACCTTTGCTACCATCTACCATAGATCCAAAATTTTCATCTACAACCCTAAAACTCCACCAAACCACACCCTCAAACTGCACCCAAAATAGCCACAAAACAAGCCTAAATCGTAGCCTACACCCACTAATCCACCAACCCTTTCGACCATCACCTCTCTCAACCAATACATGCCTTTAACCCGACAACAAAAGTGAGATCTTAACATCGCAGATTTGGTGACATATACTATGGCATTTGAGGAGGTAATCAATGCTAAATTCGAAGCCTTCGAGGCGCGAATGGAGGATAAGATTCGGATGCTCTTTACCGAACTCAGATTAGGCCGACCACTAAGCCCGAAGAAATCACATCAAGGAGAGAGCTTTGCCCAATCGCACCAAGCCCGAAGATATGACTTCCAAGAGAGGGGAAGCTCTATGACCAACCCCAACTATCCATGCATGAAAGTGGACTTCCCTAGATGGGAAGAAGGAGACCCGATTGGTTGGATCTCGTGCGCGGAGCGATATTTTCGGTAGCATAAAACCGCGGATGCATCTATGGTGAAAATTACAGCTATACATCTTGAAGGGGATGCTATATAGTAGTTTGACTAGTTTGAACATACTTATGGAGTCCTTTCATGGTGACAATTCAAAGAAGGATTGCTGATCCACTTCAGACCAACCGATTACGAGAATATTGACGAACAAAAAGCAAAGATCCGACAAACCTCTACCATTCAGGAGTACCAAACCAGGTTTGAAAGGTTATCTAATCAAACTCATGATTGGTCTAAAAAATAGCTATTGAGGACCTTCATTGAGGGCTTGAAGCCAGAGATCCGAGGAGAAGTTAAAGCGCGACAAACATATACGCTTATGGCAGCCATCTCTTTCGCACGACTTCAAGAGGAGCAATTGAACCATGAAGCTCAGAGGACTAGGGTCACTCCTCATCCAGTAATATTGAAGCCCTCAGCCCCCCCTACTGTCGACCAAGTCCCTACACCAAAGAGGTTAACAAGAGAAGAGCTTCGAGAGCGATATGCGAAGGGGTTATGTTGGCATTATGACGAGCCGTGGAGCCATGAGCATCGCTGTAGTAAAGGGAGGCTTCTTATGATTGAACCAATAGAAGAAGAGGTCATTGAATATCTAGAAGAGAGCCTTGAACATGAAGAAGAAGATGCAAAAGAAGAGCCACAACCGACCGAAGTTACGGTACATACACTAGCCGGCTACTCAAACTCGCAAACGATGAAAGTTGGAGGCTTTCTCAAACAACAACCGATCACTGTTCTCATCGACACGGGCAGTACTAATAACTTTCTAAATAGTAAAGTTACTATCCAGTTGGCCTTACCTATCGAGAATTGCAACAGGTTTGATGTTAAGGTCGCCGATGGATGGATTTTGAAGTATGATCGTAGGCTCGCACGTGAAACTGTTGCTGATCATGAGGCCTTACCAAGAGATAATTGCATATTTCTTCCTTCTCTCTCTTGATGATCATGAGGCCATACTCATAATTAAATGGTTGACGACATTAGGTGATATTTCTTGAAATTTTATGCAACTAATTATGAAATTTTACAGTAAGGAGAAACAGGTGTTACTGAACGGGAAACATGGGGGCGACGTAACGACGATTTGCACACAACAAATGGAGAAGGTTTTGCATAAAGCATGTAGCAGATTTTTGGTACAACTTGAGCAGCAAACTAAGGGAGAGCCAATAGAATTTGAAGATCCAAACCTACTTCCTTTGCTTGCTGAATTTTCAGATATATTTGACGAACCGTACAACCTACCTCTTACCCGTCGGCATGATCATTATATAACGATTCTTTCAGGCAAACCTCCAGCAAATATTTGGCTATATTAATATCTACATCTCTAGAAGGATGAAATAGAAAGGATTGTAAAAGAGATGCTCAAAACAGGAGTTATTCGGCCAAGTTGCAACCTCTACTCTTCACCGGTGCTATTTGTACGCAAGAAGGACGTAACAAGGCAAATATGTATTGATTACCGAGCTCTCAATGGCATAACCATCAAGGACAAATATCTTATTCCAATAGCAGATGAATTGCTAGATGAAAGGGAGCACAAATCTTCATAAAGCTGAACCTTTGATCCGGGTATCATCAAATATGAGTGTGCGAAGAAGACATACCAAAAACCACCTTTTGAACACACAACAACCATTGAGAATTTTTGCTTTCTTCAATAGAAGGTGGAATATCTTAGGCATATCATATCAGAGGAAGGTGTGATGATGGACCCCTTCAAAATTGAAGAAATGCAAAACTGGCCTACCCCGAGGAACATAAAATTGCTACATTGCTTTCTGGGTTTAACAGGCTACTACCGTAAGTTCGTGAAAAACTATGGAAAGATCAATGCACCACTTACTTTCTTACTGAAAATAGATGTCTTCCAATGGTTGGACAGAGCCTCCGCTGCCTTCGACAAACTTAAGGTAGCCATGACGACGATACCGGTGCTAACATTATAATATTTCAACCGACCGTTCATTATTGAGGCCGACGTATCTGGAGTCGGAATTGGAGCCATTGTCATGCAAGATGGCCGACCACTCGCATACACTAGTAAGGCATTATCTCCCTCCCATCAAAATAAGTCAACATATGATAAGGAGATGCTCGCCATTGTGCGCGCAGCAACGAGGTGGAGACCCTACTTGATTGGTCTACGATTTCAAATTAAAACCGATCATAAAAGCCTCAACTACTTTTTGAGCGAAAGATATCATCCCCTAAGCAGCAAAAATGGTTAACAAAACTTCTTGGATTTGATTATGAAATAACTTACAAAAAGGGGAAAGAGAATGTTCTTATAGATGCGCTTTCGTAAATCCCCGAGCAAGCTGAAGTTTCGGCCGTTTCACTTCCAACTAGTGACTTCCTTGGGAATATTAAGATGGAATGGCAGGAAGATTCAGAGACTGGTAAGATTATAAAAAAATTGGAGAAAGCACCAAGCTCCGTGGCTCATTACAATTGGGACTCAAAAGAATTATACTATAAGAGACGCATTATGCTTATGATAAATTCTACTTGCATCTTCACAAGCAGATTTTGGACAAAGTTATTTCATATGCAGGGTACTAAATTGAAAAGGAGTACGACATATCACCCACAAATCGATGGCTAGACAAAAGTTGTAAATAAGTACTTGGAGACAGCCCAAACCCACCCACCAAATATAACTATCCAGACCCAGCCAAGTGTCATTATTGATCGACGGATCATGACTCGACGACGATGACCCACTACTAAAGTGCTAATACAGTGGGTGAACCTACCAATAGAAGATGCCACTTGGGAGAACTATGACGACTTGATGATTAAATTCCCAAAATTCATGAATCGTCAGCCTCGAGGACAAGGCTGATTTGAAGAGGGCGGGTCTGTTAGGACTCTAGCTAGGAGAGTCCTAATTGAGAGGGACATTCATGTAAAACCTACCTAAGCCGACCCCTATTAAAGAGGTGAAGAGGCTAGCTAGGGTTAGGAGGTTGTTTCTTAGAGAAGAATTAGGAGTTGTAAAGGAATAGGTGTCTTGAGTAGAAGTCCTATTAGGAGTTGGTTAGAAGTAGGAGTCCTATTAGGAGTTAGGGTTTAGAAACCCTATAAATAGCCATGTATTCCTCCTCTTTTGATAAGCAACAGATGAATCTTTTCTGCAGCCTTTGAGCAGCAACTTGGAGGGAGGAACCCCTATAGAGTTCCAAGGAGGCCGATCCCCTAAAGAGATCAACCCCAAGTTTAGAATCTGCAAGGGTTCTAACACCACCGTCATACCTTCTTCTGATATGATATGCCTAAGATATTCCACCTTCTATTAAAGAAAGCTGCACTTCAATTTTTTGACAAAAAGAATATGTTATTATAAAATTGTCAAAACAAGTTGTAAGTGTTGAAAATGACTTTCAAGAGAAGGGTTGTAAATAAGGATATCGTCGAAGAAAACCAACACAAACTTACCAAGATAATTCCAGAAAATATCATTCATAAGGCTTTGGAAGGTGAAGGGAGCATTAGTGAGACCATAGGACATTACCAAAAATTCATTGTGGATGTTGTGTGTTCGAAAGGCGATTTTTGGTATGTCTTCTTCGCACACTCGTATTTGATGATACCTAGATCAAAAGTCCAGCTTTGTGAAGACTCATGCTCCCTTTAATTTATCAAGCAATTCATCTACTACTAGAATAAGGTATTTGTCCTTGACAGTTATGCCATTGAGAGCTCGGTAATCAACGCACATTCGCCATGTTCTGTCCTTCTTTCGTACGAGGAGCACTAGTGAATAGTAGGGGCTACAACTTGGCCGAATAACTCATATTTCGAAAATCTCTTTTACAATACTTTCTATTTCACCCTTGTAGAGATGTGCAAACTGATATGGCTGAGTATTTTCTGGAGGTTTGCCCGAAATAATCAGTATACAATGATCATGCTGACGGGTATGAGGTAGGTTGCGCGGTTTATCAAATATATATGAAAATTCAGCAAGCTAAGGAAGTAGGTTTGGATCTTCAAATTCAGTTGGCTCTCCCTTAGTTTGCTACTCAAGTTATGTCAAAAAGTCGTTGCATACTTTATGCAAACGCTTCTCCATTCGTTGTGTACAAATAATCATTACGTCGCCCCCATGATTCCCGTGTAGTATCACCTGTTTTCTCTTACTATAAAATTTCATAATTAGTTTCATAAAATTCCAGGAAACATCACCTAATGTCGTCAGCCATTCAATGCCAAGCACAGCCTCATAATCATCAAGAGGGAGGAGGAAGAAATATGCAATTATCTCTTGATCCTACAATAGTAGTTTCACCCGTGGGCACCTATAATCACACTCCAAAATTCATCCATTGATGATTTTAATGTCAAACCTGCTGTAATTCTCGATAGGTAAGGGCATCTGGATAGCAACTTTGCTGTTCATAATATTATTAGTACTCCCAGTGTCAATAAGAATGGTGATAGGTTGTTGCTTTAGAAGTCCTTCTACTTTCAACGTTTGTGAGTTCGTGTAACCGGCAAGGGCATGCATCATAATATGCAATGTTTGTGGAGACACCAAGAATGCTGCTTTGTTACCAAGTGTTTGAACCTTAGCAGATTCTGCTTGGGGTTGATCTCTTTAAGGGATCGACCTCCTTGGAACTCTATAGGGGTTCCTTCCTCCAAGTTACTGCTCAAAGGTTACTAAGAAGATTCATATATTGCTTATCAAAAGAGGATGAATACATGACTATTTATCGGGCTTCTAAACCCTAACTCCTAATATGACTCCTACTCAAGACTCTTACTTCTAACCAACTCCTAATAAGACTCCTACTCTAAGAAGCTATTGAATCTAAAATTTTGATGATGAAATCAATTGGTAAATTGTTTGACCTAATCTATGTATTGAGATAAGTGTATAAGATTAAATACGATAGCAATAAGGCATAAAGCAGATGATGGGTTGAAGTCAAAGATTCAGACGATATACCGAAAGTGCATGGGGAGATCGTCGAGAGTTCGTTGGGAGTTCACTAGAAGCTTGCCGAAAGATTCATCGAGAAGTTCGCCTAAAGAAAAATCAGCATACCGGACTCATTGCTTGCCTTAATCATAGTTAGAACATTAGTTGAATTAGGATCGGGAGGTAATCCCACTAACTCAATTAAGGTCCAACTAGGCCCTTAACAGGGCTGAATTGGGCTAGATTGAATAGCTCAATCAACACCTAAAATCACGGCTGACGGTGGCAATGCTAGGGCCGACGGTGGCACCACTTGGTGACCGAGTTTCCCAAGTGGTTTGGGCAGTGGTACCACCAACAGTTAATGCTCTCAAGTGGTGGTACAACTAGAGGTTAGTCTCCGAGCTCTATTAGGTAGTGGTATCGCCCAATGTCAGACTGCAAGTGATAGTACCGCTCAGTAATGGCGGTGGTACTGCCAGTACCCCAAAATCCCGGATGTGACACTTTTTGGCTCCAATTTTGAAGCAATTGGGGCCTATAAATACCCCATCATTTTCTACATGAATGGGTACCAAAGTGTTAAACATAATATTGAATTCTTAGGGAGTTAAAGTTTTATAAAAGTGAGAAGAGTCTTTCCTTGCCTCTCTTAGCTTTGTAACCATCCAAGAAAAAGGAGTGAGGCTTGTAAGGATTATCTCCTAAACTCGGTAAAAGGAAAAAGAGCTATAAAAGGTGGTTGGTCTTTGCCTATTGAAGGAGGACCATTAGTGGACACCAGTGACTAACGGAGGAGGAATCGGAAGTGGTTGTAGGTCATAATGACTGAACCACTCTAAATTCTGGTTTGTATTTTTATTTAAGCAATTTACATTACTACAATGATTTAAGCAATTTAAATCAATGATTTTTCTACTACACTAATTCACCCCCCCCACCCCCCCCCTTAATGCCGCTCTTAATCCTAACAATTGGTATCAGAACCCGATCACTCTCATTTGGTTTGGAACCCAAGAGAGATGTCATTTGCTGGCAACCAAAAGGGTCACTCAATTACATGTTCGCATATATTCAATGGAACGAATTACACCTATTGGAAGACTAGAATGAAAATTTTTCTAATTTCTATGGATTTCGAATTATGGAACATTATAGAAAATGGGTTTCAAAAGTCTTCTCTTCCTTTAAATGATTAGAATGAGTTGGAGAAGAAGACTTTCGCTTTAAATGTGAAGGCTATGAATGCCTTGTTTTATGCTTTGGATAAAAATGAGTTCAATCGAGTGTCTATTTGTGAAACGGCTCTTGATATTTGACACACACTCGAAGTTATTCACGAAGGTACTAGTAGAGTAAAGGAGTTAAAAATTAATCTTTTAGTGTATAATTATGAGTTGTTTTAGATGAAACTGAGTGAGACCATTGGAGATATGTACACCCGATTTACGGATGTCATCAATGGTCTAAATGGACTTTGTAAAAGTTTTTTTAATTTCAAACTTGTTAATAAAATCTTGAGATCCCTTCCAAAGAGTTGGGACCCTAAAGTAATGGTCAATTAAGAGGCCAAGGATTTAAACAACTTTCCTCTCGAAAAACTTATCGGGTCACTAATGACCTTTGAGATGACTTGCAATGCTCATGAAGAGCTTGAGAACAACCTTCCAAAGAATAGGAAGGATATGGCACTAAGAACTCAAGAAGATCACTTGAAATAAAATTCAAGTGATGAGGACTATGATGATGACTTGGCACTCTTGACAAAAAAGTTCAAAAAATTTATAAAAAGGAACAAATTTAAAAATGACTCCAAGCAAAAAAGAAGCAACCAAAGAAAAAGAAGGCTCTTAAAGCAACTTGGGACGAATCAAGTGCATCCGAAGAAGAGGAGCCAACCAACACTAAGCAAGTTGCTCACTATGCACTAATGGCTATTGGAGATTAAGTAAGCAGTTCGTTAGATGCAAATTTATCTTTTGATGAGATTTTAAGTACTTTTCATGATTTATTTGATTAATATAAATTAGTTGGTAAAAAATATAAAGTGTTAAAAAAGGTGCATGCTTCTCTTGTTAGTGATTTTAGTAAACTAAAGATTGAGTATGATGATAGTTTAGCTCTTTGTACAAAATACCATGAATTAGAAACGCATAAAAAGGAAAACTTGCTACTTAAAGAGACCTTAGAAAAGTTTGAGGTTGGTAGCAAGTCCTTGAACATGATCCTTGCTAATAAGAGTCACGTTCATAGAAGAGGCAGAATCGGATTTGTGTATCACCCTACACACGTTCATAGAAGAGGCCAATAAAATCTAACTACCTTTATTAAAGGCCCTACATTGCATGTATCACCCCCCCATCAAATGTAACTTTTATTGCAAACTTGGATATGTTGCATAAAATATCCACTTAAAAGATATAGTCCACGCAAATTGATTTGGGTTCCTAAAAGAACTATAAAGAATTCAATGCAAAACGAAAAGTTGAGTAGATCAATTTTTGAGGTATCCAAGGTTAAATAGCTACCTAAAAATCACCATCTTTTGTAGAAATATTTACAATCACAAGCTAGGAGCAAGAGATGGTCACTTTATAGTAGATGCTCAGGGCACATGACCGGAGATCCATCTCAATTCTCTAAGCTCACTAGCCTAGACGAAGGGTATATCACATTCGGAGACAACAACAAGGGTAAAATCATTGGCTAAGGAATCAAATGTAACAAATCCAATTTTTTTATTGAAGATATGTTGTTGGTTGATGGCTTAAAGCATAATTTTTTAAGCATTAGTCAATTTTATGATAAAAGATATATTATTAGATTTGAGTCCAATGCTATCATTATTGAAAAACCACATAAAAACACATCTATGATTGCTCTAAAATAAAATAATGTATACACTATAGACATTGATGATATTTGTAATGAAATGTGTTTTTCGATTTGAAATGACGATGCTTGGCTTTGGCATAGGAGATTAGGTCATGCTAGCATGAAACTAATCTCTCAAATCTCGTCTAAAGAACTTGTAAGAGGTATTCCTAACATTAAGTTCATTAAAGACAATGTATGTGATGCATGTCAAATAGGAAAACAAATAAAAGGTAGTTTCAAACCAAAGAATAAAATAATCACCTCTAGACCATTGCAATTGATCCATATGGATTTATTGATACCAATTGATTCATCAAGCCAAGGTGGTAGCAAATATGCCTTTGTTATTGTAGACAATTATAGTAGATACACTCGGACATACTTCTTGGCACACATAAGTGATTGCTTTAGGTATTTTTTAAAGTTTTGTAAACTTGTTCAAAATGAAAAATGTATTATGATTTCATCAATTCGGAGTGATCATGGTGGCGAATTTCAAAACCATGATTTCCAAAATTTTTGTGAATCTAATGGACACAAATATAATTTATCTACTCCAAGAAATCCTCAATAAAATGGAGTAGTAGAAAAAAAAAAGAAACTTACAAGAAATGGTAAGAACTATGTTAACGAACATAGCCTACCCAAATATTTTTGGGCTGAAGCCATTAATACGACATGTTATGTCATGAATAGGGTTCTAGTAAGACCATTACTTTCCAAAACCCCTTATGAATTGTGGTACAACAAAAAATCCAATATTTCATTTTTTAAAGTTTTCTATTATAAATGCTTTATCTTGAATGAAAAAGATGCCCAAGGAAAGTTTGATATAAAATCCGATTAAGGGATTTTTCTTGGCTATTCTTCTATTTCTAAAGCCTTTCATATTTTTAACAAAAGAACTTTAGTTATATAAGAATCTATTCATGTTGTCTTTAATGAGGTTTCTGAATTTAAGAAAAATGAGTTTGATGATGATCTTAATTTTGATGCTCTGAATTTAAATGAACATTCTCTTTCAACTAGCAAATTGAATGCATCTTCTTCTAAAATATCCTTGCCCAAGGAATGAAAGTATGTAGATGCTCATTCTAAGAAGCTAATCATAGGAGACATATCAAAAGGGGTTCAAACTCGTTCTTCTCTTAATAATTTTTGTGCCCACGCCGCTTTTGTCTCTCAAATTAAACCTAAATGCATTGATGAGGCCTTAAAAGATGATTCATGGGTTATTGTAATGCAAGAAAAGTTGAACCAATTTGAAAGAAACAAGGTGTTGAAGCTTGTTCTGAGGCCAAATGACCATTTAGTTATTGGTACTAAATGGGTCATTAGAAACAAACATGATGAATTTGGTATCATGGTTACAAACAAGGCTAGATTAGTGGCCAAGGGTTTTAACCAAGAAAAAGGTATCGATTATGAAGAAACCTTCTCTCCTATGGTACGATTAGAAGCCATAGGGATGCTCCTTGCCTATGCTAGTAATAATAATTTTAAGTTGTTTCAAATGGATGTTAAAAGTATTTTTCTTAATAGCTTTATTTCCGAATAAGTATATGTTGAACAACCTCCCGGATTTGAGAATGATAATTTCCCTAATCATATGTTTAAATTGACTAAAGCTCTCTATTGATTGAAAAATTTTCTTATTGCTTATTAAAAATTATTTATTAAAAATAATTTCAAAAATTATTTATTAAAAATAATTTCAAAAATTATTTATTAAAAATAATTTCAAAAAATATTTATTAAAAATAATTTTAAAAATTATTTATTATAAAATTTAAAAATAATTTTATTATTGTTCAAAGTTATGTTAATGATATTATTTTTGGTTCTATGAATGAATCTTTATGTGAATCATTTGCCAAAAGTATGAGCCAAGAGTTTGAAATAAGTTTAATTGGTGAATTAACTTTCTTTTTAGGCTTACAAATTAAACAACTTAGTAATGATATTTTTCTTAGTCAAACAAAATATGCATTAGACTTGCTGAAATGGTTTAATATGGATAATTCATAGGCTATCAATACTCCTATGAGTACCTCCACTAAGTTAGACATTGACGAAAGTAGAGATAGTTTGATCAAAAAGCTTAAAGGGGTCTGATGTTGAATCTCAGATTTTGATGATGAAACCAATTGATAAGTGTTTATAATTTGATCCATGTTTTGAGTGACGTAGGATGCTTCGATCAGGATGAGATAATTAAAGTAGGAAGAATCATGTTGGGTTGGAGGAAAACATGTCCGAAGATTGGACATCGACCCAAAGGATCGGTCGACGTATCGACAAAAGGCTTTGGGTCAAGAAGAGTGGATATTACGCCAAAGATATCAGAGTCACGGAGGTCAATTGGCCGATTGGGCAATAGGCCACAAGAGAGGATGATGCGCCGAAGAATCGGACGAAGTGTCGATGGACCAATAACATGCCGGACAACATGATTCATGCTGAGTAATAATTGTTTAGATCAAAGTGTGTTTTATGTGTGTAAAATTAATTGCAATAGCAAGGCATAAAGAAAAATAAAGTCCCGGAGTCAAGAACGTGATTTCGTTGGGAGTTCAAGAGGTCGTCGGAAGTCCAAACGTTCATCGAAAGTTTTGATGGAATTGAATAAGAAGTCCTAGAGCTTGCCAAAGAAACTCATCCGAACTTGCCAAGAAGATCATCGTGAAGTCCAAGAGCTTGCCCGGAGTCCATTGGAAAATTGTCGAGAGATAATCGGAAGTTCGCCAGAAGATCGTCGGAAGCTCACCGAAAGAAACAAGACTTATTTTGCTTAGAATACATCTTAGGAATCATAGTTAGCACATAATTAGAGTTAGGATTAGGAGATAATCCCATCAACTTCTGTTAGGGGCCAATTGGGCCTAAAGTTGGGGTTATTTGGGCTAGATTCAAGGCCCAACTAGGATTTTGAAAGCCTGGCCAGCGGTAGCATCGCTTGGGGAACAGCACATCAGGATTTCTTGGTGGTGGTACCACGGCAGTAAATGCTGCCAACGGTGGTACTGCCAACAGTAAATACTGCCAACGGTGGTACCGTCAGTAGTAAATGCTGCCAACGGTGGCACCACCCTTGTCAAGTGGTGGTACCGCCAGAGCTCGGTCTCCAAGCATTATCAAGCGGTGGTACCACCCGTACTCGGGAAACCCGGGATGAGACATTTTTAGGCTCCAAGTTTGAATCAACTTGAAGCCTATAAATACCCCTCTCATCCCTGGTTAAGATACACAAGAATTAAGAGTAAAAATAGAAAGAAATGCTATTGCAATCTTATATGAATTCCTCTCAAAAGTTCTATGTGTTAGAATAGTTTGAGAGAGGAGTAAGTGGGGGTGGAAGAGTTATCTCCTAAACTTGGTAAAAGGAGAATCAAGTTGTAAAAGATGGTTGGTCTTCGCCTATTGAAGGAAGGCTAATAGTGGATGCCTTGGCCTCGACGGAAGAGGAATCGGTGGAGTGGATGTAGGTCACGATGACTGAACTACTATAAAAATATGGTTTGCATTTCCTTCGTGCAATTTACTTTTATAGCAAACTGTCTTTCCTCACTATGCTTTTACTATGCCTACGCTTACGAACAAACATTAATTTCAAGTTATCTTCCGAGTTTGGTTTCTATTGTATGAAATATTTTTATAACCGATGTTTTTACCACTACATTTATTCACCCCCCCCCCCTAGTGTCGACTCGTTCCTAACATATGATAGGTAGTCTACTATACCTCACCACAACGAGACCGGATATTATGTTTAGCGTAAGACTTTATGCTAGGTTTCAATCTAACCCCAAGCAATCTCTTTCAAAAGTCGTTAAAAGAATTTTTTAAATACCTAAAAGGAACTCCTAAACTAGGATTATGGTATCCAAAAGCAAAAAACTTTGAATTGCTTGATTATGCTGATGCTGATTTTGCTAGCTTCTAAATGGATAGAAAAGCATATCCAAAACACATCAATTTTTAGGACATGCACTTACTTCTTGGTCTTCCAAGAAATAAAACTCGGTTGCATTATTTACAATGAAGCTGAGTACATAGCGGTAGGTGCATACTATGCTCAAATTATATGGATAAAAAACACTTTAGAAGATTATAGAATTCACCTGAAAAACATACCTATAAAGTGTGACAATACTAATGCAATATGCTTAATAAAAAATCCTATTTAACACTCTAGAACTAAATATATTGATATTAGACACCATTTTATACGTGATCATGTTAATAACCATGACATCTCTAGAATTCATTGATATAAAATATCAATTAGTTGATATTTTTACAAAGCCCTTGATTGAGGAATAATTTGATTTTATAAGAAGAGAATTAGGTATGCTAAACTTCTCTGATACATGAGTTCTTTTCTTAAATTTTTTCTCTAGATTATTTTATTGAATTCTATTTTACAAGGTCATTCACTTGAATCATGGACTTATGGTATGCGTAATGAGCCATATGAATTTGTTTTAAAATTTTATATGATGTTTGTGAGTGTGTGCACCATATAATGATAAAAATATGCCTAATTCATATAATTTTATGGTTCATATAATGATAAAAATCTGCATGTTCATATAATTTTAGGGTTCATATAATGAGCCATATGAACCACAATGCAAGCAATGCTCACTACCTATTGGCCATGGCACCGCCCAGATAGCAGTAGCACCGCCTAGATGACGGTAGCACCGCTAGTCATCACGGGTTGTAGGCGGTAGCATTGCCCAGCTAGTGGTGCCACCGCCCGCAACCTACCCTATATAAAGAACAAGCTAGGGCCGGTGGTAGAACAGACCCCAACTCATTCTACACCTTTCCAAAGTGCTCCAAATTTCTTGATCCTCTTGCTCTCCCTCTAGCAACTTAAAAGAATCCCCATTTTTCTGCTAAATCAATGATTAATCTCAAACACCCTTTTGGTGATCACAAGAAGAAAAAAACTTCTAAGGTAATCCCTAAACCAAATTGATTTCCCCTTTGCATTTTACTTATTCTTGCCTCTTATTTGTCTTCGTAATTGTAGTCTCCATGGCTTCAAGAAGATCCTCAAGGGACAAAGGGAAGAGGAGAATAGATGAAAACTATGATTCTCTACTTTTTTATTCTTCTCAACATGCCCTTAGATTTCCTACCATAGAGTATAGAAATGTCATAAGGGTAAATATGTAGACTTAGAGGAATTAAGTGATTTAGAACCTATTCAATGGTTTGCTACCCTAGATATCCTCCCAATCCTTCAAATATGTGAATATATTTATCCTAGATTTGTTAGGCTATTTTACAACAATTTACATGTGGATGAAAACGATAGAGTATCTACTTATCTCTTAGGGCATCACAAACCCATTATGGATAGCGTAATTTGCAGCCTCATACGAATTGTAGAGAAAAAAAAAGATTGTTATTTTAGAGGACAATGGGATGAAGCATCAGTTGGGACCACTTATTCTAAAGCCTTAGGAACCATCTTCGGTAATCCTAACTTGTCTATTCTTCCAAAAAGCTATAAGCATTTACTACCTTTCAACACCAAACTACTTCATCACATCTTGACAAGCATTATAATTCCAAAACAAAATCATCATGATGAAGTTAACCAAATGAAAATAGGAACGATGTATTGGATTATGGAAGGACATAAAAATTATTTTGGCTACATAATACAATAAAATATGATTGAACTATCAAAAAATGATATGATGCTTCCATATGGTGGCCTGATCACAAGACTAATCTATGCTTATGACATAATTATCCCACCTGACGAAGAAGTTATGAAACTAGATAGATTTAATATCATAAATAGAAATCTACTATGAAGATTAAGGTATATATTCAGAAATGGGATATGGACTAGATTACCTAGAAGAACTGACCTCCCCCCACCTGATCAAGAACCTAAAACACTAATATTTACGGGAAATCAATCTCCTCCTACTGGTCACTTTAAGACAACACTTCCAATAGAGTAAGCACCCTACTCATCTACCGACGACATAGGGACTCGAATAGATCAATTTGAACACTGTCAAGATCAACTTTTAACTAAGATACAATAGATTCATTGATAACTTAATACTTTGTTTAGACATTTTGACTTGCCACCACCTGAATAGCTGTGTATGTCTTTTTACTGATGATAAAGGGGGAGAAGTTGATGGAAAACTTTAAAACTTTTGATGTTGTGATTTTTTTATCTTGTGTTTACTTTAATGTTGTGATCTCTTTTATGTTGAAAACTTTTGATACTGCATTCACCTTGATGTTGTAATCTTGTGTTTACTTTGATATTGTGATCTCTCTATATGCTAAAAAGTTTTAATGTTACCATATAATTATGCAATATCAGATTCTTAATGTTGTGAACCTTTGAATGCTACCATAAAAGTCATAGCATGAGGATGTTTCATGCAAGTAAGTAATATAAGGCTATGTCCAAAGCATTTTTATCATACATGAAATGATAAAATTGTGCATTTAATATCTTGATGATAAGAAACTATAATGATAAACAATGCATGTGATTAAATTTGATTCAAGCTACAAGGCTATGAATTCAAATTTGTATTTTCTCAAGTATGGCATATAGATAGGGGGAGTTAAGATTAACTCCATCACCAATTGGCTGTCATCATCAAAAAGGGGAAGATTGTTGAATCTCGAATTTTGATGTTGAAATCAATTGGTAAATTGTTTGATCTAATCTATGTGTTCAGATAAGTGTGTAAGATTAACTATGATAGCAGTAAGACATAAAGCAGATGATGGGCCGGAGTCGAAGATTCGGACAATCTACCGAAAGTGCACGGGGAGATCATTGAGAGTTTATCGGGAGTTCACCGGAAGCTCGTCGGAAGATCACCGAGAGTTCATCGGAAGATCGTCGAGAGTTCGTCGGGAGTTCGCCAGAAGATTCGCCGTGAAGTTCGCTGGAGGTTTGCTGAAAGAAAAATTGACATATCAGACTAATTGCTTGCCTTAATCATAGTTAGAACATTAGTTGAGTTAGGATCAGGAGATAATCCCACTAACTCAGTCAAGGGCCAATTGGGCCCTTAATAGGGCTGAATTGGGTCGAATTGAGCAGCCCATTCGGCACCTGAAATCAGGGCTGGCAGTGGCACTGCCTGGTGACCCAGTCTCCTAAGTGGTCTAGGCGGTAGTACCGCCCAGATATATCGGACTAATTGCTTGCCTTAATTATAGTTCGAACATTAGTTGAGTTAGGATCGGGAGGTAATCTCGCTAACTAAGTCAAGGGCCAATTGGGCCCTTAACAAGGCTGAATTGCGTCGAATTGAATAGTCCATTCAGCACCTGAAATCAGGGCCGACAGTGGCACTGCTTGATGACCCAGTCTCCTAAGTGGTCTAAGCGATGGTACCGCCCAGACTAGGCGGTGGCATCGCCGATAGTTAATGCTATCAAGCGGTGGTATCGCTCTTGTCATGCGGTGGTACCGCTAGAGCTTGGTCTCCGAGCTCTGTTAAGAGGTCGTACCACCCAGACTAGGCCATGGTATCGCCTAGTATCAAACTGTAGGCGGTAGTACTATCTAGAAATGGCGGTGTTACTGTCAGTACCCCAAAATCCGGGATGTGACACTTTTTGGCTCCAATTTTTGAAGCCATTGGAGCCTATAAATACCCCACCCTTTTTTGCTTGAAAAGGTACGAAAGTGTTAAAAATAATCATGAATTCTTAGGGTGTTAAAGTGTTGTAAAAGTAAGAAGAGTCCTCCCCTCCCTCTCTTAGCTTTATAACCATCCAATAAAGAGGAGTGAGGTTTTTAAGGGTTATCTTCTAAACCCGATAAAAGGAGAAAGAGCTGTAAAAGGTGGTTGGTCTTCACCTAGTGAAGGAGGACTATTAGCGGATGTCAGTTACCTCGATAGAGGAGGAATCAGAAGTGGATGTAGGTCACAACGACCGAACCACTCTAAATTCTGGTTTGCATTTCTATTTGAGCAATTTACATTACTGCAATCTTCCTTAACTTTCTCTTTACACTCTTACAAACACCTTCAAGTTTAATATCTTTTCGAAATGGACTTAATCGAAATGAATATTTTCTAAAATTAATGATTTTTTTGTTACACTAATTCATCCCCCTCCCCCTCCCCCTCCCCCCCCACTCTTAGTGCCGCTCTTGATCCTAACAAAAGCAACCTCCCAACTAACCCTAACCCTAGCAGGCCTCTTCATCTCTTTAATAGGGGTCGGCTAGGTAGGTTTTACATGAATGCCCCTTTCAATAAAACTCAATTAGGACTCTCCTAGTTAGAGTCACATTTGCTAACCTAGATATCCTCCCAATTCTTTAAATAAGTGAACCTATTTATGCTAGACTTGTTAGGTTGTTTTACAATAACTTGCATGTGGATGAACACGGTAGGGTATCAACTTATCTCTTAAGACATCACATACCTATTACAGATAGCATGATTTGTAACCTCATAGGAACTGCTGAGAAGGGGAGAGGTTGTTACTTTAGAGGACAATGGCACAAAGAATCAATTGAGACCACTTATTCTGAAGTCTTAGGTACCATTTTTGGTAATCCAAACTTATCTATCCTTCCAAAAAGTTATGAACATTTACTACCTTTCAACACCAAATTACTTCATCACATCTTGATAAGTATTATACTCCCAAAACAATATCATTGTGACAAAGTTAGCCAAATGGAATTAGGAACGATGTATTACATTATGAAGGGACATGACAATTGTTTTGATTACCTGATACAACAAAACATAATTGAACTATCAAAAAATGATATGATGCTTCCATATGGCGGCTTGATCACTAAACTAATCTATGCATATGACATAGTCATTCCACCTGACGAAGAAATATTGAAACTAGATATGTTTCATATCATAAATAGAAACCTGCTAAGAAAATTAAGATGCATAGTTAGAAATGGGACTTGGACTAGATTACCTAGAAGGACTGACCCCCCCTCCCACCTGATCCAGAACCTGAAACACTAATATTTATGGAACATCAATCTCCTCCTACTGGTCTCTTTGATGCAATACCAACAGAGCAAGCACCCTCCTTATCTGTCGATGATATAGGCACTCGAATGGATCGATTTGAACAACGTCAAGATCAAATCCTAACTGAGTTACAGAAATTCATCGACAACTTAATACTTTATTTAGATATTTTGATTTACCACCACCTGAATAGCTAACGTATGTCTTTTTGTTGATGACAAAGGGGGGGAAATTGATAGAATCTCTCTCTTTAATGTTGTGAACCTTAAAGTTGATAACTTTTGATGTTGTGTTCACTTTGATGTCATGATCTCTTTAATGTTGATAACTTTTGATGTTGAGAACTTTTGAATATTACCATACAATGATGCAATATCGGATTCTTCTGAATATTGTAAAGTTTTGAATTTCACCATGCAATAATGAAAGTATCGTAAAGGTTATATCAAGATGATGTATCATGAATGAAGTGATAAAATTGTGCATTTAATATCTTGATGACTTAAACTGTGATGATGCATAATGCATGTGATTTCTAATTAAAATTAATTTAAGCTTGAATTCAAGGTTATGAATTCAAGTTTGTCTTCTCTCAAGTATGGCATATAGATAGGGGGAGTTAAGGTTAACTCCGTCATCAATTAGTTATCATCATCAAAAAGGGAGAGATTATTGAATCTCGGATGTTGATGATAAAATTAATTGGTAAATTGTTTGATCTAATTTATATATTGAGATAAGTGTGCAGGATTAACTATAATAGCGGTAAAGCATAAAACAGATGTTAGGCTAGAGTCAAAGATCGGAGGATACATCGAAGATTCGAATGATGTGCCGGAAGTTCGTCGAGAGTTCATCAAGAGCTTGCCAAGAGTTTGTTGGAAGTTTGTTGAGAGTTCATTGGGAGTTCGCTAATAGTTGGCCAGAAGTTCATTGAGAAGTTTGCCAGAAGATCACTGAGAGAACAATCAACATACCGGACAGAGTTTGCTTGTTTAAATATCTTAATTATCATAGTTAGACCTTAAGTCGAGATAGGATTGGGAGGTAATCCCACTAACTCAATTAGGGGCTAATTGGGCCCTTAATAGGGATGAAATGGGCTGGTTGAACAGCCCATTCAGCACCTAAAGTCATGGCCGATAGTGGCACTGCTTGGGACTTAACCTCCCAAGTGCTCTAGGTGCTGGTACCGCCCAAACTGAGCGATTGTACCATCGATAGTAGTACCACCCTATCAAGCGGTGGTACTGCTAGAGCTCGGTCTCGAGCTCTGTCAGGCGATCGTACCACCCAGATTGAGTGGGGGTACCGCCCAATGTCAGTCTACAGGTGGTAGTACCACCTAATAATGGTAGTGGTACCGCCAGTACCCCAAAATCCAGGGATGTGACACTTTTTAGCTCCTATTCTAAAGCCACTAGGGGCAATAAATACCCCACCATTTTTGCATGAAAGTGTGAACAATATCTTGAAATCTTGGAGTGTTAAAAGTGTTGTAAAAGTGCAAAGAGTCCTCTTCCTCCCTTTCTAGTGTTGTGATCATTCAAGAGAGGTGTGAGGCTTGTAAGGGTTATCATCTCCTAAACCGTGAAAAGAAAAAAGTACTATAAAAAGGAGGTTGGTATTTGCCTATTGAAGGAAGACCATTAATGGATGTCGATGACCTTGACGGAGGAGGAATCGGGAGTGGATGTAGGTCACAATAACCGAACCACTATAAATTCTGGTTTGCATTTCTATTATTGTCATTTACTTACTTTGCAATTGCTTTGCTTCCTCCTTACTTGGCTTGTTAGGATCGAGAGCACTAAGAGGGGGGGGGTGAATTAGTGCAGCGGAAATCTTACAGCGATTAAAAACCAAAAGCTGCGTTCGTTCAATAAAAAAAACTATTATGATGCAAAAGCTAATTCTCAGTTTGTATCTAAGTGCAGTTTGCGTCTAAGCGCAGATTGCGTCTAAGCGCAGTTTGCGTCTAAACACAGTTTGCGTCTAAGCGCAGTTTGCGTCTAAACACAGTTTGCGTCTAAGCGCAGTTTTACGTCTAAGCGCAGTTTACGTCTAAACTCAGATTTACGTCTAAACGCAGTTTTACGTCTAAACTCAGATTTACGTCTAAACGCTGTTTTACGTCTAGACGCAGATTTACGTCTAAACTTTGAAACTCGTTTGTATACTCGCAGAAAGCAGTATGCAGTTGAAATCAAGACGTAAACGTGAACTGAGAACTGATGATTGTGAGAGGAAAGCCGATTTACGTCTAAATGCAGTTTTACGTCTAAATGTTGAAACTCGTTCGTAAAATTGTAGAGGACAATTTGCAGTTATCAATAGGATCAAAATGTAAGTGTAAACTGCAAAGAAACTCTTTCGTGAAAGCACCGAAGACAGTTCTGCAGAATCAAACGTAAACGTAAACTGTAATGTACGAAAATACGAATTTACGTCTGAATGCAGATTCGGAAGAACAGCACTTAGAACTTGTTCGTGAAAGCGCAGAGAGCAGTAGTAATGGAGGAGGTTTGCAGTAATGATAAAGTGCTAAAAAATAAATGCAAACCAGAGATTTAGAGTGGTTCGGTCAGCCTTGACCTACTCCACTTTTGGCTTCCTCCACCGACGAGGTTGCCGACGTCAACTAGGGGCCTTCCTTCAATGGGCGAAGGCCAAACTGCCCTTTTACAGTTTCTCTCCTTTTAACAGGCTCAGGAGACAACCTTTACAGACCTTTCTCTCCTCACTTTACAACTGAAAACTTGAAGAACAGAAGGAGGAGACTTAAAGGCTTTACAACACTTTTGAGCTCTTAGAATCACAGAAAAGATCAAGATTTCGGTGTGGGTCTTTTTCTTTTCAATGCTGAATGGGTGGGGTATTTATAGGCCCCAACCCAATTCAAATTTCGAGCTCAAAACGATCAAATCCCGAAATTCCGGGATCAGGCGGTTGCACCTCTTGACTGGAGAGGTGGCACCGCCTGGCAGAGCTCGAAGTCTGAGCTCAGGCGGTTGCACCTCTCGACTAGAGAGGTGGCACCGCCTGGCAGAGCTCGAAGACTGAGCTCAGACGGTTGCACCTTCTCTGTCAGGGGTGGTTGCACCTTCCTGCCAGAGCTCGAAGACCGAGCTCAGGCGGTGCATCTCCTGACCAGAGAAGTTTCTCTTCTCAGCTAGAGGTGATCGCCCCTTTCTGCCAAAGGTGGTTGCACCTCTCTGCCAGAGGTGGTTGCACCTCTCTGCCAGAGCTCGAAGACTGAGCTTAGGCTGTGCATCTCCTGGCCAGAGAGGTCGTACTTCTCTTCCAGAGCTCGAAGACTGAGCTCGGTGATTGCATCACCAGGCAGAGCTCGAAACTTGAGCTCAGGCGGTGCTACCGCTTGACAGAGGAGGTTGCACCGCCCAGTCTCGCTTGGAGACTGAGCCCTGGGCGGTTGCACCGCCTGGCTGGAGCGGTTGCACCTCCCAGTCTCGCTGGGAGACTTAGCCTGGGCGGTGGCACCTCCCTGCCTGGGCGGTTGCACCTCCCACAGCTTCTTGGGTTCGAATGGGTTTAACCATTCGACCCAACTTGAGTTCTTCAGGGGCCCAATTGCCCCAGGATTAAGCTAATGGGATCACCTCCCATTTCTAACTTAATCACCGTGCTAACTACGATTAAATCTAAGACAATTTCTGCAGCTTTGCTTCGGTACGTCAATTGCTTTTTCCGGCGAGTTTCCGGCGAACTTCCGTCGATCATCCGATGAACCCTCGGTGATGCTTCTGCGGACTTCCGGCAAACTCCTGGACTTTGCGACGATCCACTTGGCGAGTTCCGACGAGCTTCGCTTGGCAAGCTTCTGGACTTCTCGGATCTGTTCCCGCAGAACCTCCGACGACCGTCCGTACTTCCGTCGAACTCTCGAACTCCCAACGTGATCATGAACTTGACTCCGGCGCAACTCCTGCTGCTTGTCTATCTTTCATCGTAGTTAATCCTGCACACTTATCTCAACACATAGATTAGACAACAAATGACAATTGACTTCATCATCAAAATCCGAGATTCAACAATCTCCCCCTTTTTGATGATGACAATCAATTGATAATGGAGTTATCCTTAACTCCCCCTGTCTATATGCCATAGTTGAGATAAGTCAACCTTGAATTCAAGACCTAAGAATTCAAGTGACGTATTGATAAGTTAGATCAGTTAAACTTATCAATACTCCCATCATGATACCTATCATGATGTATCTCTTCAAGGATGATGTCAAAGCTTGACATTCATCATCAAGTTTGTATGATAGTGTTTGTGACTATTCATCATGTAATTGAACATTATCATTTAAAGCTCGAAGGACTATTACATGATGCACACATATTATCATTCTAGCAAGTTTGCATTTACTTCACAAAATAGGATATCAACTCAAGACATAATGCAAACTATAGCACATGTTTCATATATCTCTTGGTGATGCAAGGATGGCATTGTGCAAACATTATTTATAGCATCACTCAAGGTATTTCTAATCACAGTGTTTATCAATTCATATATTTCTCCCCCTTTGTCATCAACAAAAAGCATTGTTATACAAGGAAGACCAATTTAGATGAAAGCTTATAGAGGGATTTTACATAGATTGCTTTGAAAACTTCTTCCCCCTTTTGTTATAATTCATTTTACCCATAAAGATATTACAGAATGACATACATATTCAGGAATCAGATTTATTTCAAAAAACTCATTTTTCATGAAAGTGTACGAATAAATCTGTTTTATAGCATTCGAACAACTAAGATGCATTTGGACAAGATTTTGTTACAGATATAATCATAGAAAATGGCATTCATGTGATCTGATCATTCAATATAGTCCGAAAAATAATTCTTACAAGTTTATTTATTCGGACACATGAGCATTCCTAACTCTCTTCTAATGAAATCAAATTGTTCTTCACTTAGAGGTTTTGTAAAAATGTCAGCTAGTTGATGTTTAGTATCAATGAATTCTATGGTTACGTCATGATTGGTGACATGATCTCGTATAAAGTGATGTCTAATATCAATATGTTTTGTTCTTGAGTGTTGTATAGGATTTTTCGTTAAGCATATTGCACTTGTGTTATCACATTTAATTGGAATATTTTTGAGATGAACTTTATAATCTTCTAAGGTATTTTTCATCCATACAACTTGTGCACAGCATGCACTTGCTGCAATATATTCAGCTTCGGTTGTTGATAGTGCAATTGAGTTTTGTTTCTTTGATGACCAGGAAACAAGGGCATGTCCTAAAAATTGACATGATCCTGATGTGCTTTTTCTATCTAATCTACACCCAGCAAAGTCAGCATCAGCATAAGCAATTAACTCAAAATTTTCTGATTTTGGGTACCATAATCCTAGATTTGTGGTACCATTAAGATATCTAAATATTCTTTTAACTGCTTTGAGATGAGACATCTTAGGGTTTGATTGAAATCTAGCACAAAGTCCTACACTGAACATGATGTCTGGTCTGGTTGCAGTGAGGTAAAGTAAACTTCCTATCATACCCCTATAAGTTTTTTGATCAAAGCTTTCTCCACTTTCATCAATTTCTAATTTAGTGGAGGTGCTCATAGGAGTGTTACTGGCCTTTGAGTTGTTCATGTTAAACCTTTTTAATAAATTCATGGCATATTTAGTTTGACTAATAAAGATGCCATTGCTTAGTTGTTTGATTTGTAAACCTAAGAAGAATGTTAATTCTCCCATTAAGCTCATTTCGAATTCAAGACTCATAGTTTTACCAAACGATTCACAAAGAGATTCATTTGTAGAGCCAAAGATGATATCATCAACATAAATCTGAACAATGAGAAAATTATTTTCAAAATTCTTGATAAACAATGTAGTATCAACCTTGCCTTTTATGAAATTATTTTCAATGAGAAAAGAACTAAGTCTCTCATACCAAGCCCTTGGGGCTTGTTTTAAACCATAGAGAGCTTTAGTTAGTCTAAACACATGATTAGGGTAGCCATTATTTTCAAATCCAGGGGGTTGTTCAACATAAACTTCTTCGGAAATGAAACCATTTAGAAAAGCGCTTTTAACATCCATTTGAAATAACTTAAAATTATTGCAACTGGCGTAGGCAAGGAGCATCCTTATGGCTTCCAATCGAGCCACAGGTGCGAAGGTTTCTTCGTAATCGATAACTTCTTCTTGGTTGAAACCTTTGGCCACTAATCTAGCCTTGTTTCTAACCACGATACCATTTTCATCTTGCTTGTTTCTAAAGACCCATTTAGTACCAATAACTAAATGGTCATTTGGCCTAGGAACAAGCGTCCACACCTCATTTCTCTCAAATTGATTTAATTCATCTTGCATTGCGATAATCCATGAATCATCTTTCATGGCTTCATCAACACATTTGGGTTCAATTTGGGAGAGAAAGGCGGCGTTGGCACAAAAGTTTTTAAAAGAAGATCGTGTTTGAACCCCCTTTGATGTGTCTCCTAGGATTAGCTCCTTAGGATGAGCATCTATATACTTCCAATCCTTGGGTAAGGATGTTTCGGAAGTGGATGCATCCAAGTTGCTAGTTGGAGACGGGGTTTCGTTTAAATTCAAGGAATCAAAATCATCATCAAGATCATTTTTCTTAATTTCTGAAATCTCATTGAAAACAACATGGATGGATTCTTCAATAATTAAGGTTCTTTTATTGAAGATGCGAAAAGCTTTAGAAACCGAAGAATAACCAAGAAAGATTCCTTCATCAGATTTAGCATCGAATTTTCCTAAGTTATCCTTTTCATTCAAGATAAAACACTTACACCCAAAGACTTTGAAATATGAGACATTGGGTTTTTTGTTATTCCATAACTCATAAGGAGTTTTGGTGAGTAAGGGTCTTACTAGGACTCTATTTAAAATATAGCATGCAGTGTTTACAGCTTCGGCCCAAAAATATTTGGGTAGGCTATGTTCATTCAACATTGTTCTTGCCATTTCTTGTAAATTTCGATTTTTTCTTTCTACTACCCCATTTTGTTGAGGATTTCTTGGAGTAGAGAAATTATGGTTATATCCGTTGAGTTCACAGAATTCTTGGAAGTCATGGTTTTGAAATTCTCCACCATGATCACTTCTAATTGACGAAATCGTAGATCCCTTTTCATTTTGAACAAGTTTACAAAACTTGGTAAAATATCTAAAGCATTCATTTTTTTGTTTTAAGAAGTAGGTCCATGTATATCTGCTATAGTCATCAATAATGACAAAGGCGTATTTGCTACCTCCTAGACTCGATGTAGAGATTGGTTCGAACAAGTCCATATGGATCAATTGTAAGGGCCTAGAGGTGCTTATTTGATTCTTAGCTTTGAAGCTACCCTTAATTTGCTTACCTAATTGGCAAGCATCACATACATTATCTTTGATGAACTTGATATGAGGAATTCCTCTTACAAGTTCTCTAGATGATACTTGAGTGATTAGTTTCATGCTAGCATGACCTAATCTTCTATGCCATAGCCAAGCATCCTCATTCATAACGGCAAGGCACATTTCATCACATAAGTCATTGATGTCAATAGTGTATATGTTGTTTTGTTTTAATGCAATCATAGATATATTTTTGTGTGGTTTTTTAATGATGCAAGCATTAGATTCAAATCTTATAATATATCCTTTATCACATAATTGACTAATGCTCAAGAGGTTATGTTTTAAACCATCAACTAGTAAAACATCTTCAATAGAGAGGTTGGATTTGTTACCTATGGTTCCTTTGCCAATGATTTTACCCTTGTTGTTGTCTCCGAAGGTGACATATCCTTCGTCTATGCTAGTGAGCTTAGAGAATTGAGATGGATCTCCGGTCATATGCCTTGAGCATCCACTATCAAGGTACCATTTCTTGCTCCTAGCTTGCGATTGTTTAGTTTTCTATAAGAAAGGATGATGTTTAGGTACCCATTTGCTTTTGGGTGCCTCATAAATAGATCTACATTTTCTATCATGTTGCATAGAGTTTATCATGGTTCCTTTAGGAACCCAAATTAATTTGTTTGGACTTATTTTCTTGAATGGACAACAATGTGTCTTGTGTCCAGATTTGCAACAAAAGTTGCACTTGGTTTGGTGTTGAACATGTAAGATGGAGCCTTTTATGAAGGTGGTTGGATTTTGGTGAGGATTTCTCACAAATCCAATCCCGCTCCTTTTTGGAATGTGACCCTTGTTTGCAAGGATCATGTTTAATGACTTGCTACCAACCTCGAATTTCTTCAAGGTGTCCTTGAGTAGCAGGTTTTCTTTTTGCATAGTTTCTAAATCATGACATTTGATACATGAATTTAAACTATCATGATGTTCGACTTTTAACTTATCAAACTCACAAGTAAGACTATCATGCATCTTTTTCAGCAATTTATATTTTCTACTTATACTCTTGCATTCGTCAAATAAGTCATTGAAAGCATTTAATAATTCATCGAAAGATAAATCAGCATCTATTGAATTTGTTACCTCGTCTTCGATGGCCATTAAGGCGTAATGAGCAACTTGCTCGGTGTTGGACTCCTCTTCCTCAGATGCGCTCGAATCATCCCATGTTGCTTGGAGCGCCTTCTTCTTTGTTGTTCTTTTCTTGACTTGGGGACAATCACTTTTGTAGTGTCCCGGCTTTTTGCATTCATAGCAGATCACTTGGTCCTTTTTGGGTTCAAGTTTATTTTTTGCATCATTCTTAAACTTGTTTCTTTTAAAAAACTTTTTAAACTTTCTTGTTAGAAGTGCCAAGTCATCATCACAGTCCTCATCACTTGAGTTTTCTCTCAAGTGGCATTCTGACGTTTTGAGTGCCATATCCTTCCTGTTCTTTGGAAGGATGTCTTCTTGCTCTTCATGAGCTTTACAAGTCATTTCATAGGTCATTAGTGACCCGATTAGTTCTTCAAGAGGGAAATTTCGCAGATCTTTTGCCTCTTGAATAGCGGTGACTTTAGGATCCCAACTCTTAGGAAGGGATCTTAGTATCTTATTAACAAGCTCAAAATCCGAAAAGCTCTTTCCGAGTCCTTTTAGACCGTTGACGACATCCGTGAAATGGGTAAACATGTCGCCAATGGTTTCACTCGGTTTCATCCGAAAGAGTTCGAAAGAGTGTAACAGCAAATTGATTTTTGACTCTTTTACTCTACTTGTGCCCTCATGGGTCACTTCGAGTGTGTGCCAAATATCAAATGCAGTTTCACAAGTTGAAACACGGTTAAACTCGTTTTTATCGAGTGCACAAAATAAGGCATTCATAGCCTTTGCATTTAGAGCGAAAGCCTTCTTCTCCAAATCATTCCAATCGATCATTGGAAGAGAAGACTTTGAAAAACCATTCTCGACAAGATTCCATAATTCAAAATCCATAGAAATAAGAAAGATCCTCATTCGGGTTTTCCAGTAGGTGTAGTCCGTCCCATTAAACATGGGTGGACGTGTAATAGAATGGCCCTCTTGGTTTCCGGCGTAAGCCATCTCTCTTGGGTTTTAATCCTTTTGAGAGTTAACCGGGCTCTAATACCAATTGTTAGGATCGAGAGCACTAAGAGGGGGGGGGTGAATTAGTGCAGCGGAAATCTTACAGCGATTAAAAACCAAAAGCTGCGTTCGTTCAATAAAAAAAACTATTATGATGCAAAAGCTAATTCTCAGTTTGTATCTAAGTGCAGTTTGCGTCTAAGCGCAGATTGCGTCTAAGCGCAGTTTGCGTCTAAACACAGTTTGCGTCTAAGCGCAGTTTGCGTCTAAACACAGTTTGCGTCTAAGCGCAGTTTTACGTCTAAGCGCAGTTTACGTCTAAACTCAGATTTACGTCTAAACGCAGTTTTACATCTAAACTCAGATTTACGTCTAAACGCTGTTTTACGTCTAGACGCAGATTTACGTCTAAACTTTGAAACTCGTTTGTATACTCGCAGAAAGCAGTATGCAGTTGAAATCAAGACGTAAACGTGAACTGAGAACTGATTATTGTGAGAGGAAAGCCGATTTACGTCTAAATGCAGTTTTACGTCTAAATGTTGAAACTCGTTCGTAAAATTGTAGAGGACAGTTTGCAGTTATCAATAGGATCAAAATGTAAGTTTAAACTGCAAAGAAACTCTTTCGTGAAAGCACCGAAGACAGTTCTGCAGAATCAAACGTAAACGTAAACTGTAATGTACGAAAATACGAATTTACGTCTGAATGCAGATTCGGAAGAACAGCACTTAGAACTTGTTCGTGAAAGCGCAGAGAGCAGTAGTAATAGAGGAGGTTTGCAGTAATGATAAAGTGCTCAAAAATAAACGCAAACCAGAGATTTAGAGTGGTTCGGTCAGCCTTGACCTACTCCACTTTTGGCTTCCTCCACCGACGAGGTTGCCGACGTCAACTAGGGGCCTTCCTTCAATGGGCGAAGGCCAAACTGCCCTTTTATAGTTTCTCTCCTTTTAACAGGCTCAGGAGACAACCTTTACAGACCTTTCTCTCCTCACTTTACAACTGAAAACTTGAAGAACAGAAGGAGGAGACTTAAAGGCTTTACAACACTTTTGAGCTCTTAGAATCACAGAAAAGATCAAGATTTCGGTGTGGGTCTTTTTCTTTTCAGTGCTGAATGGGTGGGGTATTTATAGGCCCCAACCCAATTCAAATTTCGAGCTCAAAACGATCAAATCCCGAAATTCCGGGATCAGGCGGTTGCACCTCTTGACTGGAGAGGTGGCACCGCCTGGCAGAGCTCGAAGTCTGAGCTCAGGCGGTTGCACCTCTCGACTGGAGAGGTGGCACCGCCTGGCAGAGCTCGAAGACTGAGCTCAGACGGTTGCACCTTCTCTGTCAGGGGTGGTTGCACCTTCCTGCCAGAGCTCGAAGACCGAGCTCAGGCGGTGCATCTCCTGACCAGAGAAGTTTCTCTTCTCTGCCAGAGGTGATCGCCCCTTTCTGCTAGAGGTGGTTGCACCTCTCTGCCAGAGGTGGTTGCACCTCTCTGCCAGAGCTCGAAGACTGAGCTTAGGCTGTGCATCTCCTGGCCAGAGAGGTCGTACTTCTCTTCCAGAGCTCGAAGACTGAGCTCGGTGATTGCATCACCAGGCAGAGCTCGAAACTTGAGCTCAGGCGGTGCTACCGCTTGACAGAGGAGGTTGCACCGCCCAGTCTCGCTTGGAGACTGAGCCCTGGGCGGTTGCACTGCCTGGCTGGAGCGGTTGCACCTCCCAGTCTCGCTGGGAGACTTAGCCTGGGCGGTGGCACCTCCCTGCCTGGGCGGTTGCACCTCCCACAGCTTCTTGGGTTCGAATGGGTTTAACCATTCGACCCAACTTGAGTTCTTCAGGGGCCCAATTGCCCCAGGATTAAGCTAATGGGATCACCTCCCATTTCTAACTTAATCACCGTGCTAACTACGATTAAATCTAAGACAATTTCTGCAGCTTTGCTTCGGTACGTCAATTGCTTTTTCCGACGAGTTTCCGGCGAACTTCCGTCGATCATCCGATGAACCCTCGGTGATGCTTCTGCGGACTTCCGGCAAACTCCTGGACTTTGCGACGATCCACTTGGCGAGTTCCGACGAGCTTCGCTTGGCAAGCTTCTGGACTTCTCGGATCTGTTCCCGCAGAACCTCCGACGACCGTCCGTACTTCCGTCGAACTCTCGAACTCCCAACGTGATCATGAACTTGACTCCGGCGCAACTCCTGCTGCTTGTCTATCTTTCATCGTAGTTAATCCTGCACACTTATCTCAACACATAGATTAGACAACAAATGACAATTGACTTCATCATCAAAATCCGAGATTCAACATGGCTTTCACTACCCTTACGAACAAACATATTTTAAGCTATCTTCCGAAATTGATCTTTTTTAACGTACAAAAATTTTTAAACCGACGCTTTTATCTACTGCACTAATTCACCACCCCCTCTTTATTCCGACTTGATTCTAACAACTTTATCATTTATTCTCTTATGTTCAATGAGAAGGACTACACATATTAGAAAACTCGGATGAGAGTTTTCTTGCTTTTTTTGAACTTTGATTTATGGAATATCGTTGAACTTAGCTTTTAAACCCCCTCTAAACCTATGAATGAATGGAATAACTTTGAAAAAAAATCATTTTCTTTAAATGCGAAAGCTATGAATGCTAATTTTGTGCTTTGAATAAAAATGAGTTTAATCATATTTCAACTTGTGAAATAGCATACGATATTTGGCATACTCTTGAAATCACACACGAAGACACTAGGAGAGTTATATATTTGAAGATTAATCTTTTGATGCATGATTTTGAAATATTTCATATAAAACCAAGCAAAACCATTGGAGACATGTACATTTGTTTTACAGAAGTCATCAATGGTTTAAAAACTCTTGGTAAATATTTTTTGAATTTTGAACTTATTAATAAAGTTTTACGTTCTCTTCCTAAAAATTGGGATTCCAAAGTAACGACAATATAAGAAGCAAAGGGCCTAAACAATCTTGCTCTTGAAGAACTTATCGAGTCATTAATGACCTATTAAATGATGTGCAAGGTGTATGATGAATATGATGAACTTGAGAACAACCTTCCAAAAAACAGGAAAGATTTGGCACTTAGAACTCAAGAAGACCACTCATGTGAAAGCTTAAGTGATGATGACATAGAACTCCTCTCAAGCTCTAAGTGTTAGTGTGATTTAAAAGACGAGTAAGTGGGAGTGTAAAGATTCTCTCTTGAACCTATCAAAAGGAGAATCGAGTGTAAAAGGGTAGTTAATTTTTGTCCATTAAAAGAAGATCAGTAGTGGAAGCCAATGGCCTCGAGTGTAGAGGAATCGAGAGTGGATATAGGTCATGACGACCAAACTACTATAAATTGGTGTGCATTTCTATTATTGTCATTCACTTACTTTGCAATTGTTTCACATCCTCCTTACTTTGCTTTCACTACATTTACTAACAAGCATTCAATTTTAAGTTATCTTCTGAGATCGATTTTTATTGTATGAAGAAATTTCAAACTGACGTTTTTATCCGCTACACTAATTCACCCGCCCCTCCTCCTCTTAGTGCCGACTCGATCCCAACAGTTAGTATCAGAGCCACATTTTTTCTCATTTGGTTTAACAACTAAGAGAACTGGCTCTTTTTGTCTTTCAAGAGGGTCACTCTATCATTCATCTTCCTATATTCAATGGGACGAACTACACATATTGAAAAACTTGGATGAGAGTTTTCTTACTTTCTTTGAACTTTGATTTATGGAATATCATTGAACTTGGTTTTCAAACCCTCTAAACATATGAATGAATGGAATGACTTTTAAAAAAATTATTTTTTTTAAATGCGAAAGCTATGAATACTTTATTTTATGCTTTGAATAAAAACAAGTTTAATTGTATTTCAACTTATGATGCATACGATATTTGGCACACTCTTGAAATCACACACGAAGGCACAAGTGGAGTTAAAGATTCAATGATTAATCTTTTAATATATGATTTTAAAATGTTTCACATGAAACCAAGCGAAACCGTTGGAGACATGTACACCTATTTTACAGATGTCATCAATAGTTTAAAAGCTCTTAGCAATTTTTTTAAAATTTTGAACTTATTAATAAAGTTTTACGTTCTCTTCCTAAAATTTAGGATTTTAAATTAATTACAATACAAGAATCAAAGGACCCAAACAACCTTACTCTTGAAGGACTTATCGAGTCATTAATGACCTATGAAATGACATGCAAGGTGCATAATGAACTTGATGAACTTGAAAATAATCTTTCAAAGAATAGGAAGGATTTGGCACTTAGAACTCAAGAAGACCACTCAAGCGAAAGCTCAGGTGATGATGACATAAAATGCCTCTCAAGCTCTAAGTGTTAGTGTGGCTTAAGAGAGGAGTAAGTAGGGGTGTAAATGTTCTCTCCTGAACTTGTCAAAAAGAGAATTGAGTATAAAAGGGTAGTTAATCTTCGTCCATTAAAAGAAAATCAATAGTAGAAGCCGGTTGCCTCGAGTGAAGAGGAATCAAGAGTGGATGTAGGTCACGCGATCGGACCATTATAAATCGATGTGCATTTCTATTATTGTTATTTACATACTTTGCAATTACTTTACTTCCTCCTTACTTTATTTACATTACACATACGAACAAGCATCCAATTTCAAGTTATCTTCCAAGATCAATTTTTATTGTACAAAGAAATTTCAAACCAATGTTTTTATCTGCTACACTAATTCACCCTTCACCCCCCCCCCCCCTCCTCCTCATCCTTAGTGCCGACTTGATCATAACAGTTGGTATTAGAGCCACATTTTTTCTCGGGTCACTCTATCATTAATCCTCCTATGTTTAATAGGAAGGACTACACATATTGGAAAACTCGGATGAGTGTTTTCTTACTTTCTTTGAACTTTAATTTATGGAATATCATTGAACTTGGCTTTCAAACCCCCTCTAAACCTATGAATTAATAGAATGACTTTAAAAAAAATTATTTTCTTTAAATGTGAAAGCTATGAATGCTTTAATTTATGTTTTGAATAAAAATGAGTTTAATTATATTTTAACTTGTGAAACCGCATATGATATTTGGCATACTCTTGAAATCACACACGAAGGCACTAGTAGAGTTAAAGATTTAAAGATTAATCTTTTAATGCATGATTTTGAAAAGTTTCATATGAAACCAAGTGAAACCATTGGAGACATGTACACTCATTTTATGGATGTCATCAATAGTTTAAAAGCTCTTAGAAAATGTTTTTTAAATTTTAAACTTGTTAATAAAATTTTATGTTCTCTTTCTAAAAATTAGGATTCCAAAGTAACGACAATATAAGTAACAAAGGACCTAAACAACCTTGCTCTTAAAGAACTTATCGGGTTATTAGTGACCTATGAAGTGACGTGCAAGGCTCATGATGAACATGATGAACACGCATAATGAACATGATGAACATAAGAATAACATTCTAAAAAATAGGAAGAATTTAGCACTTAGAACTCAAGAAGACCACTCGAGCGAAAACTCAAGTTATGATGGCATAGAACACCTCTCAAGCTATAAGTATTAGTGTGGTTTAAGAGAGGGGTAAGTGAGGGTGTAAAGGTTCTCTCCTGAACCTGTCAAAAGGAGAATCAAGTGTAAAAGGGTAGCTGATCTTCACCCGTTAAAATAAGATCAATAGTGGAAGTCGGTGGCCTCGAGTGAAGAGGAATTGGGAGTGGATGTAGGTCATGACGACCGAACCACTATAAATCGGTGTGCATTTCTATTATTGTCATTTACTTACTTTGCAATTGTTTCACTTCCTCCTTACTTTGCTTTCACTATGCTTACGAACAAGCACTCAATTTTAAGTTATCTTCCCAGATCGATTTTTATCGTACAAAGAAATTTTAAACCAACATTTTTGTCCACTGCACTAATTCACTGTCCCGCCTCCCTCTTAGTGTCGACTCGATCCTAACAGAGGGTCACTCTATCATTTATCCTCCTATGTTTAATGGAACAAACTACACGCATTGGAAAACTCGCATGAGGATTTTTTTAATTTTTATAGATTTTAATTTATGGAATATCATTAAAAATGGTTTTTAAAAGTCTTCTAAACCAATGAATGAATTGAATGATTTAGAGAAGAAGACTTTTTCTTGAATGCTATAGCGATGAACGCTTTGTTTTATACTTTAGACAAAAATGAAATTAATTGTGTTTCTATATGCAAAACTCCACATGATATTTGGCACACACTTGAAGTCACTCACGAAGACACAAGTAGAGTTAAAGAGTCTAAAGTTAATCTTTTGGTGCATAATTATGAGTTGTTTCGAATAAAACAAAGCGAAACCATTGGAGACATATACACCCATTTTACGAATATTGTCAATAGTTTAAAAGCACTTGGTTAAAGTTTTTCTAACTTTGAACTTGTAAATAAAATACTAAGATCTCTTCCAAAAAGTTAAGATCCAAAAGTAACAACAATACAAGAAGCAAAAGACTTAAACAATTTTTCGCTTGAAGAACTTATCGGGTCTTTAATGACCTATGAAATGACTTGTATCGAATATAATAAATATGAGGACAACCTTCCAAATAACAAGAAGGATTCGGTGTTAGGATCGAAATAGACACTAAGATGGGGGGTGAATTAGTGCTGAAGGAAAACTTTTGATCGATTCAACAAAATCTCGTTCGATGAAAACCAATCTCGAGTGCACTTAACTTAAAGTAGGTGCAAGGTAGATTGAGCAAAAAAACAAGTAAGCAATAAAAATAAACAACAAAGATGAGATCACATTGGATTTATAGTGGTTCAGTCATCGTGACCTACGTTCACTCCCAATTCCTCTTCCATCGAGGCCATCGGCATTCACTAATGGTCTTTCTTCAATGGGCGAAGACCAACTACCCTCTTACAACTCTTTATCCTTTTCACAGGTTTAGGAAAAATCATTTTCAAGCCTCACACATCTCTTAGAATGATCACAAATCTTCAGAAGGACGAGGAGGACACTTAGCACTTTTTCAAGACTTTTACAACTCAAAATCTCAGGACTTTTGTTCACTTTGTGCTCTTTCATGCAGGAAAGAGTAGGGTATTTATAGGCACTAATGGCTTTAAAAATAAAGTAAAAAAGTATCTCATCCTTAGTTTCCAGGGTACTAATTGTACCACCACATAATAACCCTGCTCTGGCGATACTATCACTAGCCTAAGTGGTACAACTGCTTGACAATGTTGAATCTCAGATTTCGATGATGAACCAACTGATAAGTGTTTATAATTTGATCTGTGTTTTGAGTGATGCAGGATGCTTTGATCAAGGAGAGACAATTAAAGCATGAAGAATCATGTTGGGCCGGAGGAAAATATGTCAGAAGATTAGATATCGAGCCGGAGGATCGATCGATGTATCGACAGAAGGCTTCGGGCAATGGGCCAAGAAGAGGGGATATTATGCCAAGAATATTAGAGTTCCAGAGGTCAATTGGCCGATTGGGCAATAGGTTGCAAAAGAGGGTGATGCCCCAAAGAATCAAACGAAGCGTCGATCGACCAATGACATACCGGACTACATGATTCATGCTTAGTAATAATTGTCTAGATCAAAGTATATTTTTATGTATGCAGGATTAACTACGATAGCAAGGCATAAAGTAAAATGAAGTTCCGGAGTTAAGAACGCGATTTCGTTGAGAGTTCGAGAGTTCGTCGGAAGTCCGAACGTTCATCGGAAGTTCTACCAGAACTAGTTGAGAAGTCTAGGAGCTTGCCAAAGAAGCTCATTGGAATTCACCAAGAAGATCGTCGTGAAGTCTAGGAGCTTGCCGGGAGCCCATCGGAATATTGCCGAGAGATCATTAGAAGTTTGCCGGAAGATCACCGGAAGCTCGCTAGAAGAAATTGGACTTATCTTGCTTATAACATGTCATAGGAATCATAGTTAGCACATAATTAGAGTTGGGATTAGAAGGTAATACTATCAACTCTGTTAGGGGCCAATTGGGCCCAAACATGGGCTGGTTTGGGCCGGATTCAAGGCCCAACCAGGGTGCTGAAAGCTTGGCCGACGGTGGCACCGCTTGGGGAATAGCACCCCACGAATTCTGGGTGATAGTAGCGCCCAAGCTGGGCGATTGTACCGTTGCTAGTGAATGTTGCTAGCGATGGTACTGCCCCTATCAGGCGGTGGTACCGCCCAGTAGCAAATCCTATGGCGATAGTACAGCCTAGGAATGACGATGGTACCGCTAGTACCCAAAAAACCTAGGATGAGACCTTTTTAGGCTTTGAGTTTGAATTAACTTGAAGCCTATAAATACCCATCTCATCCTTGATTAATGCACACCAGCATAGAGAATTTAAAAAGGGAAAAACGTTGTTGCAATCTCTTGTGAGAATCCTCCTCTTCTAGTCTAAGTGTTAGAATAGTTTAAGAGAGTAGTGAGTGCTTGTAAAGGTTGTCTCCTAAACCTGTAAAAAGGAGAAGAAGGGTGTAAGAAGGAGGTTGATCTTTGCCTATTAAAGGAATATCGATAGTGGATGTTGGTGGCCTCGACGGAAGAAGAATCAATGGAGTGGGTGTAGGTCACGATGACTAAACCACTATAAAACTTGGTTTGCATTTCTATTTGAGCAATTTATCTTTATTATAAACTTTACTTGCTTACTGCTTCCAATACATTTACAAACGTGTTTCAAGTTAAGATATTTATGAAATGGTTTTCGTCGGAATCGGTTTTAACGTATGAAGATTTTCGAACCGACATAATTTTTATCACTGCACTAATCCACTCCCCCCTCTTATTGCCGATTCATTCCTAACAATTGGTATCAGAGCCTCATGATTTTTTATTTGAAATAACACCCAAGAGAAATGGCTCTTTTCGACTTTCAAAAGGCTCACTCTCTCATTTGTTATTCCTTGTTCAATGGGATGGACTACACATATTGGAAAACTCGAATTAGAGTTTTCCTACTTTCTTTAGATTTGAAGTTATGGAATATTGTCAAAAGCAGTTTTTGAAGGTCTTATCTTCCAATGAACCATTGGATTGATTTGGAGAAGAAGACATTTTCCTTAAATGCTAGAGCTATGAACGCTCTATTTTGCACTTGAGATAAAACTGAGTTTAATCGGGTTTCTACTTGCAAAACAGCTTTCGATATATGGGACACTCGAGTAATCACACATGAAGGCGCTAGCAAAGTTAAAGATTTGAAAATCAACTTTTTAATGCATGATTTTAAATTTTTTCGAATGAAGCAAAGTGAAACCATTGTTGACATGTACACTCATTTTACGAATGTTGTCAATGATTTAAAAGTACTTGGTAGAAGTTTTTCAGATTTTGAACTTGTAAACAAGATTTTACGTTCTCTTGAGTTGGGATTCAAAAGTAATGGCTATTCAAGAATCAAAAAACTTGAACCACTTACTAATTGAAGAACTTATAGGGTCTTTGATGACCTATGAAATGACGTGCAATGCATGTAAAGAACTTGAGAACCCCCTACTAAAGTACAAGAAGGATTTCAAACTTATAACAATTGAAGACCACTCGAGTATAAGCTCAAATGATAGTGAACTTGAACTCCTCGTGAATGTTTTAAAACAAGAATAAAAAATTAATAATGAACTTAAAAAAAAGAAGAAGGTGACTTTGGACAAATTGAGCTCATTCGAAGACAAGAAGAAAATCAACAAAGGCGAGGTGGCAAACTACGCCTTAACGGCTTTCTACAATAAGGTAACCAAAACCTCTTTGCCTTATTTCAAAATTACATAATGCTTTCAATGAGTTATTTTAGTTTAGAAATATTATTTTTCTTAAAAATTACATGTTTAATAATATAATGAAAATACTAAAAAATTAGGATCATGCTTATCTTTCTAGTAATTTTGAAAATGATCATGAAAATTGCATGTTTCATGATAAATGAACAAATATGTTAGACTTAAATCTAATGATAATCCTATGTATGTTTTTAAGAAGCATTAATATGTATTATGTTGATTAATCATATTGTTTCTCAATTTTGATTGAAGATGATCTATGATTACTGAAATCATGTTTGATTTGAAGTAATGATTTTATATTATGCTTAATGAGTTTATCTTTCGAAATTATGCATGATGATTTGAAGTAATAATGATTTTTGGGTGATTTATGGATTATCGATCTTTGCCGTTATGAAAGTTCTTTTTTGGCTTCAAATGTTGATACATATTTTTGTTTAGCATAAAAAGATCAAAGCATGCTCGTATGAAATCAAATCACTTAGATTAAAACAAAAAGGGGGAATGCATATTTTTCTTGAATATACCTCTAAAGCTTTTCGATTTTTCAACAAGTGATTCTTAGTGATAAATCCATCTTATGTAATCTCTTCAAAATGATCTTGATTTGATGATTTGAATTTAAATGAGCTTTATTTTAATTTTTAAAATTTATAAATTGAGATTTCTTATGCACGAATCAAGATCTCCTATGTTTCTTTTTTCCACTTATAAAAGAAGAGATTTGTTAAAATAAATCATGTCTTATGGCATTCATGAAAAATTGAGATATTATGTATAAATCGAGTTCTCAAGAGAATCTATTTACGTTGTCTTCATTGAATTTTCTTCGAAAGATATTGATAATTTTGATGATCCGAATTTGAATAAGTTTTATTAAAATCATGATCTTAGTTTCTTGGAATTACTTGAGATATTTTTTTAATCAAGATCTCTTCTTTATACTTCTATGATTTTTCTTGGTATTTTACTAAATAAGAGATTTTATATGTGAATTATAATATTTTACATGCATGAATTGAGGTCTTGTTCTCCTACAAGATTAAATGAATTTTATTTATCTCATGATCTCCTAAGAGTTCTTTGTTTGGATCAAGAGGTCGGCACTAGGGGGGGTGGTGGTGGTGAATTAGTGTAGCGGAAAAATCATGTCTTCAAAAACTTTTGTACGATAAAATATGTTTATGTTGAAAACGATTTTGGAAACTTAACTTAAAAGCATATGGAAGCATAGTGACTAAGTAAAGTAGTTTGCCATATGTAAATGGCAACAATAGAAATGCAAACCAGATTTTAGAGTGGTTCAGTCAACGTGATCGACATCCACTTTTGGCTTCCTCCTTTGACGAGGTTACTGGCGTCCACTAGAGGTCTTCCTTCAATAGGCGCAGACCAACCACTCACAAGTTTAGGAGATAACCCTTACAAGCACTCACACTCCTCTTATAGAATTATAAACTTAAAGTGGAGGAGGGAATTTCTAAAGAGATTGCAGTAGTGTTTTCTCACTTTTGAATACTCTATGCTTATGTGCTTTAACCAGGGATCAGAGAGGTATATATAGGCTTCAAGTTGATTCAAACTTGGAGCCTAAAACTTTCCTGTCCTGGGTTCCCCGGGCACGGGCAATACCACCGCCTACGTTGGGCGGTACCACCACCCAGTGTCAATTTGTCACTAACACTGCCCTGGATGGTATCACCGCCTGGGGGGCAGTGCTGGGTGGTACCACCGCTTGGCACCCTACCAGGGGCCGTACAACCGCCCAGACTAGCGGTACCACCGCTTGACATAGTCTCGAAAACTGTGCCATGATGGTAAGACTTCTTGGGGTACTATTTGGGACTCTTATTGGGCCCAACACAGTCCTTACATGGCCCTAGCTAGCCCTAATTAGGTTGGCCCAAACCCAAACCCAATTACATGCTAACTACAAAATCTAAGACATAATCTGTGCTAAACAAGTCCATAAGTCTATTCTTCCGGCGAGCTTCCGACGATCTTCCGACGATCTCTCGACAATGCTCCGGCGGACTCCCAGCAAGCTCCTGGACTTCACAACGATCTTCTTGGTGAGTTTCGACGAGCTTCTCTGGCAAGCTCCGAGACTTCTCAGCTGGTTTTGACAAAACATCCGACGAATGTCCATACTTTCGATAAACTCTCGAACTCCTAATAAAATCGCATCCTTGACTCCCAGACTTCATTTTGCTACATGCCTTGATATCATAGTTAATTCTGCACATGTATAACACACTTCGATCTAGACAATTAATACTAAGCATTAATCAAGTTGTCCGGCATGTCATTGGTACCTCGACGCTTCGTCCAATTCTTCGGCGCATCATCCTCTCGTACGGCCTATTGACTAATCGGCCAGTTGACTCCGTAACTCCAATATCCTTGACGCAATATCTGTTGAATTTCGTATTTTGATGATGAAACTACTTGATATATGTTTATGATTTAATCTGCGTTTTGAGTGACGCAGGATGCTTCGATCAAGATGACACAATTAAAGCAAGAAAATCATGTTGTGCTGGAGGAACATGTCAGAAGATTGGACATTGGGCCGGTAGATCGGTCGACGTATCGACAGAAGGCTTCGGGTCGTGGACTCGGGCATCAGGCCAAGAAGAGCGGGTATTGTGCCAAGGATATCAAAGTTGCGGAGTCAACTAGCCAATTGGGCAATAGGCTGCAGGGGAGGACGATGCGCCGAAGAATCGGACGAAGCGTCGAGGGACCAATGACATGCCGGACAACTTGGTTAATTGCTTAGGATTAATTGTCTCGATCAAAGTTTTGTTTTAAGTGTGTTGGATTAACTACGATGGAAGAAAGACATGCAGTAGGAGTTGCGTCGGAATCAAGACAATGATCACGTTGGGAGTTCGAGAGTTCGACGGAAGTTCGGACAGTCGTCGGAGGTCTGCGGGAACAAATCTGAGAATCCATGAGCTTGCCAAAGAAGCTCGTCGGAACTCGCCAAGTGGATCGTTGAAAGTCCAGGAGTTTGCCGGAAGTCCGCAGGAGCATCACCGAGGGTTCATTGGATGATCGACGGAAGTTCGCCGGAAGGTCGCCGGAAGAAGCGATTGACGCACCGGAGCAAGTTGCAGTAAATGTCTTAGGAAATATTGTAGTTAGCACAATAATTAAGTTGGAAATGGGAGGTGATCCCATTAACTTAATCTTGGGGCAGGGCCCTTGGAAAACCCAAATTGGGCCGAATGGATCAACCCATTCGGACCCTGATTTCTGCCAGGCGGTTGAACAGCCCAAGCCAGGCGGTGGCACTGCCTGGGCTCAGTCTCCGAGCGAGACTAGGCGGTGCAACCGCCCCTGACAGGAGGTGGCACCGCTTGAGCTCGGTCTTCGAGCTCTAGCAGGAGGTGCAACCGCCTCTGTCAGGCGGTGCAACCGCCAGATCCCGGAATTCCGAGAATTAACAGTTTTGAGCTCCAAATTCAAACTGGGTTGGGGCCTATAAATACCCCACCTTTCAACACTGAAAGGGCACCCAAAAATCACCGAAATTCTGATTTTACTTTATGATTTTTAGAGCTCAAAAGTGTTGTATGAGTTGAAAGTTCTTCTTCCTCTTTTCTTCCAAGTTCTAATCTGTTAAGAGAGGAAAGGAAATTCTGTAAGGGTTGTCTCCTAAGCCAGTCAAAAGGAGTGAAACTGTAAAAGGGTGGTTGACCTTCGCCTATTGAAGGAAGGCCTCTAGTTGACGTCGGTGACCTCGTCGGTGGAGGAAGCCAAAAGTGGAGTAGGTCAAGATTGACCGAACCACTCTAAATCTCGGTTTGCATTTACTTTGAGCATCTTATCTTTACTACAAACCTCCTCAAAAGCTTACTACCATTGCGCATATACGATCGTGTTTCATGCTTTGCATTTTTTGAATCGGCGTTTAGACGTAAATTGTTTTTATCGTACGAACATCATATTTCAGTTTGCGTTTACGTTCTGATTTCTATCATAACTGCAAACTGCCTTTATATCTTTGCTTTAACTGCATCTTGCTTGGTTACAAGTTAAAGTGATTTACGAATCAGATTTTCTATCGAAATCACTCTTATCGTACGAACGCGATTTTAATCGTCGAAAGTTTTCTACTACACTAATTCACCCCCCCCCCCTCTTAGTGCTCTTGATCCTAACAATTGGTATCAGAGCCCGATATTTCTCATTTCGGATTTACACCCGAGAGAAATGGCTCTTCATGGTTTTCAAGAGAGCTTATCGGTTGTTCGTCCACCGTTGTTTAACGGATTGGACTACACTTATTGGAAAACTCGAATGAGAGTTTTCTTGATTTCAATGAATTTGGATTTATGGAATATCGTTGAAAACGGTTTTCAACTTCCTTCTAAACCGATGAACGAATGGTCGGATTTGGAGAAGAAGTATTTTTCTTTAAACGCAAAGGCTATGAATGCCTTATTTTGCGCTTTGGACAAAAATGAGTTCAATCGGATTTCTACGTACGAAACGGCTTTTGACATTTGGCGAATACTCGAAATCACGCACGAGGGAACTAGTAGAGTCAAAGACTCGAAAGTTAACATTTTATTGCATGATTTTGAGATTTTTCGAATGCAACCAAGCGAGACTATAGGCAACATGTACACCTATTTCACGGATGTCATCAATAGTTTAAGAGCTCTTGGAAAATGTTTTTCGGATTTTGAACTCGTAAACAAGATTTTGCATTCTCTTTCTAAGAAGTGGGATTCAAATGTAACTGCAATACAAGAAGCTAAAAACCTAAACAACTTACCACTTGAAGAACAAATTGGTTCGTTGATGACATATGAAATGGTGCACAATGCACATGATGAACATGATAAACAAAATCACCTTCCAAAGAACAGGAAGGATTTGGAACTCCGGACAAATGAATACCACTTGAGCGATGACTCAAGTGATGAGGACAAAGATAAACTTGAACTTCAAACACTAAATCTTAATAAGTTTATTAAACAAAAATCTAAAATAAATAATAAACTTGAACGAAGGAAGAGGCCAAAGAAGAAGAACATAAAGTGGGATGAATCGAGCTCCTCCGAAGGCGAGGAGAAAATCAAGAAAGGCGAGGTGGCAAACTACGCCTTAACCGCTTTCAATGATGAGGTAATCGAAATCCGTCTAATTTATTTTGAAATTACTTGATACTTTCATGATATATTTTCTTTTTTAGTTTAGAATTAATTTTCTTAAAAATTACATGTTTAAAAAAAAAAAATTATGTTTGATTTGAAGAAATGCATAATGATGTAATATTAAATATTTTGATTAACAATTTTATGCATGAGATTTTAAGCTATACATGATGATAAGCATGTGTTATTTTCATGAGTGTATTTGGAAAACTATGGCAAAAATGTGGTCGAATGCATGAACTTGTTAAGATTATTTTTCAGACTTTCTTGATTCAATGTTCAAATCACTTAATTGCCATGATGATTTTACACTATTACATGCCTTAATAACATGTTGGAAATTATGTGGTTTGGATATAAAATTTTTATGATCATGAGCATGTTTTATCTTCATGATTAAACTTGAAAATCTATTGCAAAACCTTGTCCGAATGCATGAAAGTGTTAAATTTCATTTTCGGATTTTCTTGATCATAATAATTCATTTTTGAGAATCTATTGATCTTTATGGTTTTATGATGAAATTCATTTTTTGATCCTAAATGTTGATGCATGTTTACCATAAATGAAAAAGCATGCTAACATGAAATTCTTCTTGATATTCCTTATGTGATGATAAGAATATATGAAATATTCATTAATTTATTTTGATGTATACAAATAAGAAGTTTCGATCATGTATGGTAGAATGTAATTTGACAAATTTGGTACCATCATGTTGCAAAATAAATGATGATTAGGAATCATGCATTAATGATGATTGTATATTTTATGATTTGGCATGATGCATGCAATGATGAAATATTCATGAATTTGAAATGATGCATGCAATACTTATGACAATGATGTACATGATGCATTGCATATGATATGTATCATGAATGCTTTAAATGATGAATGTTTGGTATCATGATCAACATGTTGATAAATGCTTAAAAATTTTAATGTTTGAGTATCATGTATGATATACCCATTAATGATGATTGATTTATTTTTCGGTATCATGCATGAAAAATAAGGTTTTTGAAATTGTGTATGCTTTAATTTAAATATATAATGATGCACAAATAAAATTGATACTTATCTTTGTCATAATCTGAAAATTGAAAAAAATGGTCTTCCCTTCTTTTTGACAATGACAAAGGGGGAGCAAGAATTTCTAGCGTGGACATCATGAAAAGAGACAAACTAGCTAGCTTACACAATTCAAGATGAAAGCAAAAATTACACTCCTCTTATGAGAAGATGCAAATGTAACACTTGCCAAATTGTTTGCTTACCTATGTAAAACATTATCTCTTGCTAGTTTGGCATTTTGCTAGCTTGCACTTTGCAAAGAAAGCAAAAATGACACTTCTCAAAAGAGAAGAAAGAGCTTGTTATCTTGAACATCACAAGCTTGCCAAACAAAAATTGTAAAAGTGCTATCTTGCCTATCTCAAGAAGCAAAACTTGCAACTTGCATATTGCAATAGGAAGCAAGAATCGTAAGCTTACACAAGAAAGCTATCTTGCATTTGCTTTGGAAATTTTTGCTAGCTTGTATGTAGTAAAACTTGCATATCGTAAAAATTGCTAGCTTGTAGTATAAAGGGAAGCAAATAGTTGCTATCTCAAGAAAATTAAACATGCTAAACTTACACCTTGCAATGAAAGCAAAATTGCAAGCACAAACATTGCAAAGGAAGCAAAAATTTACTAGCTTACAACTTGCATATTTCAAGAAGCAAGAGTTGCCTTCTTGAACATCTCTAAATTGCTAGCTTGCAAGTTCTAAAATGTTGTAACATTGCTAGCTTGCATGTTCTAAAAATGCTATCTTGTATGCTGTAAAACTTGCATATCTAAAACTTGATAGCTTGAATGTTCTAAGCATGATGTAACATTTGCTAAATTTTCTGGCTTCAAAACTACATGATGATAAAACTTGATATTATGTTTTTCATGCAATAAGTTAAACTAATATTCCAAACACAAGAATAGTTGGACTTCTCCTTTTTGTTGATGACAAAGGGGGAGAAGTATTATGTTATGCATAAGTTTATGCATAAGTTCATGATGACGTGTTGCAAGTATTCATGATGAATATTGCAATGACTTGAATTCAGTTTGAATTCAAGATTCCATCAATATGGCATATTGATAGGGGGAGTTTTGTTTAAACTCCGGGAGTTAAGTTTAACTCCGTCATCAAGTGGTTGTCATCATCAAAAAGGGGGAGATTGTTGAATCTCGTATTTTGATGATGAAACTACTTGATATATGTTTATGATTTAATCTGCGTTTTGAGTGACGCAGGATGCTTTGATCAGGATGAGACAATTAAAGCAGGAAAATCATGTTGTGCCGGAGGAACATGTTAGAAGATTGGACGTCGGGCTAGTGGATCGGTCGACGTATCGACAAAAAGCTTCGGGCCATGGACTCGAGCATCGGGCCAAGAAGAGCAGGTATTGTGCCAAGGATATCAGAGTTGCGGAGTCAACTGGCCGATTAGGTAATAGTCTGCAGGAGAGGACGATGCGCCGAAGAATCGGACGAAGCGTCGAGGGACCAATGACATGCTGGACAACTTGGTTAATTGCTTAGGATTAATTGTCTCGATCGAAGTTTTATTTTAAGTGTGCAGGATTACCTATGATGGAAGAAAGACATGCAGTAGGAGTTGCGTCGGAATCAAGACAATAATCACGCTGGGATTTTCGAATCGGATTTTCTACCGAAATCACTCTTATCGTACGAACGCGATTTTAATCGTCGAAAGTTTTCTGCCGCACTAATTCACCCCCCCCCCCCCAACTCTTAGTGCTCTTGATCCTAACAATATCAGCTCTTCTTGACTCGATGCCCGAATCCATGGCCCGAAGCCTTCTGTCGATGTTGAATCTCGGATTTTGATGATGAAGTCAATTGTCATTTGTTATCTAATCTATATGTTGAGATAAGTGTGTAGGATTAACTATGATGAAAGTAAGATATGCAGTAGGAGTTGCGCCGGAGTCAAGACAATGATCACGTTGGGAGTTCGAGAGTTCGACGAAAATTCGGACAGTCGTCGGAGGTTCTGCGGGAACAAATCCGAGAAGTCCATGAGCTTGCCAAAGAAGCTCGTCGGAACTCGCCAAGTGGATCGTCGCAAGTCCAGGAGTTTTCCGGAAGTCCGCGGGAGCATCACCGAGGGTTCATCGGATGATCGACGGAAGTTCGCCGGAAACTCGCTGGAAGAAGCGATTGACGCACCGGAGCAAGTTACAGTAAATGTCTTAGGAAATATCGTAGTTAGCAGAATGATTAAGTTGGAAATGGGAGGTGATCCCATTAACTTAATCTTGGGGCAATTGGGCCCATGAAAAACCCAAATTGGGCCGAATGGATCAACCCATTTGGACCCTAATTTCTGCTAGGCGGTTGAACCGCCCAAGCCAGGAGGTGGCATCGCCTGGGCTAAGTCTCCGAGCAAGACTAGGCGGTGCAACCGTGTCACGCCCCTCAAAATAACGACAATATTAAAATTTTCATCACAACTAATCCAGGATCCAAATACACATTTGAGGTCACTAAGAAAACATTCAGATCAAAATTTCACCTCTATAGTCTACAAATTTATAAACCCTGTGCAGTTCATAAACATACCACACAATCACTCGATAATTCATACAATCTAAACTCACTCATCAAAATAATAACCACAACATAATATCACAAGTGGGGAAGTCTATGCAGTCACTAAACCAACGATTACCATAAGTTCGTATCATTACATAAATTTAGCTTAACATTCCAAAATCCTAAACATGAGGGATCCTTTAGCTTACACAAAATCCACATGTTTAGATTCATCGTCAATATTTCATTAGCTTTAGAGTGGCTTATACAACAAATACATATATGCTAACACAGATCTGCCCAAAATCTTCTAACTTTCCACTGCCTCAGCCCAATCTTAACATTTAAGCAAGCGATACGCTATCTTGAAAAATTTATCAACAAACGGGGTGAGCATATAGAGCTCAGCAAGTGACTAACATATCCATATCAAAATAGGACAATTTCCAAAGAGATAAAGTTTCACAATACGAGGCAGAATATACGAATTCGTAGACATAATATCATTAGGTGTAGAATCACAATTGTCCTTTCAATCATACATATTTGGTTCATAACATATGGGGCATAGAGTAATTGGAGCATATCAGAAATGAACGAAACGTTTTGGAGCATAACAATAACAAATGAACCATATCGGAGCTTATCAATGGCATATGAAATGTTCCGGAGCATATCAACAGCATATGGAACATTTCGAAGCATATCAACAATGAATGAAACATTTCGGAGCTTATCAATATCACATACCAAATAGAAGCTCAAACGTCGTCTTTGACGTTGCATTCATATCATTCTTATCCAAAGCATGTACAAAAACACATAACCAAAGCTCTGGATATCATATCAAACATACAGAAGGTGTAGTGGGAGCTCAAATAGAATTGTGATTCATCCATTTCTGGATGACCACCAGACAGAAGTCTCCCACGTCTGGGAGCTCCATCCACCCACGTCTAGGTGAAGTCAGAGGGGGCCGGCAGAGCATCGCAGGCTCTAAGCACATACCCTTTACCATTTCTGGCAAAGGTCCAGACAATCCCACAAACACCAGAGTACAAGAAGGCAGTTTTAACAATAAGTAGCATATATCGAAAGCACACGCGGAACAACAAAACGTACATGTGCCTTTTCGAAACAATACGATGCAAAGAACAAATCTCTCACAAATGTATTCAGATTTGGAATGAAATGAAAGCAAGAGTATATAGGGATTCCAAGAAATCATATTTAGCTCAATTCAAATAAGAAGGTGAGATGAATTCATATCCAAAGAAATGAAACAGAATACGCGAAATCGACCAGAGCTCGATTTCTGACAGAATTCAAGTGGCACACAGAATAAATACTTCAGATTATCAATTATGCTCCAATACCCATAAGAAAACTACTGTCGAAAAATATATCAATCTGTTTTCTGTCGAAACAAGTTTCGTACGAATCATGGTTTCCAACAAGGAGTTACCTTTGATTTGGTAAAACAAGGTCAAGGACACAATCACTGTTTTGCAGAATACATAGGGTCGGATTCAACAGATAATAGGGTAGGCATTTGAATTCCAAAATTTTCAAACTATATGTCAAAAGAAAGGTCTCAAGTCTAGTTTCGGACGAAGTCAGTTTGGTACAAATCAGAATTTTTAACAGAGAGTTATAGGCATTTTAGTATCAAAAGGTCAGAAATCTTGATCCCTGTTTTGCAGCATCTATAGGCTCATTTGAAACAGATGATTGGGTAAGTATTCGGTGTCCAAAATCTACAAAATCAGTGTCAAAAGAAAGTTATAAGAGTCTAATTTCAAAAAAAATAGTTCCTACCTGAATTCACATATTGTACTAAAAATTATAGCTGAAACAGTGTATAGGGGTCAGTTTACCGAAAAAATTTCAGAATCCATGGTTCTATGTCCAAAGAGGGACATTTCAGGTTCCAAATGGAAATCTTTCAAATCTTTATGAATCAACATAAGAACAGGAGCTAATATTCTGTAGGATGGGGTTAGAACACTTGCCTTTGAGAATTTTGACCCCCAATTGAGAAGATTGAGTAAGAAACCTCAAAGCCCCAATTTTTCTTCTTCTTCTTCTCCCTTTCTTTTCTCTTCTTCTTTCTTTCTCTTCTGTTCTTCCACACCGCAGCTGCCTTCTCTGGTTCCTTAAAAATGAAGGCAGAGAGGCTTAAGCGGTGGGATTTGTCATTTTGTGCGTTTTGCAGTTTAGTCCTTGTTTTTATCATATTCACGATTAGGTCCTTAGGGTTTACATATAGGTCCTCAAATATTTTTTTTTTTTTTGAACAGATCTCCCAAATCTTAAAAATAAGATACCTCTAATTCATACTCTATTTCTTTTGTCAATTTAAAATAAATGCTTACATTATCACCAGAAATTTATACGAAAATTCGGAAATGAGGGGTGTTACAAACCGCCCCAGCCAGGAGGTGGTGTTGAATCTCGGATTTTGATGATATAATCAATTAGTGGGTTAATTGATCTAATCCATATTATTGAGTTAAGTGTGCAGGATTAACTACGATAACCAGAAAACATAAAGCAAGGATACCGGAGTGGAGCTCGATGGACGTTTAAGAGACCGAAGAATCATCGGAGATGCTGCCGGAACCATCCGAGAAGAAATCGGGAACGTGTCGGAAGTTCACCGAAGAAATCGTCGGAGGCTCGCAGAGATCACCAAGAAGGCTCGGCTACTCGTTAAAGTCATCACAAAGATTGGGAGCTTGCAGGGAGTCCGTCGGAAGAAGTTCGTCGGAAAGCTCGCCGGAACAAGACTCGACGTTCGCGATTAAAAAACTTGCTTAGGATGTTTTTTTTGTGTTATGTAGTTCACCTGTAATTAGGATTAGGATTAAGAGATAATCCTATATCCTGGTTAGGGGCCAACTGGGCCCAAAGTCATATTTGGTTTGGGCTAAAATTAAGCCAAACCAATGAATCGGAAAGCCAGGCGGTGGCACCGCCTGGCTGGGCGGTGAAACCGCCCAGCACCCGAGTGCTGGGCGGTGACACCTCCTTGGCTGGGCGGTTGCACCGTCGAGCACCCGAGCGCTGGGCGGTGGCACTGCCTAGCTGGGCGGTGGAACCTCGGGCACCGGGAACCCTAAGAGAATTCAAATTTTGGAGCCCAATATTTGAATCCTCTTATGGCCTATAAATACCCCTCAAATCTCAGCTGAGGTTACAACTTTTGAGAAGCATTTTGATTGAGAAAAAAGTCTTAGAAAGTCTTAGCAAGTCTTGTTTTCAATTTGCTAGAGAGTTCTCCTTCTTCTTTCTTATTGAAGATTTGTAAGAGGTTGAGCTGCTTGTAAAAGGTTGTAAGAGGGGTGTTTACCCTTCCATTTCAAGAGACTTGCTAGTGGAAGGTGGGAGCCTCATCGAAGAGGGGCCTCGCAAGTGGAGTAGGTCATTTGACCGAACCACTCTAAAAATCGGCGTAATCTCTGGTTTGCATTTTATTATTGTCATTTACATTACTGCAAATCTTCTTACTGCTTTAGTTCCTTATTACCCTTGCTGCGCAACTTTAAGAATATGCTTTCAAGTTAAACTTTTCTAGTTCCGTTCTTATCGTACGAAAGATTTTGATAAGATCAAAGTTTTAATCCGCTGCACTAATTCACCCCCCCCTCTTAGTGCCGCTCCGATCCTAACAAGCGGTATCAGAGCAAGGTTATCTCTCATATTTGGTTTAATACCTAAGAGAGATGGCTTACTCCGGCATGCAAGAGGGCCATTCTATTGCACGACCACCTTTGTTTAATGGGTCGGATTACACATATTGGAAGACTCACATGAGAATCTTCCTCATTTCTATGGACTTTGAGCTTTGGTCTATTGTCGAGAATGGATTTCAAAAATCTTCTCTTCCGATGAGCGAATGGGATGAATCGGAGAAGAAGGTTTTTGCTTTTAATGCAAAGGATATGAATGCCTTGTTTTGTGCACTAGACAAAAACGAATTTAATCGTGTTTTAATGTGTGATTCGGTTTTGATATTTGGAGAACTCTTGAGGTCACTCATGAAGGCACTAGCCGAGTGAAAGAGTCCAAAATCAACATCCTTGTGCACTCTTATGAACTTTTCCGAATGAAACCAAGTGAGTCCATCGGAGACATGTACACCCGATTTACGGATGTCATCAATGGACTCAAAGCTCTTGGTAAAGATTTTACTAACTTTGAACTAGTAACTAAAATCTTAAGATCCCTCCCTAAAAGTTGGGATCCAAAAGTTACGGCCATTCAAGAGGCCAAAGACCTTAAAGCATTCCCTCTTGAAGAACTCATTGGGTCTCTAATGACCTACGAAATGACATGTCAAGCTCATGACGAGCTCGAGAACCCCCTTCCAAAGAACAGGAAGGATATGGCACTCAAATCACAAGAAGACCACTTGAAAGGAACATCAAGTGATGAGGACAGTGACAATGACATTGCACTTTTGACTCAAAAATATAAAAAATATTTAAGAAAGAACAGATTTAAAAATAATACAAAAAATAAATTTGAACAAAAGAAGGACCAAGTGATTTGCTATGAATGCAAAAAACCGGGACACTATAAGAACGATTGTCCTCAAGCCAAAAAGAGAACATCAAAAAAGAAGGCATTCAAAGCAACGTGGGATGATTCAAGTGCATCCGAAGAAGAGGAGTCCAACACCGAGCAAGTTGCTCATTACGCGCTAATGGCGTTAGGAGAAGAGGTATGTGATTTATTTAATGAAGATTTATCTTTTGAAGAACTATCTATCGCTTTTCATGAATTATTTGATGAATGTAGAACTGTTAGCAAGAAGTTAAGTATCTTAAAGAAAGAGCATGCTTTGCTACAAGATAAGTTTGATAGTCTTCAAACTCCTCCATGCTCTAAGTGTGAGCACTTAGAAGCAATAAAAAATGAAAATTTACTTCTTAAGGAAACCTTAAACAAGTTTAAGGTTTGTAGCAAAGGATTAGATATGATCCTTGCACACAAGGGTCACATCGCAAATAGAAATGGAATTGGATTTGTAAAAGGATTACATCAAAATCCTACCACTTTCATAAAAGGACCTACATTACATGTTTCCTCTTATATGAAATGCAACTTTTGTTGCAAATCCGGACATATTGCCTACAAATGCCCATTTAGGAAAATTAGTTCACAAAAATTAATATGGGTTCCTAAAGGAACTATAAAGAATTCAATCATAAATAACAAAGTTAGTGGGTCAATTTTTGAGGCACCCAAAATCAAATGGGTACCTAAAAATCATCCTCTTTTGTAGACAAACCCACAAGCTAGGAGCAAGAGATGGTATCTCGATAGTGGATGCTCAAGACATATGACTGGAGATCCATCTCATTTCACTATGCTCACTAGCAAAGAAGAAGGGTACGTTACCTTCGGAGACAACAACAAGGGCAAAATCATTGGCAAGGGAACTATTGGTAACAAATTTAATTTTTCCATTGATGATGTCTTACTAGTTGATGGATTGAAACATAATCTCTTGAGTATTAGTCAACTATGCGATAAAGGTTACATCGTTAGATTTGAATAAAATATGTGCATTATTGAAAAACCAAATCATAACATGACTATGATTGCTTTAAAATAAAATAATGTCTATACCATCAATCTTGATGAACTAAGTAATGAAATGTGCTTCTCCGCCGTAAATGATGATGCTTGGCTTTGGCATAGTAGATTAGGCCCTGCAAGCATGAAAACAATATCTAAGATCTCACCTCAAGAATTAGTACGAGGAATTCCAAATATAAAGTTTATTAAGGACAAAGTATGCGATGCATGTCAACTAGGCAAACAAATAAAAACAAGCTTCAAACCAAAAAATCAAATTAGCACTACTAGACCATTAAAATTGATCCATTTGGACTTATTTGGACCAATTGATACAACAAGTCTAGGTGGAAGCAAATATGCTTTTGTGATTGTGGATGACTACTCTAGATACACTTGGACCTATTTCTTAGCTCACAAAAGTGATTGCTTCAAGTGTTTCTCTAAATTTTGTAAACTCACTCAAAACGAAAAAGGCTTCATGATTTCATCAATTCGGAGTGATCACGGTGGTGAATTCCAAAACCGTGACTTTCAAAATTTTTGCGAAAGTAATGGGTACAATCACAACTTCTCAACTCCAAGAAATCCTCAACAAAATGGAGTAGTTGAAAGGAAAAATAGAAACCTACAAGAAATGGCAAGAACTATGTTGAATGAACATAGTTTACCTAAGTACTTTTGGGCCGAAGCCGTAAATACGGCTTGCTACATCATGAATAGAGTCCTAATAAGACCATCCTTATCCAAAACTCCCTATGAATTATGGAATAACAAAAAACCAAACATCTCCTATTTTAAAGTTTTTGGTTGTAAATGCTTTATTTTAAATGAAAGGGATGCTTTAGGAAAATTTGATGCTAAATCCGATGAAGGCATCTTTCTTGGTTACTCTTCCGTTTCTAAAGCTTTTCGGGTTTTTAATAAAAGAACTTTAGTAATTGAAGAGTCTATTCATGTAGTTTTTAATAAAATTTTCGATTTAAAGAAAAATGATTTTGATGATGATCTTGGTTTTGATAATTTAAATTTAAATGAACCCTCTCCTCAAAATAGCCATTTGAATGCATCTTCTTCCGAAATTTCTTTACCAAAAGAATGGAAGTATGTAGATGCTCATCCAAAAGAGCAAATTATAGGAGATACATCAAAAGGGGTTCAAACTCGTTCTTCTTTCAAAAATTTCTGTGCTAACGCCGCTTTCCTTTCTCAAATTGAACCTAAATGCATTGACGAAGCCTTAAAAGATGATTTTTGGATCATTGCAATGCAAGAAGAATTGAACCGATTTGAGAGGAATGAGGTATGGAAGCTTGTTCCTAGACCAAGTGACCACTTAGTCATAGGTACTAAGTGGGTCTTTAGAAACAAGCAAGATGAAAATGGTATCGTGGTTAGAAACAAGGCTAGATTAGTGGCCAAAGGTTTCAACCAAGAAGAAGGTATCGATTACGAAGAAACCTTCGCTCCCATGGCTCGATTAGAAGCTATAAGGATGCTCCTTTCCTATGCTAGTAGTAATAATTTGAAACTATTTCAAATGGATGTTAAAAGTGCTTTCTTGAATGGTTTTATTTCCGAAGAAGTATTTGTCGAACAACCTCCCGGATTTGAAAATTCTCTTCTTCCTAATCATATATTCAAATTGACTAAAACTCTCTATGGCTTAAAACAAGCTCCTAGAGCTTGGTATGAAAGGCTTAGTTCCTTTCTTATTTTAAATAATTTTACCAAAGGCAAGGTTGATACTACATTGTTTATTAAACATTTTGAAAATAATTTTCTTATTGTGCAAATTTATGTTGACGATATTGTGTTTGGCTCTTCGGATGATTCACTATGTGAATCATTTGCCAAATGTATGAGTCTTGAATTTGAAATGAGTTTAATGGGTGAATTAACTTTCTTTTTGGGATTACAAATCAAACAACTTAGTGATGGTATATTTCTTAACCAATCCAAATATACATTAGAATTGTTAAAACGATTTAACATGGATAATTCAAAAGCTATAAACACCCCTTTGAGTACTGCGACTAAGTTAGATATGGATGAAAATGGTGAAAGTTTCGATCAAAAAACATATAGGGGAATGATAGGTAGTCTACTCTACCTCACTGCGACTAGACCGGATATTATGTTTAGTGTAGGACTTTGCGCTAGGTTTCAATCTAATCCTAAATTATCTCATCTTAAGAGTGTTAAAAGAATATTTAGGTATCTTAAAGGAACTCCAAATTTAGGATTGTGGTATCCAAAATCTGAAAAATTCGATCTAACAGCTTATGCAGATGCCGATTTTGGCGGATGCAGGATAGATAGAAAAAGTACATCCGGAACATGCCAATTTTTAGGACATGCACTCGTTTCTTGGACTTCCAAGAAACAAAATTCAGTTGCACTATCTACGGTGGAAGCCGAATACATTGCTGCAAGTGCATGTTGTGCACAAGTAATTTGGATGAAAAATACATTAGAAGACTATGGAATTCACCTTGAAAATATTCCCATAAAATGCGATAATACTAGTGCCATATGCCTTACTAAAAATCCAATTCAGCACTCTAGAACTAAGCACATCGACGTTAGGCATCATTTCATACGCAATCATGTTCTTAACAATGATGTTGTTCTAGAATTCATTGACACAAAGCATCAATTAGCAGATATATTTACAAAAGCTTTGAATGAAGACCAATTTGAATTCATCCGAAGGGAATTAGGCATGCTAAATTGTCCCTAAAATGAACTTCACAAAAAGGACTCGTTCTTTTCCCTTCGTTTATGAATTTGAATTCTTCCTTCTTCTTCAATTCAAAATGATCCATTAAAGTATAAATTATGATCTTGAGGGAAGAAGCTAAACAAAAGGAAGGAAGAAAATTTTTTTTTCTTTCCTCCGCGTGATGCCAGCGGTGGCACCGCCAGATCCGGCGGTTGCACCGACTGGCGCTCGGGCGCCAGGCGGTGACACCGACCAGTTTGGCGATGACACCGACCGAGTCACCCTTTTAACCCGAGGGGTTAGGGCCGGCGGTGACACCACCCCCAACCTGAAGAAAGACCTCTCCAAAACCCTCTCCCATTCCCTCTAACCCTCATTCTAACTCTTAGAAACATTGGAGAAGGATTCTTGGTGGTCCAAGCTTTCCATCTCTCAATATAATCTCCACAAGGTAACACTTGAAATCCCTCCTTTCTTTTCTCTTTCTCTTGCTTATTTTTCACAATTTCATCATCATCTTGTCTAGAAAATGGCTCTAAAGAGATCAAAAGGAATAAGGATTGAAGGAGATTCATATAACCATGACCTTTTTATATCAAAAGAGGTAGCCCTTAGCTTTCCAAAATTTGAAACACGATGTGTCCATAAGGGAAAATATGTTGATTTGGATGAACTAGAGGACTTAGATCCCATTAAGTGGTTTGCTCAACTAGAAGCTCTACCTCTACTACAAATAGATGAACCAATCTATCCACGGTTAGTGAGATTGTTCTATGCCAACCTATATGAAGACAATGATAGCCTAAGCACTTACATTCTAGGAACACCCATTAGAATTTTTGACAGCACCATTTGTGAGCTAATTGGCATAACTGAAAAAGATAGGGGATGCTATTTTAAAGGTAAATGGGACGTCAAAAAATAGGAGCAACCTATTCCAAAGCCGTGAAAACAATTTTTGCAAATCCAAATCTTGACTTCCTACCCAAGAGCTGTGAACACTTAATGCCTTTCAACTCTAAAATTCTTCATCACATTATCACAAGCATCATATTCCCCAAACAATTTCATCTTGACGAAGTAAGTCAATTAGAGATAGGAACCATGTATTGGATTATGACTGGTCAGCATAATTGTTTTGGGTACTTGATTCGCCAACACATGCAGGAAATTATGACTAAAGATACTATATTGCCATATGGGAGGTTAATCACTAGAATTCTTCATGCCTATGACATTTGCATTCCACCCGATGAAGAATCTATTCAAAATGATCGATATAACATAATAAATAAAAACCTGCTGAAAAAACTTAGGTGCACTTTTAGCAATGGCATATGGGTTAGGCAGCCTAGAAGGACGGATCCAATTCCTACACCAATAGAACAACCCGAAACACCAATTCTTATGGGAAGTGAATCTCCTCCTCCTAATCCCTTTGGAGCAGCACCTTCAGCTCCTATTTCCTCCTCTGAAGATATCATTATGGTGGAGCTATCTCAGATCAAATCACAGCAAGAACAAATTCAGAATCAACAAGTTGAAATTTTGAAGACTCTACGACAGATGAATGAAAAAATAGATATCATGTATCAGCACTGTGGATTACCTCCTAAGGATTAAATTGATGTATCTTTTTATTCTGTCCTGTTTGCTTTTAAAAACAAGTTCATGTTTGTCATCGATTGTACGATAACTGATCTTTCCTTTAGATAACTACTGTCTTAATCTGCATAGATGATGATGTCTTTTGGATAAACTATTTCTGGCAAATTTGAATGATGAACTTTGATAAATGCTAAACCTTTTTCTATGATCATCAATTAGCTGGCTTGTCTCTTTTTGTTGATGACAAAGGGGGAGAAGTGATGACTTACACCAGAACGATAGCATGGCTAATATGAATTACAAAAACTTGTGTGATATGAATGTCTTATATGACTTGCAAATCCTTGAAAATATCACAAGATTGATATCATGAAATTTATATTGAAAATGTTTATCTTCTGTGTGATATGAATGTCTTATATGACTTGCAAATCCTTGAAAATATCACAAGATTGATATCATGAAATTTATATTGAAAATCTTTATCTTCTATCGTAGCAAAATTCGTCCCGTATCATTTAACTTATGATTTTCATCGAAGTTTCATACTTACTATTGTTTAATGAGGATAACGATAAAGTACTACGATTAGAACTTATCGGGTTATGCTTGAATCCAATGGGATGGAATTCAAGTGTTTTTTATCTTCTCATAATATGGCATATAGATAGGGGGAGTTATGTTTAACTCCGTCATCAATTGATTGTCATCATCAAAAAGGGGGAGATTGTTGAATCTCGGATTTTGATGATATAATCAATTGGTGGGTTAATTGATCTAATCCATATTATTGAGTTAAGTGTGTAGGATTAACTACGATAACCAGAAAACATAAAGCAAGGATACCGGAGTCGAGCTCGATGGACGTTTAAGAGACCGAAGAATCATCGGAGATGCTGCCGGAACCATCCGAGAAGAAATCGGGAACGTGTCGGAAGTTCGCCGAAGAAATCGTCGGAGGCTCGCGGAGATCACTAAGAAGGCTCGGCTACTCATTAAAGTCATCACAAAGATTGGGAGCTTGCAGGGAGTCCGTCGGAAGAAGTTCGTCGGAAAGCTCGCCGGAATAAGACTCGACGTTCGCGGTTAAAAAACTTGCTTAGGATGTTTTTTTTGTGTTATGTAGTTCACCTGTAATTAGGATTAGGATTAAGAGATAATCCTATATCCTGGTTAGGGGCCAACTGGGCCAAAAGTCATATTTGGTTTGGGCTAAAATTAAGCCAAACCAATGAATCGGAAAGCCAGGCGGTGGCACCGCCTGGCTGGGCGATGACACCTCCTTGGCTGGGCGGTTGCACCGTCCAGCACCCGAGCGCTGGGCGGTGGCACCGCCTGGCTGGGTAGTGGAACCTCCAGCACCGGGAACCCTAAGAGAATTCAAATTTTGGAGCCCAAAATTTGAATCCTCTTGAGGCCTATAAATACCCCTCAAATCTCAGCCGAGGTTACAACTTTTGAGAAGCATTTTGATTGAGAAAAAAGTCTTAGAAAGTCTTAGCAAGTCTTGTTTTCAATTTGCTAGAGAGTTCTCCTCCTTCTTTCTTATTGAAAATTTGTAAGAGGTTGAGCTGCTTGTAAAAGGTTGTAAGAGGGGTGTTTACCCTTCCATTTCAAGAGACTTGCTAGTGGAAGGTGGGAGCCTCATCGAAGAGGGGCCTCGCAAGTGGAGTAGGTCATTTGACCGAACCACTCTAAAAATCGGCGTAATCTCTGGTTTGCATTTTATTATTGTCATTTACATTACTGCAAATCTTCTTACTGCTTTAGTTCCTTATTACCCTTGCTGCGCAACTTTAAGAATACGCTTTCAAGTTAAACTTTTCAAGTTCCGTTCTTATCATACGAAAGATTTTGATAAAATCAAAGTTTTAGTGCCGCTCCGATCCTAATAGGTGGCACTGCCTGGGCTCAGTCTCCGAGCGAGACTGGGCGGTGCAACCTCCCCTGACAGGAGGTGGCACCGCCTGAGCTCGGTCTTTGAGCTCTGGCAGGAGGTGCAACCGTCCCTGATAGGAGGTGGTACCGCCCAGAGGCTCAATCTTCGAGCTCTGCCAAGCGGTGCAATCGCCTCAGTCAGGAGGTGCAACCACCAGATCCCAGAATTTTGGGAATTGACAGTTTTGAGCTCCAAATTCAAACTGGGTTGGGGCCTATAAATACCCCACCCATTCAGCACTGAAAGGGCACTCACATACACCGAAATCCTGATCTTGTTCTATGATTTTTAGAGCTCAAAATTGTTGTAAAGGCCAAAAGTTCTTCTCCCTCTTTTCTTCCAAGTTCTAAGCTTTAAAGAGAGGAGAAAATTCTGTAAGGGTTGTCTCCTAAGCCCGTCAAAAGGAGTGAAACTGTAAAAGGGTGGTTGGCCTTCGCCTATTGAAGGAATGCCTCTAGTTGACGTCGGTGATCTCGTCGGTGGAGGAAGCCAAAAGTGGAGTAGGTCAAGATTGACCGAACCACTCTGAATCTCGGTTTGCATTTACTTTGAGCATATTACCTTTATTGCAAACCTCTTCAAAAGCTTACTGCTTTCTGCGCATATACGATCGGGTTTCAAGCTTTCACTTTCCGAATCGGTGTTTAGACGTAAATCAGTTTTATCGTACGATCATCATATTTCGGTTTACGTTTACGTTTTGATTTCTATCATAACTGCAAACTGCCTTTATATCCTTGCTTAAACTGCATCTTGCTTAATCAAGTGATTTACAAATCAGCATTTAGATGTAAATTAGTTTTTTCGTACGAATATCATATTTCAGTTTGTGCCTACTATTTGAGTAGAATCATAACTGCAAACTGCATTTGCATCCTTGCTGCATCTCGCTTAAACAAAAGTTAAAGTGATTTATGAATCGACTTTCTTACCAAAATCACTTTTAACGAACGAACGTAGTTTTTATTTTAATCGTAAAAGGTTTTCCGCTGCACTAATTCACCCCCCCCCCCCCTTCTTAGTGCTCTTGATCCTAACAATTGGTATCAGAGCGGGGTTAACTCTCAAACGGATTAAAACCCAAGAGAGATGGCATACTGTCACGACCTTAGCTGGTTTTGCCTAAGGTGTGCGGCACCCTCGCGCGTCCGTCCGCAAAGGTCAGCCTCCCCGAAGCCTCCCATTGTCCCTTAGGACCAACAAAAGAGAGAACGGGTTAAAGAGAACGCCTCAATCGGGATCCACAAGCAAACATGTCCGAAAAACACTTCATAGACAATGCAAATTACAAATAGACTTTACAAGCTCTGAACAGTGGCACAACAAAGGGTAAAATGGTCCATTACAGACCAAAAATCTCTCGCACGTGTCCACATGACACAACCTTTATTTACAAGCCTAAAGAGGCCACCAACCCAACTAAAATGGGACTATTAAGCCTTCGGCCGCCCCCTTTACATGCTGTACAAGGCATGAATATGCCAACAGACACGGACAGATATAAGCATTACATCAAACACCTTGTTTAGAAGTTTGTCTGTGACATTCTCCCCCACTTATCCCTTCGACGACCTCGTCGAAGCCTTTGTGAACACTGCAACTCTTCGCCTTTGCTGAGTCTTCAATCTTCTGCTCCAGCTGCAATGCGCCTCCTGGCTCCCAGCTGCTCTCCACTGCTATTTTTGAGTAGTCGAACTTTGATCCGCCATGCTGCTTCAACTCACCAATGACTCTTACTCTGGTGTGGGGTTGGCTGAGTTGTGTTGATCCTCGTTGATTCCTGCGGATCCACCAAATGAAGGAAAAGACCATTCTTACTGCGCCAGTTTCTCAAAATTTCCACATGCTGCTTGAACTGGGTGGATGCTTGTTGGAGCTTTAACAAGCATCGCCTCGCAAACTTCTGAAGTTTTAGGTCCTTCCTCCACAAAATCTGCTCATTGACTCTTCTTTCAGTTCGTTGTCACATCCAAGTAGGTTCGCATCACTTCCGCTTTCGATTGGCATTTCGTTGGGAAATGAAGCGGACAATCTACTCTCAGTAGCACTGATCACCATTGGTGAGGATTTGACAACTATTGTCTTCCATTATCTTCGAAGGGTCTTTGAACTTGTGCAGAGATCCTCTGCTGGATAGATAAGAGAATTGGGGTACTCGGTTTCGCCCATCCTCTTAAGAGTTGAGAAGGCAAAGGTTACTTGACTTCGCCTGCCTCCTCAAGGTTGTACTTCATGCATCGAGCTGGTTACTGGCCTTCGCCTGCTCTTTGCTCACACTTCTGAAGCACTTGAAGTGTTTGCACTCCTTGCGTTGAGTTAGCTACTATGATTCACCTTCTCAATGCCATTGAACTTTTGGAATGCAGGAAGTTTTCACCCCAACTTGGAGTAATTCTCTGATAGATGAGGTCGCCTCTGGGATTGTACCGTCTTCTCCATCAACCCTGCCGCCTACTCCACTGAGTAGCAAAGGTACAGCACCACGTACTGCTTGCTTCGTTCCTTGGTCGTGCACTCTTGCATGACCCGAAGTCCTTCACTTACGGCTATCTTGATGAGAAACTTGTTGACACCGGTCTTACGAAGTTCTTCGGCCTCTGCCCTTCAGCCTTGTCTCGGTACTTGAAGATTGCCTCTGCATTCTCCACCTCCTCGGCCCCTTTCACGACCAAGCGCTCTCCCTCCATGAGAGCAAGGGATCAATGACTTGCACGGAAGTCCCGCCTCTACGGTACCATGGCGCTGCCATGCCCATGGCCCTACTATCCGTTGCCTCGCATCTGCATCCCTTTTCTTCACAATCAGTAGAGATGTCTCCGTGGCACTCCTTTGAGTCCACCTCCATTCTAACTGATTGCTTGATTTTGGGTAGCTAAGTCCCTCTGGACTCATCGTCGCTTCCTCGCCCCTTTCGACCCCTTGCTTCAACACCTCTGTGTTCTCCAAGCAGTCTGTTTGGTCGATGGAAAGACAGACTGCAACACCCATGCATGGCCTCTGCCATCACATTGTAGGGTTTGCACCGATTCTGTTCTCCTTAGCTTCCTTGGTAGCAACGTTCGCTTACTCGACCTTGTCCTCTAACTTGTCGGGCTCCCTTAAGCGAATATGAGCTCTGGAGCAGTCCAACTCTCCAGCTGCTTCGATCATACCTCTACATGATCAAGTCCCTCTCATGGGACTCACTGGTACTTGCATTCGAACTTTTCCCTTGGTGGAACACAGCCCCCATATGCTGATGACCAAGGTTTTCATCCGATGCAAAATTCGGTGCACGCTCGGAAGACCCGCCTCTGCGGTACCATGGCCTTCACTCCTTGAATCCATAGCCCTTCTTGCCGTCGTATTGTTCACCAAAGCGGAGCTCCCAGTTGCTCCCGATCATACCTCCATATGATCTAGTCCCTCCCGGGACTATGTCGTGTGTGTCGCATTGCCACAAACTGTTCCACCACGATCCGCTGCACCATGTCGCCTCCTGGTGACATCTCCATTGCATTCTGATCCTTATGGAATAAACTCGAATTGTGAACCCTCCATGTGTGGCCTCTGCCAGTACATCGCAGGGTCTCCTCCACCTTCGATTTTGTTCGCTCCTTTGGCAATCGACCTTCATCCACCCACTCTTGGGTCACACCTAGATGAAGCACCGCTCTAGGACAGTCCATCGCCTAGTAGCTCCCGAAGTCCACCGACTTCACTGTAATTTGTGCACCATTGTCTGGATCCTGGGCCTCTGCCCCTACCAGCACAATCTCCACTGCGCACCGCTTCCTTCATAGCAACTCGAATGGCAACACTATGGCATATTCTTCAAGAGTACCCACCTTTGCGTCCTCTTGCCCCGTGCTAAGGCCTTCTGTACCCAACTTCGCCTCCGCAAATTGAGTCGCCTTAGTTCCTCCATCGAATGCTCCTCCGAGATAAGGTGCATGTGCCCCGAAGCTCCCTTCGTCTTTGGCACCATGCAAGATGAGTCCGCTCTGTCAGAATGAAGGACCCAGGGAACAGCATGATTCTACTCCTGCCTCTGCAAGAGTTCATGTCCTTGACCTCTGTCTAGGGAAAGCGCTGTGCCTCTGCTCCATGTTCCAACTTCTATGCTGGCTCCCTTCATGTGGCTTGGGTACTTCGCCAAGTTACACCCAAGTTGCTCCGCTCCTCGTTTTTGCATTGAGTCGATGGTGGCCCTCGCGCCCACCATTCCACGGGTCAACCCTCCCTTGAGTCCGATCTCCATATCGACTCTAAGTGTGCCTTCATTTAAGTTGCTTCAGGTCGCTCCCCCACTTGATCTCGTAATGCATCCACCAATGCATTCTCTCGAGCGAGATCATGCGGCAACTCCTCGCTGCTTGCTCGGTCCATTGAGCTTCGTGGAGTTGTTGTTCGTGAGGTACTCCTCCTCAACATGTGAAATCCGTCTCACATGATTCTCCCTCTGGAGTGCCGAGACTTATCTCTCCTAGATAACTATCCCGTTGGAGCAATATCTCTCTTCGTTTCGGAGACCACCATCCCCTTGGACTACTCCGATCTGCTGAACAAACTGTGCATTGTTCTGCCTCCTGCAGACACACTTGCTAGATTGCGCCTCCACGTCAATACAACCACCGCTGCACCCCTCAAGGTCTAGCAACATGCTGAACTCGTTGCACACTTCAGCCTCCTCCGGACGTATCCTTCGCATGCCGAAGAGAAAGTTTCAATGCTCCATGGCGCCGAGTCTCGGTCACCTTGGGATGGCCACGAACATTCCATCGTCCGCATACAAGCCCATGCATGAGTACCAAATTCTTCGAGTTAGCAATTCCCCTCACCTCTGTGAGCTTTGCATAACTCTTTTGGTCGTTGAGCAACTAATTCCACCTTGGATGGTCTCATTCTTGCCAAGCGCCTCGCTTGCCTAGAGCACCATCACGTATAGTTGTCAACGTTGAGCCGTAGCTCAAACTCAACCATCCCAACCTTTGTGCGCTCCGAATTCTTCCAAGCTTACCTGTTCTCGTGGTGCCTCTTGCGCGAAGGGTTGGCCATTCCCCTGAATGCCAATGTTAGATGCCCGCTCCTCTAAGCGACTCTTTTCCCTACATCTCCATGCCCGTTTTCCCTCAAACGGTCGCGCGTTGCTGACTGCCCTCAACGCAGCCCCGCTAGGTCCCCCACGTTTGCATGTCAAGTGTTTCTATGAGTGCTTGTCCCGCTCTGATACCATAATGTCACGACCTTAGCTGGTTTTGCCTAAGGCGTGCGGCACCCTCGCGCGTCCGTCCGCAAAGGTCAGCCTCCCCGAAGCCTCCCATTGTCCCTTAGGACCAACAAAAGAGAGAACGGGTTAAAGAGAACGCCTCAATCGGGATCCACAAGCAAACATGTCCGAAAAACACTTCATAGACAATGCAAATTACAAACAAACTTTACAAGCTCTGAACAGTGGCACAACAAAGGGTAAAATGGTCCATTACAGACCGAAAATCTCTCGCACGTGTCCACATGACACAACCTTTATTTACAAGCCTAAAGAGGCCACCAACCCAACTAAAATGGGACTATTAAGCCTTCGGCCGCCCCCTTTACATGCTGTACAAGGCATGAATATGCCAACAGACACGGACAGATATAAGCATTACATCAAACACCTTGTTTAGAAGTTTGTCTGTGACAATACGCCGGAAACCAAGAGGGTCATTCTATTACACGTCCACCCATGTTCAATGGGACATACTACACCTAATGGAAGACCCGAATGAGGATCTTTCTTATTTTTATGGATTTTGAACTTTGGAATCTTGTCGAAAATGGATTTTCGAAGTCTTCTCTTCCAATGATCGATTGGAATGAATTGGAGAAGAAGGCTTTCGCTCTTAATGCAAAGGCTATGAATGCCTTATTTTGTGCGCTTGATAAAAACGAGTTCAACCGTGTTTCGGTTTGTGAAACCGCATTTGATATTTGGCACACACTCGAAGTGACTCACGAAGACACAAGTAGAGTGAAAGAGTCAAAAATCAATCTTTTGTTACATTCTTTCGAACTTTTCCGGATGAAACCGAGTGAGACTATTGGCGACATGTTTACCCGTTTCACGGATGTCGTCAACAGTCTAAAAGGACTCGAAAAAATTTTTTCGGATTTTGAGCTCGTAAATAAAATTATAAGATCCCTTCCTAAGAGTTGGGATCCTAAAGTCACTGCTATTCAAGAGGCGAAAGATCTAAACAACTTCCCTCTTGAAGAACTGATTAGGTCATTAATGACCTACGAGATGACTTACAAATCTCATGAAGAGCAAGAAGGCATCCTTCCAAAGAACAGGAAGGATATGGCACTTAGAACTTTAGAAGACCACTTGAGAGAAAACTCAAGTGATGAGGACTATGACGATGACTTGGCACTTCTAACAAGAAAGTTTAAAAAATTCATTAAAAGAAACAAGTTTAAGAATGACACAAAAAATAAACTTGAACCCAAGAAGGACCAAGTTATTTGCTATGAGTGCAAAAAGCCGGGACACTACAAGAGTGATAGTCCCCAAGTCAAAAAGAGAACATCAAAGAAGAAGGCGCTCAAAGCAACATGGGATTACTCGAGCGCATCCGAAGAAGAGGAGTCCAACACCGAGCAAGTTGCTCATTACGCCTTAATGGCCATCGGAGAGGAGGTAACAAATTTAATAGATGCAGATTTATCATTTGATGAATTATTAAATGCCTTCCATGACTTATTTGATGAATGCAAGATTATTAGTAGAAAATATAAGTTGCTAAAAAAGGAGCATGATAGTCTTACTTGTAATTTCGATAAGTTAAAAGCTGAATATCATAATAGTTTAGGTTCATGCATAAAATGTCATGATCTAGAAACTCTCCAAAAGGAAAACTTGCTACTTAAGGACACCTTGAAGAAATTGGAGGTTGGTAGCAAGTCCTTGAACATGATCCTTGCAAACAAGGGTCACGTTCCCAAAATAAGTGGAATCGGATTTGTGAGAAGTCCTCACCAAAATCCAACCACCTTCATAAAAGGCCCCATCTTACATGTTCGACACCAAAGCAAATGCAACTTTTGTTGCAAACTTGGACACAAAACGCATTATTGTCCATTCAAGAAAATTAGTCCGAACAAATTAATTTAGGTTCCTAAAGGAACCATGATAAATTCTATGCAACATGATAAATAATGTAGATCTATTTTTTGGGCACCCAAAAGCAAATGGGTACCTAAAGATCATCTTTTCTTGTAGAAACCTATACCATCGCAAGCTAGGAGCAAGAGATGGTACCTAGATAGTGGATGCTCAAGGCATATGACCGGAGATCCATCTCAATTCTCTAAGCTCACTAGCATAGACGAAGGCTATGCCACCTTCGGAGACAACAACAAGGGTAAAATCATTGGCAAAGGAACCATAGGTAACAAATCCAACTTCTTTATTGAAGATGTTTTGTTAGTTGATGGTTTAAAACATAACCTCTTGAGCATTAGTCAATTATGTGATAAAGGATATATTGTCAAATTCGAATCTAATGCTTACATCATTGAAAAACCACACAAAAACACGTCTATGATTGCATTAAAACAAAATAACGTATACACTATTGATATCAATGATTTGTGTAATGAAATGTGTTTTTCGGTTTTGAATGAGGATGCTTGGCTATTGCATAGAAGATTAGGTCATGCTAGCATGAAACTAATCACTCAAATATCATCTAAAGAACTTGTAAGAGGAATTCCTTATATCAAGTTCATCAAAGATAATGTATGTGATGCTTGCCAATTAGGTAAACAAATTAAGGGTAGTTTCAAATCTAAGAATCAAATAAGCACCTCTAGGCCCTTACAATTGATCCATATAGACTTGTTCGGACCAATCTCTACATCAAGCCTAGGAGGTAGCAAATACGCCTTCGTCATTGTAGATGACTATAGCAGATACACATGGACTTACTTCTTAAAACAGAAAAATGAATGCTTTAGATATTTTACCAAGTTTTGTAACTTGTTTAAAATGAGAAGGGTTCTATGATTTCATCAATTAGAAGTGATCACGGTGGTGAATTTCAAAACCATGATTTCCAAGAATTTTGTGAACTCAATGGATACAACCATAATTTCTCTACTCCAAGAAATCCTCAACAAAATGGTGTAGTAGAAAGAAAAAATTGAAATTTATAAGAAATGGCAAGAACCATGTTGAATGAACATAGCCTACCCAAATATTTTTGGGTCGAAGCCATAAACACTGCATGCTATATTTTAAATAGAGTTCTAGTAAGACCCTTACTCACCAAAACTCCCTATGAGTTATGGAACAACAAAAAACCTAATGTTTCATATTTTAAAGTCTTTGGGTGTAAGTGTTTTATCTTGAATGAAAAAGATAACTTAGGAAAATTTGATGCTAAATCCGATGAAGGAATCTTTCTTAGTTATTCTTCGGTTTCTAAAGCTTTTCGTATTTTCAATAAAAGAACTTTAATTATTGAAGAATCCATTCATGTTGTTTTCAATGAGATTTCCGAAATCAGGAAAAATAATTTTGATGATAATGTTAATTTTGATTCCTTGAATTTAAATGAAACCCCGTCTCCAACTAGCAACTTGGATGTATCCACTTCCGAAACATCTTTACCCAAGGATTGGAAGTATGTAGATGCTCATCCTAAGGAACTAATCTTGGGAGATACATCAAAGGGGGTTCAAACGCGTTCTTCTCTTAAAAATTTTGGTGCCAACACCGCTTTTCTCTCCTAAATTGAACCCAAATGTGTTAATGTAGCCATGAAAGATGATTCATGGATTATCGCAATGCAAGATGAATTAAATCAATTTGAGAGAGATGAGGTGTGGAAGCTTGTTCCTAGGCCAAATGACCATTTAGTTATTGGTACTAAATGGGTTTTTAGAAACAAGCAAGATGAATATGATATCGTGGTTAGAAACAAGGCTAGATTAGTGGCCAAAGGTTTCAACCAAGAAGAAGGTATCGATTACGAAGAAACCTTTGCTCTTGTGGCTCGATTAGAAGCCATAAGGATGCTCCTTGCCTACGCTAGTAGCAATAATTTTAAGTTGTTTCAAATGGATGTTAAAAGCGCTTTTCTTAATGCCTTTATTTCTGAAGAAGTCTATGTTGAACAACCTCCTGGATTTGAAAATAAAAGCCTCCCTAATCATGTGTTTAGATTAACTAAAGCTCTCTATGGTTTAAAATAAGCTCCGAGGGCTTGGTATGAGAGACTTAGTTCTTTTCTTATCGAAAATAATTTCACAAAAGGCAAGGTTGATACTACATTGTTCATCAAGAATTTTGAAAATAATTTTCTCATTGTTCAAATTTATGTTGATGATATTATCTTTGGTTCTACAAATGAATCTATTTGTGAATCTTTTGCTAAAACTATGAGTCTTGAATTCGAAATGAGTTTAATGGGAGAATTAACATTCTTCTTAGGCTTATAAATCAAACAACTAAGCAATGGTATCTTTATTAGTCAAACTAAATATGCTATGAATTTGCTAAAAAAGTTCAACATGAATAACTCAAAAGCTATTAAGACTCCTATGAGCACCTCCACTAAGTTAGAAATTGATGAAAGTGGAGAAAGCTTCGATCAAAAAACTTATAGGGGCATGATAGGATGTTTACTTTACCTCACTGCAACCAGACCAGATATCATGTTCAGTGTAGGACTTTGTGCTAGATTTCAATCAAACTCTAAGATATCTCATCTCAAAGCAGTTAAAAGAATACTTATATATCTTAATGGTACCACAAATCTAGGATTATGGTACCCAAAATCAGAGAATCTTGAGTTAATTGCTTATGCTGATGCGGACTTTGCTGGCTGTAGACTAGATAGAAAAAGCACATCAGGAACATGTCAATTTTTAGGACATGCCCTTGTTTCCTGGTCATCTAAGAAACAAAACTCGGTTGCACTATCCACAACCGAAGCTGAATATATTACAGCAAGTGCATGCTGTGCACAAGTTGTATAGATGAAAAACACCTTAGAAGATTATAAAATTCATCTTAAAAATATTCCCATTAAATATGATAACACAAGTGCAATATGCTTAACGAAAAATCCTATACAACACTCAAGAACAAAACATATTGATACTAGACATCACTTTATACGAGATCATGTTACTAATCATGATGTAATAATAGAATTCATTGATACTAAACATCAACTAGCTGATATTTTTACAAAACCTCTAAGTGAAGAACAATTTGATTTCATAAGAAGAGAATTAGGAATGTTGATGTGTCCGAATACATAAACTAGTTAAAATTATTTTTCGGACTTTATTGAATGATCATCACTTGATTGCCATGTTGGAAATTATGTGTTGAATACAAAAATTTCTATAACAATAAGCATGTTTTGTCTTGTCCGAATACATGAAAGTGTTAATTTCATTTTCGGATTGTATAGCATAATCTTGTCCGAATACATGAAAGTGTTAATTTCATTTTCGGATTCGCTTAACAATTGGTATCCTAAAAATTAGATTTTCTCATACACTTATGAAAAATATTTTTCTGAAATGGATTTGATGAAATGATTCCTACTTATGAATTTCATCTTGAAATATGGATGATAGTGTTTTTACTTGCAAAGATTTGTTTCACATACATATCTTGATACCTGTAAAAATGAAGCATGATTCAATCTCTCATCGATTTTAACTTCATGATTTAATCTCTCATCGTTTTTAACTTCATATCTTGATACCTGTAAAAAGTAAACTCACAAATAGCTAGTATCACAAATGGCCTTCCTTCTTCATGCAAAAAGATTATAACAAATAAAAAGGAAGAAGTATTCAAAGCGATCTACATATCATGCTTTCCTTTATATGCTTGTACAATTGATTTCCTATCACTTATTATTGGAAAATAACTTGAACCTAGTAAAGGCATGAACGACTATCACACTTATACTCAAAATTTGCTTATATTGTTCTCCTGGTATCACAACTACCATGCTTTTTGTTGATGACAAAGGGGGAGAAATATATGAGTATTAATGTCATGCTTGCATCACCAAGAGATATATGAATAGATGCTATGATTGCTATAATTTGCATTATGCCTTGTTTGTATCGTGTCAAGATATCAAAAAACTTGCATCGTAATTTTACGTATTGATATCTTACCATGTGATGAAATGCTATAATTGCTAAAACATTTGAAATGTGTGCATCATGTAATGATATCAAAATCTTACTTCGCAGTTTTACATGTTGATATCTTACAATATGATGAATTGCTACTATTACCATCATTCAAACTTGTAATGTAAAATTTGAAAATGAATGTCAAGCCTTGACATCATCTTCAGAGAGATACATCTCAATATATAGATTAAATGATGGGAATCATGATGGGAGTATTGATAAGTTTAAATGATTTTAACTTATCAATATGTCTCTTGAATTCAAAGGTTTTGAATTCAAGAATGACTTATCTCAAGTATGGCATATAGACAGGGGGAGTTAAGGTTAACTCCTTTATCAATTGATTGTCATCATCAAAAAGGGGGAGATAGTTGAATCTCAGATTTTCATGATGAAGTCAATTGTCATTTGTTATCTAATCTATATATTAAGATAAGTGTGCAGGATTAACTACGATGAAAGTAAGATATGCAGCAGGAGTTGCGTCGGAGTCAAGACAATGATCACGTTGGGAGTTCGAGAGTTCGACGGAAGTTCGGACAACCATCAGAGGTTCTGCGGGAACAAATCCGAGAAGTCCATGAGCTTGCCAAAGAAGCTCGTCGGAACTCGCCAAGTGGATTGTTGCAAGTCCAGGAGTTTGCCGAAAGTCCGCAGGAGCATCACCGAGGGTTCATCGGATGATCGGCGGAAGTTCACCGGAAGCTCGCCGGAAGAAGCGATTGGCGCACCGGAGCAAGTTGCAGTAAATTTCTTAGGAAATATCGTAGTTAGCACAATGACTAAGTTGGAAATGGGAGGTGATCCCATTAACTTAATCTTAGGACAATTGGGCCCTTAAAAAACCCAAATTGGGCCGAATGGATCAACCCATTCGGACCTTGATTTCTGCCAGGCGGTTGAACCACCCAAGCTAGGAGGTGGCACCGCCTGGGCTAAGTCTCCGAGCGAGACTGGACGGTGCAATTGCCTCAGCCAGGAGGTGGCATCGCCTGGGCTCAGTCTCCGAGCGAGACTGGGCGGTGCAACCTCCCCGGACAAGAGGTGGTACCACCTGAGCTCAGTCTTCGAGCTCTGGCAGGAGGTGCAACCGCCTTAGTCAGGCGGTGGCACTGCCTGAGCTCGGTCTTCGAGCTTTGGCAGGAGGTGCAACCGCCCCTGACAAGAGGTGGCACCGCCTAGAGGCTCAGTCTTCGAGCTCTACTAGGCGGTGTAACCGCCTCAGTCAGGAGGTGCAACCGCCAGATCCTGGAATTCCGGGAATTGACAGTTTTGAGCTCCAAATTCAAACTGGGTTGGGGCCTATAAATACCCCACCTATTCAACACTGAAAGGGCACTCACATACACCGAAATCCTGATCTTGTTCTGTGATTTCTAGAGCTCAAAATTGTTGTAAAGGCCAAAAGTTCTTCTCCCTCTTTTCTTCCAAGTTCTGAGTTTTAAAGAGAGGAGAGAAAATTCTGTAAGGATTGTCTCCTAAGCCCGTCAAAAGGAGTGAAACTGTAAAAGGGTGGTTGGCCTTCGCCTATTGAAGTAAGGCCTCTAATTGACGTCGATGACCTCATCGGTGGAGGAAGCCAAAAGTGGAGTAGGTCAAGATTGACCGAACCACTCTAAATCTCGGTTTGCATTTACTTTGACCATATTATCTTTACTGCAAACCTTCTCAAAAGCTTACTGCTTTCTATGCATATACAATCAGGTTTCAAGCTTTGCACTTTCCGAATCGGCGTTTAGACGTAAATCAGTTTTATCGTACGATCATCATATTTCAGTTTGCGTTTACGTTTTGATTTCTATCATAACTACAAACTGCCTTTATATCCTTGCTTAAACTGCATCTCGCTTAATCAAGTGATTTACGAATCAGCATTTAGAAGTAAATCAGTTTTTTTGTATGAATATCATATTTCAGTTTGCGCCTACTATTTGATTAGAATCATAACTGCAAACTGCATTTGCATCTTTGCTGCATCTCGCTTAAACAAAAGTTAAAGTGATTTACGAATCGACTTTCTTACCAAAATCACTTTTAACGAACGAAAGCAGTTTTTATTTTAATCGTAGAAGGTTTTCCGCTGCACTAATTCACCCCCCCCCCTCTTAGTGCTCTTGATCCTAACAATCGATACGTCAACCGATCCACCGGTCCGACGTCCAATCTTCTGACATATTTTCCTCCGGCACAACATAATTCTTCTTGCTTTAATTGTCTCATCTTGATTGAAGCATCCTACGTCACTCAAAATGCAGATTAAAACATAAACATTTATCGATTGGATTTATCATCAAAATCCGAGATTCAACATTCTTTTCGTTAATTATTTAAGCGCAGATTTGTTAAAATGGATCATGGTTTCTCTTGATTTCTCGAATTTTAGACTTGATCTTTCATTTTTTATGATTGAAATAATGATTGAAACATTGATGATATGAATGAATGAAATACTCATGATATTGTTTTGATGCTCTAAAATGATATAAATTTGCTAGCTTATGAGTATCATGTATGATATGATGGTTGATTTATTTTTAGTATCATGCATAGAGTAAGGATGATATATAAAGTTTTAAAATTATGCATATTGTAAACTGAAACTATGATGATGCACAAACATATTGAAATAATAATTGAAACATTAATGTAATTATAAATGATGATTTGATATTATGCATGCAATACTTCAACTTATGATAATGATAGATTGCAATGATAAAATATTCATGATGAAAAATTGTTTTGACATTCAAAACTTGATTTTTCATCTTTGATTATTCATCCTTTGTCATGATTTGAAAATTATTGTAAAGGGAAAAAGAGATACAAAATTGTATTCTTCCCTTCTTTTTGACAATGATAAAGGGGGAGATAGCTAGCTTGCTAGCTAGCTTGCACAAGTCAAGAAGATGCAAAAACTTGCTTGCTTGCTTGCACATCTAAAGAGAAGATGCAAAAACTTGCTTGCTTGCTTGCACATCTAAAGAGAAGATGCAAACATACTTCATGTAGCTTGCTTCATGTAAAACATTATATTTTTCTAGCTTGTTATCTTGCATTATTTTTCAAAAACTTGCTAGCCTTAATACTTCAAAGAGAATTAACACTTGCCAAATTGTTAGCTTGAATGTTGTAAAACAATGTAAAATTTTGCTAGCTTGCACTTTGCAAAGGAAGCAAAAGTGGCACTTCTCAAAAGAGAAGAAAGAGCTTGCTATCTTGAATATCATTATCTTGCCAATCTCAAGAAGTAAAACTTGTAACTTGCACATTGCAATAGGAAGCAAGAATCGCTAGCTTACACACTTCAACAAGAAAGCTATCTTGCATTTGCTTTCAAAATTTTTGCTAGCTTATATGTTATAAGCTTGCTATCTTACTACCTTGCATATCTAAAACTTGATAGCTTGCATGATGTAACACTTACTAAATTTTTTAGCTTACAAATTGTATGATGATAAACTTGATATTATGTTTTTTATGCAATGATTTGAACTTATATCTCAAACACTTGATAGTTGGAACTTCTTCTTTTTGTTGATGAAAAAGGAGGAGAAGTATGATCATGTTATCATGATGACGTGTTGTAAATATTCATGAAGAAATTTACAATTACTTGAATTAAGCTTGATTCAAGGTTCTATCAATATAGCATATTGATAAGGGGAGTTAAGGTTAACTCCGTCATCAATTGGTTGTCATAATAAAAAAGGGAGAGATTTTTGAATCTTAGATTTTGATGATGAAACCAATTGATAAGTGCTTATGATTTGATCTGCATTTTGAGTGACGTAGGATGCTTCGATCAAGGAGAGACAATTAAAGCATGAAGAATCATGTTGGGCCGGAGGAAAACATGTTAGAAGATTGGACATCGGGCCGGAGGATTGATCGACGTATCGATAGAAGGCTTCGGGCCATGAATTTAGGTATTGGGCCAAGAAGAGTAGATATTGCACCAAGGATATCGGAGTTATGAAGGTCAACTGGCCGATTGGGCAATAGGCCGCAAAAGCGGACGATTCGTCAAAGAATCAAAGAAGCATCGATGGACCAATGATATGCCAGACGACATGATTCATGCTTAGTAATAATTGTCTAGATCGAAGTGTGTTTTTATGTGTGCAAAATTAACTATGATAGTAAGGCATAAAGAAAAATGAAGTTCCAGAGTCAAGAATGCGATTTCGTTGGGAGTTCAAGAGTTCATCAGAAGTTTGGACGTTCGTCGGAAGTTCTGTCGGAACCAACTGAGAAGTCCAGGAGTTTGCCAAACAAGCTTGTCGGAATTTGCTAAGAAGATCATCGTGAAGTCTAGGAGCTTGCCAGGAGTCCGTTGGAACATTGTCGGGAGATCATCGGAAGTTCGCCGGAAGATCGCTGGAAGCTCACCGGAAGAAATCGAACTTATCTTACTTAGAATATGTCTTAGGAATCATAGTTAGCACATAATTAGAGTTGGGATTGGAAGGTAATCCCATTAAGTCTATTAGGGGCCAACTGGGTGCGAACTTGGTCTGGTTTGGGCCGGATTCAAGGCCCAACTAGGGTGTTGAAAGCCTAGCCGGTGGTCGCACTACTAGGGCCGACGGTGGCACCGCTTAGGGAACAAAACCCCAGGAGTTCTGGGCGGTAGTACTGCCGGCAGTCAATGTTGCAAGCGATGGTACCACCAGCAGTGAATGCTACCAGTGGTGGTACCGCCCCTGTCAAGCGGTGGTACCACCTAGTGGCAGATCCTGCGGCGGTAGTACCACCCAAGAACTACGGTGGTACCGCCAGTACCCAGGAAACCTGGGATGAGACCTTTTTAGGCTCCAAGTTTGAATCAACTTGAAGCTTATAAATACCCATCTTATCCCTAGTTAACACACACAAGCACAGAGAATTTAAAAAGGGAAAAACGATGTTGTAATATCTTGTAAGAATCCCCCTCTTCTAGTCTAAGTATTAGAATAATTTGAGAGAGGAGTGAGGCCTTGTAAAGAGTGTCTCTAAAACCTGTGAAAAGGAGAAAAGGGGTGTAAGAAAGAGGTTGATCTTTGCCTATTAAAGGAGGATCGTTAGTGGATGCCGGTGGTCTCGATGGAAGAGGAATCGGCAGAGTGGATGTAGGTCACGACGACCGAACCATTATAAAACTTGGTTTGCATTTCTATTTGAGTAATTTATCTTTACTACAAACTTTACTTGCTTACTACTTCTAATACATTTATGAATGTGTTTCAAGTTAAGATCTTTGCGAAACAGTTTTCGTCAGAATCAATTTTAACATACGAAGATTTTCAAACTGACGTAATTTTTATCGTTGCACTAATTTACCCCTCTTAGTGCTGACTCGTTCCTAACAGACAAAGTCTTAAAGACTAGGCTCTGATGGTACCACCGCTTGTCAAGCAGTACAATCACCTGACAACATTAACTATCGATGATACCATCACCCAAATAGTACTTGGGAGACCAAGCATCAAGCGGTTCAACCGCCAGCCCTAGCGGTGCCACCGCCTGATGTGGCTCCAAGTCACTGAATGGATCTATCCAGCCCTAATTCTGGCCTAGTTGGCCCCTAATTGAGTTAGTAGGATTACTACCTAAACTAACTCAAATTGATACCTAACTTCGATAATTAAGGCTAAACAATTACAATACTAGCAATCTCAGTTGTCCGGCATATCAATTGTTCATTTGAACTTCCAGTGAACTTCTAGCGAACTCTTGGCGAACTCTTGACGAACTCCTAGCGAGCTTTCAGTGCATCATACGAACCTTTGACGTAACACCCCATCCATCCATTCTCAGTGCATTGTCCGATTCTTTTGGCCCAATGCTCGATCTTTAACTCCAGCACAACATCTGATTCTTTAATTGTTTTACTTTTTCATGATCATAGTTAGCCTTGTATTACTTTTTTCAACACATTGATTAGATCATAAATCAATTGATTTCATCATCAAAATCAAAAATTCAATAATCTCCCTCATTTTTATGGTGATAATAAATTGATGGTGGAGTTAACCTTAACTCCCCCTATCTATATGCCATATCGAAATAAGGCAAACTTGAATTCAAAAGGAAGAATAACTTTTGAATTCAAGTGAAACAATTTTGATCATATTGCATCATATCAAAATTTCGTATATTATGCATCATAGTTTCAAATTATCAAAATGTAAGATGCATAATTTCAAAACATTACAACTCATCATCACTTCATGCATGATCCCAAAAATAAGTCAATGTTACTTTGGGCATAACATACATGAAATCAAAACATTAAAATTTTTAATCATTCATCATTACTTATTACTTCTCCTCTTTTGTCATCAACAAAAAGAAAAGTGCAATAAGTAATTGATTCATGCAAGTTAGTATTTCAACAAGTTTTACACTATTTTAGAACATGCAAACTAGTAAGTTTTTAAGATGTGAAGTTAAGCAAAATTTTTGCTTCTTGAGATGTGCAAGATAGCAACTTTTGCTTCTTGATATGGGCAAGCTAGCACTTCTCTTTAGATATGCAAGCACTTTTGATTCTCTTAAAATGTGACTTTTGATTCTCTTTAGATGTGCAAGCTAGCATTTTTTTCTTTCTCCCCTTTTTCATAAAAAAATGAGAGGAAGAAGAAGGGAGTAATTTATTCATCACATAAAGAGAATAATCAAGTCATAAGTTCCGAAAGTCCATAAATTAAAGTTCTACTTTTGTAAATAGAAAGAGGAAGGATTCATAGGAAATACTCATCACATAAAAGATTAGGTATACCAAAAGTCCATGAATAAAATTTCTACTTTCGTAAATAGAAAGAGGAAGGATTCATAGGAAATAATCATCACATAAAAGATCAAGTATATCAAAAGTCTATGAATCAAATCTCTTCTTTTGTACTTTGCAAGAAGAAGGAATGATAGAAAATGATCTCGATTTAAAAAGAAAACTCAAGTTATAAAAACTAGGAAATCCAAAAAATGTATAAGAGGAACTCATGCATTGGGAAGATTTAACATGTCTAATTCTCTTCTAATAAAATCAAATTATTCTTCATTCAATGGTTTTGTAAAAATATCAACTAACTGATATTTTGTATCAATAAATTCTAAAGATATATTATGGTTATTAATATAATCTCTAATAAAATAATACCTATTGTCAATATGTTTAGTTCTAGAGTGTTGAATAGGATTTTTTGTTAAACATATTGCACTAGTATTATTGCATTTTATAAGAATATTTTTTAAATATAGTCCATAATCTTTTAAAGTATTTTTCATCCAAATAATTTGTGCACAACATGCACCTGTTGCTACATATTGACTGTAGATAATGCAATCAAATTTTATTTCTTAAAAAACTAAGAAACAATTGAATAACCTAAGAGTTGACATGTTCCAAGTGTACTTTTTCTATCTATTTTATATCCATCAAAATCAGCATCATCATAAGTAATCAATTCAAGATTTTTAGTTTTTGGATACCATAATCCTAGATTAGGTGTTCCTTTTAGGTATTTAAAAATTATTTTAATAGCTTTTAAGTGAAATTTCTTGGGATTAGATTGAAATCTAGTATATAGTCTAACACTAAACATAGTATCAGGTCTAGTTGCTGTGAGATTTAGTAAACTACCTATTATACCCCTATAAGTTTTTTGATCAAAACATTCTCCATCAATGTCCATATATATCTTTATGGAAGTGATTATTGGTGTATTAATAGCCTTAGCACTATGCATATTAAATCATTTTAATAGATCTAAAGCATACTTAGTTTGACTAATAAAAGTCTCATTACTTAATTACTTAATTTGTAATCCTAAGAAGAAAGTTAATTCACCCATTAGGCTCATTTCAAATTCTTGGCTTATACTTTTGGCAAACGATTCATACAAGGATTCATTTGAAGAACCGAAAATGATATTATCAACATAAATTTGAACAATAAAAAAATTATTTTTAAAATATTTAATAAATAATTTAGTATCAATCTTGCCTTTCATAAAATTATTTTGAATAAAGAAAGAACTAAGCCTCTCATGCCAAGCTCTAGGGGCTTGTTTTAACCCATAGAGAGCATTAGAAAAGTTAAAAACATGCTTAAGAAAAAGAACATTTTCAAATCTGGGTGGTTGCTCAATATAAACTTCTTCAAAAATAAAACCATTTAGAAAAACACTTTTGACATCTATTTGAAATAATTTAAAATTATTACAACTTCCATAAGCAAGAAGAATCCTTATGGCTTCAAGTCTAGTCATAGAAGCGAAGGTTTCTTCAAAATTGATTTCTTCTTCTTGGTTGAAATCTCTAGCCACTAATCTAGCTTTGTTTCTAACCACGATACCAAGTTTATCTTACTTGTTTCTAAAGACCCATTTATTACCAATTACTAAATGGTTGCTAGGTTTAGGAACAAGCTTCCACACTTTATTTCTCTCAAATTGATTTAACACCTCTTGCATTGTAATAACCCATAAATCATCTTTTAGGGTTTCGTCAATGCATTTTGGTTCAATTTGAGATAACAAGGTCGCATTCGCACAAAAAATTTTAAAAGAAAAATGAGTTTGAACACTTTTTAATATATTCCTAATAATTAGCTCATAGGATGAGCATCTACATACTTCTAAACCTTAAGTAAGGATTCTTTAGAAGAAGATGCATCCAAGTTGCTTGGGGGAGGAGAGTTTTTATTCAAATTTAAAGCATCAAAATCAAAATCATCATCAAAATTATTTTTCTTAAATTTAGGAATCTCATTAAAAATAACATGAATAGATTCCTCTATAACCAATGTTCTTTTATTAAAGATACGAAAGACTTTAGAAATAGAGGAATAATTGAGAAAAATGCCTTCTCGGATTTTGTATCAAATTTTCCTAAGGTAGCTTTTTTTTATTTAAAATAAAACATTTATAATCTTAAACTTTAAAATATGAAATATTAGATCTTTTGTTGTTCCATAATTCATAGGGAGTTTTGGAAAGTAATTGTCTTACGAGAACCCTATTCATAACATAGCATGTCATGTTAATGGCTTCGGCCCAAAAATATTTGGGTAGGCTATGTTCGTTTAACATGGTTCTTGTCATCTCTTGTAAACTCCTATTTTTTTGCTAGTCCTAGGTGCCCTGCAAGCCAATCACATAAGTGATGGCACGTATGACATGATACACATTCTTTTTGCGTATTATATTTTAGAATTTTATCACTTTATATTGCATGTTGCATATATGCATATATTTTGTGATGTCCATGGGTTTGTGCAATGGGAATCAGATCGTGATGAGATCACGATAATGAGATTAATTCACCTTTAAACATAGACCCTAAATAATCCTAGTCATAAGTTACTCAAAAGGGACATCGAGATAATCGGACATACTAGTGTGTTATATACCCGTCCATATTATGGAGGTAGTTGGTCTTATAGCTACTCGTGTGGGGACGCTATGGATATAGTGCAGATGCTTATTGGAGAATGAGTTTACTAATTGATCTGCTCACTAAATACTGGATGGTCGATGATGCCTTATTGTTAGACAATGAATCCATAGTCCCAGTAGTGTATCTGGTCCTTAGACTTGAGACACTAAGGATATCTTGTATAAGTACTCCACTATTTGATATCGGACTTATAGGTTTGGAAGTTTTAAATCTAGTACAACTAGTTATTAGGAGTAGCAACCAACCTTACGAGGGCTATTGAATGTCGATAGAGTGATCATCCGCTCTTGGTAATATGATAGGAATATCCTGTGTGTTCTTACTCAAACAAATCCTTGGCCAAGATCATTCGGATTAAGAGAGAAAAAGTTCTCCAAGAGAATCTGATAAGAGCGAGACTCGAGGAGAAATCGTATGGGCCTGATAGCACCATGCCCGATATATGATCTCTAGGATATTAAATGGTTGAGGGACTATAGGTATATGGTAACTGAGGACAGATAGATCTAAAGGATTTGATTCCCTTGTATCATCTGGGGACTATGGCGTAGTGGCCTAATACATCCATAGTTGATGAGTCGAGTGAATTATTATAAAGATAATAATTCATTGAGTCAGAAGAAGTTCTAACAAGTATGACTCATGGCTAGCTAGAAATTGGGCCGAGAGGGTTACACACATATGGTAGGTGTTGCAACGAGTAGAGGTTCAAATATGAAATATTCGTTGGAGCCCCTATCTTATTGGATATCTAATAAAGCCCTTGAATTATTGGATCTCATGGATGAGATCCAATAAAAGCTAATAAGAGATTATTAGATACAGACCCACTAATCTAAGAGGCTTGGGTAATTGGATGGAGATCCAATACCCAAAAGGGCAGGATTCATTAGAGTTAACTAGGGACCTCTATAAATAGGAGGCAACTAAAGGCCCATAGGCTGGGGCATCTTGGTGGCCATCTCCTATTCTCTTCTCCCCTTCTCCTCCTCAGATAGCAAATATGGAGATTTGAGGAGCGTCGTTGTAGCCCTACTGTGTGAATCACTACTAGAGAGGACACTTGACATCCTTTATCCTATCCAAAAGATCTATCGAGATTCACGGATATACGATCTTCTTAGGTAATATAACTATCTCATATGTAGTTTTCTATTATGAGGGTTTTGCGTACCAATTTTCGCACGATGATGAACACCTTTTGGAAAATTTAAGATTTTTGTTTTATGTTCTTCTACTGCGCATGTGATGTCGCCCCTAGATTTCCCTATAGTGGTATTAGAGCTAGATTATTTGTGTAATAGATTGGTTTTGAACTGTGTGTGTTATGTTTTAGGAAGACTTTTGACATCAAAATCATTAATGCAAGAGGTGACAAAGGGCAACAACTGTTGTTGCCCTTATTGCCCTCGTAGAAGTGGCCAAATGCTGCTTGCAGCATTGGCCGTCTACATGGAGGCGGTTGGCTATCAATGTCCAACTGTAGGCAGGCCGCCTACAATTGTGCAGGCAAGGTCTGGTGGTGCCTGCAGGCCACTTGTCCGCAAGGATGGGTGGCGCCTGCCGGCAACCTGCTTGCAAGTGCAAGCAGCACCTACGAGCGACGCCTATGGGTGCACCTACAATGGCCCTTACGAGCACTGCATCCACCGGCAGACCTGCCCGCAGTGGTAGTGGAGCTGGCAGAGGTGACGCCACCTGCGGGCAAAGGTGGGGGCCCCGCCCCCTGTAGTAGTCATCTCCATCAGGGTGGCAGCAGCCACAACACAAAGGAATGGGAAAGGGCAGTAGTGTTTTTTGGGCAAAAGATAGTTTTACCCCATGGAATTTTAGAAATTCTAAATTATGTACTTTTATCTAAATTATAAAAATACCCTTTAGAATTTAGAAAATTCCCTACATATCCCAAGTTTCAAAAAAATATTAATTAATTAAAAAGTTTAATAAATTATTATTCTTATTATCTAATAGTTTTACATAATGATATTTACATGTGTATGATGTGGACAGATGATCATGGACTGTGTGATATATGTACTTGTCATTATTATTATTATTAGGGCCTACGAGTCTCCATTTTATTTCTCATTGATTGTTAGGCTTTCGTGCCTATGATTAAATTATAATCAAGATGGACGATCGCGATGCATGATGATGTTAGGATCGAGAGCACTAAGAGGGGGGGGGGGTGAATTAGTGCAGCGGAAATCTTTCAGTGATTAAAAACGAAAGCTGCGTTCGTTTGATAAAAACTATTTTGATGCAAAAGCCGATTCTAAGAATACTTATGATTAAGTGCAGTTTATGTCTAAACACAGTTTGCGTCTAAGCGTAATTTACGCAGTTTGCAGTTTGCGTCTAAATGCAAATTGCGTCTAAGCGCAGTTTGCATCTAAGCGCAGTTTGCGTCTAAGCTCAGAATGCGTTTAAGCGCAGTTTGCGTCTAAGCGCAGTTTACGTCTAAACTCAGATTGCGTCTAAGCGCAGTTTGCGTCTAAGCGCAGTTTACGTCTAAAATCAGATTGCGTATAAGCGCAGTGCAGTTTGCGTCTAAACGCAGTTTTATGTATAAACACAGTTTTACGTCTAAACATAGTTTTACGTCTAAACGCAGTTTGCGTCTAAACACAGTTTTACGTCTAAACGTAGTTTTACATCTAAACGCAGTTTGCGTCTAAACCCAGTTTTACGTCTAAACGTAGTTTTACGTTTAAAAGTAGTTTACGTCTAAAACACTGTTTTACGTCTAAACACAGTTTGCGTAGTTTACGTCTAAACGCAGTTTTAAAGGGATCTGAACTTAGAAACTTCGTTCGTAAAAGCGCAGAAGACAGTTTTGCAGAATCAAAACGTAAACGTAAATTGTAATGTATGGAAACACCGATTTACGTCTGAATGCAGATTCGGAAAGATCAGCACTTAGAAACTTGTTCGTAAAGGCGCAGAGAGCAGTAGTTATGTAGGAGGTTTGCAGTAATGATAAAGTGCTCAAAATAAACGCAAACCAGAGATTTAGAGTGGTTCGGTCAGTCTTGACCTACTCCACTTTTGGCTTCCTTCACCGACGAGGTCACCGACGTCAACTAGAAGCCTTCCTTCAATAGGCGAAGGCCAACTACCCTCTTACAGATTCACTCCTTTTGACGGGCTTAGGAGACAACCCTTACAGAAGTTTTCTCTCCTCTCGGTCTTCGAGCTCTGGCAGAGAGGTGCAACGCCCTTGACAGAGGTGGCACCGCCCAGAGGCTCAGTCTTCGAGCTCTGCCAGGCGGTGCAACCGCCCCAATCAGGAGGTGCAACCGCCTGATCCCGGAATTCAGGGAATTGACAGATTTGAGCTCCAAATTTGAACTGGGTTGGGGCCTATAAATACCCCACCCATTCAGCACTGAAAGCATAGAACACACACTCGAAATCTTGCTATCTTTCTGTGTTTCTTAGAGCTCAAAACTACTAGTTCTCCTCTTTCTATTATTCAAGTTTGAGTTGTAAAGAGAGGAGAGAAAACTTCTGTAAGGGTTATCTCCTAAGCCCGTCAAAAGGAGTGAATCTATAAGAGGGTGGTTGGCCTTCGCCTATTGAAGGAAGGCCTCTAGTTGACGTCGGTGACCTCGTCGGTGGAGGAAGCCAAAAGTGGAGTAGGTTAAGATTGACCAAACCACTCTAAATCTTGGTTTGCATTTCCTTTGAGTATTTTACCTTCACTGCAAACTTCTCAATAGCTTACTGCCCTCTGTGATTTTACGAATGAGTTTCAAGGTTTAGACGTAAATCTGCATTTAGACATAAAACTACGTTTAGACGTAAATCGGCTTTCCTCGTACAATCTTCATATTTCAGTTTACGTTTACATTTTGATTTCAATCATAACTGTTTACTGCCTTCTGCGATCTTACGAATAAGTTTCTAAGTTCAGAATTTTCCGAATCTGCGTTTAGACGTAAATCGGCTTTTCTCGTACGATCATCATATTTTAGTTTACGGTTACGTTTTGATTTCAATCATAACTGCTTACTGCCTTCTGCGATCTTACGAACAAGTTTCTAAGTTCAGAACTTTCTAAATCTGCACTTAGACGTAAATCGTTTTTTATCGAACGAACGCAGCTTTCGTTTTAATCGCTGAAAAATTTCCGCTGCACTAATTCACCCCCCCCCCCCCCCTCTTAGTGCTCTCGATCCTAACACCCTACTGGCTCCTAATTGGGTCGGTCCAAATCTATTCTCAATTACATATTAACTATAAAATCTAAGGCCTACTTTAAGCTAAACAAGTCCCTAGGTCATGGTTTCTTCCAGCGAGCTTCTGGCGATCTTCTGGTGAACTTCCAACGATCTCTCGGCAATGTTCCAACGAACTTCCGGAAAGCTCCTGGACTTCACAATGATCTTCTTAATGAGTTTTGCCGAGCTTCTTCTGGCAAGCTCCTGGACTTCTTGGCTGGTTCCTGCAGAACTTCCGACAAATGTTTGGACTTCCGATGAACTCTTGAACTCTCAACGAAATCGCGTCCTTGACTCTAGGACATCATTTTGCTTCATTCCTTGCTATCGTAGCTAATCCTATTAGGATCGAGAGCACTAAGAGGGGGGGGGTGAATTAGTGCAGCGGAAATCTTTCAGCGATTAAAAACGAAAGCTGCGTTCGTTTGATAAAAGCTATTTTGATGCAAAAGCCGATTCTAAGAATACTTATGATTAAGTGCAGTTTATGTCTAAACACAGTTTGCGTCTAAGCGCAATTTACGCAGTTTGCAGTTTGCGTCTAAATGCAAATTGCGTCTAAGCGCAGTTTGCATCTAAGCGCAGTTTGCGTCTAAGCTCAGACTGCGTTTAAGCGCAGTTTGCATCTAAGCGCAGTTTGCGTCTAAGCGCAGATTGCGTTTAAGCGCAGTTTGCGTCTAAGCACAGTTTATGTCTAAAATCAGATTATGTCTAAGCGTAGTGCAGTTTGCGTCTAAACGCAGTTTTACGTCTAAACACAATTTTACGTCTAAACGTAGTTTTACGTTTAAACGCAGTTTGCGTCTAAACGCAGTTTTACGTCTAAACGTAGTTTTACGTCTAAACGCAGTTTGCGTCTAAACGCAGTTTTACTTCTAAACGTAGTTTTACGTTTCAAAGTAGTTTATGTCTAAAACACAGTTTTACAGGGATCTGAACTTAGAAACTTCGTTCGTAAAAGCGCAGAAGATAGTTTTGCAGAATCAAAACGTAAACGTAAACTGTAATGTATGAAAACACCAATTTACGTCTGAATGCAGATTCGGAAAGATCAGCACTTAGAAACTTGTAAAGGCGCAGAGAGCAGTAGCTATGTAGGAGGTTTGCAGTAATGATAAAGTGCTCAAAATAAACGCAAACCAGAGATTTAGAGTGGTTCGGTCAGTCTTGACCTACTCCACTTTTGGCTTCCTCCATCGACGAGGTCACCGACGTCAACTAGAAGCCTTCCTTCAATAGGCGAAGGCCAACTACCCTCTTACAGATTCACTCCTTTTGACGGGCTTAGGAGACAACCCTTACAGAAGTTTTCTCTCCTCTCTTTACAACTCAAACTTGAAGAATAGAAAGAGGAGAACTAGCAGTTTTAAGCTCTAAGAAACACAGAAAGATAGCAAGATTTCGAGTGTGTGTTCTGTGCTTTCAGTGCTGAATGGGTGGGGTATTTATAGGCCCCAACCCAGTTCAAATTTGGAGCTCTAAACGATCAAATCCCGGAATTCCGGGATCAGGCGGTTGCACCTCCTGACTGGAGAGGTTGCACCGCCTGGCAGAGCTCGAAGACTGAGCCCAGGCGGTGCCACCTCTTGACTGAGGCGGTTGCACCTCTCTGCCAGAGCTCGAAGACCGAGCTCAGGCGGTGCCACCTCTCTATTAGGGAGGTTGCACCACCCAGTCTTGCTCGAAGACTGAGCTCAAGCGGTGCCACCTCTCTGTCATGGAGGTTGCACCGCCCAGTCTTGCTCGAAGACTGAGCTCAGGCGGTGCCACCTCCTGGCTGGGGAGGTTGCACCGCCCAGTCTCGCTGGGAGGCTTAGCCCAGGCGGTGCCACCTCCTAGCCTAGGCGGTTCCACCTCCTAGTGCAATCAGGGTCCGAATGGTTAGCTCCATTCGGCCCAATTTTAGTCTTTCAGGGGCCCAATTGCCCCAAGATTAAGCTAATGGGATCACCTCCCATTTTCCTACTTAATCAACGTGCTAACTATGATTAGATCTAATACAATTTCTACAGCTTTGCTTCGGTGCGTCAATCGCTTCTTCCGGCGAGTTTCCGACGAACTTCCGTCGATCATCCGATGAACCCTCGGTGATGCTTCTGCGGACTTCCGGCAAACTCCTGGACTTTGCGACGATCCACTTAGCGAGTTCCAACGAGCTTCGCTTGGCAAGCTTCTGGACTTCTCGGATCTGTTCTCGCAGAACCTCCGACGACCGTCCGAACTTCCGTCGAACTCTCGAACTCCCAACGTGATCATGAACTTGACTCCGGCGCAACTCCTGCTGCTTGTCTAACTTTCATCGTAGTTAATCCTGCACACTCAAAACAAAACTTTGATCGAGACAATTAATCCTAAGCGATTAACCAAGTTGTCCGGCATGTCATTGGTCCCTCGACGCTTCATCCGATTCTTCGGCGCATCGTCCTTTCTTGCGGCCTATTGCCCAATCGGCCAGTTGGCTCTGCAATTCCGATATCCTTGGCACAATACCCGCTCTTCTTGGCCCGATGCCCGAGTCCACGGCCCGAAGCCTTCTGTCGATACGTCGACCGATCCACCGGCCCGACGTCCAATCTTCTGACATGTTCCTCCGGCACAACATGATTTTCCTGCTTTAATTGTCTCATCCTGATCAAAGCATCCTGCGTCACTCAAAACGCAGGTTAAATTATAAACATATATCAAGTAGTTTCATCATCAAAATACGAGATTCAACAATCTCCCCCTTTTTTATGATGACAACCACTTGATGACGGAGTTAAACTTAACTCCCGGAGTTTAAACAAACTCCCCCTATCAATATGCCATATTGATAGAAACTCTTAGATTCAAAAATCTAAGCAACATGTCATCATAAACGGAGTTAACCTTAACTCCCAGAGTTTAAACAAACTCCCCCTATCAATATGTCATATTGATAGAACCTTGAATTCAAACTGAATTCAAGTCATTGCAATATTCATCATGAATACTTGCAACACGTTATCATGAACATATGCATAAACTTATGCATCACATGTCATGTCATCAACATACTTTCATCAACATACTTCTCCCCCTTTGTCATCAACAAAAAGGAGAAGTATCACAATCAAGTGTTTGTGATATTGGTTCAACTCATTGCATGAAAAACATAATATCAAGTTTTATCATCATGCAGTTTTGAAGCCAGAAAATTTAGCAAATGTTACATCACGCTTAGAACATTCAAGCTATCAAGTTTTAGATATGCAAGTTTTACAGCATACAAGATAGCACTTTTATAACATGCAAGCTAGCAATTTAGAGATGTTCAAGAAGGCAACTCTTGCTTCTTGAAATATGAAAATTTTGTCCACTTTGCTAGATGCGCAAGTTAGCATGTTTTGCTTCTTGAGATAGGCAAGATAGTGCCTTTGTTCTTTTTGTTTCTTAAGATGTTCAAGATAGCAATTTCTTCTCTTTTGAGAAGTGAAAATTTGCTTTCTTCTTGAATTGTGCATGCAAGTTATCTCCTCCTTAGTCATTGTCAAAAAGAAGGGAAAAACCCTTTCTGTCAATTTTTAAATCATGACAAAGGTGAGTAATCATTCTTATTTCAAAATTCCATAATTGAGATAAACCTTGAATTCAAATCAAGGCAATTTTAATCAAGGTTCATATCATATGCAATACATTACGTAGAAAGCATAAGTATTGCATGCATCATTTTAGCAACAAATCGTAGCATTTCATCACATGGCAAGATATCATCAAGTAGAATTACAATGCAAGTTCTTGATATCTTAACATGATGAAAATTCAAATATGGCACTTATAGTATCAATTCATATATTTCTCCCCCTTTATCATCAACAAAAGGAGAAGTAGCTCTAGCTATTTTAAAATATATGCAAGTTTTTATAACATGAAGCTATATTTTCATCACAACATATAAGCACAAAAGCATAGCAAGATTCTTAGGTTCAATCATGGCAATTCAACACTTGCTTCATGTGCAAGATTGCACTTGCTTTTCTTTGCATGTTCTAACTAGCAAAAGCTTTCTCCCCTTTGTTTTTGTCGAAAAGAAGGGAGAAATCAATGGCCAAAAATTTTTAATTATTATACAGGCCATATTACAAAATCTTGTCATGATATCAAGAAAGTTCAAGAAGGACATGATCCATTCAACAAATCCTTTTAATAGGGCAAAGGAATTATATAACCAAGAATCATGATTAAAATATTTCAATATCATAGATCAAGTCATGATTCATGATTCATCATAAAGCAAATTAATTTTCAGTCATCACATAAGGCATTTAAAGAATTTTTGAAACATAGAAGAATGATTAATTTAAGCATGTAATGTTTCAATCAAAATCAAGTCATGAATACCAATACTTTCATATTGTGAGTATCAATTCATGAATACCAACATATATTATTTGTGATTTCAATTTTGCAAGATCATGATTATGATTTAGACATAACTTATTCAAATCAAATCGTCAACTTGAAACTCATAATCAAGTCATTAAAATTAATTTTGAAATTCATAAAATATCATGAAATCAAAAGACAAGTTGCATTTCATTTGAAGAACTCCTTTTTGATAAATGTAGGGAGCATAATGAACGATCTTGATTTATAAAGAGCTTCATGTTATAATTATCAAGATCATGATTTTAATAATTATTCTCTTTAGCAAAGAATCACAAAAGTACTTTATTTTTGCATAAGAAATCTCATTGTATTATGATTTATAAATTCTTTTTCTGCACATGAATCATAGGAGATATGTATGTGAAACAAATCTTTGCAAGCAAAGACACTATCATTCATATTTCAAGATGGAATTTATAAGCAGGAATCATTTCATCAAATCCATTTTAGAAAAATATTTTTTAAAAGTGTATGGGAAAATCCGATTGTTAGGATACCAATTGTTAAGTGAATCCGAAAATGAAATTAGTACTTTCATGCATTCGGATAAGATTTTGCTATAGATTTTCAAGTTCAATTATGAAGATAAAACATGCTCATGATCATAAAAATTTATGTATCCAAAACATATAATTTTCAACATGTTATAGTGTAAAATCATCATGGCAATTAAGTGTTTTGAACATTGAATCAAGAATGTCCGAAAAATAATCTTAACACGTTCATGCATTCGAACACATTTTTGCCATAGTTTTTCAAATATACTCATGAGAATAACACATGCTTATCATCGGCTTAAAATCTCATGCATAAAATTGTTAATCAAAATATTTAATTTCATCATTATGCATTTCTTCAAATCAAACATGATCTTTAATCAAAATCGAGAAATAACAATGGAAATCAACGTAATACACATTATTACTTCTTAACCATGATTTCATATTTTCAATCAAGATCATTTTATTTGTTTATCATAAAATATGCAATATTATCATTTTCAAAATTACTTAGTATGATCATAATAATTTTTTTTTTTTAACATGTAATTTTTAAGAAAATTAATTCTAAACTAAAAGAGAAAAATACATCATGAAAGCATCAAGTAATTTCAAAATAAATTAGGGGGATTTCGATTACCTCATCATTGTAGGCTGTTAAGGCGTAGTTTGCCGCCTTGCTTTTGTTGACTTTCTCTTCTTCGGAGGAGCTCGATTCATCCCAATTTTTGTTCTTCTTCTTGCGTTTAAAGCAAGTAGTTCGATTCTTTTTGCTTTTTAATTTTTGTTTCATTTGTAGTTTAAGTTCACCATCACTTGAGCTTATGCTCGAGTGGTCTTCAAATGTTCTATGTCCCAAATCCTTCCTGTTCTTTGGAAGGTTGTTTTGTTCATCATTATCCTCATCACTTGAGTCATCGCTCAAGTGGCATTCATTTGTCCAGAGTTCCAAATCCTTCCTGTTCTTTGGAAGGTGATTGTGTTCAACATGTTCATCATGTGCATTGTGCACCATTTCATATGTCATCAATGAACCAATTAGTTCTTCAAGTGGTAAGTTGTTTAGGTTTTTAGCTTCTTGTATTGCAGTTACTTTTGAATCCCACTTCTTAGAAAGAGAACGCAAAATCTTGTTTACGAGTTCAAAGTCCGAAAAACATATTCCAAGAGCTCTTAAACTATTGACGACATTCGTGAAACGGGTGTACATGTCGCCTATAGTCTCGCTTGGTTGCATTCGAAAAAGCTCGAAATCATGCAATAAAAAGTTAACTTTCGAGTCTTTGACACTACTAGTTCCCTCGTGCATGATTTCAAGTGTTCGCCAAATGTCAAAAGCTGTTTCGCACGTAGAAATCCGATTGAACTCATTTTTGTCCAAAGCGCAAAATAAGGCATTCATAGCCTTTGCGTTTAAAGAGAAATACTTCTTCTCCAAATCCAACCATTCGTTCGTCGGTTTAGAGGGAAGTTGAAAACTGTTTTCAACGATATTCCATAAATCCAGATTTAGAGAAATCAAGAAAACTCTCATTCGAGTTTTCCAATAAGTATAGTCCAATCCGTTAACGAACGGTGGCTGAAAGATCGAAAAGCCCTCTTGAAGAGCCATTTCTCTCGGGTGTAAATCCAAAATGAGAAATACCCCGCTCTGATACCAATTGTTAGGATCGAGAGCACTAAGAGGGGGGGGGGGGGTGAATTAGTGCAGCGAAAATCTTTCAGCGATTAAAAACGAAAGCTGCGTTCGTTTGATAAAAACTATTTTGATGCAAAAGCCGATTCTAAGAATACTTATGATTAAGTGCAGTTTATGTCTAAACACAGTTTGCGTCTAAGTGCAATTTACGCAGTTTGCAGTTTGCATCTAAATGCAGATTGCGTCTAAGCGCAGTTTGCATCTAAGCACAGTTTGCGTCTAAGCTCAGATTGCGTTTAAGCGCAGTTTGCGTCTAAGCGCAGTTTACGTCTAAACTCAGATTGCGTCTAAGCGTAGTTTGCGTCTAAGCGCAGTTTGCGTCTAAGCGCAGATTGCGTTTAAGCGCAGTTTGCGTCTAAGCGCAGTTTACGTCTAAAATCAGATTGCGTCTAAGCGCAGTACAGTTTGCGTCTAAATGCAGTTTTACGTCTAAACACAGTTTTACGTCTAAACGTAGTTTTACGTCTAAACGCAGTTTGCGTCTAAACGCAGTTTTACGTCTAAACGTAGTTTTACGTCTAAACGCAGTTTGCGTCTAAACGCAGTTTTACGTCTAAACGTAGTTTTACGTTTAAAAGTAGTTTACGTCTAAAACACAGTTTTACATCTAAACACAATTTGCGCAGTTTATGTCTAAACGCAGTTTTAAAGGGATCTGAACTTAGAAACTTCGTTCGTAAAAGCGCAGAAGACAGTTTTGCAGAATCAAAACGTAAACATAAACTGTAATGTATGAAAACACCGATTTACGTTTGAATGCAGATTCGGAAAGATCAGCACTTAGAAACTTATTCGTAAAGGCACAGAGAGCAGTAGCTATGTAGGAGGTTTGCAGTAATGATAAAGTGCTCAAAATAAACGCAAACCAGAGATTTACAGTGGTTTGGTCAGTCTTGACCTACTCCACTTTTGGCTTCCTCCACCGACGAGGTCACCGACGTCAACTAGAAGCCTTCCTTCAATAGGCGAAGGCCAACTACCCTCTTACAGATTCACTCCTTTTGACGGGCATAGGAGACAACCCTTACAGAAGTTTTCTCTCCTCTCTTTACAACTCAAACTTGAAGAATAGAAAGAGGAGAACTAGCAGTTTTAAGCTCTAAGAAACACAGAAAGATAGCAAGATTTCGAGTGTGTGTTCTATGCTTTCAGTGCTGAATGGGTGGGGTATTTATAGGCCCCAACCCAGTTCAAATTTGGAGCTCAAAACGATCAAATCCCGGAATTCCGAGATCAGGCAGTTGCACCTCCTGACTGGAGAGGTTGCACCGCCTGGTAGAGCTCGAAGACTGAGCCCAGGCGGTTGCACCTCTGTGTCAGGGGCGGTTGCACCGCCTGAGTCTGGCTCGGAGACTGAGCCCCAAGCGGTGCCACCTCTTTACTGAGGCGGTTGCACCTCTCTGCCAGAGCTCGAAGACTGAGCTCAAGCGGTGCCACCTCTCTGTCAGGGAGGTTGCACTGCCCAGTCTAGCTCGAAGACTGAGCTCAGGCGGTGCCACCTCCTGGCCGGGGCGGTTGCACCGCCCAGTCTCGCTGGGAGGCTTAGCCCAGGCGGTGCCACCTCCTGGCCTAGGCGGTTGCACCTCCTGGTGCAATCAGGGTCCGAATGGTTAGCTCCATTCGGCCCAATTTCAGTCTTTCAGGGGCCCAATTGCCCCAAGATTAAGCTAATGGGATCACCTCCCATTTTCCAACTTAATCAACGTGCTAACTACGATTAGATCTAAGACAATTTCTGCAGCTTTGCTTCGGTGCGTCAATCGCTTCTTCCGGCGAGTTTCCGGCGAACTTCCGTCGATCATCCGATGAACCCTCGGTGATGCTCCTGCAGACTTCCGGCAAACTCCTGGACTTTGCGACGATCCACTTGGCGAGTTCCGACGAGCTTCGCTTGGCAAGTTTCTGGACTTCTCGGATCTGTTCTCGCAGAACCTCCGACGACCGTCCGAACTTCCGTCGAACTCTCGAACTCCCAACGTGATCATGAACTTGACTTCGGCGCAACTCCTACTGCTTGTCTAACTTTCATCGTAGTTAATCCTGCATACTCAAAACAAAACTTCGATTGAGACAATTAATCCTAAGCGATTAACCAAGTTGTCCGACATGTCATTAGTCCCTCGACGCTTCGTCCGATTCTTCGACGCATCATCCTTTCCTGCGGCCTATTGCCCAATTGGCCAGTTGGCTCCGCAACTCCGATATCCTTGGCACAATACCCGCTCTTCTTGGCCCGATGCCCGAGTCCACGGCCCGAAGCCTTCTGTCGATACGTCGACCGATCCACCGGCCCGACGTCCAATCTTCTGACATGTTCCTCCGGCACAACATGATTTTCCTGCTTTAATTGTCTCATCCTGATCGAGGCATCCTGCGTCACTCAAAACGCAGATTAAATCATAAACATATATCAAGTAGTTTCATCATCAAAATACGAGATTCAACAGATGATGCATCGAGATGTCGATAGAATCGACGAGGACGAGATGGACAATCACAGAGCATGGAGATGCACCACTACTCACCTAGATCTTGAAGTGAGTGATCAGGCCCATTGACTCGGGCCTGATCACATTAGGTTATGGTTAATAATCATTTGGTATGATTACATATGTGATGTGTGATTACTTGTACACCTACTAGATATGTATATATATATATATATATATATATATATATATATATATATATATTTGCATGAGATGTAGATATATATTAAATATGCATATGTGTGACACATCATATTAGGAGACCAAATAAAAAATCCTCTCTTTTTATAATATTAAGACGGTAAACGTGAGGCAATTAGATTAACTCATGTGGACTTCCATCGTTATAGGTAGGGATCAATTCCCGATGTAAGTTGAGTTGATCAAATCACTTGAGGCTCATATATTTCATAATTCGCTATCTTGCCTATGACATAGAGATGTCATTGGTGACCTGAGCACATGGTATGCTTGGTCGAGTCACTCGAGGGTTTATTGTCGAATCAGGCTCGTCTTGTAACGATGGTGATGACTTAACTGAACATCATGGTTGGTCGATTCACTTAAGGCCATGATAGTTCAGAGGTCAAACAGGATGGGAATCACAAGGAGTAGTGACTGGCAAGAGTTGCCCACCTTTACGGGCTTAGCGTAATTCATCAAGTCACTTGAGGTTATGTTAAGACGCCGATTGGATCCCGATCCCCACTAGAGATCCGCCAGGGGTCTCTGATTCACATACCAGAGGGAGTTGTGTGATTCATGAGAAAATAGTGGGAGTAGATTTAGATAGAAATCCTTATCTTTATTTATTTATTTTTCTACAAAATCTACATATTATTTATGATAAGACCCTAAAGGTCTTATCGTCGCTCTGATACTAAATGGTAAGAAGACCCTAAAGTCTTATCGTCGCTCTAATACCAAATGATAAGACCCTAAAGGTCTTATCGTTGCTCTGATACCAAATGATAAGACCCTAAAGTCTTATCGTAGGCTCTGATACCAAATGATAAGACCCTAAGGTCTTATCGTAGAAAAAATGGAAGAAATGGGGATGCTCTAATACCAAATGATAAGACCCTAAAGTCTTATCATCGCTCTGATACCAAATGATAAGACCCTAAAGTCTTATCGTCACTCTGATACCAAATGATAAGTCCCTAAAGTCTTATCGTATAAAAGAAGAAGAGAAAGGGGATGATCACTTCGAGGGGATCGGCCTCCTTGATCGCTTCGAGGGGATCAGCCCTCCTTGATCGCTTCGAGGGAATTGTCCTCCTAGGATTTGTTAAAAGACAATAGTATTTTTCATAGATAATTGAAAAGAAGTAGTTACATCCCTATTTATAGAGTTCCACCTAGAGTCCATAATAAATAAACCTCTACTTGACTTAAATTGAACTAAACCGACTCAATAAACAACTGGACTAAATAGACTCAATAAACATTATTCAAAAGCTCAGAAAAAGGTTCCTAACAATTTATTTCTGCTATATCTTTATTTTCATAAATATGTCATATTTAAATCTCTTACCCGGCATACTTGATGTCAACTGCCTCACTGGTCCAAATTACACCGATTGGCTTCGCAAACTAAGAATCATTCACATGGCAGAGAAAATCACGTATATCCTTGATACATTGATGCCTACGCCCGAGGAAGGGGCAAGCGAGGATGAGATCGCTCACTACGTGAAGTATAATGATGATTCCACTCTTGCTTAGTGTTACATGTTGGGCTCTATGACTCTTGAGTTACAAAGATAGCATGAAAACATAGATACCAGATCTATTCTCCTACATCTCTACAAATTGATTTTTTTTTCAAATGAATCATGATCCTTCTCTTGATTTCTCGATGTAATTATCTTGAGCTTTCTCTTGAATCAAGATCACTTACTATAATTTCTTCCTCTTGCTATTTACTAAGGAAGAGTGTTAGAACCCTTGCGGATTCTAAGCTTGAGGTTGATCTCTTTAGGGGATCGGCCTTCTTGAAACTCTATAGGGGTTCCTTCCTCCAGATTGCTACTCAAAGGCTGCTATGAAGATTTATCTATTACCTATCAAAAGAGGATAAATACATAACTATTTATAGGGCTTCTAAACCCCAACTCCTAATAGGACTCATACTTAAGACTCCTACTTCTAACCAACTCCTAATAAGACTTCTACTCTACGAAGCAACCTCCCAACTAACCCTAACCCTAGCTGGCCACTTCACCTCTTTAATAGGGGTCAGCTAGGTAGGTTTTACACGAATGCCCCTTTCAATGAAACTCAATTAGGACTCTCCTAGCTAGAATCCTAACAAATATTAATTAATTAAAATATTTAATTGATTATCAGTTTTATTATTATTATCTAGTAGTCCTACATGATGATGATTTATACATGTGATGTATGATATGTAGACGGATGATCATGGACTGTGTGATGTATGTACTTGTGATTATTATTATTGGGGCCTGCAAGGCTCCTTTTTATTTCTCGTTTATTGTTTGGCCTACTTGTCTATGATCACACGAGGAGACACAGCGGGAGTGTGGAAGCGATAGCGGGACCCACAAGACGGACGATCGCGATGCATGGAAATGCGTTGAGATGTCGATAGAACCGATGAGAATGAGATGGATGATCACAGGCCATAGAGATCCACCACTATACACATAGATCTTAATGTGAGTGATTAGGCCTACTAGTTCGGGCTTGATCACATTAGGTTGTGGTCCATGATCATCTGGTGTAATTGCTAATGTGATATGTGATTATATATACACCTACTAGATATGTATATATATATTTACATACGATGTAGATATATATTAAATATGTATGTGTGTGACATGTCATATTAGGAGACCAAATCAAAGAAACCCCCTCTCGATAATATTAAGTCGGTAAACGTGAGGCAATTAGATTGACTCAAGTGACCTTCCATCGTTATAGGTAGGGACCGATTCTCGGTGTAAGTTGAGTTGGTCGAGTCCCTCGAGGCTCACTTGTATCACGATTCGCTATCTTGCCTAAGACATAGAGATGTCACTAGTGACTTATGGACATGTATGCTTGGTCGAGTCCCTCGAGGGTATGTCATCAAATCAAACTCATTTTATAACAATAGTGTTGACTTAACCGAATATTATGGTTGGTCGAGTCCCTCGAGACCATGGTGATTCGGAGGCCGAATAGGACGGGAATCACAAGGAGTTGTGATCAGCAAAAGCTGCCTACCTTTCGGACTTAGTGTGATTGGCTGAGTCCCTCAAGGTTACAATAAGATGCTGATTGGATCCTGATCCCCACTAGAAGTTCGTTGGAAACTTCCGTTTAATGTGCTAAGGGTATCCTGTGACTAGCTAGTAAAATAGTGGGAGTATATTAAGATAGAAATCCATATCTTGATTGTTTATTTTTTGTAAAATCTGCATGTTATTTATTTTTGCTGCATCTTTATATTCAGAAATTTTCACTTTCAAATCACTTACATGGCATACTTGATGTCAATCACCTCACAGGTCCAAATTATACAGATTAGCTCCACAACTTGAGAATTGTACTCACGGTAGAGAAAATCGTGTACGTCCATGATACAATGATGCCTACGCCCGAGGATGGGGCAAGCGAGGATGAGATTGCTTGCTACGTAAAGAACATTGATGACTCTACTCTTGCTCAGTGTTACATATTAGGCTCCATCACTCCTAAGTTACAAAGACAACATGAAAAGATGGTGTTAGGACTCTAGCTTGGAGAGTCCTAATTGAGAGGGATATTCATGTAAAACTATTAGGACTCTAGCTAGGAGAGTCCTAATTGAGAGGGACATTCTGTTAGGACTCTAGCTAGGAGAGTCCTAATTGAGAGGGGCATTCATGTAGGAGGTTTTTTTCTTAGAGAAAAATTAGGAGTTGTAAGGGAATAGGAGTCTTGAGTAGGAGTCCTATTAGGAGTTGGTTAGAAGTAAGAGTCTTAAGTAGGAGTCATATTAGGAGTTAGGGTTTAGAAGCTTTATAAATAGCCATGTATTCCTTCTCTTTTCTTAAGCAATAGATGAATATTTTCTGCAGCCTTTGAGCAGCAACTTGGAGGGAGAAACCCCTATAGAGTTCTAAGGAGGCCGATCCCCTAAAGAGATCAACCCCAAGTTTAGAATCTGAAAGGGTTCTAACATCTGGTATCAGAGTAGCGTTCTTGGCATCTCGCTGCCCTTCCACTGCCATCCATCAGCCCTCCACAACTGCCCAAAGCAATTCCCACAATTGCTTAAAAGATCGTCGCCGAATTCCGCCATCATCTCCACCACTACGGATCATCCTTTGATCTCCCTGTGAATTGCAACAGGTTCTGGTTTCCAACCTTACTGCTACTGCAATTTAGTTATCCTTATTCGAAAATCCAAAAAAAAAAAACTGTTCCTATATTGCTGCATAAACCTTTCGTCACAAAGTTTTCATCTCTACGACGAAAGATACATTACAGAATTCCAGCCGCATAGTACCATCTTTTTCTATCCAAATTTCTATGAAATTTTTATGACATCTTTGACACTTCCTAACAGCAGATTTCCCTTTAGTTTTTTCAAAAAATTCTCAATATAAACCATTGATCTTTTACGTCAAATCTGCTATACTTGAAAATCTGCACTGTAAAATTTCAGCCGCATAGCACTGTTTGTTTGATCTTGATACTACATTGTTTCTATCCAAATCTCTACGAAATTTTTATGATAGCTTTGATACTTCCTAACAGTAGATTTCCCTTTAGTTTCATCAAAAAATTCTTAATATAAACCACTGATCTTTTACGTCCAATCTGCTATACCTAAAAATCTGTGCTGCAGAAAATTTCAGCTGCATATTGTTGCCTTAACCCATCTATTTGCAATCTTTTTTGAATGAAATTTCTTATACACTTCAGAGATCATCTTGGCTTCCACCTAAGATTGATCTATTAAGAAATTCATCTCTAAAAATGATTTTATGTTGCTGCAAATTTTCATCGTAACCCGCTGAAATTTTTCGACGAGAATTCTGCAATCGCAACTTGCACCAATTTCCTTACTGTTATACTGCTGAAATTTTCTTGATTAAATTAGATATCCTTGCTGTCATATAAACTGTGATTTTGCTATCAATTCCCTCCTCAATTGTGTCAAATTTTTGGTGGAAATTACGTCGAGAAACCGTTGTTTCTTCGACGACAATTCTACTCTTACAAGATAGCACATACTTGCTACAACTTCCACTAATTTCTATCAAACCTTTGCTACCATCTAGCACAGATCCAAAAAATTCATCCATAGCCCTAAAACTCCACTAAACCACACCCTCAAACTGCACCCAAAACAGCCACAAAACAAGCCTAAATCGTAGCCTACATCCATCGATCCACCAATCCTTTCGACCATCACTTCTCTCAACTATACATGCCTTTAACCTGAAAACAAAAGAGAGATCTTAACATCATAGATTTGGAGGCATATACTATGGCATCTAATGAGGCAATCAATGCTAAATTCAAAGCCTTGGAGGCGCGAATGGAGGATAAGATTCAGACGCTCTTTACCGAACTCAGATTGGGCCGACCACTAAGCCCGAAAAAATCATATCATGGAGAGAGCTTTGCCCAATCGCACCAGGCTCGAAGAGATGAGTTCCAAGGGAGGGGAGTCTCTATGACTGAACCCAACTATCCATGCATGAGAGTGGACTTCCCTAGATGGGAAGAAGGAGACCTGATTGGTTGGATCTCGCGCGCGGAGCGACATTTTCAGTACCACAAAACCGCGGATGCATCTATGGTGAAAATTGCAGCTATACATCTTGAATGGGATGCTATACAGTGGTTTGACTGGTTTGAACATACTTATGGAGTCCTTTCATGGCAACAATTCAAAGAAGGACTGTTGATCCGCTTCAGACCAACCGATTATGAGAATATTGATGGACAACTAGCAAAGATCCAACAAACTTTCACCATTCAGGAGTACCAAACCAGGTTTGAAAGGTTATCTAATCAAACTCATGATTGGTCTCAAAAACAGCTATTGAGGACCTTCATTGAGGGCCTGAAGCCGGATATCCGAGGAGAAGTTAAAGCGTGATAACCGTATACGCTTATGGCAGCCATCTCTTTCGCACGACATCAAGAGGAGCAATTGAACCATGAAGCTTGGAGGACTAGGGTCGCTCCTCAACCAGTAATATTGAAGCCCTTAGCCCCCCTACTATTGACCAAGTCCCTACACCAAAGAAGTTAACAAGAGAAGAGCTTCGGGAGCGATATGCGAAGGGGTTATGTTGGCATTGTGACGAGCCGTGGAGCCGTGAGCATCGCTGTAGTAAAGGAGGACTTCTTATGATTGAATCGATAGAAGAAGAGGTCATTGAACATTCAGAAGAGAGCCTTGAACATGAAGAAAAAGATGTAGAAGAAGAGCCACAATCGACCGAAGTTACGGTACGTACACTAGCTGGCTACTCAAACCCGCAAACGATGAAAGTTAGAGGCCTTCTCAAACAACAACCGATCATTGTTCTCATCGACACGGGCAGCACTAATAACTTCCTAAACAGTAAGGTGAAATTGTTGCTGCAGGACCAAGAGATAATTGCATATTTCTTCCTCCTCCCTCTTGATGATCATGAGGCCATACTCAGAATTAAATGGTTGATGACATTAGGTGATATTTCTTGGAATTTTATGCAACTATTTATAAAATTTTACAGTAAGGAGAAACAGGTGATACTGCATGGGAAACGTGAGGGCGACGTAACGATGATTTCACACAACAAATGGAGAAGGTTTTGCATAAAGCATGCAGGGGCTTTTTGGTACAGCTTGAGCAGCAAATTAAAGGAGAGCCAATAGAATTTAAAGTTCCAAACCTATTTCCTTTGCTTGCTAAATTTTTAGATATATTTGACGAGCCGCACAACCTACCTATTACTCGTCGGCATGATCATTGTATAATGATTTTTCCAGTCAAATCTCTAATAAATACTCAGCCATATCAGTATCCACATCTCCAGAATGATGAAATAAAAAGGATTTTAAACGAGATGCTTGAAACAGGAGTTATTTGGCCAAGTTGCAACCTCTACTTTTCACCGGTGCTACTTGTACACAAGAAGGACGGAACATGGCGAATATGCGTTGATTACCGAGCTCTCAATGGCATAACCATCAAGAACAAATACCTTATTCTAATAGCAGATGAATTGCTAGATGAAAGGGAGCACAAATCTTCACAAAGCTGGACCTTCGATCCAGGTATTATCAAATACGAGTGTATGAAGAAGTCATACCGAAAACTGCCTATCGAACACACAATGGCCACTACGAATTTTTACTTTCTTCAACAAAAGGTGAAATATCTTGGGCATATCATATCAGAGGAAGGTGTGATGGTGGACCACTTCAAAATTGAAGCAATGCAAAACTTGCCTACCCCGAGGAACATAAAATTGCTACATGGCTTTTTGGGTTTAACAGGCTACTACCATAAGTTCGTGAAAAACTATGGAAAGATCTGTGCACCACTTACTTCCTTACTGGAAAAAGATGTCTTCCAATGGTCGGATAGAGCCTCCACTACCTTCGACAAACTTAAGGCAGCCATAACGACGACGTCGGTGCTAGCACTACCAGATTTCAACCGACCCTTCATCATTAAGGCCGATGCATCTGGAGACAGAATGGGAGATGTTCTCATGCAAGATAGTTGACCACTCACATACATTAGCAAGACATTGTCTCCCCCCTATCAAAACATGTTAACATATGATAAGGAGATGCTCGCCATTGTGCACGCAACAACGAGGTGGAGATTGTACTTGATCAGGCAATACTTTCAAATCAAGACCGACCATAAAAGCCTAAAATATCTCTTGGAGCAGAAGATATCTTCCCCCGAGCAACAAAAATGGGTAACAAAACTTCTTCGATTTGATTATGAAATAACTTACAAAAGGTGGAAAGAGAATGTTGTTGCAGATGCGCTTTCGTAGTTACCTGAGCAAGCTGAATTTTCGGTCGTTTTACTTTCAACCAACGAATTTCTTGAGGATATTAAGATGGAATGGCAGGAAGATTCGGAGACCAGTAAGATACAAAAAAAATTAGAGGAAGCACCAAGCTCTGTGGCTTATTACAATCGGGACTCAAAAGAATTATGCTATAAGGGACGCATTGTGCTTGTGACAAATTCTACTTGCATCTTCAAGAGCAGATTTTGGACAAAGTTATTCCATATGCAGGGTACTAAATTGAAAAGGAGTACGATATATCACCCACAAACCAACAGCCAGACGAAAGTTTTTAAATAGGTGCTTGGAGACAGCCCAAAGCCACCCACCAAATATGACTACCCAAAGAGAACTCTGTTAGGATGAAGAGCACTAAGAGGGGGGGGGTGAATTAGTGCAGCGGAAATCTTTCACTATTAAAATCGAAAGCTGCGTTCGTTTGATAAAAACGATTTTAATGTAAAAGCCGATTCTAAGATTACTTTAACTTAAGATTAAGCGAGATGACGTTAAAGTAAATCTACGAAGGCAGTTTGCAGTTTATGATGAAAATCAGAATGCAAGCGCAAACTGAAATGCGACGTTCGTACGGTAAAACCGGTTTATGTCTAAATGCTAATTTTGAGGATACTGAACTTTGAGATACATTTTATAAATGTGCAGAAGGCAGTTTGCAGTTATGATTGAAATCAAAACGTAAACTGAAATGTAATGATCGTACGAAAAAGTCGATTTACGTCTAAACGCAGATTCGGAAAGCTCTGAACTTAGAAACTCGTTCGTAAAAGCGCAGAAGGTAGTAGCTATTTGGGAGGTTTGCAGTAAAGATAAAATGCTCAAAGTAAATGCAAACCGAGATTTAGAGTGGCTCGGTCAATCTTGACCTACTCCACTTTTGGCTTCCTCCACCGACGAGGTCACCGACATCAACTAGAGGCCTTCCTTCAATAGGCGAAGGCCAACCACCCTTTTACAGTTTCACTCCTTTTGATGGGCTTAGGAGACAACCCATACAGAAATTTTCTCTCCTCTCTTTACAACTCAGAACTTGGAAGAACAGAGAGAGAAGAACTTTTGGCCTTTACAACAATTTTGAGCTCTAAGAATCACAGAAAAAGATCAAGATTTCGGTGTTTGTTCTTGCTCATTCAGTGCTGAATGGGTGGGGTATTTATAGGCCCCAACCCAGTTCAAATTTGGAGCTCAAAACTGTCAATTCCCGGAATTTCGGGATCAGGCAGTTGCACCTCTTGACTGGAGCGGTTGCACCGCTTGGCAAAGCTCGAAGACTGAGCCTTTGGGTGGTGCCACCTCTGTTAGGGGCAGTTGCACCTCTCTGCCAGAGCTCGAAGACCGAGCTCAAGTGGTTGCACCTCCTGACTGGGGCGGTTGCACCGCCTGCCATAGCTCGAAGACCGAGCTCAGGCGGTGCTACCTCCTGTCAGGAGAGGTTGCACCGCCCAGTCTCGCTTAGAGACTGAGCCCAGGCGGTTGCACCTCCTGGCTGGGGCGGTTGCACCGCCCAGTCTCCCTGGGAGACTTAGCCCAGGCGGTGCTACCTCCTGGCTTGGGCGATTGCACCTCCCACAGAAATCAGGGTCCGAATGGGTAGATCCATTCGGCCCAAATTGGGTCTTTCAGAGGCCCAATTGCCCCAAGATTAAGCTAATGTGTTCACCTCCCATTTCCAACTTAATCATTGTGCTAACTACGATAAATTCTAAGACAATTTCTGTAGCTTGCTCCGGTGCGTCGATCGCTTCTTCCGGCGAGTTTCCGGCGAACTTCCGTCGATCATCCGATGAACCCTTAGTGATTCTCCTGCGGACTTCCGGCAAACTCCTGGACTTGCGACGATACACTTGGCGATTTCCGACGAGCTTCTTTGGCAAGCTTATGGACATCTCGGATTTGTTCCTGCAGAACCTCCGACGACTGTCCGAACTTCCGTCGAGCTCTCGAACTCCCAACGTGATCATTGTCATGACTCCGGCGCAACTCCTGCTACATGTCTTACTTTTATCGTAGTTAATCCTGCACATGTAAATAAAACTTTGATCGAGACAATTAATCCTAAGCAATTAACCAAGTTGTCCGGCTTGTCATTGGTCCCTCGACACTTCGTCCGATTCTTCGGCGCATCGTCCTTTCCTTCGGCCTATTGCCCAATCGGCTAGTTAGCTCCGCAACTCCGATATCCTTGGCACAATACCCGCTCTTCTTGGCCCAATGCCCGAGTCCACGGCCCGAAGCCTTCTGTCGATACGTCGACCGATCCACCGGCCCGACGTCCAATCTTCTGACATGTTCCTTCGGCACAACATGATTTTCCTGCTTTAATTGTCTCATCCTAATCGAGGCATCCTGCGTCATTCAAAACGCAGATTAAATCATAAACATATATCAAGTAGTTTCATCATCAAAATACGAGATTCAACAATCTCCCCCTTTTTGATAATGACAACCACTTGATGATGGAGTTAAACTTAACTCCCAGAGTTTAAACAAACTCCCTCTTTCAATATGCCATATTGATAAAACCTTGAATTCAAACTGAATTCAAGGCATTGCAATATTCATCATGAATACTTGCAACACGTCATCATGAACTTATGCATAAACTTATGCATAACATCATACTTCTCCCCCTTTGTCATCAACAAAAAGGAGAAGTACCACAATCAAGCGTTTGTGATATTGGTTCAACTCATTATATGAAAAACATAATATCAAGTTTTATCATCATGCAAGTTTGCTATTATCAAATATCAACATGTAAAATTGCGATGTATGCTTTTGATATCATAACGCAAACATTTTAAGTGTTTATCAATTGTAGCATTTCATCACATAGTAAGATATCAACGTGTAAAATTACGATACAAGTTCTTGACATCTTAACACATGATGCAGACATGGCATAATGCAAATTTGGCAATCATAGCATCAGTATTCATAGCATCAATTCATATATTTCTCCCCCTTTGTCGTCAACAAAAAGGAGAACGATAGAAGCAAATTTTAAATATAAGTGCGATGCCATAAGCAGGTTCATGTCATTTTTCAACAAAAAGTGATAAGATACCAAATATTCAAACATTTCAAGGAAAACATGACATGGAGATAGCTTTGAAAACTTCTTCCATTTTATTTGTTATTTTCTTTTTGCATGACGGAGGAAAGCTATTTCTGAGCTTACTCGAATGAAGTTAAAATCGATAAGATATTAAAGCACGCTTCATTTTTACAAGTATCAAGATATGTATCAAATCCTTGTACGTAAAAATGACTTCCTTTTTCAAGAAGGAATTTATAAGCAGGAATCATTTCATCAAATCCATTTCTCAAAACAAAATATTGTTCACATGATAAGTGTATAAGAGATGTATTTGCTGATTGATTCCATATGTCAAAAATTAATAATATGAATTAAACTTGATATGACATATGCTTATTAAGTCTGGAAGAGGATAATTCGAAAATCCAATTGTTAGGATGCCAATAGTTAAGAGAATTCGAAAATGAAATTAACACTTTCATGATTCGGACAAGGCTGTGCTATTGATTTTCAAATACAATCATGAGGACAAAACATACTTATTATCATGGAAATTTTTGTATCCAAAGCACATAATTTCCAACCTGTTATTAGGGCATGTAATTGTGTAAAATCATCATGGCAGTCGAGTGATTTGATCATTCAATCAAGAAAGTTCAAAAATTAATTTTAACAAGTTCAATCATTCGGACATATTTTTGCCATAGTTTTTCAAATACAATTATGAAGATAAGACATGCTCATCATCATGATAGTACGATAGCAAGTTTACAATATACAAGCTAGCAAAAAATTTTCAACATTTTAAGACACAAAAGCTAGCAATTTTCTCTTTGAGATATGCACATTAGCAACTCTTTCTCCCCCTATGTCATTGGGAAAGAGAAGGGAAGACCCTTTACATTAATTTCTAAATCATGACAAGGGAAGGTTTCAATCTTATTTGTGCATCATTATATTTTCAAATTCGAACATGCACAATTTCAAAAACCTTATATTTCATTCATGCATGATACTGAATAAATCAATCAATATTATGAGCATATCATACATGATACTTAAATTTTTAACTATTTATCAACATTTTGATCATGATACCAAACATTCATCATTTAGAGTATTTATGACATTAAATCAACATATATCATTTTAGTAACAACTCATAGCATTTTAAATCATGATTTACATCATATGCAATACATCACATCATAATTAAAAAGCTCAAGTATTACATGCATCATTACAAATCATAAATGCTTCATATCGGTATCAATTTTGTCAAATTATATCTTACCATGCATGATCATAACTTTTCATTTGTATACATCAAAATAAATTAATGAATATTTCATGTATTCATATCATCACATAAGGAATATCAAGAAGAGTTGGTAATGAGATTTACGAATCATGTAGACAAATTATGAATATTAAGAGACATATTATGATTCTTTTTAGATAACTCAAATAGCAAAAAGAAAGAATCACAATAAGTTATTTTGATTTATAAAAAGAATTCTCAAGTTATAATTCCAAGAAATCACGATTCATTTCCATAAATTTCAATAAGAACACATCATTAAAATCTCAACATTCAAGAGATTCAAAATGGCATAGATAATTTTATTGATCTCTTAGTGAAAAAGTCAATACGGTAGAGAAAAATAAATTTTCAAGAAAAATACTTTTCTCTTTTTAGTTGTTTTAGTTCATATGATTTTATTTCATCTATGCCAAACATGTAGCATGTTTTAAAATCGAAAGTGCAAGTTTTATTACGACAAAGATCAATAAGGCACTTTCATTACCGTGAAAATCGAAAACCGCAAGATTCATCATCCATAATTATAAAACCAATAAACACGATTTTTTAAATCTCATGCATAGAATAAAATCATGGTATCAAAACATCATTATATCATCAAGCATGATTTCATATTTTCAATCAAAATCATTTTGTTTGTTTATCATAAAATATGTATTTTTCATGATTTTTTTCAAAACTACTAGCATGATCATAAATTTTGCATTTTCATCATATATATATATATATTTTTTTTTAAACATGTAATTTTCAAGAAAATTAATTCTATACTAAAAAGGAAAATGCATTATGAAGAGCATCATGTAATTTCGAAATAAATTAAGGGGGTTTTGATTACCTCATCGTTGAATGTCGTTAAGGCGTAGTTTGCCACCTCACCTTTCTTGATTTTCTCCTCGTCTTCGGAGGAGCTCGATTCATCCCACTTTGTGTTCTTCTTCTTTGGCCTCTTCCTTCGTTCAAGTTTATTGTTTATTTTAGATTTTTGTTTAATAACCTTATTAAGATTTAGTGTTCGAAGTTCAAGTTCATCATTGTCCTCATCACTTGAGTCATCGCTCAAGTGGTATTCATTTGTCCGGAGTTCCAAATCCTTCCTGTTCTTTGGAAGGTGACATTGTTCATCATGTTCATCATGTGCATTGTGCACTATTTCATATGTCATCAACAAACCAATTAGTTCTTCAAGTGGTAAGTTGTTTAGGTTTTTAGCTTCTTGTATTGCAGTTACTTTTGAATCCCACTTCTTAGAAAGAGAACGCAAAATCTTGTTTACGAGTTCAAAATCCGAAAAACATTTTCCAAGAGCTCTTAAACTATTGACGACATCCGTGAAACGAGTGTACATGTCGCCTATAGTATCGCTTAGTTGCATTCATAAAAGCTCAAAATCATGCAATAAAATATTAACTTTCGAGTCTTTGACTCTACTAGTTCCCTCGTGCGTGATTTCAAGTGTTCGCCAAATGTCAAAGGTCGTTTCGCACGTAGAAATCCGATTGAACTCATTTTTGTCCAAAGCGCAAAATAAGGGCATTCATAGCCTTTACGTTTAAAGAAAAATTCTTCTTCTCCAAATCCGACCATTCGTTCATCGGTTTAGAGGGAAGTTGAAAATCGTTTACAACGATATTCCATAAATCCAAATTCATAGAAATCAAGAAAACTCTCATTCGAGTTTTCCAATAAGTGTAGTCCAATCCGTTAAACAACGGTGGACGAAAAACTGATAATCCCTCTTGAAAGCCATGAAGAGCCATTTCTCTCGGGTGTAAATCCAAAATGAGAAATACCGGGCTCTGATACCAATTGTTAGGATCAAGAGCACTAAGAGGGGGGGGTGAATTAGTGCAGCGGAAATCTTTCACTATTAAAATCGAAAGCTGCGTTCGTTTAATAAAAACGATTTCGATGTAAAAGCCGATTCTAAGATTACTTTAACTTAAGATTAAGCGAGATGATGTTAAAGTAAATCTACGAAGGCAGTTTGCAGTTTATGATGAAAATCAGAATGCAAGCGCAAACTAAAATGCGACGTTCATACGATAAAACCGGTTTACATCTAAATGGCAATTTTGAGGATACTGAACTTTGAGATACGGTTTATAAATGTGCAGAAGGCAGTTTGCAATTATGATTGAAATCAAAATGTAAACGTAAACTGAAAAGTAATGATCATATGAAAAAGCCGATTTACGTCTAAACGTAGATTCGGAAAGCTCTAAAATTAGAAACTCGTTCGTAAAAGCGCAGAAGGCAGTAGCTATTTGGGAGGTTTGCAGTAAAGATAAAATGCTCAAAGTAAATGTAAACCGAGATTTAGAGTGGTTCGGTAAATCTTGACCTACTCCACTTTTGGCTTCCTCCACCGACGAGGTTGTAACATCCCCCATTTTTAAAAATTTAGAAAAAGGTTTGTTTGTAAAAATAAGGATTATTTAATAATTATTTTATATTAAATGATATTATATTAAAGGTTTATGGCTAGGGACCTAAGAGTAAATATTAGAAGTTTGATATAATTTATGAAAGATTCAGATTTAAGTTAGAAAAAAAAAAAAAAAATAGTGGACATGTGTCACTAACTAACATAAGGTTGTGTCACTTATCTTTGCTCTAAAGATGACACCTAGCCCCTTTCATGCATGCATGACATCTTGCAACTTTTGTATTAGCCAAAACCTAAATAATTAGATGAAAGGTTAAAGAAAACAAACCTGAAGAGTTGCAGCCAACGTGAGTTTGAGAGAAGAAGAAGAAGAAGAAGAAGAAGAAGAAGAAGAAGAGCTTGAGGTTTTTCATCAATTTTCTCACATTTGGGATTCAAATAATTTGAAGGCAAGTGTTCTAACCCAATCCCACAGTAACCTTAATATCTGTTTTCATTTTTATTCTGTAAAATTTGAAAGATTTCAACTGGGAACCAGACCTTCTTTCGTTTTGATATAAAGTTATGAATCTGTAATTTTTCGGTAATCTGACCTCTATGCAATGTTTCGGTCATAACATTTTGTAATAAACTCTGATTTAGACAAAACCTATTCCATTTGAAAGTAGACAAGAAAATATTTATTTTGATATAAAGATCGAATGATTTGGAGTTTAAATGCCTACTAAGACTTCTGTTTAAATTAACCCTACAGATTCTGCAAAATAGGGACCGAAATTTCTGACCTCTTGTTGCTTAACTACTTATAACTTTCTGTTGTGAACTCAGATTCATACAGAGTATGTTTTATTCGAAGCTAGACTCAAAATTCTTTCTGTATATACCTGATTTGAAATTTTTGGAGTACAATTTCTAACTGAAACATCTGCTTTCATCGACCCTATAGATTCAGTAAAACAGAGCTAATATTTTCAGACCTTTCGCTGTGAAATTATCTGTAACTCCCGGTTGTAAATTCCAAATCTTGTAAAACTTGATTTGCATAAAACTAGATTGACAAAGCTTTCTAATGACACCTATTTTGTATAAATTGGAGCATAATTGGTTATCCAAATAGTTCATATAATGTTCCTATCAAATTCTGCCAGAATCGAGCTTTGGTCGATTTCGGCTTTCCTTGTTACTTTCCTTTGGAAATCGATTTTGGCAAAAACTCTTACTTCAGTTAAGCTTTACATTATTATCTTAAATTCCTGTATACTTTAGTCCTTTATTTATTTATATATCTGTAGCTATCATCTAAAGTTCATGTTTGCATCGTAATTCGGCACATGCATCCCATTGTTCCGCATTTGCTTTTAAAATGTGCCTCTTCCAGTTTCATTTCGTTGGCCATTGTATTCACCTAACTTTCTTATTTCAATTGAGCTATATGTGATTTCTTGAAATCCTTGTATGCTCTTACTTTTGCTTCCTTTCAAATCTGAATATACTTGTGAAAGATTATTGCTTACTTCGGATTGACTCGTAAAGGCACATGTACGCTTTGTTGTTCCGCGTGTGCTTCCGATATATGCTGCTTATTGTTAAAACTGCCCTCTTGTACTCTGGTGTGTGGGATTGTCTGGACCCTTGCCAGAAATGGTAAAGGATATGCGCTTGTTGCCCGCTATGTGGGATATGCGCTTGTTGCCCGCTATGTGGTTATGTGCTTAGAGCCTGCGATGCTCTGCCGGCCCCCTTTGACTTCACCTAGACGTGGGTAGATGGAGCTCCCAGACGTGGGAGACTTTTGTCAGGTGGTCATTCAGAAATGGATGAATCACATTCTGACTGAGATCCCACTACACCTTCTGTATGTTTGATATGATATCCAGAGCTTTGGTTATGTGTTTCTGTACATGCTTTGGATAAGATTGATATGTTTGCATCGTCATGTGATATTTGAGCTTCTATTCATATTTTGTTCTTTGATATATTTATGAAATGTTATAAGTCTTTGTTATACCTTAAAAACTACCATATGTCATCGATATGCTCCTTATGCCAATGATATGCTCCAATTACCTTTCCTCGATTGTATGAATAAAACGTGCTTCGAACGATATGATATTGAAATTCTGCATTCAAACAAAACATGCTACTGTTTCATCCTGTATCTCTGCTTTGTATTTTGATACCTCATTTGTTTGAAAACTGTCCTCTTTGCTATGGATATGTTAGTCATTTGCTGAGCTTTATATGCTCACCCCGTTGCTATATAAATTTTTCAGGATAGCTTATCGCTCACTAAAATGTGTAAATTGGGTTGAGGCAGTGGAAGACTAGAAGATTTTGGGGCAAATATTTTGTACTTGATAGGTTGATGTTGTATAAGTTCTTTTTGGGTGTAATGAAATATCAATGATAAATCTAGATTGATGTATCTTGTAAATATTTGATAAGTACCTCTTACGTCAGGATTTTGGAAATGTTAAGTCTAAACTGTGTACTGATATAAACATGTAGTATATGTTGGTTTTGTGATTGCATTAATTGCCACGCTTATGGATTTATGATATAGTTATGGTTTAGTTAAGTTGCTTTTGGATTTTAAGAATCATCTAGTGACATGATGTATGATTATAAACTGCACAGGTTTTGTGAATTGTGGATTGTAGAGGTGAATGACTTGAATGTTTTTCTTAGTGACCTCAAATGTGTGATTGGATCCTGGATTGTTTGTTGAATTAAATATTATTAATCTTGAATTAGGTTCACACCTCCTAAATGAGAATTAAATTCGGGGGGGGGGCGTGACAGAGTGGTATCAGAGCATGATTTGAGGATCACTAAGATTATTATTATTTTTATTATTTTGTTATGCTAGATACTCAAAAAGAATTTGGTGGTTTAGTGAATTTTATTCAGATATTGATAAAAAAAAAAAAAAAAAAAATTTCTTTTGTTGTTTTAGGAAGCGAGGATGACGAGGACATTTGGTTCTCCTATTGCATCTACTGCTGATCAATTAAGTGGAATTATGAGAACTCTGGAGACTATGACACAAGTGATGCAACAACAAGTCCAACAAGGAGGAAATAATTGAACGGGAGCATCAAACCATACTGGGTTGGGAATTGAACAGTTTAAGAAGCTTAGTCCTCCTAGTTTTAGTGGTGAGCCTGATCCAATGATAGCAGAACGATGAATGATGCAGATAGAAAAAATATTTGATGTCTTAAATTGCCCTGAAGACCAAAAGGTTTCTCTTGCAGCCTTTATGTTGGAAGGAGAGGCCGAGCACTGGTGGAGAATGATTAAAAGGATTTCTGAAATCAAACATGAGCCAATCACATGGAAGGCATTCATAGAAAAGTTCAACGATAAATATTTTCCAGATTGTATTAGAGAGCAGAAAGAATTGGAGTTCTTGGATCTCATCCAGGGAAATTTGACAGTTGCAAAGTATGAATCCAAATTCACTGAGCTCTCCATATTTGCCACTCATATAACTGATGATGAAATTAGAAAAGCAAAGAAATTTGAAAGGGGTCTAAGGCCAGCTATAAGAAGTCGAATATCAGCATTAAAACTCCAAGCTTATGCTGATGTGGTCGAAAGGGCTTTGATAATTGAAAGAGACTTGGAGGAAATTCAAGAAATCAGGGACAAGAAAGATAAGAAGTTTATCAGCAAAAGTAAGAGAGGGAATGAATCTGAAACAAGTTATAAGAGGGTCAAGATGTCCAGATTTGAGAAAGAAAAACCACAATAGAGGACTCATTCATGCGCTAAATGTGGATTAAATCATGAAACAAGTCAATGTTTTCGGACGACTGGAGCTTGTTTTGCTTGCAGGAAATTAGATCATCAAGTAAGAGATTGCCCATTGAACAAGAAGAAAGAGCCACTGCCTCCTAAGTCAACAGCCCATGCTAGAGTATATGCTATTACTGAACAAGATTCCAGAGCCTCTAAATCAGTGATTGAAGGTATTCTTCATGTTTCTAAAAGAAATGCAAAAGTTTTGTTTGATCCTGGTTCCAACTTATCTTTTGTTTCACAACACTTTGCTTGTTACTTGGGCATTGAACCTAGACCCTTGGATTATATGTTATATGTAACTACTGCTGTTGGGGATTCTTTGACAACAAACTTGGTTTATCCATCTTGTTTGATTTCTATCGGAGAATGTGAACTTCTTGCTGATTTGATTCTCCTAGAGATCCAGGGTTTTGATATTATACTTGGCATGGATTGGCTATCTTCCTATCATGCTAGTGTTGATTGCTATACAAAAATAATTACTTTCTGCATACCAGATCAGCCTATATTTTACTTTGAGGGTATTAGGCATGATTTGCCTCCTTGCTTGATATCAGCACTTCAAGCTTATCATTTTATGCAGAAGGGTTGTTTTTGTTATATGGTGTGTGTAAAGGAGCATTCAAATCAAGAAACTCACCTAAATGAAATTACAGTGGTCAAAGAGTTCCCTAATGTATTTCCAAATGACTTGCCTGGTTTATCTTCAGATAGAGAGGGTGAATTTACTATTGATTTGGTCCCTGGGACAACCCCAATATCTAAGCCTCCTTATAGAATGGCACCACTCGAGCTAGAGGAATTAAAAAAGCAACTACAAGAACTATTAGATAAGGGTTTCATTCGACCTAGTGTTTCACCATGGGGTGCTCCAGTGCTATTAGTTAAGAAGAAGGATGGAACGTTAAGACTTTGTATTGATTATAGACAATTGAATCAGGTGACCATCAAAAACAAGTATCCCCTACCCAGAATTGATGATTTGTTTGATCAATTGCAAGGTGCACAAGTATTCTCCAAGATAGATTTAAGGTCAGGTTACTATCAGTTGAAGATCATGAAGGAGGATATTCCAAAAACAGCTTTTAGAACTCGATATAGTCACTATAAATTCTTAGTGATGCCTTTTGGTTTAACTAATGCCCCTGCAGCTTTTATGGAACTAATGAATAGGATATTTCAGCCATTCTTGGACGATTGTGTGATCGTATTCATTGATGACATATTAGTATATTCAAGGAGTAATCAGGAGCATGAGGAACACTTGAGAAATATATTATCCATACTAAGAGAAAAGAAGTTGTATGCAAAGTTCAGCAAATGTGAATTTTGGTTGAATGAAATTGCTTTCTTAGGCCATGTGATTTCAGGGAAGGGTATATCTGTTGATCCAAAGAAAGTGGAAGCTATTGTTAAGTGGGAAGTACCAACAAACGTGACAGAAGTTAGAAGCTTCTTGGGCATGGCAGGTTATTATAGGAGATTTGTGGAGGGATTTTCTCGAATCGCTCAACCTCTCACCAAACTCACTCAAAAGAATGTGAAATTTGTATGGGGTGATGATTGTGAGCAAAGTTTTCAAGAGTTAAAAAGGAGATTGACTAGTGCCCCTATTCTCACTATTCCAAGTGGTGATGAGGGATTTATGGTGTACACTGATGCCTCAAGAAAGGGCCTTGGATGTGTTTTGATGCAAGAAGGGAAAGTGATTGCTTATGCTTCTAGACAACTAAAGAGTTATGAACTGAATTATCCAACTCATGATTTGGAATTGGCAGCAATTGTTTTTGCTCTGAAGATTTGGAGGCATTACTTGTATGGACGAACATTTGAAATATTTACTGATCATAAGAGTTTAAAGTATATTTTTACTCAAAAAGAGTTAAACATGAGACAACGGAGATGGATAGAACTTCTAAAGGATTATGATTGTACCATTCGTTATCACCCGGGTAAAGCTAATGTTGTAGCAGATGCCCTTAGTAGAAAATCTACAAGTTTTATGGCGACTTTGGTTGTGAAGCAATTGAAGTTATTAGAAGAGAATTATGATTCAAATTAAAGGAGGACAACTACAAGATCGACGCTTGATCTGCTTAAGGAATGAAGTAAAAAAGGGATTGAAAGTGAATTTTCGAGTTTCAGAGGATGGCCTATTGAGATTTAAGGATAGAATATGTGTTCCAAATGACTCAGATATCAAAGATCAAATCCTAAGGGATGGTCATAATTCAAAGTACACCATGCATCCTGGTAGCACTAAGATGTATAGAGATCTCCAAAGTCATTATTGGTGGGAAGGCATAAAGAAGGATATTGCAATATATGTTTCAAAGTGTTTGACTTGTCAGCAAATCAAAGTAGAACACCAAAGACCTGGAGGTTTGTTGCAACCTTTAGATATTCCTGAATGGAAATGGGAATGTATTACCATGGACTTTATTTCAGGACTACCCCGAACTTCTAGAAAGCATGATGCTATTTGGGTTATCATTGATAGGTTAACGAAATCTGCACATTTTCTACCGATCAATATGACTTATTCTCTTGATAGGCTTGCAGATTTATATATAAATGAAATAGTAAGACTTCATGGTGTTCCAAAGGAGATAATCTCTGACAGAGACTCCAGATTTCTATCTAGATTTTGGAGAAGGTTACAGGAATCTATTGGCACTAAAGTCAAGTTTAGCACTGCTTATCACCCTCAAACTGATGGTCAATCAGAAAGAACCATTCAAACACTTGAAGATTTGCTTCGAGCCTATGTTATGGATTGGAAAGGTGAATGGGATAAAGATATCTCTCTTATTGAGTTCACTTACAATAATAGTTATCATTCAAGTATTCAGATGGCTCCTTATGAAGCTTTATATGGGCGAAAGTGCAGGACGCCTATATGTTGGGAAGAAATTGGCGACAGAAAGTTATTAGCACCAGAAAAAGTACAAGAGACTACTGAGAAAATTCAACTTATAAGAAAAAGGTTAAAGACTGCTCAGAGTCGTCAAAAGAGTTATGCTGATAACAGAAGACGAAATATTGAGTTTCAAATCGGGGATTTTGTATTCCTAAAGGTCTCCCCTTCTAAAGGCATTGTAAGATTTGGGAAGAAAGGAAAGTTAAGCCCAAGATTTATTGGACCTTTTGAGATTCTTGAGAGGGTTGGTTCTGTCGCTTACAGGATTGCCTTGCCACCATCATTGTGCCATATCCATGATATATTTCATGTTTCAATGATCAGAAAGTATATACCTGATCCCTCTCATATCATTAAGTATGAGCCGATGGTGATTGATAAAGACTTGTCTTATGTGGAAGAGCCCACTCAGATTATTGATAAAAAAGAAAAGATCTTGACGAATCGGGTTATCCCTCTAGTTAAAGTGATCTGGAGATATCATTCTGGAGAGGAAACAACTTGAGAGCTTGAGGAAGAAATGATGAAAGCTTATCCTCATCTTTTCGTCGAATGAGGTATGATAAATTTAGAGGACTAAATTTTATTTAAGGAGGGGAGAGTGTAACATCCCCCATTTTTAAAAATTTAGAAAAAGGTTTGTTTTTAAAAATAAGGATTATTTAATAATTATTTTATATTAAATGATATTATATTAAAGGTTTATGGCTAGGAACCTAAGAGTAAATATTAGAAGTTTGATATAATTTATGAAAGATTCAGATTTAAGTTAGAAAAAAAAAATATATATATATAGTGGACATGTGTCACTAACTAACATAAGGTTGTGCCACTTATCTTTGCTCTAAAGATGACACCTAGCCCCTTTCATGCATGCATGACACCTTACAACTTTTGTATTAGCCAAAACCTAAATAATTAGATGACAGGTTAAAGAAAACAAACCTGAAGAGTTGCAGCCAACATGAGTTTGAGAGAAGAAGAAGAAGAAGAAGAAGAGCTTGAGGTTTTTCATCAATTTTCTCCCATTTGGGATTCAAATAATTTGAAGGCAAGTGTTCTAACCCAATCCCACAGTAACCTTAATCTCTGTTTTCATTTTTATTCTGTAAAATTTGAAAGATTTCATCTGGGAACCAGACCTTCTTTCGTTTTGATATAAAGTTATGAATCTGTAATTTTTCGGTAATCTGACCTCTATGCAATGTTTCGGTCATAACATTTTGTAATAAACTCTGATTTAGACAAAACTTGTTCCTTTTGAAAGTAGACAAGAAAATCTTTATTTTGATATAAAGATCGAATGATTTGGAGTTTAAATGCCTACTAAGACTTCTGTTTAAATTAACCCTACAGATTCTGCAAAACAGGGACCGAAATTTCTGACCTCTTGTTGCTTAACTACTTATAACTTTCTGTTGTGAACTCAGATTCATACAGAGTATGTTTTATTCGAAGCTAGACTCAAAATGCTTTCTGTATATACCTGATTTGAAATTTTTGGAGTACAATTGCTAACTGAAACATCTGCTTTCATCGACCCTATGGATTCAGTAAAACAGAGCTAATATTTTCAGACCTTTCGCTGCGAAATTATTTGTAACTCCCGGTTGTAAATTCCAAATCTTGTAAAACTTGATTTTCATAAAACTAGATTGATAAAGCTTTCTAATGACACCTATTTTGTATAAATTGAAGCATAATTGGTTATCCAAATAGTTCATACAATGTTCCTATCAAATTCTGCCAGAATCGAGCTTTGGTCGATTTCGGCTTTCCTTGTTACTTTCCTTTGGAAATCGATTTTGGCAAAAACTCTTACTTCAGTTAAGCTTTACATTATTATCTTAAATTCTTGTATACTTTAGTCATTTATTTATTTGTATATCTGCAGCTATTATCTAAAGTTCATGTTTGCATCGTAATTCGACACATGCATCCCATTGTTCCGCATTTGCTTTTGAAATTTGCCTCTTCCAGTTTCATTTCGTTGGCCATTGTATTCACCTAACTTTCTTATTTCAATTGAGCTATATGTGATTTCTTGAAATCCTTGTATGCTCTTGCTTTTGCTTCCTTTCAAATCTGAATATACTTGTGAAATATTATTGCTTACTTCGGATTGACTCGTAAAGGCACATGTACGCTTTGTTGTTCCGCGTGTGCTTCCGATATATGCTGCTTATTGTTAAAATTGCCCTCTTGTACTCTGGTGTGTGGGATTGTCTGGACCCTTGCCAGAAATGGTAAAGGATATGCGCTTGTTGCCCGCTATGTGGGATCCCGCTATGTGGGATATGCGCTTGTTGCCCGCTATGTGGGTATGTGCTTAGAGCCTGCGATGCTCTGCCGGCCCCCTTTGACTTCACCTAGACGTGGGTGGATGGAGCTCCCAAACGTGGGAGACTTTTGTCAGGTGGTCATTCAGAAATGGATGAATCACATTCTGACTGAGATCCCACTACACCTTCTGTATGTTTGATATGATATCCAGAGCTTTGGTTATGTGTTTCTGTACATGCTTTGGATAAGATTGATATGTTTGCATCGTCATGTGACATTTGAGCTTCTATTCATATTTTGTTCTTTGATATATTTATGAAATGTTATAAGTCTTTGTTATACCTTGAAAACTACCATATATCATCGATATGCTCCTTATGCCAATGATATGCTCCAATTACCTTTCCTCGATTGTATGAATAAAACGTGCTTCGAACGATATGATATTGAAATTCTGCATTCAAACAAAACATGCTACTGTTTCATCCTGTATCTCTGCTTTGTATTTTAATACCTCATTTGTTTGAAAACTATCCTCTTTGCTATGGATATGTTAGTCATTTGCTGAGCTTTATATGCTCACCCCGTTGCTATATAAATTTTTCAGGATAGCTTATCGCTCACTAAAATGTGTAAATTGGGTTAAGGCAGTGGAAGACTAGAAGATTTTGGGGCAAATATTTTGTACTTGATAGGTTGATGTTGTATAAGTTCTTTTTGGGTGTAATGAAATATCAATGACAAATCTAGATTGATGTATCTTGTAAATATTTGATAAGTACCTCTTACGTCAGGATTTTGGAAATGTTAAGTCTAAACTGTGTACTGATATAAACATGTAGTATATGTTGGTTTTGTGATTGCATTAATTGCTACGCTTATGGATTTATGATATAGTTATGGTTTAGTTAAGTTGCTTTTGGATTTTAAGAATCATCTAGTGACATGATGTATGATTATAAACTGCATAGGTTTTCTGAATTGTGGATTGTAGAGGTGAATGACTTGAATGTTTTTCTTAGTGACCTCAAATGTGTGATTGGATCCTGGATTGTTTGTTGAATTAAATATTATTAATCTTGAATTAGGTTCACACCTCCTAAATGAGAATTAAATTCGGGGGGGGGGCGGCGTGACAGAGGTCACCGATGTCAACTAGAGGCCTTCCTTCAATAGGCGAAGGCCAACCACCCTTTTATAGTTTCACTCTTTTTGACGGGCTTAGGAGACAACCCTTACAGAAATTTTCTCTCCTCTCTTTACAACTCAGAACTTGGAAGAACAGAGGGAGAAGAACTTTTAGCCTTTACAACAATTTTGAGTTCTAAGAATCACATAAAAAGATCAAGATTTCAGTGTTTGTTCTTGCTCATTCAGTGTTGAATGGGTGGGGTATTTATAGGCCCCAACCCAGTTCAATTTTGGAGCTCAAAACTGTCAATTCTCGAAATTCCGGGATCAGGCGGTTGCACCTCCTGACTAGAGCGGTTGCACCGCCTGGCAGAGCTCAAAGACTGAGCCTCTGGGCGGTGCCACCTCTGTCAGGGGCGGTTGCACCTCTCTGCCAGAGCTCGAAGACCGAGCTCAGGCAGTTGCACCTCCTGACTGGGGCGGTTGCACCGCTTGCCAGAGCTCGAAGACCGAGCTCAAGCGGTGCTACCTCCTGTTAGGAGAGGTTACTCCACCCAGTCTCGCTTGGAGACTGAGCCCAAGCGGTTGCACCTCCTGGCTGGGGCGGTTGCACCACCCAGTTGTTAGGACTCTAGCTAAGAGAGTCCTAATTGAGAGGGACATTCATGTAAAATTATTAGGACTTTAGCTAGGAGAGTCCTAATTGAGAGAGACATTCTGTTATGACTCTAGCTAGGAGAGTCCTAATTGAGAGGAACATTCTGTTAGGACTCTAGTTAGGAGAGTCCTAATTGAGAGGGACATTCATGTAGGAGGTTTTTTCTTAGAGAAGAATTAGGAGTTGTAAGGGAATAGGAGTCTTGAGTAGGAGTCCTATTAGGAGTTGGTTAGAAGTAAGAGTCTTAAGTAGGAGTCCTATTAGGAGTTAGGGTTTAGAAGCCCTATAAATAGCCATGTATTCCTCCTCTTTTCTCAAGCAATAGATGAATCTTTTCTGCAGCCTTTAAGCAGCAACTTGGAGGGAGGAACCCCTATAGAGTTCCAAGGAGGCCGATCCCCTAAAGAGATCAACCCCAAGTTTAGAATCTGCAAGGGTTCTAACACCTAGTATCAGAGCAGCGTTCTTGGTATCTCGCTGCCCTTCCACTGCCATCCATGAGCCCTCGACAACCGCCCAAAGCAATTCCCATAATTGCTTAAAAGATCATCGCCGAATTCCGCCATCATCTCCACCACCACGGATCATCCTTTGATCTCCCCGTGAATTGCAACAGGTTCTGGTTTTCTACCTTACTGCTGCTGCAATTTAGTTATCTTTATTTGAAAATCCCAAAAAAATTATTCCTATATTGCTGCATAAACTTTTCATCATAAAGTTTTTATCTCTACGACGAAAGATACATTGCAGAATTCCTACCGTATAGCACTGTCTGTTTGATCTTGCTACTATGTTTTTTCTATCCAAATCTCCACGAAATTTTATGACATCTTTGACACTTCCTAACAGCAGATTTCCCTTTGGTTTTGTCAAAAAATTCTCAAATTAACCATTGATATTTTACATCTAATCTGCTATACTTGAAAATCTGCACCGTAAAATTTCAGCCGCATAGCACTGATTGTTTTATCTTGATACTACGTTGTTTCTATCCAAATCTCTACGAAATTTTTATGATAGCTTTGACACTTCCTAATAGTAGATTTCCCTTTGGTTTCATCAAAAAATTCTCAATATAAACTTCTGATCTTTTACGTCCAATCTGCTATACTTAAAAATCTATGTTGTAGAAAATTTCAGCCGCATATTGTTGCCTTAACCCATCTATTTGCAATCTTTTTTGAATGAAATTTCTTATACACTTTATAGATCATCTTGGCTTCCATCTAAGATTGATCTACTAAAGAATTCATCTCTAAAACCGATTTTTGTGTTGCTATAAATTTTCATCATAAACTGCTAAAATTTTTCGACGAGAATTCTGCTATCGCAACTTGCACCAATTTCCTTGCTATTATACTGCCAAAATTTTCTTGATTAAATTAGTCATCCTTGCTGTCATATAAACTGTGATTTTGCTATCAATTCCCTCCTCAATTCTCTCAAGTTTTTGGTGGAAATTACGTCGAGAACCGCTGTTTCTTCGATGACAATTCTGCTCTTACAAGACAGCACATACTTGCTGCAACTTCCACTGATTTCTCTCAAACCTTTGCTGCCATCTACCACAGATCCAAAACTTTCATCCATAGCCCTAAAACTCCACCAAATCACACCCTCAAACTGTACCCAAAACAGCCACAAAACAAGCCTAAATCGTAGCCTACATCCACCGATCCACCAACCCTTTCGACCATCACTTCTCTCAACCAATACATGCCTTTAACCTGACAACAAAAGAGAGATCTTAACATCATAGATTTGGAGTCATATACTATGGCATCTAAGGAGGCAATCGATGCTAAATTCGAAGCCTTAGAGGCGCGAATGGAGGATAAGATTCGGATGCTCTTTACCAAACTCATATTGGGCTGACTACTATGCCCGAAAAAATCATATCACGGAGAGAGCTTTGCCCAATCGCACCAGGCCCGAAGAGATGAGTTCCAAGGGAGGGGAGGCTCTATGATCGATCCCAACTATTCACGCATAAGGGTGGACTTCCCTAGATGGGAAGAAGGAGACCCGATTGGTTGGATCTTGCACGCGGAGCGATATTTTTGGTACCACAAAACCGCGGATGCATCTATGGTGAAAATTACAGCTATACATCTTGAAGGGGATGCTATATAGTGGTTTGACTGGTTTGAACATACTTATGGAGTCCTTTCATGGCAACAATTTAAAGAAGGACTGCTGATCCGCTTCAGACCGACCGATTACGAGAATATTGACGGACAACTAGCAAAGATCCGACAAACCTCCACCATTCAGGAGTACCAAACCAGGTTTGAAAGGTTATCTAATCAAACTCTTGATTGGTCTCAAAAACAGCTATTGAGGACCTTTATTGAGGGCTTGAAGCCGGAGATCCGAGGAGAAGTTAAAGCGCGACAACCGTACACGCTTATGGTAGCCATCTCTTTCGCACGACATCAAGAGGAGCAATTGAACCATGAAGCTCGAAGGACTAGGGTCACTCCTCAACTAGTAATATTGAAGCCCTTAGCCCCCCCTACTGTTGACCGAGTCCCTGCACCAAAAAGGTTGACAAGAGAAGAGCTTCAGGAGCGATCTGCGAAGGGGTTATGTTGGCATTGCGACGAGCCGTGGAGCCATGAGCATCGCTGTAGTAAAGGGAGATTTTTTATCATTGAACCAGTAGAAGAAGAGGTCATTGAACATCCAGAAGAGAGCATTGAACATAAAGAAGAAGATGCAGAAGAAGAGCCACAACCGACCGAAGTTACGTTACATGCACTAGCCGGCTACTCAAACCCGCAAATGATGAAAGTTGGAGGCCTTCTCAAACAACAACTGATCACTATTTTCATCGACACGGGCAGCACTAATAATATCTTAAACAGTAAGGTTGCTATCCGAATGGCATTACCTATCGAGAATCGTTGCAGGTTTGATGTTAAGGTCACCGACAGACGGATTTTGAAGTGTGATCGTAGGCGCCCGTAGGAGAAACTATTGCTGCAGGACCAAGAGATAATTGTAGATTTCTTCCTTCTCCCTCTTGATGATCATGAGGCCATGCTCAGAATTAAATGGTTGACAACATTAGGTGATTTTTCTTGGAATTTTATGAAACTAATTATGAAATTTTACAGTAAGGAGAAACAGGTGATACTGCACGGGAAACGTGGGGGCGACGTAACGATGATTTGCACACAACAAATGAAGAAGGTTTTGCATAAAGCATGCAGTGGCTTTTTGGTACAACTTGAGTAGCAAATTAAAGGAGAGCCAATAGAATTTGAAGATCCAAACCTATTTCCTTTGCTTGGTGAATTTTCATATATATTTGACGAGCCGCACAACCTACCTCTTACTCGTCGGCATGATCATTGTATAATAATTTTTCCAGTCAAATCTCCAGTAAATACTCAGCCATATCGGTATCCACATCTCCAGAAGGATGAAATAGAAAGGATTTTAAAAGAGATGCTTGAAATAGGAGTTATTCGGCCAAGTTACAACCTTTACTTTTCACCGGTGCTACTTGTACGCAAGAAGGACGGAACATGGCGAATATGTGTTGATTATCGAGCTCTCAATGGCATAACCATCAAAAACAAATACCTTATTCCAATAGCAGATGAATTGCTAGATGAAATAGAGCACAAATCTTTACAAAGCTAGACCTTTGATCCGGGTATTATCAAATACGAGTGTATGAAGAAGTCATACCGAAAATCACCTTTCGAACACACAACGGCCACTACGAATTTTTACTTTCTTCAACAAAAGGTGAAATATCTTGGGCATATCATATCAGAGGAAGGTGTGACAGTGGACCCTTTCAAAATTGGAGCAATGCAAAACTAGCTGACCCCGAGGAACATAAAATTGCTACATGGCTTTCTGGGTTTAACAGGCTACTACTACATGTTCGTGAAAAACTATGGAGAGATCAGTGCACCACTTACTTCCTTTTTGAAAAAAGATGTCTTCCAATGGTCGGACAGAGCCTCCGTTGCCTTTGACAAACTTAAGACAGCCATGACGACGACGCCGGTGCTAATACTACCAGATTTCAACCGACCCTTCATTATTAAGGCCGACGCATCTGGAGTCAGAATTGGAGCAATTCTCATGCAAGATGGTCGACCACTCGCATACACTAGCAAGGCATTATCTCCCTCCCATCAAAATAAGTCAACATATGCTAAGGAGATGCTCGCCATTGTGCGCGCAGCAACGAGGTGGAGACCCTACTTGATTGGTCGATGATTTTGCTAGTCATAAGTGCCCAGTAAGCCAATCACGTGAGTGATGGCACGTGTGACTTGATACAGAATCTTTTTGCTTATTATATTTTGGCGTATATCACTTTATAACTATTGCATAAATGCATATATATTGTGATGTCCTTGGATTTGTGCAATGGGAATCGGATCGTGATGAGATCACGATAATGAGATCGATTCACCTTTAAACACATATCCTAAATAATCCCGGTCATAGGTTACTCGAGAGGGACATCGTGATAACCGGATAGACTGGTGTGCTGTATACCCGTCCATATGATGGATGCAGCTGGTCTCATAGCTGCTCGTGTAGGGACACTAGGGATACAGTACAGGTGCTCATTGGAGAATGAGTTCACTGATTGATCCGCTTACGGAATGCTGGATGGTTGATGATGCCTTATTGTCAGACAACAATTCCATAGTCCTAGTGGTGTATCTGGTTCTTAGACTTGAGACACCAAGGATGTCCTGTATGAGTGCTCCACTCTTTGATACCAGACTTATAGGTTTGGCTGTTCCCAGATCTAGTACAGCTGGTCATTGGGAGTGGTAGTCGACCTTACGAGGGCTATTGAGTGTCGATAGAGGATCATCCACTCTCGGTATCATGAGAGGAATATCCCATGTGTTCTTGCTCAGACAAATCCCTGGCCAGGGTCATTCGGGTTGAGAGAGAAAGAGTTCTCCGGGAGAATCCGATTAGAGCGAGACTCGAGTAGAAACCGTATGGGTCTGACAGCACCATGCTCGATATACGGTCTCTGGGATATTAGATGGATGAGGGACTATAGGTACATGGTAACTGAGGACAGACAGGTCCAATGGATTGGATTCCCCTGTATCGTCTGGGGACTACGGCGTAGTGGCCTAGTACTTCCGTAGTCGATGAGTCGAGTGAATTATTACAGAGATAATAATTCACTTAGTTAGAAGGAGTTCTGACAGGTATGACTCACGGCCAGCTCGATATTGGGCCTAGAGGGTCACACACATATGGTAGGCATTGCGATGAGTAGAGGTTCGGATATGAGATATCCGACGGAGCCCTTGTCTTATTGGATGCAGATCCAATACCCACTAGGGAAAGGACCCATTAGGGTTTTGACACGGGATCTCTATAAATAGGAGGGATTCACAGCCTCATAGGCTAGAGTCTTTGCTTGCCTTTCCTATTCTCCTCTCCCTCTCCACCTCAGAGTAGGCCTGGAGTTTTGAGGAGCATCGTCGCAACCCTGCTGTGTGGATCACCGCTAGAGAGGAGGACGCTTGACCTCCTTCACCCTCTCCTAAGGATCTGCAAGGAAACAGGGATATACGATCTCCCTAGGTAACACAATCTCTATACGCAGTTTTGTGTTTTGCGGATTTTTGCGCACCAATCTTCGCACGACGATGAACATCTTTTTGGGAATCGGGGATTTTTGTTTTCTTGTTCTTCCGCTGCGCATATGATGTCGCCCCCCCTATGATTTCCCAACAGATTTCAAATTAAAACCGACTATAAAAGCCTCAAGTACTTTTTGGAGCGAAAGATATCATCCCCTGAGCAGCAAAACTAGGTAACAAAACTTCTTGGATTTGATTATGAAATAACTTACAAAAAGGGGAAAGAGAATGTTCTTGCAGATGCGCTTTCGCAGCTACCCGAGCAAGCTGAAGTTTTGGCCATTTCACTTCCGACCAGCAACTTCCTTGAGGATATTAAGATGGAATGGCAAGAAGATTCGGAGACTAGTAAGATTATAAAAAAATTGGAGGAAGCACCAAGCTCCGTAGCTCATTACAATTGGGACTCAAAAGAATTACACTATAAGAGTACTAAATTGAAAAGGAGTATGACATATCACTCACAAACCGACGGCCAGACAGAAGTTGTAAATAGGTGCTTGAAGATAGCCCAAAGTCACCCACCAAATATGACTACCCAAGGAAGACTTCAGACTCAGTCAAGTGCCATTATTGATCGACGGATTATGACTCGACGGCGACGATCCACTACTGAATTGCTAATACAGTAGGCAAACCTACTAACATAAGATGCCACTTTGGAGAACTATGATGACTTGAAGATTAAATTCCCAAAATTCATGAATCGTCAGCCTCGAGGACAAGGCTAATTTGAAGAGGGCGGGTTTGTTAGGACTCTAGCTAGGAGAGTCCTAATTGAGAGGGACATTCATGTAAAATTATTAGGACTTTAGCTAGGAGAGTCCTAATTGAGAGGGACATTCTGTTATGACTCTAGCTAGGAGAGTCCTAATTGAGAGGAACATTCTATTAGGACTCTAGTTAGGAGAGTCCTAATTGAGAGGGACATTCATGTAGGAGGTTTTTTCTTAGAGAAGAATTAGGAGTTGTAAGGGAATAGGAGTCTTGAGTAGGAGTCCTATTAGGAGTTGGTTAGAAGTAAGAGTCTTAAGTAGGAGTCCTATTAGGAGTTAGGGTTTAGAAGCCCTATAAATAGCTATATATTCCTCCTCTTTTCTCAAGCAATAGATGAATCTTTTCTGCAGCCTTTAAGCAGCAACTTGGAGGGAGGAACCCCTATAGAGTTCCAAGGAGGCCGATCCCCTAAAGAGATCAACCTCAAGTTTAGAATCTACAAGGGTTCTAACACCAGTCTCCCTGGGAGACTTAGCCCAGGCGGTGCTACCTCCTGGCTTGGGCGGTTGCACCTACCACAACAATCAGGGTCCGAATGGGTAGATCCATTCGGCCTAAATTGGGTCTTTCAGGGTCCCAATTGCCCCAAGATTAAGCTAATGGGATCACCTCCCATTTCCAACTTAATCATTGTGCTAACTACGATAAATTCTAAGACAATTTCTGTAGCTTGCTCCGGTGCGTCGATCGCTTCTTCCTGCGAGTTTCCGGTGAACTTCCGTCGATCATCCGATGAACCCTCGGTGATTCTCCTACGGACTTCCGGCAAACTCTTGGACTTGCGACAATACACTTGGTGAGTTCCGATGAGCTTCTTTGGCAAGCTTATGGACATCTCGGATTTGTTCCCGCAGAACCTCCGACGACTGTCCGAACTTCCGTCGAGCTCTCGAACTCCCAACATGATCATTGTCATGACTCCTGCGTAACTCCTGCTGCATGTCTTACTTTTATCGTAGTTAATCCTGCACATATAAACAAAACTTCAATCGAGATAATTAATCCTAAGCAATTAACCAAGTTGTCCGGCATGTCATTGGTCCCTCGACGCTTCGTTCGATTCTTCGGCGCATCGTCCTTTCCTGCGGCCTATTGCCCAATCGGCCAGTTGGCTCCGCAACTCCGATATCCTTGGCACAATACCCGCTCTTCTTGGCCCGATGCTCGAGTCCACGGCCCAAAGCCTTCTATCGATACGTCGACCGATCCACCGGCCCGACGTCCAATCTTCTGACATGTTCCTTCGGCACAACATGATTTTCCTGCTTTAATTGTCTCATCCTGATCGAGGCATCCTGCGTCACTCAAAACGCAGATTAAATCATAAACATATATCAAGTAGTTTCATCATCAAAATACAAGATTCAACAAACTCCAGACCTAGCCAAGTGCCATTATTAATCGATGGATCGTGACTCGACGACGACGACCCACTAATGAAGTGCTAATACAGTGGGCGAACCTACCAATAGAATATGCCACTTGGGAGAACTATGATGACTTGAATATCAAATTCCCAGAATTCACGAATCATCAACCTCGAGGACAAGGCTGATTTGAAGAGGGCGGGTCTGTTAGGACTCTAGCTTGGAGAGTCCTAATTGAGAGGGACATTCATGTAAAACTGTTAGGACTCTAGCTAGGAGAGTCCTAATTGAGAGGGACATTCTGTCAGGACTCTAGCTAGGAGAGTCCTAATTGAGAGGGGCATTCATGTAGGAGGTTTTTTCTTAAAGAAGAATTAGGAGTTGTAAGGGAATAGGAGTCTTGAGTAGGAGTCCTATTAGGAGTTGGTTAGAAGTAAGAGTCTTAAGTAGGAGTCATATTATGAGTTAGGGTTTAGAAGCCCTATAAATAGCCATGTATTCCTTCTCTTTTCTTAAGCAATAGATGAATATTTTCTGTAGCCTTTGAGCAGCAACTTGGAGGGAGGAACCCCTATAGAGTTCCAAGGAGGCCGATCCCCTAAAGAGATCAACCCCAAGTTTAGAATCTGCAAGGGTTCTAACAGATGGATGCCAGATCCATTCTCCTATATATCCATAAACTATTTGAGGAATAAGGAAGGACTCAACGATATGAGATATCCAAGAGCCTCTTCCGTGCTAGGATGACTGAGGGGACAAAGGTTCAGAACCATGTCCTATAGATGATTGAGTGGATAGATGTTATAACCCTTACGGATTCTAAGCTTTGGTTTGATCACTTTAGGGGATCGACCTCCTTGGAACTCTATAGGGGTTCCTTCCTTCAAGTTGCTGCTCAAATGCTACTCAGAAGATTCATCTATTGCATATCAAGAGAGGATGAATGCATGACTATTTATAGGGCTTCTAAACCCCAACTCCTAATAAGACTCCTACTCAAGATTCTTACTTCTAACCAACTCCTAATAAGACTTCTACTCTATAAAGCAACCTCCCAACTAACCCTAATCCTAGCTGGCCTCTTCACCTCTTTAATAGGGGTCAGCTAGATAGGTTTTACATGAATGCCCCTTTTAATTTAACTCAATTAGGACTCTCCTAGCTAGAGTCCTAACAGACCCGCCCTCTTCAAATCAGCCTTGTCCTCGAAGCTGATGATCCATGAATTCTGGGAATTTGATCTTTAAGTCGTTATAGTTCTCCCAAGTGGCATCTTCTACCAGTAGGTCCGCCCATTCTATTAGCACTTCAATAGTGGGTCATCGTCGTCGAGTCACGATCCGTTGATCAATAATGACACTCGGCTAGGTTTGGAGTTCTCCTTGGGTAGTCATATTTGGTATATGGCTTTAGGCTATCTCATTTTGTCCCAGCTTAAGCAACATGACAAATGGAAGACTGGATAGATTCGGGAGCTGACAGGTAAGTCCAATCTATATGCTACCACTCCGATGTGCTCCAAAATTTGGTAGGTTCCATAGAACCAAGGTGAAAGCTTCATAGATTCTCTGGTTTGGATTGATGTTTGTTTGTATGGCTGGAGGCGTAGGAAGACCCAATCTCCTACTGAAATTTCTCATTCGTTTTTGTGTTGATCATATTGTTGTTTCATCCTTGCTTGAGCTTTTCCTTGTGATGAGAGAAGCCCTTCAATGAAGTCCATTGATATATCAGTCCATATTAAGTTCGAGACAGGTAAGGCTTGCAGTTTTCCGAGACTTGCCACTATCTCGCATTTATGTCGTTAACATACATCACATTGTGTCACAAATTTAGCAATTTTTATCCCTACCCAATAAAAATTTTGCTTAATTCTCTTATAGGTTCTAAGGAACCCAAAGTGCCTGACCACAGGTGTGGAATGCATCACCTAAATGATGGTTTTATGCAAGTAGAATTTGGCATAAGCACAATGCATCCCTTATAACATAATTCTTTTGAGTCCCATCTATAATGAGCCACAAAGCTTGGTGCTGCCTCCAATTCTTTTATGATCTGACCGATCTTCGGATCTTTTTGCCATTCCCTCTTATTATCCTCAAGGATGTCACTGGTCGAAAGTGAAACGGCCGAAAATTCAGCTTGCTCAGGTAGTCGCGAAAGCGAATCTGCAACAACATTCTCTTTCCATTTTTTGTATGTTGTTTCATAATCATATCTAAGAAGCTTTGTTACCCATTTTTGCTGCTCAAGGGAAGATATCTTCTGCTCCAAGAAATATTTTAGGCTTTTATGGTCGGTCTTGATTTGAAAGCATCGCCCGATCAAGTACGATCTCCATTTGGTCACTGCATGCACAATCACGAGCATCTCCTTATCGTAAATAGTCATCTTGAGATGGGAAGGAGATATTGCCTTCCTGGTATAAGTGAGAGGTGGTCATCTAGCATAAGTGAGTATTTTTCTAAGTTTTATAAACTTGTTCAAAATGAAAAAGGCTTTATGATTGCATCTATACGTAGTGATCACAGTGGTGAGTTTCAAAATAGTGATTTCCAAAACTTTTGTGAATCAAATAAGTACAATCATAATTTCTCTACTCTAAGAAACCCACAACAAAAAGGAGTAGTTGAAAGAAAAAATAAAAACTTACAAGAAATGGCAAGAACCATGTTAAATGAGCATAGCTTACCAAAATATTTTTGGGCCGAAACCATTAACATGGCATGCTATATCATGAATATGGTTCTACTTGTTAGGATCGAGTCTAAACTAAGATGGGGGGGAGCGTGAATTACTACAGCGGACAAAAACGTCGATTTAGAAAATTTTTTCGTTCGATGAAGACCGATATCGGAAATTCTTAACTTGAAAGCATACGGACGTATAGTAAAAATAAGAATTCATTTTGTAATAAAAGGAAAAAGCATGAAGGAAAAACAAACCAGATTTTTATAGTGGTTCGGTCATCGTGACCTACATCTACTCCTGATTCATCTTCACTCAAGGCCACCAGCTTCCACTATCGATCTTATTTCAATGGGCGAAGATCAACTACCCTTTTACACTTTCTCCTTTTCACAAGTTTAGGAGACAACCTTTACACCCCTCTTTTATAAGGTTTCCCTCACACACCTCCCTTAGAACTCTCTCTAAGCTTTAGGAAGAGGAAACATAACTTTTTAATAGGGTTTATAATTTTAGCATCATAGAGTTTTGCTCAACTTTTTTGCTATTCCATGTTGGAATAGCTGGGGTATTTATAGACCTCAATTGGCTTCAAAATTGGAGCCAAAAAAGGTCTCATCCTAGGTTTCATGAGTCCTAGTGGTACCACCACCTATACTGGGTGTTACCATCACCTGTAGTATTGACGCTGGTGTTAGGATCGGAGCGGCACTAAGAGGGGGGGGTGAATTAGTGCAGCGGATTAAAACTTCGGTTTTAGAAAAATCTTTCGTATGATAAGAACGAAACTTGAAAGACTTAACTTGAAAGCGTATTCTTGAAGTTGCGCAGCAAAGGTAATAAGGAACTAAAGCATGTAAGAAGGTTTGCAGTAATGTAAATAGCAATAATGAAATGCAAACCAGAGATTACGCCGATTTTAGAGTGGTTCGGTCAAATGACCTACATCCACTTGCGAGGCCCCTCTTCGATGAGGCTCCCACCTTCCACTAGCAAATCTCTTGAAATGGAAGGGTCAATACCCCTCTTACAACCTTTTACAAACAGCTGAACCTCTTACAAATTTTCAATAAGAAAGAAGGAGGAGAACTCTCTAGCAAATTGAAAACAAGACTTGCTAAGACTTTCTAAGACTTTTCTCTCAATCAAAATGCTTCACAAAAGTTGTAACCTCAACTGAGATTTGAGGGTATTTATAGGCCTCAAGAGGATTCAAATTTTGGGCTCCAAAATTTGAATTCTCTTTGGGTTCCCGATACTGGCGGTGCCACCGCCCAGCGTTCGGCTGCTGGGAGGTGCAACCGCCCAGCCCAGGAGGTGTCACCGCCCAGCTCTCAGGTGCTGGGCGGTGCTACCGCCCAGCCAGGCTGTGCCACCGCCTGGCTCTCCGATTTCACTGGTTTGGCTTAATTTTAGCCCAAACCATATCTGACTTTGGGCCCAGTTGGCCCCTAACCAGGATATAGGATTATCTCTTAATCCTAATCCTAATTACAAGTGAACTACATAACAAAAACACATCCTAAGCAAGCTTTCAACCGCGAACGTCGAGTCTTGTTTCGGCGAGCTTTCCGACGAACTTCTTCCGACGGACTCCCATCAAGCTCCCGATCTTGTGATGACTTTAACGAGTAGCCGAGCCTTCTCGGTGATCTCCGTGAACCTCCGACGATCTCTTTGGCAAACTTCCGAAAATTCCGATAGATTCCCGATTTCTTCTCGGTTGGTTCCGGCAGCATCTCCGACGATTCTTCGGACTCTTAAACGTCCATCGATCTTGACTCCGGTATTCTTGCTTTGTGTTTTCTGGTTATCGTAGTTAATCCTGCACACTTAGCTCAATAATATGGATTAGATCAATTAACCCATCAATTGATTTTATCATCAAAATCCGAGATTCAACAATCTCCCCCTTTTTGATGATGACAATCAATTGATGACGGAGTTAAACATAACTCACCCTATCTATATGCCATATTATGAGAAGATGAAAACACTTGAATTTCATCCATTGAATTCAAGCATAAACCGATAAGTTCTAACCGTAGAACTTATCGTTATTCTCATGAAGCAATAGTAAATGCGAAACTTCGATGAAAATCAAAAGTCAAATGATATGGGATAATTTTTACTACGATAGGATATAAAGATTTTCAACATGAATTTCATGATATCGATGTAAGGCATGCTTTCAATATGATCAATCAATCTTGTGATATTCTCAAGGATTTTGCAAGGCATATAAGACATTCATATCACACAAGCTTTTGCAATTCATATAAGTCATGCTATTAAAATGATACAAGTCATCACTTTTCTCCCCCTTTGTCATCAACAAAAAGAGAATGAGACTTGAAGCACATAATTTATCATACAAAGATTTTATCATTGATCATACATCACTCATCTATATTATCATTGATCATACAAAGATTTTATCATTCAAAATTAAGTATGCTAAAATATTTACGCAGAGTTCATCTTAAAGGAAAATTCAGCATTCATCCATATTATCAAATCTCTTCTTTTTATAAATAACAAAAATTGTAGATGTACAAAGAAGAGATTCGATTTTAAGTAGTAACTCCAATAAGTCAAGATCATAATTCGAATACAAATCCATTCAAATTCAATTCGTCAACTTGAAACTCATAATTAAGCCATCAAAATCAATTTTGAGATTCAAATTATCATAAAATCATTAATCTTGATCAGATGGAAGCGGTGTTTGACTCAAGATAGGATAAGATAATTTAATAAGTCACCGAGGAACGGAGAGAGAATGAAAAACTTTACGGAAAATCCATTCAAACAAGTTTATTCTTAGGGACAATTTAACATACCTAATTCCCTTCTAATGAATTTAAATTGGTCTTCATTCAAAGCTTTTGTAAATATATCTGCTAATTGATGCTTTATGTCAATGAATTCTAGAACAACATCATTGTTAAGGACATGATCGCGTATGAAATGATGCCTAACGTCGATGTGCTTAGTTCTAGAGTGCTGAATTGGATTTTTAGTAAGACATATGGCACTAGTATTATCACATTTTATGGGAATGTTTTTAAAGTAAATTCCATAGTCTTCTAATGTATTTTTCATCCAAATAACTTGTGCACAACATGCACTTGCAGCAATGTATTCGGCTTCCGCCGTAGATAGTGCAACTGAATTTTGTTTCTTGGAAGTCCAAGAAACAAGTGCATGTCCTAAAAATTAGCATGTTACGGATGTACTTTTTCTATCTATCCTGCATCCGCCAAAATCGGCATCTCCATAAGCTATTAGATCGAATTTTTCAGATTTTGGATACCACAATCCTAAATTTAGAGTTCCTTTAAGATACCTAAATATTCTTTTAACACTCTTTAGATGAGATAATTTAGGATTAGATTGAAACCTAGCACAAAGTCCTACACTAAACATAATATCTGGTCTAGTCGCGGTGAGGTAGAGTAGACTACCTATCATTCCCCTATATATTTTTTGATCGAAATTTTCACTATTTTCATCCATATCTAACTTAGTCGCAGTACTCATAGGGGTGTTTATTGCTTTTGAATTATCCATGTTAAATCGTTTTAACAATTCTAATGTATATTTGGATTGGTTAAGAAATATACCATCACTAAGTTGTTTGATTTGTAATCCTAAAAAGAAAGTTAATTCACCCATTAAACTCATTTCAAATTCATGACTCATACATTTGGCAAATGATTCACATAGTGATTCATCCGAAGAGCCAAAAATAATATCGTCAACATAAATTTGCACAATAAGAAAATAATTTTCAAAATGTTTAATAAACAATGTAGTATCAACCTTGCCTTTGGTAAAATTATTTAAAGTAAGAAAGGAACTAAGCCTTTCATACCAAGCTCTAGGAGCTTGTTTCAAGCCATAGAGAGCTTTAGTCAATTTGAATACATGATTAGGAAGAAGAGAATTTTCAAATCCGGGAGGTTGTTCCACATATACTTCTTCGGAAATAAAACCATTCAAGAAAGTACTTTTGACATCCATTTGAAATAGTTTAAAATTATTACTACTAGCATAGGCAATGAGCATCCTTATGGCTTCTAATCGAGCCATGGGAGCGAAGGTTTCTTCGTAATCGATACCTTCTTCTTGGTTGAAACCTTTGGCCACTAATCTAGCCTTGTTTCTAACCACGATACCATTTTCATCTTGCTTGTTTCTAAAGACCCACTTAGTACCTATGACTAAGTGGTCACTTGGTCTAGGAACAAGCTTCCATACCTCATTCCTCTCAAATTGGTTCAATTCTTCTTGCATTGCAATGACCCAAAAATCATCTTTTAAGGCTTCGTCAATGCATTTAGGTTCAATTTGAGAAAGGAAAGCGGCGTTAGCACAAAAATTCTTGAAAGAAGAATGAGTTTGAACCCCTTTTGTTGTATCTCCTATAATTAGCTCCTTTGGATGAGCATCTACATACTTCCATTCTTTGGGTAAAGAAATTTCGGAAGAAGATGCATTCAAATGGCTATTTTGAGGAGGGGGTTCGTTTAAATTCAAATTATCAAAACCAAGATCATCATCAAAATCATTTTTCTTTAAATCAGAAATTTCATTTAAAACTACATGAATAGACTCTTCTATTACTAAGGTCCTTTTGTTAAAGACACGAAAGGCCTTAGAAACGGAGGAGTAACCAAGAAAAATGCCTTCATCGGATTTAGCATCAAATTTACCTAGGGCATCCTTTTCATTTAAAATGAAGCATTTACAATCAAAAACTTTAAAATAAGAAATACTTGGTTTTTTGTTATTCCATAATTCATAGGGAGTTTTTGATAGAGATAGTCTTATTAGGACCCTATTCATGATGTAACAAGCCGTATTTACGGCTTCGGCCCAAAAATATTTGGGTAAACTATGTTCATTTAACATAGTTCTTGCCATTTCTTGTAGGTTTCTATTTTTCCTTTCAACTACTCCATTTTGTTGAGGATTTCTTGGAGTTGAGAAGTTATGATTGTACCCATTAACTTCGCAAAAATTTTGAAAGTCACGGTTTTGGAATTCACCACCGTGATCACTCCGAATTGATGAAATCATGAAGCTTTTTTCGTTTTGAGTGAGTTTACAAAACTTAGAGAAACACTTGAAGCAATCACTTTTGTGAGCTAAGAAATAGGTCCAAGTGTATCTAGAGTAGTCATCCACAATCACAAAAGCATATTTGCTTCCACCTAGACTTGTTGTATCAATTGGTCCAAATAAGTCCAAATGGATCAATTGTAATGGTCTAGTGGTGCTAATTTGATTTTTTGGTTTGAAGCTTGTTTTTATTTGTTTGCCTAGTTGACATGCATCGCGTACCTTATCCTTAATAAACTTCATATTCGGAATCCCTCGTACTAATTCTTGAGATGAGATTTTAGATATTGTTTTCATGCTTGCATGACCTAATCTCCTATGCCAAAGCCAAGCATCATCATTTACGGCGGAGAAACACATTTTATTACCTAGTTCATCAAGATTGATGGTATAGACATTATTTTGTTTTAAAGCAATCATAGTCATGTTATGATTTGGTTTTTCAATAATGCACATATTTGATTCAAATCTAACGATATAACCTTTATCGCATAGTTGACTAATACTTAAGAGATTGTGTTTCAATCCATCAACTAGTAAAACATCATCAATGGAAAAACTAAATTTGTTACCAATAGTTCCCTTGCCAATGATTTTGCCTTTGTTGTTGTCTCCGAAGGTGACGTACCCTTCTTCTTTGCTAGTGAGCATAGAGAAATGAGATAGATCTCCAGTCATATGTCTTGAGCATCCACTATCGAGATACCATCTCTTGCTCCTAGCTTGTAGGTTTGTCTACAAAAGAGGATGATTTTTAGGTACCCATTTGATTTTGGGTGCCTCAAAAATTGACCCACTAATTTTGTTATTTATTATTGAATCCTTTATAGTTCCTTTAGGAACCCATATTAATTTTCGTGAACTAATTTTCCTAAATGGACATTTGTAGGCAATATGTCCGGATTTGCAACAGAAGTTGCATTTCATATAAGAGGAAACATGTAATGTAGGTCCTTTTATGAAAGTGGTAGGATTTTGATGTAATCCTTTTACAAATCCAATTCCATTTCTATTTGCGATGTGACCCTTGTGTGCAAGGATCATATCTAATCCTTTGCTACAAACCTTAAACTTGTTTAAGGTTTCTTTAAGAAGCAAATTTTCATTTTTTATTGCTTCTAAATGCTCACACTTAGAGCATGGAGGAATTTGAAGATTCTCAAACTTATCTTGTAGCAAAGCATGCTCTTTCTTTAAGATACTTAACTTCTTGCTAACAATTCTACATTCATCAAATAATTCATGAAAAGCGATAGAGAGTTCTTTAAAAGATAAATTCTTCATTAAATAAATCACATACCTCTTCTCCTAAAGCCATTAGCGCGTAATGAGCAACTTGCTCGGTGTTGAACTCCTCTTCTTCGGACGCGCTTGAATCATCCCACGTTTTCTTGAGCGTCTTCTTCTTTGATGTTCTCTTTTTGGCTTGAGGACAATCGTTCTTGTAGTGTCCCGATTTTTTGCATTCATAGCAAATCACTTGGTCCTTCTTTTATTCAAATTTGTTTTTAAATTTGTTCTTTCTTAAGTATTTCTTAAATTTTTGAGTCAAAAGTACAATGTCATTGTCACTGTCCTCATCACTTGATGTTCCTTTCAAGTGGTCTTCTTGTGATTTGAGTGTCATATCCTTCCTGTTCTTTGGAAGGGGGTTCTCGAGCTCGTCATGAGCTTGACATGTCATTTCGTAGGTCATTAGAGACCCAATGAGTTCTTCAAGAGGGAATGCTTTAAGGTCTTTGGCCTCTTGAATGGCCGTAACTTTTGGATCCCAACTTTTAGGGAGAGATCTTAAGATTTTAGTTACTAGTTCAAAGTTAGTAAAATCTTTACCAAGAGCTTTGAGTCCATTGATGACATCCGTAAACCGGGTGTACATGTCTCCGATGGACTCACTTGGTTTCATTCGGAAAAGTTCGTAAGAGTGCACAAGGATGTTGATTTTGGACTCTTTCACTCGGCTAGTGCCTTCATGAGTGACCTCAAGAGTTCTCCAAATATCAAAGGCCGAATCACAAATTGAAACACGATTAAATTCATTTTTGTCTAGTGCACAAAACAAGGCATTCATAGCCTTTGCATTTAAAGCAAAAACCTTCTTCTCCGATTTATTCCATTCACTCATCGGAAGAGAAGATTTTTGAAATCCGTTTTCAACAATAGACCAAAGCTCAAAATCCATAGAAATGAGGAAGATTCTCATGCGAGTCTTCCAATATGTGTAATCTGACCCATTAAACAAAGGTGGTCGTGCAATAGAGTGGCCCTCTTGCATGCCGGAGTAAGCCATCTCTCTTGGGTATTAAACCAAATATGAGAGATAACCTCGCTCTGATACAACTTGTTAGGATCGGAGCGGTACTAAGACGGGGGGGTGAATTAGTGTAGCGGATTAAAACTTCGGTTTTAGAAAAATCTTTCGTATGATAAGAATGAAACTTGAAAGACTTAACTTGAAAGCGTATTCTTGAAGTTGCGCAGCAAAGGTAATAAGGAACTAAAGCATGTAAGAAGGTTTGCAGTAATGTAAACAGCAATAATTGGGCCTAATTGTTTGGGCCTTTCACGTGGCCCAACATAGCCTAAACTTGGGCCTAATTGTCTCCTATTTGAGTTGGCCTAATTCTAACCCAATTACACCTATAACCTACTTTGATCTAGACAATTATTACAAAGCTAATCAAATATTGTCTAACATGTCATTGGTTCATCGATGCCTCGTCCGATTCTTCAACGCATTATCCTCTCTTGCGGCCTATTGCCCAATCGGCCAGTTGGCTCCGCAACTCCGATTTCCTTGACATAATTTATACTCTTCTTAGATCGATGCTCAAACCCATGGCCCAAAGCCTTCTACCGATATGTCGACCGATCCTTCGGCTCAACATCCAATCTTTTGACATATTCCACTCTAGCCCAATATGATTCTTCCTACTTTTAATTGTCTCTCCTTGATCGAAGCTTTCTACATTACTCAAAATGCAGATCAGATCTTAAATACTTTTAATTGGTTTCATCATCAAAATTTGAGATTCAACAATCTCCCCCTTTTTGATGATGATAACCAATTGATGACGGAGTTAACCATAACTCTCCCTATCAATATGCCATATTGATAGAACCTTGAATTCAAGTTGAATTCAAGTTAAAGCAATATTTCATCATGAATATATGCAACACATTATATGCATCTCATTGCATTACATGCACCATTATCATAAGTTTTGCATGCATCATCATAAATATTTCAAATCATCATGGTATCAAAATATTAAAGTATATTACATCCTACCATGTATGATTCTCATATCATCATATCTTCTCACCTTTTGTCATCAACAAAAAGGAGAAGTGTATCTAGCCAGTTTTTTGAGATATGCAAGTTTTACAATATACAAGCTAGCAAATTTTTCATTACTTTACAACATGCATGATCACCAAATCATTATTAATTTTAAAGATGTGCAAGATTGTAAATTTTGTAAGTTTTCACTTATGCTTCTTAAGATAGGCAAGATAGTACTTTGCTTCTCTTGAGATTGCAAGTTCTTTCTTCTCTTTTGAGAAGTGCAAGCTAGCAATTTTGCTTCCTAGCAAGTTTTTCTCCTTGCAATTTTGTAAGTTAGCAAATTTAGCAAGTTTTACATCATTTTAGAATATGCAAGCTAACAAATTTTACTCCCCCTTTGTCATTGTCAAATAGAAGGAAAGAATACAATGTTATAATTCTTTTCCCTTTACATCAATTTCTAAATCATGACAAAGATAAAGTATCATTCTTAATTCAATATGTTTGTGCATCATTCTAGTTTCGAATTAAAACATGCACAATTTCAAAACCTTACATTTCATCCTTTCTCCCATGCATGATATTAAAGCATTCATGATACCAAACATTAAATCAATATTTTTAAGCATTTATCACTTCATGATTGTTGGTACCAAACATTCATCATTTATTTTCTCCACCTTTGTCATAGGCAAAAAAAGGAGAATCATTCAACAATGCAAGTGTTTGAAAGCATGTCAAGTTTTACACCAATTTATCCAAGCTAGCAAAACTATCTTGCTTAACGTGTAAGCTTGCAAGTTTTGTCTTTCTTAGCAATATGCTTTTCTTAAGATGTGCACACTAGTAATTCTTCCTCCCCTTTTGTCATAGGCAAAATGAGAAGAATAGCACAAAGCTGTAAATATTCAAGTCATCATATAGAAGATATCAAGAAAATTTTGGTGATGATATATACAATTCATGAAGACAAATTATGAATATCAAGAGACAAATTATGATTCTTTTGGATAGCAAAAAGAAGAAACATATTAAACAATCTTGATTCATAGGAATCTCAAGTTGTCAAGATCATGATTTATGTACTAAAGAAAAATCTCATGTTATAATTCAAAAAATCATGATTCAGAAAAAAATATCCTCTTAAATAATATGAGAACACATAATAAGATATCTTGATTCATAAAAGATTTCAAGTTATAATTCTGAGGAATCAAAATCATGACATACGTAAAAACTCATTCAAATTCAAATAATCAAAATCATCAAAATCACTTTTAAGTGATTCAAAATGAAATAAATAGGTTTATCGATCTCTTGAAATGCTAGTAATTTCTTTTCTCTCCTTTGTCATTGCAAATAAGAAAGAAGAAGAGGGAAATAACACATAACAAAACTCAAGTCATAAATTCTCAAGATGTCAAGTTGCATATTATGGTTTTTTAGGATAAGTCTCCTTTTCAGTGAATAGCAAAGAGAATCGTAGAAGAATAAAGTATGAAAAATCTTGATTCATCGAAAACTTTCAAGTTGTAATCAAAAGAATAATCATAATTTATTTGGATAACTTTACTCTTTAGACGATAAGATTATATGAGAACAAATTGATTCATATAAAATACATCTCATGTCCTAAACACGAATAAATCAATTATTTGGTTAAATATGAAAATAAATTGTCAAATCCAAAATGATCATCAAAATCATTTTTCGGATAATGTAATGAAAGCAACATAGATAGATTAAAAATAGCTTAAGTTCTTTTAGTTTCAAATTTTGTAATTGATTTCATACAAGCATGCCTTTGTTTTTTTTATGCCAAACAAAAATATGCATCATTGTTTCAAAACTAAAAAACAAGCTTTAACACGAAAAATCATCATGACAAACATTTCAGCATTCATAGAATTAATCTTATTTGATATACAAGCATTACATTTTTAACATTTTTATTACTTTATCATAAAATATGTAATTTTCATGATAAAATATATATATTTAAAACTAATTCATCAAAGCATGAAAGCACTAAGAAATTTCATGGTAAGGTAAATAGATTTCAAGTGAGTTACATACCTCATTGTAAAAGACCACCTCGCCTTTGTTGGTTTTCTCCTCGTCTTTAGATATGCTTGATTCGTTCTTGAGTGCTTCCTTATTCTTTAGCGACTTCTTCTTTAGTTGTAAACATTTAGTTTTGAAATGCTCCAATCGATTACATTCACAGCAAGTTGTTTTGTCCTTTTTAAGTTTATTTTTATTTTTTGTTTCATATTTTATAAATTTTATAAATTTACTTGTGAGGAGTTCGATGTCATCATCACTTGAGCTTTTCCTCGAGTGCTCTTCTTGAGTTCTAAGTGCTAGTCATAGGTGCCCAACAAGTCAATCACGTGAGTGATGGCACGTGTGACTTGACACGGAATCCTTTTGCTTATTATATTTTGACATTTATCACTTTATATTGATATTGCATATATGCATGTATATATTGTGATATCCTTGGATCCGTGCAATGGGAATCGGATCGTGATGAGATCACAAAAATGAGACCGATTCACCTTTAAATACAGATCCTAAATAATCCCGGTCATAGGTTACCCGAGAGGGATATCTTGATAACCGGACATACTAGTGTGCTGTATATTCGTTTATATGATCCGCTTTTGGAATGCTGGATGGTTGATGATGCCTTATTGTCAGATAGTGATTCTATAGTCCTAGGGTGTATTTAGTCCTTAGACTTATGATACCAAGGATGTCCTATATGAGTGCTCCACTCTTTGATACCAGACTTATAGGTTTGGATGTCCCAGATCTAGTACAGTTGGTCATTGGGAGTGGCAATCGACCTTACGAGGGTATTGAGTGTCAATAGAGGATCATCCACTCACGGTGTCATGAGAGAAATATCCTATGTGTTCTTGCTCAGATAAATCCCTGGCCAAGGTCATTAGGGTTGAGAGAGAAAGAGTTCTCCGGGAGAATCCGATTAAAGCGAGACTCAAGTAAAAACCGTATGGGTCTGACAGCACCATGCTCGATATACAGTCTCTGAGATATTAGATGGATGAGGGACTACAGGTACACTGTAACTGAGGACAGACAGGTCCAATAGATTGGATTCCCCTATATCGTTTGGGGACTATGGCGTAGTGGCCTAGTACGTCCGTAGTTGATGAGTCAAGTGAATTATTATAGAGATAATAATTCACTAAGTTAGAAGGAGTTTTGACAAGTATGACTCATGGCCAGCTCGATATTGGGCCTAGAGGGTCACACACATATGATAGGCATTGCGATGAGTAGAGGTTCAGATATGAGATATCCGCTAGAGCCCTTGTCTTATTGGATATCCAATAAGCCCCTGAATTATTGGATCCCATGGACGAGATCCAATAAGAGCCCATGAGAGATTATTGGATAGAGATCCACTAATCTAAAAGGCTTGGATAATTGGATGCAGATCGAATACCCACTAGGGGAGGATCCATTAGGTTTTGATAGGGGGCCTCTATAAATAGGAGGGTTTCAGAGCCTCATAAGCTATAGAGCCTTTGCTTGCCTCTCCTATTCTCCTCCCCCTCTTCACCTTAGAGCAGGCCTGAAATTTTGAGGAGCGTCGTCGCAGCCCTGTTGTATGGATCACCGCTAGAGAGGATGACGCTTGACCTCCTTCACCCTCTCCTAAAGATCTATAAGGAAATAAGGATATACGATCTCCCTAGGTAACACAATCTACTCTATACGCAGTTTTAAGTTTCACGGATTTTGCACACCAATCTTTGCACAACGACAAACATCTCTTTGGAAATAGGGGATTTTATTTTTCTTGTTCTTCCGCTGTGCATATGATGTCGCCCCTAAGATTTCCCAACAGTGGTATCGGAGCTGTTGAATCTCGGATTTTGATGATAAAATCAATTGATGGGTTAATTGATCTAATCCATATTATTGAGTTAAGTGTGCAGGATTAACTACAATAACCAAAAAACATAAAGCAAGAATACCGGAGTCAAGTTCGATGGACGTTTAAGAGTCCGAAGAATCGTCGGAGATGCTGCCGGAACCAACCGAGAAGAAATCGGGAATCTGTCGAAATTTTCGGAAGTTCGCCGAAGAGATCGTCGGAGGTTCGCGGAGATCATCGAGAAGGCTTGGCTACTCGTTAAAGTCATCACAAGATTGGGAGCTTGCTAGGAGTCCGTTGGAAGAAGTTCGTCGGAAAGCTCGCCGGAACAAGATTCGACGTTCGCGGTTGAAAACTTGCTTAGGATGTTTTTAGTTATGTAGTTCACATGTAATTAGGATTAGGATTAAGAGATAATCCTATATCTTGGTTAGGGGCCAACTGGGCCCAAAATTAGACTTGGTTTGGGCTAAATTTAAAGCCCAACCAGTGAACCGAAGGGTCTGGCGGTGGCACCGCCAAACTGGGCGGTTGCACCGCCCAGCGCCCGAGAGCCAGGCGGTGGCACCGCCCAGCACCCGAGAGCCAAGCGGTGGCACCGCTTGGCTGGGCGGTGGCACCGCCAGTCCACTGTCAATGTCAGACACTAACAGGCGGTGGCACCGCCAGCATCGGGAACCAAAGAGAATTAAAATTTTGGAGCCCAAATTTGAATCCTCTTGAGGCCTATAAATACCCCTCAAATCTTAGCTGAGATAACAACTTTTTGAGAAGCAATTGATTGAGAGAAAGGTCTTAGAAAAGTCTTAGCAAGTCTTGTTTTCAATTTGCTAGAGTGTTCACCTCCTTCTTTCTTGCTGAAAATTTGTAAGAGTGTGAACCACTTGTAAAAAGTTGTAAGAAGGGTATTTTCCCTTCCCTTTCAAGAGATTTGCTAGTGGAAGGTGGGAGCCTCATCAAAGAGGGCCTCGCAAGTGGATGTAGGTCATTTGACTGAACCACTTTAAAATCAACGTGATCTCTGGTTTGCATTTTATTATTGCTATTTACATTACTGCAAACCTTCTTACATGCTTTATTTCCTCATTACCTTTGCTGCACAACTTTATGAATACGCTTTCAAGTTAAGCACTTCCGAGTTCGATTTTTATTGTACGAAAGATTTGTCAAAACCGACGTTTTAATCTGCTGCACTAATTCCCCCCCCCCTCTTAGTGCCGCTCCGATCCTAACAATTGGTATCAGAGCTAGGCTCACTCTCATATTTGGTTTGATACTCAAGAGAGATGGCTTACTCCGGCATACATGAGGGTCATTCTATCACACGTCCACCCATGTTTAATGGGTCAGATTATACTTATTGGAAGACTCGTATGAGGATCTTCCTCATTTCCATTGATTTCGAGCTTTGGACTATTGTTGAAAATGGATTTCAAAAATCTTCTCTTCCGATGAGCGAATGGAATGAATCGGAGAAGAAGGTTTTTGCTTTAAACGCAAAGGCTATAAATGCCTTGTTTTGTGCACTAGACAAAAATGAATTTAATCGTGTTTCAATTTGTGATTCGGGTTTTGATATTTGGAGAACTCTTGAGGTCACTCATGAAGGCACTAGCCGAGTGAAAGAGTCCAAAATCAACATCCTTGTGCACTCTTACGAACTCTTCCGAATGAAACCAAGTGAGTCCATCGGAGACATGTACACCCGGTTCATGGATGTCATCAATGGACTCAAAGTTCTTGGTAAAGATTTTACTAACTTTGAACTAGTAACTAAAATCTTAAGATCCCTCCCTAAAAGTTAGGATCCAAAAGTTACGGCCATTCAAGAGGCCAAAGACCTTAAAATATTCCCTCTTGAAGAACTTATTGGGTCTCTAATGACCTACGAAATAACATGTCAAGCTCATGACGAGCTCGAGAACCCCCTTCCAAAGAACAGGAAGGATATGGCACTCACATCACAAGAAGACCACTTTAAAGGAACATCAAGTGATGAGGACAGTGACAATGGCATTGCACTTTTGACTCAAAATTTTAAAAAATATTTAAGAAAATAAATTTAAAAATAATACAAAAAATAAATTTGAACACAAGAAGGACCAAGTGATTTGCTATGAGTGCAAAAAACCGGGACACTACAAGAACGATTGTCCTCAAGCCAAAAAGAGAACATCAAAGAAGAAGGCGCTTAAGACAATGTGGGATGATTCAAGCACGTCCGAAGAAGAGGAGTCCAACACCGAGTAAGTTGCTCATTACGCCCTAATGGCCATCGGAGAAGAGGTAACAGATTTAATTGATGCAGATTTACCTTATCATGAATTATTAAATGCCTTCCATGAGTTATTTGATGAATGTAAGACAATTAGTAGAAAATACAAATTGCTAAAAAAGGAGCATGATAGTCTCACTTGTAATGTCGATAAATTAAAGACTGAATATCATGATAGTTTAGTTCCATGTATAAAATGCCATGATCTAGAAACTCTCCAAAAGGAGAACATGCTACTTAAGGACACCTTGAAGAAATTCAAGTTTGGTAGCAACTCTTTGAATATGATCCTTACAAATAAGGGACACGTTCCTAAAAGAAGTGGAATCGGATTTGTGAGAAGTCCTCACCAAAATCCAACCACATTCATTAAAGGCCTTATCTTACATGTTCGGCACCAAAGAAATTGTAACTTTTGTTGCAAATATGGACATAAAACTTATAAATGTACATTCAAGAAAATTATTTCGAACAAACTAATTTGGGTTCCTAAAGGAACCATAATCAATTCTATGCAATATGATGAACAAGTTAAATCAGTTTTTAAGGCACCCAAAAGAAAATGGGTACCTAAAAATAATCCCTTCTTGTAGAAACATACACCATCACAAGCTAGGAGCAAGAGATGGTATCTAGATAGTGGATCCTCAAGATATATGACTGGAGATCCATCTCATTTCTCTATGCTCACTAGCAAAGAAGAAGGGTACGTCACCTTCGGAGACAATAACCAAGGCAAAATCATTGGCATGGGAACCATAGGTAACAAATTAAAATTTTCTATTGATGATGTCTTACTAGTTGATGGATTGAAACATAATCTCTTGAGTGTTAGTCAATTATGAGATAAAGGTTATATCGTTAGATTTGAATCAAATGTGTGTATTATTGAAAAACCAAACCATAACATAACTATGATTGCATTAAAATAAAATAATGTCTACACCATCAACCTTGATGAACTAAGTAATGAAATGTGCTTCTCCGCTTTAAATGATGATGCTTGGCTTTGGCATAGGAGACTAGGTCATGCAAGCATGAAACTAATATCTAAGATCTCATCCAGAGAATTAGTGCGAGGAATTCCAAATATAAAGTTTATTAAGGACAAAGTATGCGATGCATGTCAACTAAGTAAACAAATAAAAACTAGTTTCAAACCAAAAACTCAAATTAGCACCACTAGACCATTACAATTGATTCATTTGGACTTATTTGGACCAATTGACACGACAAGTCTAGGAGGAAATAAATATGCGTTTGTAATTATTGATGATTTACTAGATACACTTGGACCTATTTCTTAGCTCACAAAAGTGATTGTTTCAAGTGTTTCTCTAAATTTTGTAAACTCACTCAAAACAAAAAAGGTTTCATGATTTCATCAATTCGAAGTGATCACGGTGGTGAATTTCAAAACCGTGACTTTCAAAATTTTTGTGAAGTTAATGGATACAATCACAACTTCTCCACTCCGAGGAATCTCCAACAAAATGGAGTAGTTGAAAGAAAAAATAGAAACCTACAAGAAATGGTAAGAACGATGTTAAATGAACATAGTCTACCCAAGTATTTTTGGACCGAAGCCGTAATTACGGCTTGCTACATCATGAATAGAGTCCTGATAAGACCATCCCTATCAAAAACTCCCTATGAATTATGGAATAACAAAAAACCAAATATTTCTTATTTTAAAGTTTTCGGTTGTAAATGCTTTATTTTGAATGAAAGGGATGCCTTAGGAAAATTTGATGCTAAATCTAATGAAGGCATCTTTCTTGGTTACTCTTCTGTTTCTAAGGCTTTTCGGGTTTTTAACAAAATAACCTTAGTAATAGAAGAGTCTATTCATGTAGTCTTTAATGAAATTTCTAATTTAAAAAAAAAAAAATTGATGATGATCTTGATTTTGATAATTTGAATTTAAATGAACCCCCTCCTCAAAATAGCAACTTGGATGCACCTTCTTCCGAAATTTTCTTACCCAAGGAATGGAAGTATATAGATGCTCATCCAAAGGAGCTAATTATAGGAGATACATCAAAAGGTGTTCAAACTCGTTCCTCTTTCAAGAATTTTTGTGCTAACACCGCCTTCCTTTCTCAAATCGAACCTAAATGCATTGACGAGGCCTTAAAAGATGATTTTTGGGTTATTACAATGTAAGAGGAATTAAATCAATTTGAGAGGAATAAGGTATGGAAGCTTATTCCTAGACCCAGTGACCATTTAGTCATTGGTACTAAATGGGTCTTTAGAAACAAGCAAGACGAAAATGGTATCGTGGTTAGAAACAAGGCTAGATTAGTGGCCAAAGGTTTCAACCAAGAAGAATGTATCGACTACGAAGAAACCTTCGCTCCTGTGGCAAGATTAGAAGCCATTAGGATGCTCCTTGCCTATGCTAGTAGTAATAATTTTAAATTATTTCAAATGGATGTCAAAAGTGCCTTCTTGAATGGTTTTATTTCGGAAGAAGTATATGTTGAACAACCTCCCGGATTTGAAAATTATCTTCTACCTAATCAAGTATTCAAATTGACTAAGGCTCTCTATGGTTTAAAACAAGCTCCTAGAGCTTGGTACGAAAGACTTAGTTCCTTTCTTATTTCAAATAATTTTACCAAAGACAAGGTTGATATTACATTGTTTATCAAACACTTTGAAGATAATTTTCTTATTGTGCAAATTTATGTTGATGATATTATTTTTGGCTCTTCGGATGAATCACTATGTGAATCATTTGCCAAAAGTATGAGTCATGAATTTGAAATGAGTTTAATGGGTGAATTAACTTTCTTTTTAGGATTACAAATCAAACAACTTAGTGATGGTATATTTCTTAACCAATCTAAATATACATTAGAATTGTTAAAATAATTTAACATGGATAATTCAAAAGCAACAAACACCCCGATGAGTACTTCGACTAAGTTAGATTTAGATGAAAATAATGAAAATTTCGATCAAAAAACATATAGGGGAATGATAGGTAGTCTACTCTACCTCACCGCGACTAGACCAGATATTATGTTTAGTGTAGGACTTTGCGCTAGTTTTCAATCTAATCCTAAATTATCTCATCTTAAGAGTGTTAAAAGAATATTTAGGTATCTTAAAGGAACTCCAAATCTAGGATTGCGGTATCCAAAATCTGAAAAATTCAATTTAATAGCTTATGCAGATGCCGATTTTGGCGGATGCAAGATAGATAGAAAAAGTACATCCGGAACATGCCAATTTTTAGGACATGCACTTGTTTCTTGGACTTCCAAGAAACAAAATTCAATTGCACTATCTACGGCGGAAGCCGAATACATTGCTGCAAGTGCATGCTGTGCACAAGTTGTTTGGATGAAAAATACATTAGAAGACTATGGAATTCACTTTAAAAACATTCCCATAAAATGTGATAATACTAGTGCCATATGTCTTACTAAAATTCCAATTCAGCACTCTAGAACTAAGCACATCGACGTTAGGCATCATTTCATATGCGATCATGTCCTTAACAATAATGTTGTTCTAGAATTCATTGACATAAAGCATTAATTAGCAGATATATTTACAAAAGCTTTGAATGAAGACCAATTTGAATTCATTAGAAGGGACTTAGGTATGTTAAATTGTCCCTAAGAATAAACTTGTTTGAATGGATTTTCTGTAAAGTTTTTCATCCTCCCTCCGTTCCACGGTGAATTTGATCCTTCTCTTTCGATTCTAAATGACACATTAAATTACCTTATCCTATCTTGAGTCAAACACTGCTCCCATCTGATCAAGATTAATGATTTTTTTAATCTCAAAATTGATTTTGATGGCTTGATTATGAGTTTTAAGTTGACGATTTGAATTTGAATGAGTTTGTATTCAAATTATGATCTTGACTTATTGGAGTTACTACTTGAAATTTTTTTTAATCACAATCTCTTCCTTGTACACCTACAATTTTTGTTATTTATAGAAAGAAGATATTTGATAAAATGGATGAATGCTGAATTTTCCTTTAAGATGAACTCTGCGTAAATATTTTAGCATACTTAATTTTGAATGATGAATTTTTGTATGATCAATGCTGAATTCCTGATGTAATAATCATAAATTATGTGCTTCAAGTCTCATTCCCTTTTTTTTATGACAAAGGGGGAGAAGTGATGACTAAGTGATGACTTATACCATTTCCATAGTATGACTTAATGAAAATATCTTATGTGCATCGATAATATGACTTATATGAATTACAAAAGCTTGTGTGATATGAATGTCTTATATGCCTTGCAAAATCTTTGAGAATATCGTAAGATTGATTGATCATATTGAAAGCATGCCTTACATCTATATCATGAAATTCATGTTGAAAATCTTTATCTCCTGTCGTAGTAAAAATCGTCCCTTATTATTTGACTTATGATTTTCATCGAAGTTTCATATTTACTATTGCTTAATGAGAATAGCGATAAGTTCTACGGTTAGAACTTATCGGTTTATGCTTGAATTCAATAGGATGGAATTCAAGTGTTTTTATCTTCTCATAATATGGCATATAGATAGGGGGAGTTATGTTTAACTCCGTCATCAATTGATTGTCATCATTAAAAAGGGAGAGATTGTTGAATCTTAGATTTTGAAGATAAAATCAATTGAAGGGTAATTGATCTAATCCATATTATTTAGTTAAGTGTGCAGGATTAACTACAATAACCAGAAAACATAAAGCAAGAATACCGGAGTCAAGTTCGATGGACATTTAAGAGTCCCAAGAATCGTCGGAGATACTGCCGGAACCAACTGAGAAGAAATCGGGAACCTATCGGAATTTTCGGAAGTTCGCCGAAGAGATCGTCGGAGGTTCACGGAGATCACCGAGAAGGCTCGGCTACTCGTTAAAGTCATCACAAGATCGGGAGCTCGCTGGGAGTCCGTCGGAAGAAGTTCGTCGGAAAGCTCGCCGGAACAAGACTCGACGTTCGCGGTTGAAAACTTGCTTAGGATGTTTTTAGTTATGTAGTTCACATATAATTAGGATTAGGATTAAGAGATACTCCTATATCCTGGTTAGGGGCTAACTGGGCCCAAAATTAGACTTGGTTTGGGCTAAATTTAAAGCCCAACTAGTGAACCGAAGGGTCTGGCGGTGGCACCGCCAGACTGGGCGGTTGCACCGCCCAACACCCGAGAGTTAGGCGATGGCACCGCTTGGCTGGGCGGTGGCACCGCCAGTCCACTGTCAGTGTCAGACACTGACAGGCGGTGGCACCGCTAGCATCGGGAACCAAAGAGAATTCAAACTTTGGAGCCCAAATTTGAATCCTCTTGAGGCCTATAAATACCCATCAAATCTTAGCTGAGATAACAACTTTTTGAGAAGCAATTGATTGAGAGAAAGGTCTTAGAAAAGTCTTAGCAAGTCTTTTTTTCAATTTGCTAGAGTGTTCACCTCCTTCTTTTTTGCTGAAAATTTGTAAGAGTGTGAACCGCTTGTAAAAAGTTGTAAGAGGGGTATTTGCCCTTCCCTTTCAAGAGATTTGCTAGTGGAAGGTGGGAGCCTCATCGAAGAGGGCCTCGTAAGTGGATATAGGTCATTTGACCGAACCACTTTAAAATCGACGTGATCTTTGGTTTGCATTTCATTATTGCTATTTACATTACTGCAAACCTTCTAACATACTTTATTTCCTCATTACCTTTGCTGCACAACTTTACAAATACGCTTTCAAGTTAAGCACTTCCAAGTTCGATTTTTATCATACGAATGATTTGTCATAACAGACGTTTTAATCCGTTGCACTAATTCACCCCCCCCCCTTCTTAGTGCCGCTCCGATCCTAACAGGAGCTAGGTTGTTCATACGATAGATTAGTTTTGAACTACGTGTGTTATATTTTGGAGAAACTTTTGAGGTCAAAATCGTTGACGCAAAAGCGAGAAAGGGCAGCAATAGTTGTTGCCCTCGATCTACATGCATGCAGTGCAACCGCAGGCAGGTAGCATAGGGGCGTCTATAGCAGTCGGTCGACTGCCTGCTTGTAGCAGGCTTGCAGCCCGCGAGTGCCCCACCCGCGGTCACTGCCTCCGACAGCGCCAATAGGCAAGACTGCAGGCAAGGCAGCCACCTGCGTGTAGGCACTGTGCTTACGCACAAGGGTGACGCCTGCAAGTGCTGGACCCGTGGGCAGAGGCACCGCGGGGCAAGGCGCCTACGGCCGCAGCAGTCACAAGCTGAGGTGTCGTAGGGCAATGGCGCTTGCGACCGCTGCTCCTGCGTGCAAACCCCCCCCCGCAAGGGTGCCCGCCCAGTGGGGCACTACACCTACGGGCACAGCGCTCGTGGGAGCAGCGCCACTCGCAGGGGTGCCAACCAACGGGGGCGCCCACCTGTAGGGGTGGCGCCCCCGCCCCGCCGCATAGGTCGTCGCCAATAGGGTGGCGGCGACGGCAGCAACAAAGGGGAGTATGGCATTAGGGCATACTTGGGCAAAAAGATAGTTTTGCCCCTGTGAATTTGAGAAATTTTAGTTTCTATCTTTTGTCCAAACTATGAAAATTCCCCTAGAAATTTAGAAATTCCCTACATATCCCTGATTTCAGAAAATATTTATTAATTAAAAGGTTTAGTTGATTATTATTTTATCATTATCTAGTAGTCCTACATGATGATAATAATTTATACATGTGATGTATGATGTGTGGACAGATGATCATAGACTGTGTGATGTGTATACTTGTGATTATTATTATTGGGGCCTACGAGCCTCCATTAAATTTCTCATTTATTGTCGGGCCTACGTACCTATGATTAAGTTGTAATCATATGAGGAGGCACAGCGAGATTATGGAAGCAATAGCGGAACCTATGAGATGGACAATCGGGATGCATGGAAATGCATCGAGATGTCGACGGAACCGACGAGGATGAGATGGATGATCACAGGGCATGAAGATGCACCGTTGCGCACATAGATCTTGATGTGAGTGATCTGGCCTACTAGCTCGGGTCTGATCACATTAGGTTATGGTCCATGATCATCTATTGTGATTGCTTATACACATACTAGATATGTATATATATTTACATACGATGTAGATATATATTAAATATGTATATGTGTGACATGTCATATTAGGAGACCAAATCATACAAACCTCTCTCGTTATAATATTAAGTCGGTAAACGTGAGGTAATTAGATTGACCCACGTGGCCTTCCATCATTATAGGTAGGAACCAATTCCCGGTGTAGGTTGAGTTGGTCGAGTCCCTTGAAGCTCACCTATATCGCGACACGCTATCTTGCTTACAACATAGAGATATTACCGGTGACCTGAGGACATGGTATGCTTGGTCGAGTCCCTCGAGGGTATATCATCAAATCAAACTCATCTTGTAATGAAGGTATTGACTTAACCGAACATCATGGTTAGTCAAGTCCCTCGAGACCATGGTGATTTGGAGGCCGAACAGGACGGGAATCACTAGGAGTTGTGATCGGCAAGAGTTGCCTAACTTTAGGGCTTAGTGTGATTGGTCGAATCCCTCGAGGTTACACTAAGATGCTGATTAGATCCTGATCCCCACTAGAAGTCTGCTAGAGACTTTCGTTTCACGTGCTGAGGGTGTCGCGTGACTCGCTAGGAAAATAGTGGGAGCATAGTAAGATAGAAGTCCATATCTTGATAGTTTATTTCTTGCAAAATCTGCATGTTATTCATTTCTACTACATCTTTATTTTCAGAAAATGTCGCTTTTAAATCCCTTACGTGGCATACTTGATGTCAACCGCCTCACTGGTCCAAATTATACGGATTGGCTCTACAACTTGAGAATTGTTCTCACGGCGGAGAAAATCGCGTACGTCCTGATATAGTGATGCCTACACCCGATGAAGGGGCAAGCGAGGATGAGATTGCTCGCTACGTGAAGTACATTGATGACTCCACTCTTGCTCAGTGTTATATGTTGGGTTCTATGACTCCTGAGTTATAGAGACAACATGAAAAGATGGATGCCAGATCCATTCTCCTACATGTCCACAAATTTTTTGAGGAACAGGGAAGGACTCAGCGATATGAGATATTCAAGAGCCTCTTCCGCGCTAGGATGATTGAGGGGACACTAGTTAATAACCATGTCCTAAACATAATTGAGTGGATGGAGAAACTCACAGGTCTAGGAATGGTCCTAGAGGATAACTTGTGTGTGGACATTGTGCTTCAATCCCTACCATATTCCTTTTCACAGTTCATAATGAATTTTAATATGAACAAGCTTGAGGTGACTCTCCCAAAGCTCCTCAATATGTTGAGGGAGGCAGAGAGTACTATTAAGAAAGAGAAGCCAGTTCTCTACACTAGTGAGACCAGAAAGAAAAGGAAAGCAGAAAAGTCCCTTAAGAAGGGAAAGGGCAAGGGCAAACTAGGTAAAGCAAAAGTTGCTAAGAAAGACCCAGTAAAGGACAAAGGCCAGTGTTTCCACTGTGGCAAAGATGGGCACTGGAAGAGGAACTGCAAAGAGTACCTTGCAGAGAGGGCGAAACAAAAGCTTACAGAAGCCTCAAGTATATTCATGATTAGTCTTCATTTGTCAAACTCTTATGATAACACATGGGTATTGGATACCAGTAGTGCTTATCATATATACAATTCGTTGTAGGTTCTGGCAAGACCTAGGAGACTAGAGAGAGGCGAGATGGACCTCAAGATGGGCAATGGAGCAAAAGTTGTTGTAGTAGCTGTTGGTGAGGTTGCCCTACATCTGCATGTTATTTTGTTCCTTCTATTACCAAAAACATTATCTTCATTTCATGTTTGATAGTCAATAGATATAAATTAGTTTTTGAGAATAATGGTTGTTCGATATTATTAGATGATGAGATCATCACGAAAGGAACATTTCATAATGGTTTGTTTATGCTAGACACTACTCCACATATCATGAATGTAAATGTGTCTAAGAGGAAACGAGATGAGGTGAATAGTGCATACCTATGGCATTGTAGGCTAGGTCACATCCATGAGGGAAGGATTCAAAAGTTGCTAAATGATGGATATCTAGATCCATTCGACTATGAGTCATATGCCACTTGTGAGCCTTGCCTTCGTGGAAAACTGACCAACTCTCCATTTAGTGGAACTGGAGAGAGAGCCACTGAACTGCTGGAACTCATACATAGTGATGTATATGGACCCATGTCAACTCATGCCATTGGTGGTTACTCCTACTTCATTACCTTTATTGATGATTTCTCAAGGTATAGATATGTGTACTTAATGAAGTACAAGTCCGAGGCCTTTGAGAAATTAAGAGAGTATAAGAATGAAGTAGAGAACCAGACTAGAAAGAGTATCAAGGCTCTTCGATCAAATCGAGGAGGTGAGTACTTAAGTACAGAGCTAACTCAGTTCCTCAAAAACCATGGGATATTATCCCAATGGACACCTCCTTATACACCTCAGCTCAATGGTGTATTTGAAAGGAGAAATCGTACGCTATTAGACATGGTATGGTCCATGATAAGTTTCACTGACCTACCCATCTCATTCTGGAGATATGCCCTAGAGACCACAGCTTACCTTCTGAACAGTGTTCCAACTAAGTCGATAGTATCTACACCATATGAGATACAGAAAAAGAAGAAGCCCGATCTTAAAATTGTTAAGATTTGGGGCTGCCCTGCCCACGTTAAAAGACACAACCCCGATAAGTTGAAATCGAGGACAGAGCGGTGCAAGTTCGTGGGATACCCCTAGGAAACTTATGGGTATTATTTCTATCATCTAGAGGACCAAAAAGGTCTTTGTAGCTAAGAGAGCAATATTCCTTGAGAAGGAACACATTCTTGGTGGAGATAATGGGAGCATGATAGAGTTGAGCGAGGTTAGAGAACCTAGCTTAAGCACTACTCTAAAGCCCGAGTCTGTTTAGGTACCGAACACACAAGTTCCAACTTTATGTAGGTCCGGTAGAATATCCCATCCTCCTGAGAGATATGTGGGACATATTAGAGGAGAAGATGTTGAGGATATTGATCCTCAGACCTAGAGGAGGCTATTATGAGTATAAACTCCGAGAAGTGGCAAGAAGCCATGAATTCTGAGATTAATTCTATGTACTCCAACAAGGTTTAGAACCTAGTTGATGCACCCGAAGATTGTTGAATCTCGGATTTTGATGATATAATCAATTGGTGGGTTAATTGATCTAATCCATATTATTGAGTTAAGTGTGCAAGATTAACTACGATAACTAGAAAACATAAAGCAAGGATACCGGAGTCAAGCTCGATAGACGTTTAAGAGACCGAAGAATCATCGGAGATGCTGCCGGAACCAACCGAGAAGAAATCGGGAACGTGTCGGAAGTTCACCGAAGAAATCGTCGGAGGCTCGCGGAGATCATCGAGAAGGCTCGGCTACTCGTTAAAGTCATCACAAAGATTGGGAGCTTGCAAGGAGTCCGTCGGAAGAAGTTCGTCGGAAAGCTCGCCGGAACAAGACTCGACGTTCGCGGTTAAAAAACTTGCTTAGGATGTTTTTTTTTGTGTTATGTAGTTCACCTGTAATTAGGATTAGGATTAAGAGATAATCCTATATCCTAGTTAGGGGCCAACTGGGCCCAAAGTCAGATTTCGTTTGGACTAAAATTAAGCCAAACAAATGAATTGGAGAGCCAGGCGGTGGCACCGCCTGGCTGGGCGGTGAAACCGCCCAGCACCCGAGTGCTGGGCGATGACACCTCCTTGGCTGGGCGGTTGCACCGTCCAGCACCCGAGCGTTGGGCAGTGGCACCGCCTGGCTGGGTGGTGGCACCTCCAGCACCGGGAACCCTAAGAGAATTCAAATTTTGGAGCCCAAAATTTGAATCCTCTTGAGGCCTATAAATACCCTCAAATCTCAGCTGAGGTTACAACTTTTGAGAAGCATTTTGATTGAGAGAAAAGTCTTAGAAAGTCTTAGCAAGTCTTGTTTTCAATTTGCTAGAGAGTTCTCCTCCTTCTTTCTTATTGAAAATTTGTAAGAGGTTGAACTGCTTGTAAAAGGTTGTAAGAGGAGTGTTTACCCTTCCATTTCAAGAGATTTGCTAGTGGAAGGTGGGAGCCTCATCGAAGAGGGGCATCGCAAGTGGAGTAGGTCATTTGACCGAACCACTCTAAAAATCGGCGTAATCTCTGGTTTACATTTTATTATTGTCATTTACATTACTGCAAATCTTCTTACTGCTTTAGTTCCTTATTACCCTTGCTGCGCAACTTTAAGAATACGCTTTCAAGTTAAACTTTTCAAGTTCCGTTCTTATCGTACGAAAGATTTTGTTAAAATCGAAGTTTTAATCCACTGCACTAATTCACCCCCCCCCTCTTAGTGCCGCACCGATCCTAACAAGTGGTATCAGAGCAAGGTTATCTCTCATATTTGGTTTAATACCCAAGAGAGATGGCTTACTCCGGCATGCAAGAGGGCCACTCTATTGCACGACCACCTTTGTTTAATGGGTCGGATTACACATATTGGAAGACTCGCATGAGGATCTTCCTCATTTCTATGGACTTTGAGCTTTGGTCTATTGTTGAGAATGGATTTCAAAAATCTTCTCTTCCGATGAGAGAATGGAATGAATCGGAGAAGAAGGTTTTTGCTTTAAATGCAAAGGCTATGAATGCCTTGTTTTGTGCATTAGACAAAAACGAATTTAATCGTGTTTCAATGTGTGATTCGGCTTTTGATATTTGGAGAACTCTTGATGTCACTCATGAAGGCACTAGCCGAGTGAAAGAGTCCAAATTCAACATCCTTGTGCACTCTTATGAACTTTTCCGAATGAAACCAAGTGAGTCCATCGGAGACATGTACACCCGGTTTACGGATGTCATCAATGGACTCAAAGCTCTTGGTAAAGATTTTACTAACTTTGAACTAGTAACTAAAATCTTAAGATCTCTCCCTAAAAGTTGGGATCCAAAAGTTACAGCCATTCAAGAGGCCAAAGACCTTAAAGCATTCCCTCTTTAAGAACTTATTGGGTCTCTAATGACCTACGAAATGACATGTCAAGCTCATGACGAGCTTGAGAACCCCCTTCCAAAGAACAGGAAGGATATGGTACTCAAATCACAAAAAGACCACTTGAAAGGAACATCAAGTGATGAGGACAGTGACAATGACATTGCACTTTTGACTCAAAAATTTAAAAAATATTTAAGAAAGAACAAATTTAAAAATAATACAAAAAATAAATTTGAACAAAAGAAGGACCAAGTGATTTGCTATGAATGCAAAAAACCGGGACACTATAAGAACGATTGTCCTCAAGCCAAAAAGAGAACATCAAAGAAGAAGGCGTTCAAGGCAACGTGGGATGATTCAAGCACATCCGAAGAAGTGGAGTCCAACACCGAGCAAGTTGCTCATTACGCGCTAATGGCGTTAGGAGAAGAGGTATGTGATTTATTTAATGAAGATTTATCTTTTGAAGAACTATCTATCGCTTTTCATGAATTATTTGATGAATGTAGAACTGTTAGCAAGAAGTTAAGTATCTTAAAGAAAGAGCATGCTTTGCTACAAGATAAGTTTGATAGTCTTCAAACTCCTCCATGCTCTAAGTGTGAGCACTTAGAAGCATTAAAAAATGAAAATTTGCTTCTTAAGGAAACCTTAAACAAGTTTAAGGAAACCTTAAACACCGAGCAAGTTTAAGGTTGGTAGCAAAGGATTAGATATGATCCTTGCACACAAGGGTCACATCGCAAATAGAAATGGAATTGGATTTGTAAAAGGATTACATCAAAATCCTACCACTTTCATAAAAGGACCTACATTATATGTTTCCTCTTATATGAAATGCAACTTTTGTTGCAAATCCGGACATATTGCCTACAAATGCCCATTTAGAAAAATTAGTTCACAAAAATTAATATGGGTTCCTAAAGGAACTATAAAGAATTCAATAATAAATAACAAAGTTAGTGGGTCAATTTTTGAGGCACCCAAAATCAAATGGGTACCTAAAAATCATCCTCTTTTGTAGACAAACCCACAAGCTAGGAGCAAGAGATGGTATCTCGATAGTGGATGCTCAAGACATATGACTGGAGATCCATCTCATTTCACTATGCTCACTAGCAAAGAAGAAGGGTACGTTACCTTCGGAGACAACAACAAGGGCAAAATCATTGGCAAGGGAACTATTGGTAACAAATTTAATTTTTTCATTTATGATGTCTTACTAGTTGATGGATTGAAACATAATCTCTTGAGTATTAGTCAACTATACGATAAAGATTACATCGTTAGATTTGAATCAAATATGTGCATTATTGAAAAACCAAATCATAACATGACTATGATTGCTTTAAAACAAAATAATGTCTATACCATCAATCTTGATGAACTAAGTAATGAAATGTGTTTCTCCGCCGTAAATGATGATGCTTGGCTTTGGCATAGGAGATTAAGCCATGCAAGCATGAAAACAATATCTAAGATCTCATCTCAAGAATTAGTACGAGGAATTCCAAATATAAAGTTTATTAAGGACAAAGTATGCGATGCATGTCAACTAGGCAAACAAATAAAAACAAGCTTCAAACCAAAAAATCAAATTAGCACCACTAGACCATTACAATTAATCCATTTGCACTTATTTGGACCAATTGATACAACAAGTTTAGGTGGAAGCAAATATGCTTTTGTGATTGTGGATGACTACTCTAGATACACTTGGACCTATTTCTTAGCTCACAAAAGTGATTGCTTCAAGTGTTTCTCTAAATTTTGTAAACTCACTCAAAATGAAAAAGGCTTCATGATTTCATCAATTCGGAGTGATCACGGTGGTGAATTCCAAAACCGTGACTTTCAAAATTTTTGCGAAAGTAATGGGTACAATCACAACTTCTCAACTCCAAGAAATCCTCAACAAAATGGAGTAGTTGAAAGGAAAAATAGAAACCTACAAGAAATGGCAAGAACTATGTTGAATGAACATAGTTTACCTAAGTACTTTTGGGCCGAAGCCGTAAATACGGCTTGCTACATCATGAATAGAGTCTTAATAAGACCATCCTTATCCAAAACTCCCTATGAATTATGGAATAACAAAAAACCAAACATCTCCTATTTTAAAGTTTTTGGTTGTAAATGCTTTATTTTAAATGAAAGGGATGCCTTAGGAAAATTTGATGCTAAATCCGATGAAGGCATCTTTCTTGGTTACTCTTCCGTTTCTAAAGCTTTTCGGGTTTTTAATAAAAGAACTTTAGTAATTGAAGAGTCTATTCATGTAGTTTTTAATGAAGTTTCAAATTTAAAGAAAAATGATTTTGATGATGATCTTGGTTTTGATAATTTGAATTTGAATGAACCCCCTCCTCAAAATAGCAACTTGGATGCACCTTCTTCCGAAATTTCCTTACCTAAGGAATGGAAGTATATAGATGCTCATCCAAAGGAGCTAATTATAGGGGATACATCTAAAGGGGTTCAAACTCGTTCCTCTTTCAAGAATTTTTGTGCTAATGCCGCCTTCCTTTCTCAAATCGAACCTAAATGCAATGACGAGGCCATAAAAGATGATTTTTTGGGTTATTGCAATGCAAGAGGAATTGAATCAATTTGAGAGGAATAAGGTATGGGAGCTTGTTCCTAGACCTAGTGACCATTTAGTCATTGGTACTAAATGGGTCTTTAGAAACAAGCAAGACGAAAATGGTATCGTGGTTAGAAACAAGGCTAGATTAGTGGCCAAAGGTTTCAACCAAGAAGAAGGTATCGATTACGAAGAAACCTTCGCTCCCGTGGCTCGATTAGAAGCCATAAGGATGCTCCTTGCCTATGCTAGTAGTAATAATTTTAAACTATTTCAAATGGATGTCAAAAGTGCTTTCTTGAATGGTTTTATTTCCGAAGAAGTATATGTCGAACAACCTCCCGGATTTGAAAATTCTCTTCTTCCTAATCATGTATTCAAATTGACTAAAGCTCTCTATGGCTTAAAACAAGCTCCTAGAGCTTGGTATGAAAGGCTTAGTTCCTTTCTTATTTTAAATAATTTTACCAAAGGCAAGGTTGATACTACATTGTTTATTAAATATTTTGAAAATAATTTTCTTATTATGCAAATTTATGTTGATGATATTATTTTTGGCTCTTCGAATGAATCACTATGTGAATCATTTGCCAAATGTATGAGTCTTGAATTTGAAATGAGTTTAATAGGTGAATTAACTTTCTTTTTGAGATTACAAATCAAACAACTTAGAGATGGTATATTTCTTAACCAATCTAAATATACATTAGAATTGTTAAAACGATTTAACATGGATAATTCAAAAGCAATAAACACCCCTATGAGTACTGTGACTAAGTTAGATATGGATGAAAATAGTGAAAATTTCGATCAAAAAACATATAGGGGAATGATAGGTAGTCTACTCTACCTCACCGCGACTAGACCGGATATTATGTTTAGTGTAGGACTTTGCGCTAGGTTTCAATCTAATCCTAAATTATCTCATCTTAAGAGTGTTAAAAGAATATTTAGGTATCTTAAAGGAACTCCAAATTTAGGATTGTGGTATCCAAAATCTGAAAAATTCGATCTAATAGCTTATGCAGATGCCGATTTTGGCGGATGCAGGATAGATAGAAAAAGTACATCCGGAACAGGTCAATTTTTAGGACATGCACTTGTTTCTTGGACTTCCAAGAAACAAAATTCAGTTGCACTATCTACGGCGGAAGTCGAATACATTGCTGCAAGTGCATGTTGTGCACAAGTCATTTGGATGAAAAATACATTAGAAGACTATGGAATTCACTTTAAAAATATTCCCATAAAATGTGATAATACTAGTGCCATATGTCTTACTAAAAATCCAATTCAGCACTCTAGAACTAAGCACATCGACGTTAGGCATCATTTCATACGCGATCATGTCCTTAACAATGATGTTGTTCTAGAATTCATTGACACAAAGCATCAATTAGCAGATATATTTACAAAAGCTTTGAATGAAGACCAATTTGAATTCATTAGAAGGGAATTAGGTATGTTAAATTATCCCTAAGAATAAACTTGTTTGAATGGATTTTCCATAAAGTTTTTCATTCTCTCTCCGTTCCTCGGTGACTTGTTAAATTATCTTATCCTATCTTGAGTCAAACACCGCTTCCATCTGATCAAGATTAATGATTTTATGATATTTTGAATCTTGAAATTGATTTTGATGGCTTGATTATGAGTTTCAAGTTGACGAATTGAATTTGAATGGATTTGTATTCGAATTATGATCTTGACTTATTGGAGTTACTACTTAAAATTTTTTTCTTATCCCAATCTCTTCTTTGTACATCTATAATTTTTGTTATTTATAAAAAGAAGAGATTTGATAATATGGATGAATGCTGAATTTTCTTTTAAGATGAACTCTGCGTAAATATTTTAGCATACTTAATTTTGAATGATAAAATCTTTGTATGATCAATGATAATATAGATGAGTGATGTATGATCAATGATAAAATCTTTGTATGATAAATTATGTGCTTCAAGTCTCATTCCCTTTTTGTTGATGACAAAGGGTGAGAAAAGTGATGACTTGTATCATTTTAATAGCATGACTTATATGAATTGCAAAAGCTTGTGTGATATGAATGTCTTATATGCCTTGCAAAATCCTTGAGAATATCACAAGATTGATTGATTATATTGAAAGCATGCCTTACATCGATATCATGAAATTCATGTTGAAAATCTTTATCTTCTATCGTAGTAAAAATTGTCTCTTATCATGATTTTCATCGAAGATTCGTACTTACTATTGTTTAATGTGGATAACGATAAGTTCTACGATTAGAACTTATCGGGTTATGCTTGAATCCAATGGGATGGAATTCAAGTGTTTTTTATCTTCTCATAATATGGCATATAGATAGGGGGAGTTATGTTTAACTCCGTCATCAATTGATTGTCATCATCAAAAAGGGGGAGATTGTTGAATCTCGGATTTTGATGATATAATCAATTGGTGGGTTAATTGATCTAATCCATATTATTGAGTTAAGTGTGCAGGATTAACTATGATAACCAGAAAACATAAAGCAAGGATACCGGAGTCGAGCTCGATGGACGTTTAGAGACCGAAGAATCATCGGAGATGCTGCCGGAACCAACCGAGAAGAAATCGGGAACGTGTCGGAAGTTCGCCGAAGAAATCGTCGGAGGCTCGCAGAGATCACCGAGAAGGCTCGGCTACTCGTTAAAGTCATCATAAAGATTGGGAGCTTGCAGGGAGTCCGTCGGAAGAAGTTCGTTGGAAAGCTCGCCGGAACAAGACTCGACGTTTGCGGTTAAAAAACTTGCTTAGGATGTGTTTTTGTTATGTAGTTCACTTGTAATTAGGATTAGGATTAATAGATAATCCTATATCCTGATTAGGGGCCAACTGGGCCCAAAGTCAGATATGGTTTGGGCTTAAATTAAGCCAAACCAGTGAAATCGGAGTGCCAGGAGGTGGCACCGCCTGGCTGGGCGGTGGCACCGCCCAGCACCCGAGAGTTGGGCGGTGACACCTCCTTGGCTGGGCGGTTGCACCGTCCAGCACCCGAGCGTTGGGCGGTGGCACCGCCTAGCTGGGCGGTGGCACCTCCAGCACCGGGAACCCTAAGAGAATTCAAATTTTGGAGCCCAAAATTTGAATCCTCTTGAGGCCTATAAATGCCCCTCAAATCTCAGCTGAGGTTACAACTTTTGAGAAGCATTTTGATTGAGAGAAAAGTCTTAGAAAGTCTTAGCAAGTCTTGTTTTCAATTTGCTAGAGAGTTCTCCTCCTTCTTTCTTATTGAAAATTTGTAAGAGGTTGAACTGCTTGTAAAAGGTTGTAAGAGGGGTGTTTACCCTTCCATTACAAGAGATTTGCTAGTGGAAGGTGGGAGCCTCATCGAAGAGGGGCATCACAAGTGGAGTAGGTCATTTGACCGAACCACTCTAAAAATCGGTGTAATATCTGGTTTGCATTTTATTATTGTCATTTACATTACTGCAAATCTTCTTACTGCTTTAGTTCCTTATTACCCTTGCTGCGCAACTTTAAGAATACGCTTTCAAGTTAAACTTTTCAAGTTCCGTTCTTATCGTACGAAAGATTTTGTTAAAATCGAAGTTTTAATCTGCTGCACTAATTCACCCCCCCCCCTCTTAGTGCCGCTCCGATCCTAACATGTCTCCGATGGACTCACTTGGTTTCATTCGGAAAAGTTCGTAAGAGTGCACAAGGATGTTGATTTTGGACTCTTTCACTTGGCTAGTGCCTTCATGCGTGACCTCAAGAGTTCTCCAAATATCAAAAGCCGAATCACACATTAAAACATGATTAAATTCGTTTTTGTCTAATGCACAAAACAAGGCATTCATAGCCTTTGCATTTAAAGCAAAAACCTTCTTCTCCGATTCATTCCATTCACTCATCGGAAGAGAAGATTTTTGAAATCCATTCTCGACAATAGACCAAAGCTCAAAGTCCATAGAAATGAGGAAGATTCTCATGCGAGTCTTCCAATATATGTAATCCAACCCATTAAACAAAGGTGGTCATGCAATAGAATGGCCCTCTTGCATGCCGGAGTAAGCCATCTCTCTTGGGTATTAAACCAAATATGAGAGATAACCTTGCTCTGATACCACTTGTTAGGATCGGAGCGGCACTAAGAGGGGGGGTGAATTAGTGCAACGGATTAAAACTTCGATTTTAACAAGTTCTTTCGTACGATAAGAACGGAACTTGAAAAGTTTAACTTGAAAGCGTATTCTTAAAGTTGCGCAGCAAGGGTAATAAGGAACTAAAGCAGTAAGAAGATTTACAGTAATGTAAATGACAATAATAAAATGCAAACCAGATATTACGCCGATTTTTAGAGTAGTTCGGTCAAATGACCTACTCCACTTGCGATGCCCCTCTTCGATGAGGCTCCCACCTTCCACTAGCAAATCTCTTGAAATGGAAGGGTAAACACCCCTCTTACAACCTTTTACAAGCAGTTCAACCTCTTACAAATTTTCAATAAGAAAGAAGGAGGAGAACTCTCTAGCAAATTGAAAACAAGACTTGCTAAGACTTTCTAAGACTTTTCTCTCAATCAAAATGCTTCTCAAAAGTTGTAACCTCAGCTGAGATTTGAGGGGTATTTATAGGCCTCAAGAGGATTCAAATTTGGGCTCCAAAATTTGAATTCTCTTAGGGTTCCCGGTATTGGAGGTGCCACCGCCCAGCGCTCGGGTGCTGGACGGTGCAACCGCCCAGCCAAGGAGGTGTCACCGCCCAGCTCTCGGGTGCTGGGCGGTGCCACCGCCCAGCCAGGCGGTGCCACCTCCTAGCACTCCGATTTCACTGGTTTGGCTTAATTTAAGCCCAAACCATATCTGACTTTGGGCCCAGTTGGCCCCTAACCAGGATATAGGATTATCTCTTAATCATAATCCTAATTACAAGTGAACTACATAACAAAAACACATCCTAAGCAAGTTTTTTAACTGCGAACGTCGAGTCTTGTTCCGGCGAGCTTTCCGACGAACTTCTTCCGACAGACTCCCTGCAAGCTCCCAATCTTTGTGATGACTTTAACGAGTAGCCGAGCCTTCTCGGTGATCTCCGCGAGCCTCCAACGATTTCTTCGGCGAACTTCCGACACGTTCCCGATTTCTTCTCGGTTGGTTCCGGCAGCATCTCCGGTGATTCTTCAGTCTCTTAAACGTCCATCGAGCTCGACTCCGGTATCCTTGCTTTATGTTTTCTGGTTATCGTAGTTAATCCTGCACACTTAACTCAATAATATGGATTAGATCAATTAAACCATCAATTGATTATATCATCAAAATCCGAGATTCAACAATCTCCCCCTTTTTGATGATGACAATCAATTGATGACGGAGTTAAACATAACTCCCCCTATCTATATGCCATATTATGAGAAGATAAAAAGCACTTGAATTCCATCCCATTGGATTCAAGCATAACCCGATAAGTTCTAATCGTAGAACTTATCGTTATCCTCATTACACAATAGTAAGTACGAAACTTCGATGAAAATCATAAGTCAAATGATATGGGACAATTGTTACTACGATAGGAGATAAAGATTTTCAACATGAATTTCATGATATCGATGTAAGGCATGCTTTCAACATGAATTTCACAATCTTGTGATATTCTTAAGGATTTTGCAAGGCATATAAGACATTCATATCACACAAGCTTTTGCAATTCATATAAGTCATGCTATTAAAATGATACAAGTCATCACTTTTCTCACCCTTTGTCATCAACAAAAAGAGAATGAGACTTGAAGCACATAAGTTATCATACAAAGATTTTATCATTGATCATACATCATTCATCTATATTATCATTGATCATACAAAGATTTTATCATTCAAAATTAAGTATGCTAAAATATTTACGCAGAGTTCATCTTAAAGGAAAATTCAGCATTCATCCATATTATCAAATCTCTTCTTTTTATAAATAACAAAAATTGTACATGTACAAAGAAGAGATTGGGATAAGAAAAAAATTTTAAGTAGTAACTCCAATAAGTCAAGATCATAATTCGAATACAAATCCATTCAAATTTAATTTGTTAACTTGAAACTCATAATCAAGCCATCAAAATCAATTTCGAGATTCAAAATATCATAAAATCATTAATCTTGATCAGATGGAAGCGGTGTTTGACTCAAGATAGGATAAGATAATTTAACAAGTCACCGAGGAACGGAGAGAGAATGAAAAACTTTATGGAAAATCCATTCAAACAAGTTTATTCTTAGGGACAATTTAACATACCTAATTCTCTTCTAATGAATTCAAATTGGTCTTCATTCAAAGCTTTTGTAAATATATCTGCTAATTGATGCTTTGTGTCAATGAATTCTAGAACAACATCATTGTTAAGGACATGATCGCGTATGAAATGATGCCTAACGTCGATGTGCTTAGTTCTAGAGTGCTGAATTGGATTTTTAGTAAGACATATGGCACTAGTATTATCACATTTTATGGGAATATTTTTAAAGTGAATTTCATAGTCTTCTAATGTATTTTTCATCCAAATGACTTGTGCACAACAAGCACTTACAGCAATGTATTCGGCTTCCGCCGTAGATAGTGCAACTGAATTTTATTTCTTGTAAGTCCAAGAAACAAGTACATGTCCTAAAAATTGGCATGTTCCGGATATACTTTTTCTATCTATCCTGCATCCGCCAAAATCGGCATCTGCATAAGCTATTAGATCGAATTTTTCAGATTTTGGATACCACAATCCTAAATTTAGAGTTCCTTTAAGATACCTAAATATTCTTTCAACACTCTTTAGATGAGATAATTTAGGATTAGATTGAAACCTAGCGCAAAGTCCTACACTAAACATAATATCTGGTCTAGTCGCGGTGAGGTAGAGTAGACTACCTATCATTCCCCTATATGTTTTTTGATCGAAATTTTCACTATTTTCATCCATATCTAACTTAGTCGCAGTACTCATAGGGGTGTTTATTGCTTTTGAATTATCTATGTTAAATCGTTTTAACAATTCTAATGTATATTTAGATTGGTTAAGAAATATACCATCACTAAGTTGTTTGATTTGTAATCCCAAAAAGAAAGTTAATTCACCCATTAAACTCATTTCAAATTCATGACTCATACATTTGGCAAATGATTCACATAGTGATTCATCCGAAGAGCCAAAAATAATATCGTCAACATAAATTTGCACAATAAGAAAATTATTTTCAAAATGTTTAATAAACAATGTAGTATCAACCTTGCCTTTGGTAAAATTATTTAAAATAAGAAAGGAACTAAGCCTTTCATACCAAGCTCTAGGAGCTTGTTTCAAGCCATAGAGAGCTTTAGTCAATTTGAATACATGATTAGGAAGAAGAGAATTTTCAAATCCGGGAGGTTGTTCGACAAATACTTCTTCGAAAATAAAACCATTCAAGAAAGCACTTTTGACATCCATTTGAAATAGTTTAAAATTATTACTACTAGCATAGGCAAGGAGCATCCTTATGGCTTCTAATCGAGCCACGGGAGCGAAGGTTTCTTCGTAATCGATACCTTCTTCTTGATTGAAACCTTTGGCCACTAATCTAGCCTTGTTTCTAACCATGATACCATTTTCGTCTTGCTTGTTTCTAAAGACCCACTTAGTACCTATGACTAAGTGGTCACTTGGTCTAGGAACAAGCTTCCATACCTCATTCCTCTCAAATTGGTTCAATTCTCCTTGCATTGCAATGACCCAAAAATCATCCTTTAAGGCTTCGTCAATGCATTTAGGTTCAATTTGAGAAAGGAAAGCTGCGTTAGCACAAAAATTCTTGAAAGAAGAACGTGTTTGAACCCCTTCTGTTGTATCTCCTATAATTAGCTCCTTTGGATGAGCATCTACATACTTCCATTCTTTGGGTAAAGAAATTTCGGAAGAAGATGCATTCAAATGGCTATTTTGAGGAGGGGGTTCGTTTAAATTCAAATTATCAAAACCAAGATCATCATCAAAATCATTTTTCTTTAAATTAGAAATTTCATTAAAAACTACATGAATAGACTCTTCTATTACTAAGGTCCTTTTGTTAAAGACACGAAAGGCCTTAGAAACGGAGGAGTAACCAAGAAAAATGCCTTCATCGGATTTAGCATCAAATTTACCTAGGGCATCCTTTTCATTTAAAATGAAGCATTTACAACCAAAAACTTTAAAATAAGAAATATTTGGTTTTTTGTTATTCCATAATTCATAGGGAGTTTTTGATAGAGATGGTCTTATTAGGACCCTATTCATGATGTAACAAGCCGTATTTACGGCTTCGGCCCAAAAATATTTGGGTAAACTATGTTCATTTAACATAGTTCTTGCCATTTCTTGTAGGTTTCTATTTTTCCTTTTAACTACTCCATTTTGTTGAGGATTTCTTGGAGTTGAGAAGTTGTGATTGTACCCATTAACTTCGCAAAAATTTTGAAAGTCACGGTTTTGGAATTCACCACCATGATCACTCCGAATTGATGAAATCATGAAGCCTTTTTCGTTTTGAGTGAGATTACAAAATTTAGAGAAACACTTGAAGCAATCACTTTTGTGAGCTAAGAAATAGGTCCAAGTGTATCTAGAGTAGTCATCCACAATCACAAAAGCATATTTGCTTCCACCTAGACTTGTTGTATCAATTGGTCCAAATAAGTCCAAATGGTTCAATTGTAATGGTCTAGTGGTGCTAATTTGATTTTTTGGTTTGAAGTTTGTTTGTATTTGTTTGCCTAGTTGACATGCATCGCATACCTTATCCTTAATAAACTTCATATTCGGAATCCCTCGTACTAATTCTTGAGATTAGATTTTAGATATTGTTTTCAGGCTTGCATGGCCTAATCTCCTATGCCAAAGCCAAGCATCATCATTTACGGCGGAGAAACACATTTCATTACTTAGTTCATCAAGATTGATGGTATAGACATTATTTTGCTTTAAAGCAATCATAGTCATGTTATGATTTGGTTTTTCAATAATGCACATATTTGATTCAAATCTAACGATATAACCTTTATCGCATAGTTGACTAATACTCAAGAGATTATGTTTCAATCCATCAACTAGTAAAACATCATCAATGGAAAAACTAAATTTGTTACCAATAGTTCCCTTGCCAATGATTTTGCCTTTGTTGTTGTCTCCGAAGGTGACGTACCCTTCTTCTTTGCTAGTGAGCATAGAGAAATGAGATGGATCTCCAGTCATATGTCTTGAGCATCCACTATCGAGATACCATCTCTTGCTCCTAGCTTGTGGGTTTGTCTACAAAAGAGGATGATTTTTAGGTACCCATTTGATTTTGGGTGCCTCAAAAATTGACCCACTAACCTTGTTATTTATTTTTGAATCCTTTATAGTTCCTTTAGGAACCCATATTAATTTTTGTGAACTAATTTTCCTAAATGGACATTTTTAGGCAATATGTCCGGATTTGCAACAGAAGTTGCATTTCATATAAGAGGAAACATGTAATGTAGGTCCTTTTATGAAAGTGGTTGGATTTTGATGTAATCCTTTTACAAATCCAATTCCATTTCTATTTGCGATGTGACCCTTGTGTGCAAGGATCATATCTAATCCTTTGCTACCAACCTTAAACTTGTTTAAGGTTTCCTTAAGAAGCAAATTTTTATTTTTTATTGCTTCTAAATGCTCACACTTAGAGCATGGAGGAGTTTGAAGACTATCAAACTTATCTTGTAGCAAAGCATGCTCTTTCTTTAAGATACTTAACTTCTTGCTAACAGTTCTACATTCATCAAATAATTCATGAAAAGCGATAGAGAGTTCTTCAAGAGATAAATCTTCATTAAATAAATCACATACCTCTTCTCCTAAAGCCATTAGCGCGTAATGAGCAACTTGCTCGGTGTTGGACTCCTCTTCTTCGGACGCGCTTGAATCATCCCATGTTGCCTTGAGCGTTTTCTTCTTTGATGTCCTCTTTTTGGCTTGAGGACAATCGTTCTTGTAGTGTCCCGGTTTTTTGCATTCATAGCAAATCACTTGGTCCTTCTTTTGTTCAAATTTATTTTTTACATTATTTTTAAGTTTGTTCTTTCTTAAATATTTTTTAAATTTTTGAGTCAAAAGTGCAATGTCATTGTCACTATCCTCATCACTTGATGTTCCTTTCAAGTGATCTTCTTGTGATTTGAGTGCCATATCCTTCCTGTTCTTTGGAAGGGGGTTCTCGAGCTCGTCATGAGCTTGACATGTCATTTCGTAGGTCATTAGAGACCCAATGAGTTCTTCAAGAGGGAATGCTTTAAGGTCTTTGGCCTCTTGAATGGCCGTAACTTTTGGATCCCAACTTTTAGGGAGGGATCTTAAGATTTTAGTTACTAGTTCAAAGTTAGTAAAATCTTTACTAAGAGCTTTGAGTCCATTGATGACATCCGTAAACCGGGTGTACATGTCTCCGATGGACTCACTTGGTTTCATTCGGAAAAGTTCGTAAGAGTGCACAAGGATGTTGATTTTGGACTCTTTCACTCGGCTAGTGCCTTCATGAGTGACCTCAAGAGTTCTCCAAATAGCAAAAGCCGAATCACACATTGAAACACGATTAAATTTGTTTTTGTCTAATGCACAAAACAAGGCATTCATAGCCTTTGCATTTAAAGCAAAAACCTTCTTCTCCGATTCATTCCATTCGCTCATCGGAAGAGAAGATTTTTGAAATCCATTCTCGACAATAGACCAAAGCTCAAAGTCCATAGAAATGAGGAAGATTCTCATGCGAGTATTCCAATATGTGTAATCCGACCCATTAAACAAAGGTGGTCGTGCAATAGAATGGCCCTCTTGCATGCCGGAGTAAGCCATCTCTCTTGGGTATTAAACCAAATATGAGAGATAACCTTGCTCTGATACCACTTGTTAGGATCGAAGCGGCACTAAGAGGGGGGGTGAATTAGTGCAGCGGATTAAAACTTCGATTTTAACAAGTTCTTTCGTACGATAAGAATGGAACTTGAAAAGTTTAACTTGAAAGCGTATTCTTAAAGTTGCACAGCAAGGGTAATAAGGAACTAAAGCAGTAAGAAGATTTGTAGTAATGTAAATGACAATAATAAAATGCAAACCAGAGATTACGCCGATTTTTAGAGTGGTTCGGTCAAATGACCTACTCCACTTGCGATGCCCCTCTTCGATGAGGCTCCCACCTTCCACTAGCAAATCTCTTGAAATGGAAGGGTAAACACCCCTCTTACAACCTTTTACAAGCAGTTCAACCTCTTACAAATTTTCAATAAGAAAGAAAGAGGAGAACTCTCTAGCAAATTGAAAACAAGACTTGCTAAGACTTTCTAAGACTTTTCTCTCAATCAAAATGCTTCTCAGAAGTTGTAACCTCAGCTGAGATTTGAGGGGTATTTATAGGCCTCAAGAGGATTCAAATTTGGGCTCCAAAATTTGAATTCTCTTAGGGTTCCTGGTGCTGGAGGTGCCACCGCCCAGCCAGGCGGTGCCACCGCCCAGCGCTCGGGTGCTGGACGGTGCAACCGCCCAGCCAAGGAGGTGTCACCGCCCAGCTCTCGGGTGCTGGGCGGTGCCATCGCCCAGCCAGGCGGTGCCACCTCCTAGCACTCCGATTTCACTGGTTTGGCTTAATTTAAGCCCAAACCATTTCTGACTTTGGGCCCAGTTGGCCCCTAACCAGGATATAGGATTATCTCTTAATCCTAATCCTAATTACAAGTGAACTACATAACAAAAACACATCCTAAGCAAGTTTTTTAACCGCGAACGTCGAGTCTTGTTCCGGCGAGCTTTCCGACGAACTTCTTCCGACGGACTCCCTGTAAGCTCCCAATCTTTGTGATGACTTTAACGAGTAGCCGAGCCTTCTCGGTGATCTCCGCGAGCCTCCGACGATTTCTTCGGCGAACTTCCGACACGTTCCCGATTTCTTCTCGGTTGGTTCCGGTAGCATCTCCGGTGATTCTTCAGTCTCTTAAACGTCCATCGAGCTCGACTCCGGTATCCTTGCTTTATGTTTTCTGGTTATCGTAGTTAATCCTGCACACTTAACTCAATAATATGGATTAGATCAATTAAACCATCAATTGATTATATCATTAAAATCCGAGATTCAACACCCGAAGGTATTGTACCCATCGGATGCAAGTGGATCTTTAAGAAAAAGATCAGAGTAGATGGAAAGGTAGAGAACTATAAAGCAAGGCTAGAGGCTAAGGGGTATCGTTAAAGGCAATGTGTTGACTATGACGAAACCTTCTCACCCGTAGCAATGCTAAAATCCATTTGAATTCTATTGGCTATTGCAGCATACTATGATTATGAGATCTAGCAGATGGATGTGAAAACTGTATTCCTCAATGGGAACCTCGAGGAGGAGGTGTATATGATACAACCTTAGGGATTCATGTCCAAGAACTTCCCAAATAAGGTGTGCAGGTTGATTAGATCCATTTATGGACTAAAGCAAGCTTCCCAAAGTTGGAACAGAAGATTTGATGAGGTAATCAGATCTTATGACTTCGTTAAGAACGAAGATGAGCCTTGTGTATACAAGATTGTAAGTGGGAGCACTATCACCTTTTTGGTATTATATGTGCATGACATCCTATTAGAACTCTAGCTAGGAGAGTCCTAATTGAGAGGGACATTCATGTAAAACCTACCTAAGTCGACCCCTATTAAAGAGGTGAAGTTGCCGACAAGGGTTAAGAGGTTATTTCTTAGAGAAGAATAAGGAGTTGTAAAGGAATAGGAGTCTTGAGTAGGAGTCCTATTAGGAGTTGGTTAGAAGTAGGAGTCTTGAGTAGGAGTCCTATTAAGAGTTGGTTAGAAGTAGGAGTCTTAAGTAAGAGTCCTATTATGAGTTAGGGTTTAGAAGCCCTATAAATAGTCATTTATTCCACCTCTTTTAATAAGCAATAGATGAATCTTTTCTGCAGCCTTTGAGCAGCAACTTGGAGGGAGGAACCCCTATAGAGTTCCAAAGAGGCCGATCCCCTAAAGAGATCAACCTCAAGTTTAGAATCTGCAAGGGTTCTATCACTTGATATCAGAGCAGTGTTCTTGGCGTCTCCCTGCCCTTCCATAGCCATCCATCAACCCTCCATAACCGCCTAAAGCAATTTCTACAATTGCTTAAAAGATCGTTGCCAAATTCCGCCGTCATCTCCACCACCACGGATCATCCTTTGATCTCCCCGTGAATTGCAACAGGTTCTGGTTTTCTACCTTACTACTGCTGCAATTTAGTTATCCTTATTTAAAAATCTCAAAAAAATTATTCCTATATTGCTGCATAAACTTTTCGTCATAAAGTTTTCATCTCTACGACGAAAGATACATTGCAGAATTCCAACCGTATAGTACCATCTGTTTGATCTTGCTACTATATTTTTTCTATCCAAATCTCTATTAAATTTTTATGACATCTTTGACATTTCCTAGTAGCAGATTTTCTTTAGTTTTGTCAAAAAATTCTCAATATAAACCATTGATATTTTACGTCTAATCTGCTATACTTGAAAATCTGCACTGTAAAATTTCAGCCACATAGCATTGTTTGTTTGATCTTGATACTACGTTGTTTCTATCCAAATCTCTATGAAATTTTTATGATAGCTTTGACACTTCCTAACAGTGGATTTCCCTTTGGTTTCATAAAAAAATTCTCAACATAAACCACTGATCTTTTACGTCCAATCTGCTATACTTAAAAATCTGTGCTGCAGAAAATTTCAGCCGCATATTGTTGGCTTAACCCATCTATTTGTAATCTTTTTTGAATGAAATTTCTTATACACTTCATAGATCATCTTGGCTTCCATCTAAGATTAATCTATTAAGAAATTCATCTCTAAAAATGATTTTGTATTGCTACAAATTTTCGTCGTAACCCGCTGAAATTTTTCGACGAGAATTCTGCAATCGCAACTTGCACCAATTTCCTTGCTGTTATACTGCCAAAATTTTCTTGATTAAATTAGATATCCTTGGTTTCATATAAACTGTGATTTTGATATCAATTCCCTCCTTAATTCTCTCAAGTTTTTGATGGAAATTACATCGAGAACCCGTTGTTTCTTCGACGACAATTCTACTCTTACAAAACAGCACATACTTGCTGCAACTTCCACTGATTTCTATCAAACCTTTGCTACCATCTACCAAAGATCCAAAACTTTCATCTACAGCCCTAAAACTCCACCAAACCACACCCTCAAACTGCACCCAAAATAGCCACAAAATAAGCCTAAACCGTAGCCTACATCCACCAATCCACCAACCCTTTCGACCATCACCTCTCTCAACCAATACATGCCCTTAACCCAACAACAAAAGAGAGATCTTAACATCACAGATTTGGCGGCTTATACTATGGCATCTGAGGAGGTAATCAATGCTAAATTCGAAGCCATCGAGGCGCGAATGGAGGATAAGATTCGGACGCTATTTACCGAACTTAGATTGGGCTGACCACTAAGCCCGAAGAAATCACATCAAGGAGAGAGCTTTGCCCAATCGTACCAAGCCCGAAGATATGACTTTCAAGAGAGGGGAAGCTCTATGACCAACCCCAACTATCCATGCATGAGAGTGGACTTCCCTAGATGGGAAGAAGGAGACCCGATTGGTTGGATCTCGCGTGCGGAGCGATATTTTCGGGACCACAAAACCGCGGATGCATCTATGGTAAAAATTACAGCTATACATCTTAAAGTGGATGTTAAACAGTGGTTTGACTAGTTTGAACATACTTATGGAGTCCTTTCATGGTGACAATTCAAAGAAGGACAACTGATCCGCTTCAGACCAACCGATTACGAGAATATTGACAGACAACTAGCAAAGATCCGACAAACCTCCACCATTCAAGAGTACCAAACCAGGTTTGAAAGGTTATCTAATCAAACTTATGATTGGTCTCAAAAACAGCTATTGAGGACCTTCATTGAGGACTTGAAGTCGGAGATCCGAGGAGAAGTTAAAGCACGACAACCGTACACGCTTATGGCAGCCATCTCTTTCGCACGATATCAAGAGGAGCAATTGAACCATGAAGCTCGGAGGACTAGGGTCACTCCTCAACCAGCAATATTAAAGCTCTCAGCCCCCCCTACTGTCGACCAAGTCCCTACACTAAAGAGGTTAACAAGAGAAGAACTTCGGGAGCGATATGCGAAGGGGTTATGTTGGCATTGTGACGAGCCGTGGAGCCGTGAGCATCGCTGTAGTAAAGGGAGACTTCTTATGATTGAACCAATAGAAGAAGAGGTCATTGAACATCCAGAAGAGAGCCTTGAACATGAAGAAGAAGATGCAAAAGAAGAGCCACAACCGACCGAAGTTACGGTACATACAATAGCTGGCTACTCAAACCCGCAAATGATGAAAGTTGGAGGCCTTCTCAAACAACAACCGATCACTATTCTCATCGACATGGGCAGTACTAATAACTTTCTAAATAGTAAGGTTACTATCCAGATTGCCTTACCTATCGGGAATTATAGCAGGTTTGACGTTAAGGTCGCCGATGGATGGATTTTGAAGTATGATTGTAGGCGCCCGCAAGTGAAACTGTTGCTGATCATGATGCCTTACCAAGAGATAATTGCATATTTCTTCCTTCTCCCTCTTGATGATCATGAGGCCATGCTCAGAATTAAATGGTTGATGACATTAGGTGATATTTCTTGGAATTTTTTGCAACTAATTATGAAATTTTATAGTAAGGAGAAACAGGTGATACTAAACGGGAAACGTGGGGGCGACGTAACAACGATTTGCACACAACAAATGGAGAAGGTTTTGCATAAAGCATGCCGCAGCTTTTTGGTTCAACTTGAGCAGCAAACTAAGGGAGAGCTAACAGAATTTGAAGATCCAAATCTACTTCCTTTACTTGCTGAATTTTCAGATATATTTGACGAACCGCGCAACCTACTTCTTACCCGTCGGCATGATCATTGCTAGTCATAGGTGCCCAACAAGCCAATTACGTGAGTGATGGCACAAGTGACTTGATACAGAATCTTTTTGCTTATTATATTTTAGCGTATATCATTTTATAACTATTACATAAATGCATATATATATTGTGATGTCCTTGGATTTGTGCAATGGGAATCGGATCGTGATGAGATCATGATAATGAGATCGATTCACCTTTAAACACATATCCTAAATAATCCCAGTCATAGGTTACTCGAGAGGGACATCGTGATAATCGGATAGACTGGTGTGCTGTATACCCGTCCATATGATGGATGCAGTTGATCTCATAGCTGCTCGTGTAGGGACACTAGGGATACAGTACAGGTGCTCATTGGAGAATGAGTTCACTGATTGATCCGCTTACGGAATGTTGGATGGTTGATGATGCCTTATTGTCAGATAGCGATTCCGTAGTCCTAGTGGTGTATCTGGTCCTTAGACTTGAGACACCAATGATGTCCTGTATGAGTGCTCCACTCTTTGATACTAGACTTATAGGTTTGGTTGTCCCAGATCTAGTACAGTTGGTCATTGGGAGTGGTAGTCGATCTTACGAGGGCTATTGAGTGTCGATAGAGGATCATCCACTCTCGGTGTCATGAGAGGAATATCTTATGTGTTCTTGCTCAGACAAATCCCTGGCCAGGGTCATTCGGGTTGAGAGAGAAAGAGTTCTTTGGGAGAATCCGATTAGAGTGAGACTCGAGTAGAAACCGTATGGGTCTGATAGCACCATGCTCGATATACGGTCTTTGGGATATTAGATGGATGAGGGACTATAGGTACACGGTAACTGAGGACAGACAGGTCCAATGGATTGGATTCCCCTATATTGTCTGGGGACTACAGCGTAGTGGCCTAGTACATTCGTAGTCAATAAGTTGAGTGAATTATTACAGAGATAATAATTCACTGAGTTAGAAGGAGTTCTGACAGGTATGACTCACGGCCAGCTCGATATTGGGCCTAGAGGGTCACACACATATGGTAGGCATTGCGATGAGTAAAGGTTCGGATATGAGATATCCGACGGAGCCCTTGTCTTATTGGATGCAGATCCAATACCCGCTAGGGGAGGACCCATTAGGGTTTGATAGGGGACCTCTATAAATAGGAGGGATTCAGAGCCTCATGGGCTAGAGCCTTTGCTTGCCTTTCCTATTCTCCTCTCCCTCTCCACCTCAGAGCAGGCCTGGAGTTTTGAGGAGCGTCGTCGCAACCCTGCTGTGTGGATCACCGCTAGAGAGGAGGACGCTTGACCTCCTTCACCCTCTCCTAAGGATCTGCAAGGAAACAGGGATATACGATCTCCCTAGGTAACACAATCTACTCTATACGCAGTTTTAAGTTTCGCGGATTTTGCGCACCAATCTTCGCACAACGACGAACATCTCTTTGAGAATCGGAGATTTTGTTTTCTTGTTCTTCCGCTGCGCATATGATGTCGTCCCCAAGATTTCCCAACTATCATTGTATAACGATTCTTCCTGGCAAATCTCCAGCAAATGCTCAGCCATATTAGTATCCACATCTCTAGAAGGATGAAATAGAAAGGATTGTAAAGAGATGCTTAAAATAGGAGTTATTCAGCCATGTTGCAACCCCTACTCTTCATCAATGCTCCTCATACGAAAGAAGGATGGAATATGACGATTATGTGTTGATTACAGAGCTCTCAATGGCATAACCATCAAGGATAAATACCCTATTCCAGTAGTAGATGAGTTGCTAGATGAAAGGGAGCACAAATCTTCACAAAGCTGGACCTTCGATCCGGGTATCATCAAATACGAGAATGCGAAGAAGACATACCGAAAACCACCTTTTGAACAAACAACAACCACTATGAATTTTTGCTTTCTTCAAAAGAAGGTGGAATATCTTGGGCATATCAAATCATAGGAAGGTGTGGTAGTAGACCCCTTCAAAATTGGAGCAATGCAAAACTGGCTGACCCCGAGGAACATAAAATTGCTACATGGCTTTCTGGGTTTAACAGGCTACTACTGCAAGTTCGTGAAAAACTATGGAGAGATCAGTGCACCACTTATTTCCTTACTGAAAAAAGATGTCTTCTAATGGTCGGACAGAGCCTCCGCTGCCTTTGACAAACTTAAGGCAGCCATGACGACAACGCCGGTGCTAACACTACCAGATTTCAACCGACCCTTTATTATTGAGGTCGACGCATCTGGAGTCGGAATTGGAGCCATTCTCATGCAAGATGGTCGACCACTCACATACACTAGCAAGGCATTATCTCCCTCCCATCAAAATAAGTCAACATATGATAAGGAGATGCTCGCCATTATGCGCCCAGCAATGAGGTGGAGGCCCTACTTGATTGGTCGACGATTTCAAATTAAAATCGACCATAAAAGCCTCAAGTACTTTTTGGAGCGAAAGATATCATCCCCTGAGCAGGAAAAATGGGTAACAAAACTTTTTGGATTTGATTATGAAATAACTTACAAAAAGGGGAAAGAGAATGTTCTTGTAGATGCGCTTTCGTAGCTACCCGAGCAAGTTGAAGTCTCGGCCGTTTCACTTCCGACCAACGACTTTCTTAAGGATATTAAGATGGAATGGTAGGAAGATTCAGAGACTAGTAAGATTATAAAAAAATTGGAGGAAGCACCAAGCCCCATGGCTCATTGCAATTGGGACTCAAAAGAATTACACTATAAGGGACGCATTGTGCTTATGATAAATTCTACTTGCATCTTCACGAGCAGATTTTGGACAAAGTAATACCATATACAGGGTACTAAATTGAAAAGGAGTATGGCATATCATCCACAAACCGATGGCCAAACGGAAGTTGCAAATAGGTGCTTGGAGACAGCCCAAAGCCACCCACCAAATATGACTACCCAAGGAGAACTTCAGACTCAGCCAAGTGCCATTATTGATCTACGGATCGTGACTCGACGATGACAATCCACTAATGAATTGCTAATACAGTGGGCAAACCTACTAACAGAAGTTGCCACTTGGGAGAACTATGATGACTTGAAGATCAAATTCCCAAAATTTATGAATCGTCAGCCTCGAGGACAAGGCTGATTTGAAGAGGGCGGGTTTGTTAGGACTTTAGCTAGGAGAGTCCTAATTGAGGGGGACATTCATGTAAAACCTACCTAAGCCGACCCCTATTAAAGAGGTGAAGTTGTCGGGTAGGGTTAGGAGGTTATTTCTTATAGAAGAATAAGGAGTTGTAAAGGAATAGGAGTCTTGAGTAGGAGTCCTATTAGGAGTTGGTTAGAAGTAGGAGTCTTGAGTAGGAGTCATATTAGGAGTTGGTTAGAAGTAGGAGTCTTAAGTAAGAGTCCTATTAGGAGTTAGGGTTTAGAAGCCCTATAAATAGTCATGTATTCCATCTCTTTTCATAAGCAATAGATAAATCTTTTCTGCAGCCTTTGAGTAGCAACTTGGAGGGAGGAACCCCTATAGAGTTCCAAGGAGGCCGATCCCCTAAAGAGATCAACCCCAAGTTTAGAATCTGCAAGGGTTCTATCACATCCTGATCGTTGGGAATAACGTACGAATGCTATCCACAGTAAAGGCTTGTTTATCTAGACACTTCTCCATGGAGGACTTAGGAGAAGCATCCTATATCATGGAGATTCGAATCTATAGAGACAGATCCAAGAGGATGCTTGGCTTGTCCCAGTCCAAGTACATAGAAACCATTGTAAAAAGGTTTGGCATAGAAAATTCCAAGAGAGGTCTCATACAGATGAGACATGGGATATCGCTTTCTAAGAGTATGTCCCCAAAGACTCAGAAGAAAGGGCGAACATGGATATGATACCTTATGCCTCAGCGGTAGGGTCTATCATATATGCCATGCTATGTACTAGGCCTGATATAGCACATGCTCTGAGTGTCATAAGCAGGTATCAGGTCGATCCAAGCTTGGAGCACTAGAAAGCAGTAAAGTGTATCCTTAAGGACTTGAGAAGGATTAAAGATCTTTTACTAGTATATGAAGGTAGTAGCCTCAAGGTTGAAGACTACACAGACTCGAATTTTCAGTCTGATGTCGATGATAGCAAGTCGAATTCGGGGTATGTATACACCTTGAATAGAGGAGCAATGTGCTGAAAGAGTTCCAAGCAAGATACTACTACTGACTCGACCACAGACGCAGAGTACATTGCTGCATCAGATGCAGTAAAGGAGGGAGTCTGGGTGAAGAAGTTCATCACAGATTTGGGAGTCGTGCCGGATAGCGAGGATCCGATTTTCTTATATTACAATAACAACGTCGCGATTGCTCAAGCAAAAGAACCCAGGTCTCATCAGAAATCTAAGCATGTTCTAAGGAGGTTCCACCTTATCAGAAAGATCAAAACCCGAGGAGATGTAGTAGTGGAAAGAGTTCCATCCGAAGATAATATTGTAGATCCACTAACAATGTCATTGTCTCATATTGTCTTTGAGCGTCATAGGGGTCTGATGGGGATCAGACACATAGGTGATTGGCTTTAGGTCAAGTGGGAGATTGCTAGTCATAGGTGCCCAGCAAATCAATCACGTGAGTGATGGTACGTGTGACTTGACACGGAATCTTTTTGCTTATTATATTTTGACATTTATCACTTTATATTGATTATTACATATATGTATATATATATATTGTGATGTTCTTGGATTTGTGCAATGGGAATCGTATCGTGATGAGATCACGAAAATGAGATCAATTCACCTTTAAACACATATCCTAAATAATCCCGATCATAGGTTACTCGAGAGGGACATCATGATAACCGGATAGATTGGTATGCTGTATACCCGTCCATATGATGGATGCAACGGGTCTCATATCTGCTCGTGTAGGGACACTAGGGATACAGTACAGGTGCTCATTGAAGAATGAGTTCACTGATTGATCCGCTTACGGAATGTTGGATAGTTGATGATGCCTTATTGTCAGACAGCGATTCCGTAGTCCTAGTGGTATATCTGGTCCTTAGACTTGAGACACCAAGAATGTCTTGTATGAGTGCTCCACTCTTTGATACCAGACTTATAGGTTTGGCTGTCCCAGATCTAGTACAGTTGGTCATTAGGAGTGGTAGTCGACCTTACGAGGGCTATTGAGTGTCGATAAAGGATCATCCACTCTCAGCGTCATGAAAGGAATATCCCATGTGTTCTTGCTTAGACAAATCCCTGGCCAGGGTCATTCAGGTTGAGAGAGAAAGAGTTCTCCGGGAGAATCCGATTAGAGCGAGACTCGAATAGAAACCGTATGGGTCTGACAGCACCATACTCGATATACGGTCTTTGGGATATTAAACGGATGAGTGACTATAGGTACACGATAACTGAGGATAGATAGGTTCAATGGATTGGATTCCCTTGTATCGTTTGGGGACTACGGCATAGTGGCCTAATACGTCCGTAGTCGATGAGTCGAGTGAATTATTATAAAGATAATAATTCACTAAGTTAGAAGGAGTTCTAACAGGTATGAATCACGACCAACTCGATATTGAGCCTAGTGGGTCACACACAAATGGTAGGCATTACGATGAGTAGAGGTTCGGATATGAGATATCCGCTAGAGCCCCTGTCTTATTGGATATCCAATAAGCCCCTGAATTATTGGATCCCATGGAGGAGATCCAATAAGAGCCCATGAGAGATTATTGGATAGAGATCCACTAATCTAAAAGGCTTGGGTAACTGGATGCAGATTGATACCCCACTAGGGGAGGATTTATTAGGTTTTGATAGGGGGCCTCTGTAAATAGGAGGGATTCAGAGCCTCATAGGCTAGAGCCTTTGCTTGCCTCCAATATTCTCCTCCTCCTCTCCATCTTAGAGCAGGCTTGGAGTTTCTAGGAGCATCATCGTAGCCCTGCTATATGGATCACCGCTAGAGAGGAGGACGCTTGACCTCCTTCACCCTCTTCTAAAGATCTACAAGGAAACAAGGATATACGATCTCTCTAGGTAACACAATTTATTCTATACGCAGTTTTAAGTTTCACGGATTTTGCGTACCAATCTTTGCACGATAACGAACACCTCTTTGGGAATAGGGGATTTTATTTTTCTTGTTCTTCCACTGTGCATGTGATGTCGCCCCTAAGATTTCCCAACATTAAGTGTCAAATCCTTTCTATTCTTTGAAAGGTTGTTGTCAAGTTCATTAAGTTCATCATGCATCTTGCACATCATTTCAGAGGTCATGAAAGACCCGATAAGTTCTTCAAGAGCAAGGTTATTTAGGTCCTTTACTTTTTGTATTGCCGTTACTTTGAAATCCCAAATTTTAGGAAGAGAATGTAAATCTTTATTAACAAGTTCAAAATTTGAAAAACATTTGCCAAGAGCTTTTAAACCATTGATGACATCCATAAAATGGGTGTATATATCTCCAATAGTTTTGCTTGGTTTCATATGAAACAATTTAAAATCATGTATCAAAAGATTAATATTTGAATCCTTAACTCTACTAGTGCCTTCGTGAGTGATTTCGAGTGTGTGCCAAATATCGAAAGTCATTTCACAAATAGACACTCGATTGAACTCATTTTTCTCTAAAGCGCAAAACAAGGCATTTAGCCTTAGCATTTAAAGAGAAAGTCTTCTGCTCCAACTCATTCCATTCGTTCATTGGAAGAGAAGACTTTTGAAAGCCATTTTTCATAATATTTCATAAATTTAAATCCAAAAAAAGTAAGAAAACTCTCATTCAAGATTTTCGATATGTGTAGTCTGTCCCATAATGATAAATGACCCTCTTGAAAGTCGAAAAGAGCCATTTATATTTGTTGTTAAACCGAACGAGAAAAAACGTGGCTTTGATACCAACTCTTAGGATTGAGTCCGCACTAAGATGGGGGGGAGGCTGAATTAGTGCAGCAGATAAAAACATCAGTTTTGAAAATCTTTTTGTTCATTGAAGGCCAATATCGGAAATGCTTAACTTGAAAGCATGTGAACGCATAGTGAAAGTAAGAATTCAGTTTGTAATATAAGGAAAAAGCATGAAGAAAATGCAAACCAAATTTTTATAGTGGTTCGGTCGTCGTGACCTATATCCACTCCCGATTCCTCTTCAGTCGAGGCCACCGGATGCAACTACCGATCTTCTTTCAATAGGTAAAGATCAACTATTCTTTTACACTTTCTCCTTTTCATGGGTTTAGGAGACAACCTTTACACTCCTCTTTTATAAAGTTTCCCTCACACACCTCCCTTAGAACTCTTTTTAAGTTTTAGGAGGGAACTCAACTTTTTAATAGGGTTTACAATTTTAGCATCATAGAGTTTTGCTCAACTTTCTTATTATTCCATGTAGGAATAGCTGGGATATTTATAAACCCTAATTGGCTTTAAAAATAGAGCCAAAAATGTCTTATCCCAAGTTTTTCGGGTCCTAACGATACCACCGCCTGTACCAGGTGGTACCACCACCTACAGCATTGACATTGGGCAGTACCACCACTTGGGAGATTGTGTTTAGGTGGTACCACTGCTTAGACTAGCTGTACAATCGCCTGACAGTCTCAGAGACTATATTTGGGTGGTACCATAGCCCAAACTAGTAGTGCCACTGCCTAACATAGTTTTGGAGATTGTGCCACCGATGGTTCTATCTATTGGGTCATTGTTTGGGCCTTTCACTTGCCCAACACAGCCCAAACTTGGGCCCAATTGACCCCTAATTGTATTGGCCCAATTCCAATCCAATTACGCCTAAAACCTACTTTGATCTAGATAATTATTATAAATTTAATCAAATATTGTTTGGCATGTCATTGGTTCATCGATACCTTGTCTGATTCTTTAGCGCATCATCCTCTCTTATAGCCTATTGCCCAATTGACCGATTGACCTCTATAACTCTGATTTTCTTAATGCAATTTTTGCTTTTCTTGGCTCGATGCTCGAACCCATGGCCCGAAGCCTTCTATCGACACGTCGACCGATCCTTCGACTCGACGTCTAATCTTTTGACATGTTCCACTCCGGCCCAATGTGATTCTTCCTACTTTTAATTGTCTCTCCCTGATCGAAGCTTCCTATGTCACTCAAAATGAAGATCATATCATAAACACTATCAATTGGTTTCATAATCAAAATTCGAGAACACTAGTAAGACCATTACTTTCTAAAACACCTTATGAGTTATGGAATAACAAAAAACCCAATGGTTCCTATTTTAATGTTTTCAGTTGTAAATGTTTTGTTTTAAATGTAAATGACGCCTTTGGAAAATTTGATACAAGATCCGATGAAGGCACATTTCTTGGTTATTCGTCTACTTCTAAAGCATTTCGTGTGTTTAATAAAAGAATATTAGTTATAGAAGAATATATTCATGGTATTTTCAATAAGGTTTTTGAATCCAAGAAAAATGATTTTGATGATGAATTTGATTTTGATGGTTTAAATTTGATTGAACCCTCTCCTCCAACTAGCAACTTGGATGTATCTTCTTCCAAAGAATCCTTACCTAAGGATTGGAAGTATGTAGTATTAGGAAAAGAGTCGGAACTAAGAGGGGGGGTGAATTAGTACAGTGGTAAAAATTACATCGGTTCAAAACTTCATTGTGATTACATCTATTTCCGACGAAAAATTGTTTCATAAAGGTAATAACTTTAAAAGTGCACAGAAGAGCATAGTGGATGTAAAGCAAGTAAATTGGTTTGCAATTAAAGTAAATTGCTCAAGAGAAACGTCAACCAGATTTTTATAGTTGTTCGGTCGTCGTGACCTACATCCACTCCGCCGATTCCTCTTCCATCGAGGCCATCGGCATCCACTATCAATCTTTCTTCAATAGGCGAAGACCAACTACCTTTTACACCCCTCTTCTCCTTTTCATAGGTTTAGGAGACAACCTTTTACAACCCTCTTTTATAAGGTATCCCTCTCACACCTCCCTCAGAACTCTCTTTAAGCTTTGGGAGGAGGAAACTAAACTTTCTAAGGTTTACAACTTTAAAATCATGGAGTTTTGCTCAATATTTTTTCTTATCTATGCAGGAATAGTTGGGGTATTTATAGGCCCCAAATGGATTCAAATTTGGAGCCCAAAATTCAAACCGCCGAAATTTTAGGGTACGGGCGGTACCACCGCCTACAGCCTGACATTGGATGGTACCACCGCCCAGACTGGTGGTACCATCACTAGATAGTCTCAAAGACTGAGTTTGGGTGGTACCATCACCCAAACTCGTGGTACCACCGCTTGACATAGTCTCGGAGATTGTGCCACGATGTTTCACTTATTTGGTCACTATTTGGGCCTTTCTCTTGGCCCAACACAGCCCAAACTTGGCCCAACTGTCCCCTAATTGGGTTGGCCCAATTCTAATCCCGATTATGTACTAACTATGAATTTTAAGATATTTACTAAGCTAAACAAGGTTCGTAAGCCTAGGTTTCTTTCGGCGATCTTCCGGCGAACTTCTGACGATCTCTCGATAATGTTCCAACGGACTTCCAGTAAGCTCCTAGACTTCATGATGATCTTCTTGGCGAGTTCTAATGAGAATTTTTAGCAAACTCTAGGACTTCTCAATTAATTCTGATAAAACTTTCGACGAACATCCGAACTTTCGATGAACTCTCGAACTCTCAACAAAATCGTGTTCTTGACTCCGGGACTTCATTTTGGTTTATGCCTTGCTATCGTAGTTAATGTTGCACACATAAAAACACATTTTGATCTAGACAATTATTACTAAGCATGAATCATGTTGTCTGGCATGTCATTGGTCCATCAACGCTTCGTCTGATTCTTCGGTGCTTCATCCTCTCTAGCGGCCTATTGCCCAATCGACCAGTTGACCTCCGTAATTCTGATATCCTTGGTACAATATCCACCCTTCTTGCCCCGATGCCTAAATCCATGGCCCGAAGCCTTCTGACAATATGTCGACCGATCCTCCGGCCCGTTTGTCATGGACTTAGCTGGTTTTACCTAAGTCGTGCGGCACCCTTGCGTGTCCGTCCGTAAAGGTTAGCCTCCCCGAAGCCTCCCATGGTCCCTTAGGACCTACGAAAGAGAAAACGGGTTAGAGAGAATGCCTCACTCGGGATCCATAAGCAAACATTCCAAGAAACACTTCATAGACCATGTAAATTACAAACAGACTTTACAAGCTCTAAACAGTTGCACAACAAAGGGTCAAAATGGTCCACTACAGATTGAGAATCTATCAAAGTGTCCGCATGACACAACCTTTATTTACAAGCCTAAAGCGGCCACCAAACCCAACTAAAATGGGACTATTAAGCCTTTGACCGTCCCTCTACATACTATGTAAAGCATGAACATACCAAAAGACATGGACATACATTAGCATTACATTGAACATCATATTTAGAAGTTTCTCCGTGACATTCTCCCCCACTTATTCCTTCGACGTCCTCATCAAAGCCTTTGCCGACACTACAACTCCTCGCCTTTGCTGAGTCTTCAATCTTCTACTCCAACTGCAATGCGCCTCTTGGCTCCCAACTACTCTCCACTTCTATTTTTGAGTAGTCGAACCTTTGATCCGTCATACTGTTTCAACTCACCAATAACTCTAACTCTGGTGTGGGGTTGGCTGAGTTGTGTTGATCCTTGTTGATTCCTACGGATCCTCTAGATGAAGGAAAAGACCATCCTTACTATGCGCCAGTCTCTCAAATACCTCATGTTGCTTGAACTGGGTGGATGCTTGTTGGAGCTTTAACGAGCATCGCCTCGCAAACTTTTAAAGCTTTTGGTCCTTCCTCCACAAAATTTGCTCATCGACTCTTCTTTCACTTAGTTGTCACTTCCAAGTAGATTCGCATCACTTTCGCTTTCGATTGGCATTCTATTGGGAAATGAGGCGGATCTCTACTCTTAGTAGCACTGATCGCCAATGGTGAGGATTTGACATCTATTGTCTTCTAATATCTTTGAAGGGTCTTTGAACCTGTGTAGAGCTCCTCTGTTGGATAGATAAGAGAATTAGGGTACTCGGTTTCGCCCATTCTCTTAAGGGTTGAGAAGGCAAAGGTTACTTGACTTCGCCCACCTCCTCGAGGTTGTACTCCATGCATCGAGCTGGTTACTGGCCTTCGCCTGCTCTTTGCTCACACTTCTGAAGCACTTGAAGTGTTTACACTCCTTGCGTTGAGTTAGGTATTATGATTCACCTTCTCAATGCTATCGAACTTCTAGAATATAGGAAGTTTTCACCCCAACTTGGAGTAATTCTCTCATAGGTTTGGTCGCCTCTGGGATTGTACCGTCTTCTCCATCAACCTTACCGCCTACTCCACTGAGTAGCAAAGGTATAGCACCGCGTATTGCCTGCTTCGTTCCTTGGTCGTGCACTCTTGCATAACCCGAAGTCCTTCACTTTCGGCTATCCTGATGACAAGCTTGTTGACACCGGTCTTACGAAGTTCCTTGGCCTTTGCCCTTCAGCCTTGTCTCGGTACTTGGAGTTTGCCTCTGCATGCTCCACCTCCTCGGTCCCTTTTATGACCAAGCGCTCTCCCTCCATGAGAGCAAGGGATCAATGACTTTCACAGAAGTCCCGCCTCTACGGTACCAGGGCGCTGCCATGCCCATGGTACTACTATCCGTCGCCTCGCATCTACATCCCTTTTCTTCACAATTAGTAGATATGCCTCTGTGGCACTCCTCTGATTCCACCTCCATTCTAACTGATGCTTGATTTTGGGTAACTAAGTCCCTTTGGACTCGTTGTCGCTTCCTCGCCCCTTTCGACCCCTTGCTTCAACACCTCGATGTTCTCCAAGCAGATCCCTTTGGTCGATGGAAAGACAGACTGCAACTCCCATGCATGGCCTCTGCCATCACATTGTAGGGTTTGCACCGATTATATTCTCCTTAGCTTCCTTGGTAGCAACGTTCGCTTACTCGACCTTGTCCTCTGACTTGTTGGGCTCCCTTAAGCGAATATAGGCTCTGGAGCAGTCCAACTCTCTAGCCGCTTCGGTCATACCTCTACAGGATCAAGTCCCTCCCATGGGACTTATTGGTACTTGCATTCGAACTTTTTCCTTCGTGAAACACAGCCCCCATATGCTGATGACCAAGGCTTCCATCCGATGCAAAATTTGATGCACGCATGGAAGACCCACCTCTGCGATATCATGGCCTTCACTCCTTGAATCCATAGCCCTTCTTGCCATCATGTTGTTCACCAAAGTAGAGCTTCCAGTAGCTCCCGATCATACCTCCGTATGATCTAGTCCCTCACGGGACTATGTCATGTGTATCGCATTGCCACAAACTATTCCACCACGATCTGCTGCACCATGTTGCCTCCTGGTGATATCTCTATTGCATTCTGATCCTTGTGGGATGAACTCGAATTGTGATCCCTCCATGTGTGGCCTCTGCCAATACATCACAGGGTCTCTTCCACCTTTGATTTTGTTCGCCCCTTTGGCAATCGACCTTTATCCACCCACTCTTGGGTCACACCTAGATGAAGCACTGCTCTAGGACAGTCTGTCGCCTAGTAGTTCCCGAAGTCCCTCGACTTCGTTGCAATTAGTGCACCATTATCTGGATCCTGGGCCTCTACCCCTACCAGCACAATTTCCGCTATACACCGTATCCTTCATAGCAACTTGAATGGAAACACTATGGCATATTCTTCAAGAGTACCTGCCTCCGCGTCCTCTTACCCCATGCCAAGGCCTTCTAAACCCAACTATGCCTCTATAAATTGAGTCGCCTTAGTTCCTCCATCAACTCCACGTCCTATGCTCCATTAGAATGAAGGACCCATGGAACAACATGATCCTGCTCTTGCCTCTGCAAGAGTTCATGTCCTTGACCTCTGTCCAAGGAAAGCTCTGTGCCTCCACTCCATGTTCCATCTTTTATGCTGGCTCCCTACATGCGGCTTGGGTACTTTGCCAAGTTACACCCAAGTTGCCCTGCTCCTCATTTTTGCATTGAGTTGATGGTGACTCTCGCGCCCACCATCCATGGGTCAGCCCTCCCTTGAGTCCGATCTCCATATCGACTCCATGTGTGCCTTCATTTGTGTTGCTTTGGGTCGCTCCCCCACTTGATCTTGCAATGCATCCACCAATGCATTCTCTCGAGCGAGATCATGTGACGACTCCTAGCTGCTTGCTCAGTCTATTGAGCTTCGTGGAGTTGTTGTTTGTTGAGGTACTCCTCCTCAACATGTGAGGTCTGTCCCACATGATTCTCTCTCTAGAGAGCAGGGACTTATCCCTCCTGGATAACTGTCCCATTGGAGCAACATCTCTCTTCGTTTCGGAGACCACCATCCCCTTGGACTACTCCAATTTGCTGAACAAACTATGCATTGTTCTGCCTCCTGCAAATACACTTGCTAGATTGCGACTCCACGTTAATACAGCCCCCGTTGCACCACTCAAGGCCTAGCAACATGCTGAACTCATTGCATACTTCAGCCTCCTACAGACGTATCCTTCACATGCTGAAGAGAAAGTTTCAATGCTCCATGGCGCTGAGTTTCGGTCATCTTGGGATGGCCGCGAACATTCCATTGTCCGCATACAAGCCCATGTATGAGTACTGAATTCTTTGAGTTAGCAATTCCCCTCACCTTTGTGAGCTTTACACAACTCTTTCGGTCGTTGAGCAACTCATTCCACTTTGCATGGTCTCATCCTTTACCAAGCGCCTCGCTTGCCTTGAGCACCATCAAGTATAGTTGTCAACGTTGAGCCGTAGCTCAAACTCAGTCATCCCAACCTTTGTGCGCTCCGCATTCTTCCAAGCTTGCTTGTTCTCATGGTGTCTCTTGTGCGAATGGCTAGCCATTCCTCTGAATGCCCATCTCAAATGCTCACTCCTCCGAGCAACTCCTTTTCCCTACATCTCCATGCCTGTTTTTCCCCAAACGGTCGCACGTGTGCTGACTGCCCTCAATGTAGCCCCGCTAGGTCCCCCATGTTTGCATGCTAAGTGTTTTTATGAGTGCTTGTCCTGCTCTGATACCATCTGTCATGGACTTAGCTGGTTTTGCCTAAGTCGTGCGGCACCCTTGCGTGTCCGTCTGCAAAGGTCAGCCTCCCTGAAGCCTCCCATGGTCCCTTAGGACCTACGAAAGAGAAAATGGGTTAGGGGGAACGCCTCACTCGGGATCCACAAGCAAACATTCTAAGAAACACTTCATAGACAATACAAATTACAAACAGACTTTACAAGCTCTGAACAGTTACACAACAAAGGGTTAAAATGGTCCACTATAGACTGAGAATCTCTCAAAGAATCCACATGACATAACCTTTATTTACAAGCCTAAAGCGACCACCAAACCCAACTAAAATGAGACTATTAAGCCTTCGGTCATCCCTCTACATACTGTGCAAAGTATGAACATACCAAAAGACACAGATATACATAAGCATTACATCGAACATCCTGTTTAGAAGTTTGTCCGTGACACGACGTCCAATCTTCTGATATTTTTTCCTCCAGCTCAACATGATTTTTCCTGCTTTAATTGTCTCTCTCTAATCAAAGCATCCTATGTCACTCAAAGCGTAAATTAAATCATAAATAATTTTTAATTAGTTTCATCATCAAAATATGAGATTCAACAATCTCCCCCTTTTTGATGATGACAATCAATTGATGACGGAGTTAAAACAAATATTCATCATGAATATTTGCAACATATCATCATGCATAACATGATCATACTTCTCCCCCTTTGTCATCAACAAAAAGGAGAAGTGTAACTTTCAAATGTTTAGAAATACAAGTTCAACTCATTGCATAATAAACATAATCTTCATTTTTATCATCATGCAAGCTAGCAAAAATTTAGCAAGTGCTACATCGTATTAGAATATGCTTATCAAGTTTTAGATATGCAAGGTAGTAAGATAGCATGTTCTACAACATACAAGCTAGGAAAATTTATCAGCATTTTAGAAAGTATAAGCTAGCAATTTTCTATCACTTTACAAAATGCATAATCACCAAATCATCGTTAATTTTAAAGATGTGCATGATTGTAAATTTTACAAGTTTGTATTTTTGCTTCTTAAGATAGGCAAGCTAGTGATTTTCAAGATAGTAAGCTCTTTCTTCTCTTTTGAGAAGTGTCATATTTGCTTCCTTTGCAAAGTATAAGCTAGCAAAATTTTATATTATTTTACAACATACAAGCTAGCAATTTGACAAGTGTTGCTTCTCTTTAAAGTATGAAGGCTAGCAAGTTTTTGAAGAATAATGCAAGATAACAAACTAGAAAGATATAATGTTTTACATGAATCAAGCTACATGAAGTACATTTGCATCTTCTATTTAGATGTGCAAGCAAGTAAGTAAGTTTTTGCATCTTCTTGACTTATGCAAGCTAGTTAGTAAGCTAGCTATCTCCCCCTTTGTCATTATCAAAAAGAAGGGAAGAATACAATGTTATAATTCTTTTTTCCTTTACATGAATTTTCAAATCATGACAAAGTTGAAGTATCAATCATTTTTCATTATGTTTGTGCATCATAATAGTTTCAAATTAAAACATGCACAATTTCAAAATCTTACATTTCATCCTTACTTTATGCATGAAACTAACAATATATCAATCATCATATCATAAAAGATACTCAAGCATTCATAATACATCAATTTAGCAACAAATCATAGCATTTTAAATTATGATGGTATCTAAATGTCAAATTACATTGCATCCTATCTTGTATGATCATAACTTCTCATTTGTATTTCATGCATATTTTTATTTCATCACATTCATTTCATCTTATCAAGAAAAATTAATTCGGTGATGAATACAAGAAATTACATAAAAATCATATCATGAAAGATAAGATCATGTGAATACCAAAAGACATGATTTTTTTGAAAAACCTTCTCTTAAATAATCAAAAGAAAATCTTAGAAGATCAAATAATAAAAGATATTCAAAAGAAATTTTAAGTCATGAATTTTGAAAAAGATATTCTCTTTAGTAAATCGTAAAAGAAACTTAGGAGAAAAAGATTTCAATTCATGCATCTAAAATCTAAACTTAAGCATAAGAAATCTTAATTTTTATATCTTTAAAAATCAAGATAAAATTCATTCATATTCAAATCATCAAATCATAATCATTTTCAAGAGATTCATAAAAAAAATATAGATAGATTCATTAATCTCTCCTTTTTAAAAAATTGATAAAGTAGAGAAATTATTAGTATATAACTTGACAATGATTTGGCCTCCGAGGAGTTATGGGGGATACTAGAAGTAATTGAGGGGAGTATAACATGAGAAGTAGCATAGTTTTGGCCTATGTTGTTTTGGCTTAACATAACACACACACACACACACACACACATATATATATATATATACAAAATTTTTTTTTTTGATTTCTATTTTCTTCATAATAATAGGTTTGTAGGAGCAAGGAAAGAAAGAAAACATGTTTGAATTTTAGGCTCCAAATTTAAATCCATTTGGGGCCTATAAATACCCCAGCTATCCCTACATGGATAAAAAAGAAATATTGAGCAAGATTCTATGATTCTAAAGTTGTAAATATTAGAAAGTTTAGTTCCCTCCTCCCAAAGCTTAGAGAGAGTTCTAAGAGAGGTATGAGAGGGATACCTTGTAAAAGAGGGTTGTAAAAGGTTGTCTCCTAAACCTGTGAAAAGGAGAAGAGAGGTGTAAAAGGTGGTTGGTCTTTGCCTATTGAAGGAAGACCGATAGTAGATGCCGGTGGTCGCGATGGAAGAGGAATCGGTGAAGTGGATGTAGGTCACAACGACTGAACCACTATAAAAATCTGGTTTGCATTTCTCTTGAGCAATTTACTTTAACTGCAAACCACTTTACTTGTTTTACATCCACTATGCTCTTCCATGCACTTTCAAAGTTATTACCTTTATGAAATAGTTTTTCATCGGAAATAGATTTAATCACAACGAAGTTTTGAACCGACGTAATTTTCACATCGGAAACGGATTCACCCCCCCCCCCCTTAGTGCCGACTCTTTTCCTAACAATTGGTATCACTGCCATATTTTTCTCATTTGGTTTAACACCCAAAGAGAAATAGCTCTTTTCGGCTTTCAAGAGGGTCACTTTCTCATTCGTCCTCCCTTTTTCAATGGGACGGACTACACTTATTGGAAAACTTGAATGAGAGTTTTCTTACTTTCTATTGATTTAAATTTATGGAATATGGTCAAAATCAGATTTCAAAGATGTTCTCTTCCAATGAACGATTCGAATGATTTGGAGAAGAAGACATTTTCTCTAAATGCTAGAGCTATGAATGCTCTATTTTATGCCTTAGACAAAAAAGAATTCAATTGGGTCTCTTTGTGCGAAATGACTTTCGATATTTGGCACATTCTTGAAACCACACACGAAGGCACTAGTAGATTAAAAGTTTCGAAGATTAATCTTTTAATGTATGATTTTGAATTATTTCATATGAAACTAAGCGAAACCGTTGTTGACATGTACATCCATTTTATGGATGTCGTCAATGGTTTAAAAGCACTTGGTAAAAGTTTTTCAGATTTTAAACTTATAAAAAAGATTTTACGATTGCTTTATAAAATTTAGGATCCAAAATTAATCACAATACAAGAGGCAAAAGATCTTAATAATTTTTCATTTGAAGAACTTTTTGATTCATTAATGACAAATAAAATGGCACACGATGCACAAAATAAACTTGAGGACAACCTTCCAAAGAACAGGAAGGATTTCGGACTTAGAACAATTGAAGACCACTCGAGCATAAGCTCAAGTGATAGTGAACTTGAACTCCTCACTATGAAATTTAAAAAATTTATGAAACAAAAATTGAAGAATAAAAATAAACTTAAAAAGAATGTAACTACTTGCTATGAACGCAAGAAGAAGGAAACTCTTTTGAACGAATCAAGCTCATCCGAAGATGAGGAGAAAATCAATAAAGGCGAGGTGGCAAACTATGCCTTAACGGCTTTCTTCAATGAGTTAAACAACTCAAACGAAACTCCCTTAGTTTACTTTAAAATTACTTAATATTTTTCATGAGTTATTTTTAATTTAGTTTATATATATATATATATATATATATATATATATATATATATATATATATATATATTAATTGCATGTTGAGTGATGTAATAAAAATGCAAAAATAAAATAGGATCATGTTTATAATGCTAGTAATTTTGAAAATGATAATGAAAATTACATGTTTTATGATAAAGAAATAAAATAATTAGATTTAAATCTAATGATAATCCTATATATGTTTTTCAAGAAGAAATAATGTATATCTTGATGATTTTTCGATTTTGTTTGAAAATACATTATGTTCAATGAAACCATGCTTGATGTCTTAATGAAAATATGATGATGATTTAAAAGCATGCTTAACGAGTTTATATTTTGAACTTATGCAAGATAGTTTTTGTGATCTTTTGAAAGTTCTTTTTCGGTTTTAAAAATGATATATGTCTTGATTTGGCATATGTGAAAAACTTGAGCATACTTATATGAAATCAATCATATGATTTGAAACACTAAAAAAAGGAAAGCTTTCTCCAATACGGGCGGTACCACCGCTTACAGCCTGACACTAGGTGGTACCATCGCCCAAACAGTCTCAAAGACTAAGTCTAGGTGGTACCATCGCGTGATATAGTCTCGGAGACTATGCCACAATGGTTTCACCTGTTTGATCACTATTTGGGCCTTTCTCTTAGCCTAACTGTCCCCTAATTGGGTTGGCCTAATTCTAATCCCTATTATGTGCTAAATATGAATTTTAAGACATTTACTAAGCTAAACAAAATCTGTAAGTCTAGGTTTCTTCCGGTGAGCTTTCGACGATCTTCCGACGAACTTCTGACAATCTCTCGGCAATGTTCTAGCAGACTCTCGGTAAGCTCCTAGACTTCATGATGATCTTCTTGGTGAGTTCCAACGAGCTTCTTTAGCAAGCTTTGGGACTTCTCGGTCAATTCTGACAGAATTTCCTATAAACGTCCGGACTTCCGACGAACTCTCGAACTCCCAATGAAATCATGTTCTTGACTTCGGGACTTTATTTTGCTATATGTCTTGCTATCGTAGTTAATCCTGCACACATAAAAACACATTTTGATCTAGACAATTATTACTAAGAGGAGATTTGTCAAAATGAGTCATGTCTTTTGGTATTCACATGATCTCATATTTCATGATATGATTTTTTAACTTTGTATAATTCCTTATATTCTTGAAGTATATCTTATCACCTAATTCTTCTTGATATTCTTCATGTGATGATATGAATGAATGAAATACTCATGATATTGTTTTGATGCTCTAAAATGATATAAATTTACTAGCTTATGAGTATCATGTATGATATGATGATTGATTTATTTTTAGTATCATGCATAGAGTAATGATGATGTGTAATGTTTTAAAATTGTGCATGTTGTAAATTGAAACTATAATGATGCACAAACATATTGAAATAAGGTTGATACTTTACCTTTGTTATAATGTGAAGATTGATAAAAAGGGAAAAGAATTATAATATTATATTCTTTCCTTCTATTTGACAATGACATAGGGGGAGCAAATTTTGCTAGCTTAAAGAAGCAAAAAAGCTTGCTCATCTCAAAAAGATGCAAATATCTTGCCAATTTTCATGTGTAAAATTTGTTAGCTCATAAATTGAAGGAGAAAAATTTGCTTGCTTGCTAGCACATCTAAAGAGAAGATGCAAATGTACTTCATGTAGCTTGCTTTATGTAAAACATTGTATATTGCTAGCTTATTATCTTGCATTATTTTTCAAAAACTTGCTAACCTTCGTACTTCAAAGAGAAGTAACACTTGTCAAATTGCTAGCTTGTATGTTGTAAAATAATGTAAAATTTTGCTAGCTTGCACTTTGCAAATGAAGCAAAAATGACACTTCTCAAAAGAGAAGAAAGAGATTGCTATCTTGAACATCACTAAAAAAAATTGATAGATTGCCTATCATAGGAAGCAAAAATGTAAACTTGAATAATTTGCAATCTTGCACATCTTTAAAATTAACGATGATTTGGTGATTATGTATATTGTAAAGTGATAAAAATTTACTAGCTTGTATGTTGTAAACTTGCTATCTTACTATCTTGCATATCTAAAACTTGATAACTTGCATGATGTAATACTTGCTAAATTTTCTAGCTTACAAATTGTATGATGATAAAACTTGATATTATGTTTTTTATGCAATGATTTGACATTATATCTTAAACACTTGTTAGTTGTACTTCACCTTTTTGTTGATGACATCTCGTTCTTGACTCTAGGACTTCATTTTGCTTTATGCCTTGATCACTATCATAGTTAATCCTGCATAATTAAAACCTACTTCGTTCTTAGACAATTATTACAAAGCTTGAATCATGTTGCCCGGCATGTCATTGGTTCATCGACCTTTATCCGATTTTTTGGCGTATCGTCCTCTCTTGTGACCTATTACCCAATCGACTAGTTGACCTCAGCAACTCCGATTTCCTTGGTGTAATTTCCGCTCTTCTTGGCCAGATGCTCGAACCCATGGCCCAAAGCCTTCTACTGATACGTCGACCGATCGTTCAGCTCAATGTCCAATCTTCTAACATGTTTTTCTCTGGCCCAAATGATTCTTCCTGCTTTAATTGTCTCTCCCTGATCAAAGTTTCCTACGTCACTCAAAACGTAGATCAAATCATAAACACTATCAATTGGTTTCATTATCAAAATCTGAGATTCAACATACTTCACTTTTCCAACTCATAGGTAGTTTCACCGTCTGGTCTTATAGTGCTACCACCTGACCTAATCCTGGGTTACTGAATGAGCCTCCCAATGGGCCAAAATCTATTCTAGATTAGGCCCAAAGGGTCGCTAATTGAGTTAGTAAAGTTATACCTAAAACAAACTCAATTTACAACCTAATTACGATAATTAAGACTTCAACAATTTTGAGACATGAAATATATGTTGTTTGGCATGTCATTGGTTCATCCGAACTTCCGGCGTATCATCTGAACCTTCGATATATCGTGTGATCCATTGGCATGTTGACTCCCGTAACGACTGATTTTGGTGCAACGTCCTATTCTTCCGACCTAATGCTCGACCTCTGACTCCAGCCCAACGTCTGATTCTACTATTTTAATTATTTTTCATGATCGAAGTTAGTCCTATATTATTTTTCTTAAAATATAAATTAAATCATAAATTTATTAATTAATTTTATTATCAAATTTTAAAATTTGATAAAAGTTAGAAATCATAACCATTTATCATTTCTTCGCGTTATTATATTTATTTGTTATTCAAATATGATAATAATAACAATAAATCCTCTTCAATATTGTTTGATATTTTTGTCCTGCAAAAGTCAACTCATCTACAGAAACTCATCATTAAGAGTAATCTCACAAGCCTCCTACTTTTGGACGTATTATATTCTATATTCTCGGCATCGGTGGCGGTGTTGTCAGTCTGAATAAATCAATGGCTGTGCGAGAGTTACATCATTATGCAGAGTCATGAGAAGATACGTCTGCTAGTTGATCAAATCTCACGTGAGTCACGATGTGATGCTTTTATTATATCTGTAATATAATTAAATATTTTATCTATAAAATTCCTCAATATTAAGTTTTTATCAAATGACATCCCCTTAATTAATTTTTACTTTGAAACATTCTTTTGCGTCCTAACAAAAATACCCTCGATTCTTCACCCATCACCGCCGACCATCGTCGCCTCCGCCACCCCTTGCTACTACCGCAAGTGGGGCCTCCTCCCCCTCCCTTCCCCCTCCTCCCTGTTTTCCCATCGCTCACACTTCCTCGTCGCGGTCGGAGCAGCGGGTGGAGTGGAGGTGAGCGACGAGGGCATTAGCGGCGAGGACGAAGAAGGCAGCGAAGTGGGCAACGGAGATCCGGGACCCCATCAACGGCGTCCGCTTGTTCCGCACCTTCGCCACCATCGAGGAGGCGGCCGCCGCTTACTGTGCGGCCACGTCCCGACTCGAGGAGAGGAGAAGCGCCGCCTCTGGCACCCCGCACCCGTGCCTGCCCCCGCCGCGGAGGACTCAGCTTCCTTTAGGTCCCCGCGTCGTCTTCTTCGTCTCTCATCGTAGTGGGAGCAACGGCGAGGGCGACGGAGGCCCTCGCCGCCCTCCTCCGCTCTACCCGCTGTTCCCACCGCGACGAGGAAGGGCGGGCGGCGAGAAAGGGAGGGAGGGATGGGGGCGAGGAGGGACGGAGAGAGGGAAGGGAGGAGGGGTGGCAGTGGCGACGGAGGCGGCGATCCAGGGTGGCGACAGCGGGTGAAGGACCAAGGTGCATTTTGATCAAATTGATGAGAAACGAGCACCCTCAAGTAACAATCAATTAAGAAGATATTATTTGATAAAAAATTAATATTGAAAGATTTTTAACGTAAAATGTTCTATATAATTTGTTATATGTAATTCATATTTTGTGATCGTATTATCGTTATAAATACTTATTGTTTGGCAACGTTATTAGAATTGGATTGTTGTTGTTCTTTGGTATAGCTATTGGTTTTGAATTGAATCGATCTATTTGATCCAAAAATAATAATAAATAATAATTATTATTTTTTGTTTAGTTAGGCTATTTTGGTTTGAAATATCAAAAATTGGATCCACATAACGAGCCATCCTTCTACTTCTAATACTTCTAATTGTATTAAATTCATCAATCAGTCTATGAAATGCGGTTTAATCTTTCATCAGGTTCAGATGAAATCCAAAACTCTTGACCGAAGAGAATAACTCAAAATATAAACAACTTTGGTTATTTTTTTTTTTTTAAATCGAAGTAGTATTTGTACAAATAAGTATTCTTAAGTAGTATTTTTATTGGAGATATCAAAATCATCCGAAAACTTCACTGACATCCGTCAAAATTGATAATGATTTTGAATTAGATGATCATTAATGCTAAAAGATTTATTACAAAAAGTACGATCCAGAAAACTCTAATGTGATATCTCATGTGCCAACTAAAAGAAATCCAGATATAAAAAATAAATTCAAAATTGAAATTTACTCTGTCAAATTGAAATTTTTTATTTTTGTCAAGAGTATTAATAATATGAAATAAAAAATCATTTAAAATCTTAGGGCCAAGAAATAACTAGCAATAATAGTTTTACGCTAATTTTTAATATTCATATTTCTATGTAGATATATATTTTTGTTATTAGTATTTATGTAAATTATACTCGATTAATCCATCAATTTCACCAGAGACCATAAATTAAATCTGAGGTTATCTATTTTTTATAGCGTTGCCTTTTGGACATACCAAAATATTTAATATTTGGTATCATCCAAAAAATTCAGAAACATCCATCAAAATAAATAAATAATTTAAATTGGATCACACATATCAATCCAATGAACAAAAGACAGATGGCGATTCGAATACACAGCATTTTGATTTCATGATAAAGTTTTAATTAAATAATTATAAATCTAAAAACTTAAGTTACTAAAAAGAAAAGAAAGAGTTACGAAAAAAAAATCCAGTCAATCAAGTGCACTAATGTACGAGTCCAATTTCTGTTTTTAAATTTATGAAAAACCTTCTCAGAATTTATCATGATTAATCTAAGTATTGTTTCAGTAGTTTCCGAAAGAGAAAAAAAGCGATAATTATCATATATCCAGAAATGTTATCATACACTAGAAGTGCATTTCCTTTCTTTCCTGTACGTGTATGTGTGTGACTATTAACCAATAACATATAAATAAATACAGGAGAATCACGTAGGACTATGATCAAAAGCTTACAAAATCGATTTTTTTTCTCATATTTTTTAAACAAAATTATTTATAAATTTTCGTACATATTTTTACATATATATTCTTGCAAAATTTTGAAATAGCATATTTGCCATTACAATTTTTGTTCTGACATATGTCCCTTCATATATTAAGATTCTTCACATATAATGGTTGATTAAAAAAATACAAGTTAATATTGATTTTTAAAGAATATTAATGTAAATTAGCGTTTTAATATTATTAATTTAAATAATTAATTAAGATAAATTATGTTCATATATATATATATGTGTGTATATGTAATTTTTTTTATTTTTGAATAACTATATTTGGAGGAATAAATTAGAAAAACACAAACTTTGTACTGATATGTGACGGAACCTTTGCTTTTGCTTTTTTGTCGTGAAACTTATTTTGCACGACTTGCATGCAGTTGGGGGACACGTGTAATATAGTCACGTGCTGGAGAGATGCGGCAGCGGCGCTGTCCACCTCACCGTCGGTGGCTCGCTCAGCCGCTCCTCCTCGGTCCAAGTGGTTGGAAGGTGCGCGGAGGCAACGTTTCCGAGTTTGACCTCTTCCGGAGGCAAAACAGCGGCGGGAATCCTGTGTGCCGGTGGTCTCCTTAAATGACCATAGTAATGCATGCTTCCAGAACAGGGTCACGATTTGGTTTAAAGTCGTCACTTACCATGCGAATGACAGGAAGCATTACATGGCGGAAAGCCGATTCCAACTCGTGTTTGGTAGGTCCGCTGCACTGGTAAAATGTAAATACTAGAAACGTCTGGACATAAGATCTAAATTCCTGTTCCAATTGCTGCTGTCATGGTAAATTTGGAGACCAACCATCCCTTCTGGAAAGAGCCTCTTCTTAACTGTGCCAACGCGCTCCTTTTTATGTGCGGGAGCCTATATAAGTGATAACCATCGACCGGGGTCAATCCCAAACTCACCACCGTCGCTTTCTGCAGCGTCACTGCTAAAATATCTATCGTCTCATTCATTCCTCTTCTCATACAATTGCCATCTCCTAAAACTCGACAACAGCAGCAAAGATGTGTGGCGGCGCCATCATCTCCGACTTCATTCCTCAACGCAACCATCACCGTCACTGCCCTGATCCCGATCACCTCCTCTCCGCCTCTGACCTCTGGCCCGATTCCTTCCACCCACACAGTGTCTCCACCCAGGACAAAGGTAGCTAACTCCTCCCTCTTGCTCTACCTACTGGCCTTTGGTCCACAGATGGCAGCTTCTTCTGGTGATTCTCTGTGTATCTCTGTTCTTTTTTATCCAAAGGCGGCGTCTTGATGGCTTCTTCTGCTGCTTGTTTTGTTATCTCAGTGCCTCGGAAGCGGGGGCGGAAGAATTTGTACAGGGGGATACGACAGCGGCCGTGGGGGAAGTGGGCAGCGGAAATCCGTGACCCCATGAAAGGCGTTCGCGTCTGGCTCGGCACCTTCGCTACCGCGGAGGAGGCTGCCCGCGCCTACGACCGCGAGGCCCGCCGCATCCGCGGCAAGAAGGCCAAGGTCAACTTCCCCAATGAGGTGGAGCCCGAGGAGACCGATAATTCCGTCCCCTGCAACCCCGTCCGCAATTTCATTCAACCCAAGGTGGAAAAATCTCCCGTCTTGGCGGCTTCCAATGACTGCGAGGGAGACGGTGAGGTGAGGAGGCTGTCGGAGGAGCTGATGGCCTACGAGTCCTACATGAACTTCTTCGGTATCCCGTACATGGAGGGCGGCACTCCAGCGGCGGCGGCGGAGGAGGGGACAGCAGCAGATGATGAGGTGGTCACAGGGAATGGAATGGAGGCGTGTAATCCGCCGGTCTCTTCAGGCATGGAGATGCTTTGGATCTTCGACGACATTCCGCCGGCGTGATGGCCCCATTCGTCTCGTTGACCGCATGGTGTTTGATACTGATGGCTTCCCGATGCTTGTACAATGGCAAATTTTGTTTCGTATTTTGTTTTCAAGGGTTGGGTGTAGGATTTAAGCTTCCTGTTGTTATTTTTTTCCGTGTAACACTAAATCATGAAACAATTGTACTTATTCACAGTATTTGTTGAAGGTTGGATTAGTAGTTTGTTTTCATGGGTTGGGTGTAGGATTTAAGGTTCCTGTTGTTATTTTTTCCGTGTAACTCTAAAATTCTTATATGCTATCTTAGCTTTCTATCATGAAATAACTTGTTAGGACTCTAGCTAGGAGAGTCCTAATTGAGAGGGACATTCATGTAAAACCTACCTAAGCCGACCCTTATTAAAGAGGTGAAGAGGTCGGTTAGGATTATGATGTTGTTTCTTATAGAAGAATTATGAGTTGTAAAGGAATAAGAGTCTTGAGTAGAAGTCTTATTAGGAGTTGGTTAGAAGTAGGAGTCTTGAGTAAGAGTCCTATTAAGAGTTAGGGTTTAGAAATCCTATAAATAGTCATGTATTCCTCCTCTTTTGATAAGCAATAGATGAATCTTTTCTGTAGCCTTTGAGCAGCAACTTAGAGGGAGGAACCCATATAGAGTTCCAAGGAGGCCGATCCCCTAAATAGATCAACCCCAAGTTTAGAATCTGCAAGGGTTCTAACACCTGGTATCAGAGCAGCGTTTTTGGCGTCTCGCTGCCCTTCCACAGCCATCCATCAACCCTCCACAACCGTCCAAAGCAATTCCCACAATTGCTTAAAAGATCGTTGCCAAATTCCGCCACCATCTCCACCACCACGGATCATCCTTTGATCTCCCCGTGAATTGTAACAAGTTCTGGTTTTCTACCTTACTACTGCTGCAATTTAGTTATCCTTATTTGAAAATCCCAAAAAAATTATTCCTATATTACTGCATAAACTTTTCGTCATAAATTTTTCATCTCAACGAAAAAAAATACATTGCAGAATTCTAACGGTACAGCACCGTCTATTTGATCTTGCTACTGTATTTTTTCTATCCAAATCTCTACGAAATTTTTATGACATCTTTGACATTTCCTAATAGCAGATTTCTTTTGGTTTTGTCAAAAAATTCTCAATATAAACCATTGATATTTTATGTCTAATCTGCTATACTTGAAAATCTGCACTGTAAAATTTCAATCGCATAGCACTATTTGTTTGATCTTGATACTACGTTGTTTCTATCCAAATCTCTACGAAATTTTTATAATAGCTTTGACATTCCTAACAGTGGATTTTCCTTTGGTTTCATCAAAAAATTCTCAATATAAACCACTGATCTTTTACGTCCAATCTGCTATACTTAAAAATCTGTGCTGCAGAAAATTTCAGCCGCATATTGTTGCCTTAACCCATCTATTTGTAATCTTTTTTTGAATAAAATTTCTTATACACTTCATAGACCATCTTGGCTTCCATCTAAGATTGATCTGAAATTCATCTCAAAAAATGATTTTATGTTGCTGCAAATTTTCGTCGTAACCCGTTGAAATTTTTCGACAAGAATTCTGCAATCGCAACTTGCACCAATTTCCTTACTGTTATACTGCCGAAATTTTCTTGATTAAATTATATATCCTTGCTGTCATATAAACAATGATTTTACTATCAATTCCCTCCTCAATTCTCTCAAGTTTTTGGAGAAAATTATGTCGAGAAATCGTTGTTTCTTCGATGACAATTCTACTCTTACAAGACAACACATACTTGCTGCAACTTCCACTTATTTCTATCAAACCTTTGCTACCATCTACCACAGATCCAAAACTTTCATCTATAGCCCTAAAACTTCACCAAACCACACCCTTAAACTTCACCCAAAATAGCTACAAAACAAGCTTAAACCGTAGCCTACATCCACCAATCCACCAACCCTTTCGACCATCACCTCTCTCAACCAATACATACCTTTAACCCGACAACAAAAGAGAGATCCTAACATCACAGATTTGGCGGCATATACTATGGCATCTAAGGAGGTAATCAATTCTAAATTCGAAGCCTTCGAGGCACGAATGGAGGATAAGATTCAGACGCTCTTTACCGAACTCAGATTGGGCCGACCACTAAGCTCGAAGAAATCACATCAAGGAGAGCTTTACCCAATCGCACCAAGCCCGAAGATATGACTTCCAAGAGAGGGGAAGCTCTATGACCAACCCCAACTATCCATGCATGAGAGTGGACTTCCCTAGATGGGAAAAAGGAGACCCGATTGGTTGGATCTCGTGCGCGGAGCGATATTTTTGGTACCATAAAACCGCGGATACATCTATGGTGAAAATTACAACTATACATCTTGAAGGGGATGCTATACAGTGGTTTGACTGGTTTGAACATACTTATGGAGTCCTTTCATGGTGACAATTAAAAGAAGGACTGCTGATCCGCTTCAGACCAACCGATTACGAGAATATTGACGGACAACTAGCAAAGATCCGACAAACCTCTACCATTCAGGAGTACTAAACCAGGTTTGAAAGGTTATCTAACCAAACTCGCGATTGGTCTCAAAAACATTTATTGAGGACCTTCATTGAGGGCTTGAAGCCGGAGATCCGAGGAGAAGTTAAAGCATGACAACCGTACACGCTTATGGCAGCCATCTCTTTCGCACGACATCAAGAGGAGCAATTGAACCATGAAGCTCGGAGGACTAGGGTCACTCCTCAACCAGCAATATTGAAGCACTTAGCCCCCCCTACTGTCGACCGAGTCCCTACACCAAAGAGGTTAACAAGAGAAGAGCTTCGGGAGCGATATGCGAAGGGGTTATGTTGGCATTGCGACGAGCCGTGGAGCCGTGAGCATCGCTGTAGTAAAGGGAGACTTCTTATGATTGAACCAATAGATGAAGAGGTCATTGAACATCTAGAAGAGAGCCTTGAACATGAAGAAGAAGATGTAGAAGAAGAGCCTTGAACATGAAGAAGAAGATGTAGAAGAAGAGCCACAACCGACTAAAGTTACTGTACATGCACTAGCCGACTACTCAAACCCGCAAACGATGAAAGTTGGAGGCCTTCTCAAATAACAACTGATTACTGTTCTCATCGACACGGGCAGTACTAATAACTTTCTAAATAGTAAGGTTGCTGTCCAGATGGTTTTACCCATCGAGAATTGCAGCAGGTTTGACATTAAGGTCGTCGATGGATAGATTTTGAATTGTGATCGTAGGCGCCCGCAGGAGAAACTATTACTATAGGACCAAGAGATAATTGCATATTTCTTCCTTCTCCCTCTTAACAATCATGAGGCCATGCTCAGAATTAAATGGTTGATGACATTAGGTGATGTTTTCTAGAATTTTATGAAACTAATTATGAAATTTTACAGTAAGGAGAAACAGGTGACATTGCACGGGAAACGTGGGGGCGACATAACAACGATTTGCACACAACAAATGGAGAAGATTTTGTATAAAGCATGCAGCGGCTTTTTGGTACAAGTTGAGTAGCAAACTAAGGGAGAGTCAATAGAATTTGAAGATCCAAATCTACTTCCTTTGCTTGCTGAATTTTCAAATATATTTGACAAACCGCGCAACCTACCTCTTACCCGTCGGCATGATCATTGTATAATGATTCTTCCAGGCAAATCATCAGCAAATGCTTAGCCATATCAGTATCCACATCTCCAGAAGGATAAAATAGAAAGGATTGTAAAAGAGATGCTCAAAATAGGAGTTATTCGGCCAAGTTGCAACCTCTACTCTTCACCGGTGCTACTTGTACGCAAGAAGGACGGAACAAGGCGAATATGTGTTGATTACCGAGCTCTCAATGGCATAACCATTAAGGAAAATACCTTATTCCAATAGTAGATAAATTGCTAGATGAAATGGAGCATAAATCTTCACAAAGCTGGACCTTTGATCCGGGTATCATCAAATACGAGCGTGCAAAGAAGACATACCGAAAACCACCTTTTAAACACACAATAACCACTATGAATTTTTGCTTTCTTCAACAAAAGGTGAAATATCTTGGGCATATCATATCAGAGGAAGATGTGGCAGTGGACCCCTTCAAAATTGGAGCAATGCAAAACTGGCCGACCCCGAGAAACATAAAATTGCTACATGGCTTTTTGGGTTTAACAGGCTACTACCGTAAGTTCGTGAAAAACTATGGAAAGATCAATGCACCACTTACTTTCTTACTGGAAAAAGATGTCTTCCAATGGTTGGACAAAGCCTCCGCTGCCTTCGACAAACTTAAGGCAGCCATGACGACGACGCCGGTGCTAACACTACCAGATTTCAACCGACCCTTCATTATTGAGGCCGACGCATCTAGAGTCGGAATTGGAGCTATTCTCATGTAAGATGGTCGACCACTCGCATACACTAGCAAGGCATTATCTCCCTCCCATCAAAATAAGTCAACATATGATAAGGAGATGCTCGCCATTGTGCGCGTAGCAATGAGGTGGAGACCCTACTTGATTGGTCGACGATTTTAAATTAAAACCGACCATAAAAGCCTCAAGTACTTTTTCGAGCGAAAGATATCATCCCCTGAGCAGCAAAAATGTGTAACAAAACTTCTTGGATTTGATTATGAAATAACTTACAAAAAGGGGAAAGAGAATATTCTTGCAGATACGCTTTCGCAGCTACCCAAGCAAGCTGAAGTTTCGGCCGTTTCACTTCCGACCAGCGGCTTCCTTGAGGATATTAAGATGGAATGACAAGAAGATTCAAAGACTAGTAAGATTATAAAAAATTTGGAGGAAGCACCAAGCTCCGTGGCTCATTACAATTGGGACTAAAAAAAATTGCTCTATAAGGGACGCATTATGCTTATGATAAATTCTACTTGCATCTTTACGAGCAGATTTTGGACAAAGTTATTCTATATGCAGGGTACTAAATTGAAAAGGAGTACGACATATCACTCACAAATCGACGGCCAGACAGAAATTGTAAATAGGTGCTTGGAGACAGCCCAAAACCACCCGCCAAATATGACTATCCAAGGAGAACTCCAGACTCAGCCAAGTACCATTATTGATCGGCGGATCGTGACTCAACGATGATGACCCACTACTAAAGTGCTAATACAGTGGGTGAACCTACCAATAGAAGATGCCACTTGCGAGAACTATGACGACTTGAAGATCAAATTCCCAAAATTCATGAATCGTCAGCCTCGAGGACAAGGCTGATTTGAAGAGGGCGGGTCTGTTAGGACTCTAGCTTGGAGAGTCCTAATTGAGAGGGACATTCATGTAAAACCTACCTAAGCCGACCCCTATTAAAGAGGTGAAGAGGCCGGCTAGGGTTAGGAGGTTGTTTCTTATAGAAGAATTAGGAGTTGTAAAGGAATAGGAGTCTTGAGTAGAAGTCATATTAGGAGTTGGTTAGAAGTAGGAGTCTTGAGTAGGAGTCCTATTAGGAGTTAGGGCTTAGAAACCCTATAAATAGCCATGTATTCCTCCTCTTTTGATAAGCAATAGATGAATCTTTTCTGCGACCTTTGAGCAGCAACTTGGAGGGAAAAACCCCTGTAGAGTTCCAAGGAGGTCGATCCCCTAAAGAGATCAACCCCAAGTTTAGAATCTACAAGGGTTCTAACACAATTGTACTTATTAAGTCACACTTATTAAGTTACAGTATTTGTTTAAGGGTGGATTAATCTCTTTGACGCTCGTGGAGCAGCAAACAATCTTAGTTTTCTACAAACCATTTCGCGGAGTACAGACTGACAGCCTTGTAATTACCTCTAATCCCAAATGACAGTTCAATTTGAGAAGATGTTGGCTGTATCACGGTCATGGCGGAGCTCAGAATCTTACCTGAACATCAGCAAAAGTGGAGAATTCCTAAGAGGGAAGAAGAACGGGAACAAGTATTTTGGGCATTTCATCGGACACCTAACGACTTGGATGGATATCGATAGGCAGTATACTCGTCATCAGACAGTTCAACTATGGGTCTATGCGTGAATCTGATAGATCTTCCTGTGCGGTTTGGCCATTTAAAGCAGGTCGCTGATGTCGTTCGAAGGCTACGATGGAAGTAAATGATTTTTTGGCCTCACACAGAGTTGACAGATGCACATACTCCATGATCACCCAAGTGCTCTCCAAGTCACTTTGTTAAAGTGCTTCAAGTGTGCACAACAACTTGAGATGATTTCCATCCACGTCATATTGCAATACATACGATCAAGATACTAAATATGTATGTATGTTACGTAATACTTGAATCCAAGGGGCTTTTGACAAATCTGGCTCGTCATTTAGCGTCGTCGATAAAAATTGTTTCGGGATTTTTTAGACACTATGGTTTTTTTAGCATGATTTTTTAAAGAAAATATTCATAATTTAAGTTTTTTTTTTCAATTAGAATCTTCTCTTTTGTTTAATAGTGCTCTTTTGTTAAATCTTTTCATCTTTTTTATCATTTTTAAACTATTACTATATTTTTACTGAGGTATTAAAAATACTCTAAACACTATTAAAAAATAATATAAGTGACATTATATTATATCTTTTTTTATTGTCATTACTTGTATTATGTTACGATATCATATTTTAGGCTTATAGTTGGTTTGATTTAGGGTAGAAGTCTATTTGGATCATTTACATTATTTTCAAATAGCTTTTATAGTGTTCTTATTATGGTGGCTAAAACACTATAATAAGTTAATTTTTTATTTCGTTTTAGGTGATATTGTTCCTAAATATCTATTTGAATCATACTATCATATATCAAATGGTTTCTAATATATTTTAATTTTATTTGGCTTATTTATAGTGCTTTAGTTATGGTGGCCAAAATATTGTAATAAGTCAAAAATATTATAACATACAAATAAATTTTTGATGGGCAGTTAGAGTTTTTTTTAAAATTAGAATATTATTTAAAAAAAGCAAAAGTGGAGGTACCAATTAAAAAAAGCAAAAATACCCAAGATGTGAGTTTTTTCTACGAAAATTACTCATTCTTTTATAATAATAATTATTTATTATATAAAAATTAAACATTATATGTATAAATATTCTTTCAAACATTTTTCACATATTCGTTCCTTTATTTTTTTGTATTTTAAACAACCATTATAAAAATTTTAAATGTACACTAGATAAATATTTGATATTTTTTATTAGAAGTAAAATAGAATACTTTTGTGCTTTTTTCTAAGATTGAAACTGATCCAATTCAGTTTGAATAGAACTAATATTTTTCTCAGATGAGAAAGATCATGTTAGGTTGTTACGGTCTCAATTTTAATAAGGAAAAAAAGTAGTTATCGATAGAACATATTTTGGTATCATCCATGTGGACCCAAGCAGGCAAACACAACAATGCAGACGTGGAACCTCAAGTACGATGTGGCATGCAGCACACATATGGTGACAGCCACTTACCGCCCCCTTCATACGAACGACATCACCATGGTACAACCGTCCCGGAAAGCTCGGGGTGGTGCCTCACGATGCCGATCCGTGCAGGTTGGTCAGCGCTAGTACATAAACTAAAGTTGGTCGCCCGATGAGCCGACCACAATTAATTGACCTCGCACGACCAGCTCATCATTGTAGGTATAAAAGCTAACCCTCCTTAATTAGGAAGGGGAGGCACTTCGAACACTAAACACTCTCCTCATTCTACCAAAAGTTAACTTAAGCTTCGGAGGGGTCGAGTCGGGAAATCCCCCACCCGACCTTGACTTGTGTGTAGGAGCTAAGCGACGGAGAAGCATGCCACACGCTAAGCGAGAAGACAGCGCTTGGGGGACGAGGCTCAAACCTGACCTGACACACACCCTCACCACCCGAGAATCCACGTGGGAGACCTTGCGCATCTAGGATCGGATCGAGCCATGCTGACACCTCAGCCACGGCGTAAAGGTTCACCACTATTTTGGCGCTAGAAGGAGGGCCCCGATATCGCAAGATCAACCCAGCCAAGCAATCTAAGCGAACGCCTTAGAGAGGAGCCACTCCCAATGCACTCAAGCTTCGGATTCGGAGGACAACTCCCACCTCCTACGAGCCTAAAAGAAAACGCCCCTACTGCAACCCGAGCCGCTATTGGTGGCTATTCATCAACCCTGGGAAGAATGATGCAGACGTTCCTGCTAAGGCATTCCTTAGCCTCATTCATCAAGTTCAAGCCCTAGCAAGAATGATGCATACCATCATCCCCCTTGTTCCTCAGCTTGCCCAGCAGTCAACGTTACCTCAATCGTCGCAACGGGATCTGTCGGCTCCTGTCCCCGTGCCACCGTCGGTCGCTCAATAGCTTGTCATGGTGGACGTTACCCCATTGCCCGAAGAGCTATCAGGGAATCCAAGGCCAACATCCGAGAACAACGCTCTAGACCTCTGACAATCCAACCTGAGTGCCCCCAAGCCCGACATGCTGTCATCCAATTTGGTGGACTCTTTCCGGGCTCAGTTACACTTGGTCAATCGACGTCTTGATAAGGTCCAGAAGGAGTTCAAGCAAAACTTCCTAGTCAGCGTGTGGCCGAAGCTATATGCAGACATGCTCCTTAGCCTTAGCCAGAAAGACGATGAGCTTTCTAGATGGGCCTACGACCATCTAGATTCTTCTGGTCGTTGGTCGAGCGATCGATGACAACCATCTCCGAGATGCTCCAACGTGCAAACCAGTACATTGCTACTGAGACGTTAGTAGCGGGAAAGCATGAAGAGCACAAGAGGCCCTACATAGAACCATCCTGAGGGCCGGCCGAGGAGAAGGCTCGATCGGCTCGACCTGCTGCTCTCGAAGCAACCCTCCGCCAAAGTCGGAAACTCGAGGACAGAAATTTTCCCGCTATAGTTAAAACTACTATTGAATCTCAGATTTTGATGATGAAGTCAATTATCATTTGTTGATCTAATCTATATGTTAAGAAAAGTGTGCAGGATTAACTACGATGGCAGTAAGACATGTAAAAATGTGTTGTGCCAGAGTCAAGATCAAGATCATGTTGGGAGTACGAGAGTTCATCGGAAGTCTGGACGTTCGTCAAAAGTTCTACGGGAACTAGCCGAGAAGTCCAGGAGCTTGCCGGGAGTCTGCTGGTGCATCGTTGAGGGTTCGTTGGATGTTCGCTGGAAGTACGCTGGAAGCTCGCCGGAAGAAGCGATTGATGCACCGAAACACAGAATTACAGTAATCATGTCGTAATTGTCGTAGTTAGAGTATAGATTAAGTTTAGGTTGGGAGGTAATCCCACTAACTTAATTAGGGGCCAACTAGGCACTTAACAAACCCAAATTGTGCCGAATGGAATAGCCCATTCGGACCCAGAATTCTTGGCCAGCGGTGGCACCGCTAGGGCCGGCGGTGGCATCACCCATGAGACTCATTCTCCCAGGGATTCTAGGCGGTAGTACCACCCCTATCAGGCGGTGGTACTGCCAGTAGTTATTACTGCCAACGGTGGTACCGCCTCTGTCAGGCGGTGGTACTGCCTGAGCTCGGTCTTCGAGCGCTGTTAGATGGTAGTACCGCCCAGACTGAGTAGTAGTACTACTTAGTGTCCGATCACAGGTGGTAGTACCATCCAATAATGACGGTGGTACCACCAGGACCCTAGAAACACGGAAAAGGATGCTTTTAGGCTCCATTTTTGAACTCATTGGAGTCTATAAATACTCTACCCTTTCTCGTATAAAAGGGCAATGAAAAACTTACTTTAATCTTGAGTTTTTGAGGCCTTAAAGTGTTGTAAAAGCTAGAGTTCTCTTCCTTTCTTCTAAGTGTTAAGATCATTCAAGAGAGGAGTGAAACTTGTAAAGGTTGTCTCCAAAGCCCGTCAAAAGGAGAAAAGCTGTAAAATGGTGGTTGGCCTTTGCCTATTGAAGGAAGGCCTCTAGTGGATGCTAGTGACCTCATCGGAGGAGGAAGCTGATAGTGGATGTAGGTCACATTGATCGAACCACTCTAAAATCTCGATTTGCATTTACTTTGAGCATCTTTCCTTTATAGCAAACTGCCTCTCCTCCTTATTGTGCTTTAAATACATCTACATTCGCTTTGGCGTAAAACATCTTCTGAGATCGACTTTCTATGAAGACTTTACGAAATCTACGTTTTTGTGATTTACACTACTGTAAATCACCTTTGTCTTCCCTTACATTTTCACTTTAGACTTCAAGCTCAAATTCCTTCCGAAACGAATTGAGTTGAATTAGCTTGGTTCACTCTCAGTTGGATTAAAACCCAAGAGAGATGACATTTGCTGGGAACCAAGAGGGTCACTCAACTACACGTCCGCCCATGTTTAATGGGACGAATTATGTTGAATCTCGGATTTTGATGATAAAATCAATTGATGGGTTAATTGATCTAATCCATATTATTGAGTTAAGTGTGCAGGATTAACTATGATAACCAGAAAACACAAAGCAAGAATACCGGAGTCAAGTTTGATGTTCATTTAAGAGTCCGAAGAATCGTCGGAGATGCTGCTAGAACCAACCGAGAAGAAATCAGAAACCTATCGGAATTTTTGGAAGTTCGCTGAAGAGATCGTCGGAGGTTCATGGAAATCACCGAGAAGGCTCGGCTACTCGTTAAAGTCATCACAAGATCGGGAGCTTACTAGGAGTCCATTGGAAGAAGTTCGTCGGAAAGCTCGCCGGAACAAGACTCGACGTTCGCGGTTGAAAACTTGCTTAGGATGTTTTTAGTTATGTAGTTCACTTGTAATTAGGATTAGGATTAAGAGATAATCCTATATCCTGGTTAGGGGCCAACTGGGTCAAAATTAGACTTGGTTTGGGCTAAATTTGAAGCCCAACCAGTGAACCGAAGGGTCTGGCGGTGGCACCGCCAGACTGGGCGGTTACACCGCTCAGCAATGTCAGTGTCTGACACTGACAGGCGATGGCACCGCCACTAACAGGCGGTGGCACTGCCAGCATCGGGAACCCAAAGGGAATTCAAATTTTGGAGCCCAAATTTGAATCATCTTGAGGCCTATAAATACCCCTCAAATCTTAGCTGAGATTATAACTTTTTGAGAAGCAATTGATTGAGAGAAAGGTCTTAGAAAAGTCTTTGCTAGTCTTGTTTTCAATTTGCTAGTGTTCACCTCCTTCTTTCTTACTGAAAATCTGTAAGAGAGTGAACCACTTGTAAAAAGTTGTAAGAGGGGTATTTACCCTTCCCCTTCAAGAGATTTGCTAGTGGAAGGTGGGAGCCTCATCGAAGAGGGGCCTCGCAAGTGGATGTAGGTCATTTGACCGAACCATTGTAAAATAAGCGTGATCTCTGGTTTGCATTTACTTATTGTCATTTATATTACTGCAAACCATTTGCACTTTAATGCTCTACTTCTTTGTCTCCGTCTTACTTATCCCTTTAAGTTAAAACGCAATCGAATCGGTTTCAAATTGTTTAAATCGTTGCTTTTATCGTACGAAGGTTCCGAAAGTGTTTAAATTGTCAAAAGTTTATCGCACTTCACCGCTGTACTAATTCACCCCCTCCCCCTCTTAGTGCCGCTCCGATCCTAACAATTAGTATTAGAGCCAGGCTCACTCTCATTTGGTTTGATACCCAAGAGAGATGGTTTACTCCGGCATACATGAGGGTCATTCTATCACACGTCCACCCTTCTTTAATAGGTCAGATTATACTTATTGGAAGACTCGTATGAGGATCTTCCTCATTTCTATGGATTTCGAGCTTTGGACTATTGTTGAAAACGAATTTCAAAAATCTTCTCTTCCGATGAGCGAATGGAATGAATCAGAGAAGAAGGTTTTTGCTTTAAACGTAAAGGCTATGAATGCCTTGTTTTGTGCACTAGACAAAAATGAATTTAATCGTGTTTCAATTTGTGATTCGGCTTTTGATATTTGGAGAACTCTTGAGGTCACTCATGAAGGCACTAGCCGAGTGAAAGAGTCCAAAATCAACATCCTTGTGCACTCTTACAAACTTTTCCGAATGAAACCAAGTGAGTCCATTGGAGACATGTACACCCGGTTCACGGATGTCATCAATGGACTCAAAGCTCTTGGTAAAGATTTTACTAACTTTGAACTGGTAACTAAAATCTTAAGATCCCTCCCTAAAAGTTGGGATCCAAAAGTTACGGCAATTCAAGAGGCCAAAGACCTTAAAACATTCCCTCTTGAAGAACTTATTGGGTCTCTAATTACCTACGAAATGACATGTCAAGCTCATGACGAGCTTGAGAACCCCCTTCCAAAGAACAAGAAGGATATGACACTTACATCACAAGAAGACCACTTGAAAGGAACATCAAGTGATGAGGACAGTGACAATGACATTGCACTTTTGACTCAAAAATTTTAAAAATATTTAAGAAAGAATAAATTGAAAAATAATACAAAAAATAAATTTGAACACAAGAAGGACCAAGTAATTTGCTATGAGTGCAAAAAATCGGGACACTACAAGAACGATTGTCCTCAAGCTAAAAAGAGAACATCAAAGAAGAAGGCGCTTAAGGTAACGTGGGATGATTCAAGCGTGTCCGAAGAAGAGGAGTCCAACACCGAGCAAGTTGCTCATTACGCCCTAATGGCCATCAGAGAAGAGGTAACAGATTTAATTAATGCAGATTTACCTTATCATGAATTATTAAATGCTTTCCATGAGTTATTTGATGAATGTAAGACAATTAGTAGAAAATACAAATTGCTAAAAAAGGAGCATGATAGTCCCACTTGTGATATCAAAAAACTGAATATCATGATAGTTTAGCTCCATGTATAAAATGCCATGATCTAGAATCTCTCCAAAAGGAGAACTTGCTACTTAAGGACACATTGAAGAAATTCGAGGTTGGTAGCAAATCTTTGAACATGATCTTTACAAATAAGGGTCACGTTCCTAAAAGAAGTGGAATTGGATTTGTGAGAAGTCCTCACCAAAATCCAACCACTTTCATTAAAGGCTCCGTCTTACATGTTCGGCACCAAAGCAATTGCAACTTTTGTTGCAAATATGGACATAAAACTTATAAATGTCAATTCAAGAAAATTAGTCCGAACAAACTAATTTGGGTTCCTAAAGGAACCATGATCAATTCTATGTAATATGATGAACAAGTTTTTAAGGCACCCAAAAGAAAATGGGTACCTAAAAATAATCCCTTCTTGTATAAACATACACCATCACAAGCTAGGAGCAAGATATGGTATCTACATAGTGGATGCTCAGAACATATGACTGGAGATTCATCTCATTTTTCTATGCTCACTAGCAAAGAAGAAGGGTACGTCACCTTCGGAGACAACAACCAAGGCAAAATCATTGGCAAGGGAACCATAGGTAACAAATTAAAATTTTCTATTGATGATGTCTTACTAGTTGATGGATTGAAACATAATCTCTTGAGTGTTAGTCAATTATGCGATAAAGTTTATATCGTTAGATTTGAATCAAATGTGTGTATTATTGAAAAACCAAACCATAACATAACTATGATTGCATTAAAACAAAATAATGTCTACACCATCAACCTTGATGAACTAAGTAATAAAATGTGCTTCTCCGCTTTAAATGATGATGCTTGGCTTTGGCATAGGAGACTAGGCCATGCAAGCATGAAACTAATATCTAAGATCTCATCTAGAGAATTAGTATGAGGAATTCCAAATATAAAGTTTATGAAGGACAAAGTATGCGATGTATGTCAACTAGGTAAACAAATAAAAACTAGTTTCAAATTAAAAACTCAAATTAGCACCACTAGACCATTACAATTGATTCATTTGGACTTATTTGGATCAATTGACACGACAAGTCTAGGAGGAAGCAAATATGCGTTTGTAATTGTGGATGACTATACTAGATACACTTGGACCTATTTCTTAGCTCACAAAAGTGATTGTTTAAAGTGTTTCTCTAAATTTTATAAACTCACTCAAAACGAAAAAGGTTTCATGATTTCATCAATTCGGAGTGATCACGGTGGCGAATTTCAAAACCATGACTTTCAAAATTTTTGTGAAGTTAATGGATACAATCACAACTTCTCCACTCCGAGGAATCCCCAACAAAATAGAGTAGTTGAAAGAAAAAATAGAAGCCTACAAGAAATGGCAAGAACGATGTTAAATGAACATAGTCTACCCAAGTATTTTTGGGCCGAAGCTATAAATATGACTTGCTACATCATGAATAGGGTCCTAATAAGACCATCTCTATCAAAAACTCCCTATGAATTATGGAATAACAAAAAACCAAATATTTCCTATTTTAAAGTTTTCGGTTGTAAATGCTTTATTTTGAATGAAAAGGATGCCTTAGGAAAATTTGATGCTAAATCCGATGAAGGCATCTTTCTTGGTTACTCTTCCGTTTCTAAGAATTTTCGGGTTTTTAACAAAAGAACCTTAGTAATAGAAGAGTCTATTCATGTAGTTTTTAATGAAATTTCTAATTTAAAGAAAAATAATTTTGATGATGATCTTGGTTTTGATAATTTGAATTTAAATGAACCCCCTCCTCAAAATAGCAACTTGGATGCACCTTCTTCCTAAATTTCCTTACCCAAGGAATGGAAGTATATAGATGCTCATCCAAAGGAGCTAATTCTAGGAGATACATCAAAAGGGGTTCAAACTCGTTCCTCTTTCAAGAATTTTTGTGCTAACGCCGCCTTCCTTTCTCAAATCCAACCTAAATGCATTGACGAAGCCATAAAAGATGATTTTTGGGTTATTGCAATGCAAGAGGAATTGAATCAATTTGAGAGGAATAAGGTATGGAAGCTTGTTCCTAGACCTAGTGACCATTTAGTCATTGGTACTAAATGAGTCTTTAGAAACAAGCAAGATGAAAATGGTATCGTGGCTAGAAACAAGGCTAGATTAGTGGCCAAAGGTTTCAACCAAGAAGAAGGTATCGATTATGAAGAAACCTTCACTCCCGTGGCTCGATTAGAAGCCATAAGGATGCTCTTTGCCTATGCTAGTAGTAATAATTTTAAACTATTTCAAATGGATGTCAAAAGTGTGAATGGTTTTATTTCCGAAGAAGTATATGTCGAACAACCTCCCGGATTTGAAAATTCTCTTCTTCCTAATCATGTATTCAAATTGACTAAGGCTCTCTATGGCTTGAAACAAGCTCCTAGAGCTTGATATGAAAGGCTTAGTTCCTTTCTTATTTTAAATAATTTTACCAAAGGCAAGGTTGATACTACATTGTTTATTAAATATTTTAAAAATAATTTTCTTATTGTGCAAATTTATGTTGACGATATTATTTTTGACTCTTCGGATGAATCACTATGTGAATCATTTGCCAAATGTATGAGTCATGAATTTGAAATGAGTTTAATGGGTGAATTAACTTTCTTTTTAGGATTACAAATCAAACAACTTAGTGATGGTATATTTCTTAACCAATCAAAATATACATTAGAATTGTTAAAACGATTTAACATGGATAATTCAAAAGCAATAAACACCCCTATGAGTACCGCGACTAAGTTAGATATGGATGAAAATAGTGAAAATTTCGATCAAAAAATATATAGGGGAATGATAGGTAGTCTACTCTACCTCACCGCGACTAGACCGAATATTATGTTTAGTATAGGACTTTGCGCTAGGTTTCAATCAAATCCTAAATTATTTCATCTTAAAAGTGTTAAAAGAATATTTAGGTATCTTAAAGGAACTCCAAATCTAGGATTGTGGTATCCAAAATCTGAAAAATTCGATTTAATAGCTTATGCAGATGCCGATTTTGGCGGATGCAGGATAGATAGAAAAAGTACATCCGGAACATGCCAATTTTTAGGATATGCACTTGTTTCTTGGACTTCGAAGAAACAAAATTCAGTTGCACTATCTACGGCGGAAGCCGAATACATTGCTGCAAGTGCATGCTGTGCACAAGTTGTTTAGATGAAAAATACATTAGAAGACTATGGAATTCACTTCAAAAATGTTCCCATAAAATGTGATAATACCAGTGCCATATGTCTCACCAAAAATCCAATTCAGCACTCTAGAACTAAGCATATCGATGTTAGGCATCATTTCATACGCGATCATGTTCTTAACAATAATGTTGTTCTAGAATTCATTGATACAAAGCATCAATTAGCAGATATATTTACAAAAGCTTTGAATGAAGACCAATTTGAATTCATTAGAAGGGAATTAGGTATGTTAAATTGTCCCAAAGAATAAACTTGTTTGAATGGATTTTTCATAAAGTTTTTCATCCTCTCTCCGTTCCTCGGTGAATTTGATCCTTCTCTTTCGATTCTAAATGACATGTTAAATTACCTTATCCTATCTTGAGTCAAACACCGCTCCCATCTGATCAAGATTAATGACATTTTGTGAATCTCGAAATTGATTTTGATGGCTTGATTATGACTTTCAAGTTGACGATTTGAATTTGAATGAGTTTGTATTCGAATTATGATCTTGACTTATTGGAGTTACTACTTGAATTTTTTTTTTAATCACAATCTCTTCCTTGTACACCTACAATTTTTGTTATTTATAGAAAGAAGAGATTTGATAAAGTGGATGAATGCTGAATTTTCCTTTAAGATGAACTCTGCGTAGATATTTTAGCATACTTAATTTTGAATGATAAATTTTTATGATCAATGTTGAATTCCTGATGTTAAAATCACAAATTATGTTAAAGTCTCATTCCCTTTTTGTTGATGACAAAGGGCGAGAAGTGATGACTTATACCATTTCGATAGTATGACTTAATGAAAATGTCTTATGCGCATCGATAACATGACTAATATGAATTACAAAAACTTGTGTGATATGAATGTCTTATATACCTTGCAAAATCTTTGAGAATATCGCAAGATTGATTGATCATATTGAAAGCATGCCTTACATTTATATCATGAAATTCATGTTGAAAATCTTTATCTCATGTCGTAGTAAAAATTGTCTCTTATCATTCGACTTGAAAATAATTTTCATCGAAGTTTCGCATTTACTTATGCTTAATGAGAATAACGATAAGTTCTATGGTTAGAACTTATCGGTTTATGCTTGAATTCAATGGGATGGAATTCAAGTGTTTTTATCTTCTTATAATATGGCATATAGATAGGGGGAGTTATGTTTAACTCCGTCATCAATTGATTGTCATCATAAAAAAGGGGGAGATTGTTGAATCTCGGATTTTGATGATAAAATCAATTGATGGGTTAATTGATCTAATCCATATTATTGAGTTAAGTGTGCAGGATTAACTACGATAACCAGAAAATACAAAGCAAGAATACCAGAGTCAAGTTCGATGGACGTTTAAGAGTCCGAAATATCGTCGGAGATGTTGTCGGAACCAACCGAGAAGAAATCGGGAACCTGTCGGAATTTTCGAAAGTTCACCGAAGAGATCGTCGGAGGTTCACGGAGATCACCGAGAAGGCTCGGCTACTCGTTAAAGTCATCACAAGATCGGGAGCTTACTGGGAGTCCGTCGAAAGAAGTTCGTCGGAAAGCTCGCCGGAACAAGACTCGACGTTCGTGGTTGAAAACTTGCTTAGGATGTTTTTAGTTATGTAGTTCACTTGTAATTAGGATTAGGATTAAGAGATAATCCTATATCCTGGTTAGGGGCCAACTGGGCCAAAATTAGACTTGGTTTGGGCTAAATTTGAAGCCCAACTAGTGAACCGAAGGGTCTGGCGGTGGCACCGCCCAGCTCTGTCAGTGTCTGACACTGACAGGCGGTGGCACCGCTAGCATCGGGAACCCAAAGAGAATTCAAATTTTGGAGCCCAAATTTGAATCATCTTGAGGCCTATAAATACCCCTCAAATCTCAGCTGAGATTATAACTTTTTGAGAAGCAATTGATTGAGAGAAAGGTCTTAGAAAAGTCTTTGCTAGTCTTGTTTTCAATTTGCTAGTGTTCACCTCCTTATTTCTTGCTGAAAATCTGTAAGAGAGTGAACCGCTTGTAAAAAGTTGTAAGAGGGGTATTTACCCTTCCCCTTCAAGAGATTTGCTAGTGGAAGGTGGGAGCCTCATCGAAGAGGGGCCTCGCAAGTGGATGTAGGTCATTTGACCGAACCATTGTAAAATCGACGTGATCTCTGGTTTGCATTTACTTATTGTCATTTATATTACTACAAACCATTTGCACTTTAATGTTCTACTTCTTTGTCTCTGTCTTACTTATCCCTTCAAGTTAAAATGCAATCGAATCGGTTTCAAATTATTTAAATCATTGCTTTTATCGTACGAAGGTTTCGAAAGTGTTTAAATTGTCAAAAGTTTATCGCACTTCACCGCTGCACTAATTCACCCCTCCGATCCTAACAAATTATACCTATTGGAAGACTCGAATGAGGATCTTCCTTATTTCCATGGATTTTGTTCTTTAGAACGTTATTGACAATGGATTTTAAAAGTTTTCTCTTCCAATGAACGATTGGAATGAGTTGGAGAAGAAGACTTTCACGTTAAATGCCAAGGCTATGAATGCCTTGTTTTGTTCACTAGATAAAAACGAGTTCAATTGTGTTTCGATTTCTGAAATGACTTTTGATATTTGGCACACACTCGAAGTGACTCATGAAGGCACGAGTAGAGTGAAAGAGTCAAAAATCAACCTTTTAGTACATTCTTATGAACTATTTCGAATGAAACCGAGTGAGACCATAGGAGACATGTACACCCATTTTACGGATGTCGTCAATGGTCTGAAAGGACTCGGTGAAGGTTTTTCAGATTTTGAGCTCATCAATAAAGTTTTAAGATCCCTTCCAAAGAGTTAGGACCCTAAAGTCATGACCATTCAAGAGGCCAAAGATTTAAACAACTTTTCTCTTGAGGAATTAATTGGGTCACTAATGACCTACGAAATGACATGCAAAGCTCATGAAGAGCATGAGGACACCCTTCCAAAGAACAGGAAGGATATGACACTTAGAACTCAAGAAGACCACTTGAGAGAAAACTCAAGTGATGAGGACTTTGACGATGACTTGGTACTTTTAACAAGGAAATTCAAAAAATTTATTAAAAGAAATAAATTTAAAAATGACACTAAAAATAAATTTGAACCTAAGAAAGACCAAGTAATTTGCTATGAATGCAAGAAGCTGGGACACTATAAAAATAAATGTCCCCAAGCCAAGAAGAGAACAATAAAGAAGAAGGCACTTAAAGCAATATGGGATGACTCAAGCGCATCCGATGAAGAGGAGTCCAACACCGAGCAAGTTGCTCATTATGCACTAATAGCCATTGGAGAGGAGGTATCAAGTTCAATTGATGCAAATTTATCATTTGATGAATTATTAAATACTTTTCATGATTTATTTGATGAATACAAAACAATTAGTAGAAAATATAAATTGTTAAAAAAGGAGCATGATTCTCTTGTTAGTAATTTTGATAAATTAAAAATTAAGCATAATGATAGTTTAGTTCCATGTACGAAATGCCATGATTTAGAAATAATTCAAAAGGAGAACTTGCTAGCCAAGAATTCTTTGAAGAAATTTGAGGTTGGTAGCAAGTCCTTGAAGATGATCCTTACCAATAAGGGTCATGTTCATAAAAAAAGTAGAATCAGATTTGTGAGAAGCTCTCACCAAAATCCAACCACCTTCATTAAAGGCCCTATCTTGCATATTTTGCACCAAAACAAATACAACTTTTGTTACAAATATGGACATAGAGCTTATCATTGTCAATTCAAGAAGGTTAGTCCAAACAAATTGATTTGGGTTCCTAAAGGAACCATAAAGAATTTCATGCAACATGATAAACAATATAGATCGGTTTTTGAAGCACCCAAGATCAAATGGGTACATAAAAATCATCCTCTTTTGTAGAAACGTATACCATCATAAGCTAGGAGCAAGAGATGGTACTTTGATAGTGGATGCTCAAGGCATATAACCGGAGATCCATCTCAATTCTCTAAGCTCACTGGCATAGACGAAGAATATGTCACCTTCGGAGACAACAACAAGGGTAAAATAATTGGCAAAGGAACCATAGGTAACAAATCTAACTTATTTATTTAAGATGTTTTGTTAGTTGATGGTTTAAAACATAACCTCTTGAGCATTAGTCAAATGTGTGATAAAGGATATATTATTAAATTCCACACAAAAACCACACAAAAACCACACAAAAACACATCTATGATTGCATTAAAACAAAATAACGTATATACCATTGACATCAATGATCTTTGCAATGAAATATATTTTTTGGTTTTGAATGGCGATGCTTAGCTTTGGCATAGGAGATTAGGTCATGCTAGCATGAAACTAATCACCAAAATTTTATCCAAAGAACTTGTAAGAGGAATTCCTCATATCAAGTTCATCAAAGATAATGTGTGTGATGCTTGTCAATTAGGAAAACAAATAAAAGGTAGCTTCAAACCTAAGAATCAAATAAGCACCTTTAGACCTTTGCAATTGATCTATATGGACTTATTCGAACCAATTTCTACATCAAGCCTAAGAGGTAGCAAATACACTTTTGTTATTGTAGATGATCATAATAGATACATATAGACTTATTTCTTGACACACAAAAGTGAATGTCTTAGATATTTCATCAAGTTTTGTAAACTTGTTCAAAATGAAAAGGGTTCGATGATTTTGTCAATTCGAAGTGATCATGGTGGTGAATTTCAAAACCATGATTTTCAAGAATTTTGTGAATCTAATGGATACAACTATAACTTCTCTAATCCAAGAAATCCTCAACAAAATAGAGTAGTAGAAAGAAAGAATAGAAATTTACAAGAAATGGCAAGAACCATGTTGAATGAACATAGCCTACCCAAATATTTTTGGGCCGGCCGTAAACACGGCATGCTATGTCATGAATAGAATTCTAGTAAGACCCTTACTCACTAAAACTCCTTATGAGTTGTGGAACAACAAAAAACCCAATGTTTCATATTTTAAAGTTTTTGGGTGTAAGTGTTTTATTTTGAATGAAAAAGATGTCTTAAGAAAATTTAATGCTAAATCTGATGAAGGAATATTTCTTGGTTATTCTTCGATTTCTAAAGCATTTCGTATCTTTAATAAAAGAACTTTAATTATAGAAGAATCCATTCATGTTGTTTTTAATGAGTTTTTGAAATTAAGAAAAATGATTTTGATGATGATGTTAATTTTGATGCTTTGAATTTAAATGAAACCCCTTCTCCAACTAGCAACTTGGATGCATCTACTTCCGAAACATTCTTACCCAAGGATTGAAAGTATGTAGATGCTCATCCTAAGGAACTAATCATATGAGACACATCTAAAGGGGTTCAAACACATTCTTCTCTTAAAAATTTTTGTACCAACGCTGCTTTTCTCTCCCAAATTGAACCTAAATGTATTGACGAAGCTATGAAAGATGATTCATGGATTATCACAATGCAAGATGAGTTAAATCAATTTGAGAGAAATGAGGTGTGGAAGCTTATTCCTAGGCCAAATGACTATTTAGTTATCGGTACTAACTGGGTCTTTAGAAACAAGCAAGATGAATCTGGTATCGTAGTTAGAAACAAGGCTAGATTAGTGGCCAAAGGTTCAACCAAGAAGAAGGTATCAATTACGAAGAAACCTTCGCTCTTGTGGCTCGATTAGAAGCCATAAGGATGCTCCTTGCTTATGCTAGTAGTAATAATTTTAAGTTGTTTCAAATGGATGTTAAAAGTGCTTTTCTTAATGGCTTTATTTCCGAAGAAGTTTATGTTGAATAACCTCCTAGATTTAAGAATAATAGTCTCCCTAGTCATGTATTTAAATTGACTAAAGCTCTCTACAGTTTAAAACAAGCCCCAAGGGCTTGGTATGAGAGACTTAGTTCATTTCTTATTGAAAATAATTTCTCTAAAGGCAAGGTTGATACTACATTATTTATCAAAAATTTTAAAAATAATTTTTTTATTGTTCAAATTTATATTGATGATATTATCTTTGGTTCCACGAATGAATCTCTTTGTAAATCATTTGCTAAGAGTATGAGTCTTGAATTTGAAATGAGTTTGATGGGAGAATTAATCTTCTTTTTGGGCTTACAAATTAAACAACTAAGTAATGACATCTTTATTAGTCAAATAAAATATGCTTTAGATTTGCTAAAAAGGTTTAATATGGATAGCACAAAAGCTAGTAACACTCCTATGAGCACCTCCACTAGGTTAGAAATTGATGAAAGTGGAGAAAGCTTTGATAAAAAAACTTATAAGGGTATGATAGGAAGTCTACTATACCTCACCGCAACAAGACCGGATATCATGTTTAGTGTAGGTCTTTGTGCTAGGTTTCAATATAATCCTAAGATATCTCATCTTAAAGCAGTTAAGAGTATACTTAAATATCTTAAAGGTACCACAAATCTAGGTTATGGTATCCAAAATTCAAGAATTTTGAGCTAATTGCTTATGCTGATGCGAATTATGCTGGATGTAGACTAGATAGAAAAGCACATCAGGAACATGTCAATTTTTGGGACATGTACGTGTTTCGTGGTCATCCAAGAAATAAAACTTGGTTGCACTATCTACAACCGAAGCTGAGTACATTGCAGCTAGTGCATGCTGTGCACAAGTTGTGTGGATGAAAAACACTTTAGAGGATTATAAGATTCATCTTAAAAATATCCCTATTAATTGTGATAACATAAGTGTAATATGTCTAACAAAGAATCCCATTCAACACTCTAGAACAAAACATATTGACATTAGGCATCACTTTATATGAGATCATGTCACTAATCATGATGTAATACTAGAGTTTATTGATACTAAGCATCAATTAGCTGATATTTTTATAAAGCCTTTAAGTGAAGAACTATTTGATTTTATTAGAAGAGAATTAGGAATATTGACTTGTTCGAATGCATGAATGTTGAATTTGTTGATTTATCTTGATTCTTTGATCACTCACTTAAATTCGGTGCTGAAAATTTTATGATACGAATTTTACATGATGATAAGATTGTGTTCCTCAATAACATGTTTACTTTGATGTTGAAAATTTTGTGCCTTGATGCTAAAAGTTTCCATAATGATGAGCATGTTATACTTTCATGATTGTGATTTGAGAAGTTTTAATTATACATCGGATTCTTAATCTTTGAGTACTATAAAGCATTGATGATTTTACCTTCATGATTGTGATTAAAAAGCTATGACAAAACATTATCCAAATATATGATTTTATTTCTCTTCAGGACTTAATGTAGTTCTTGAATGGAGCTTTCATGAGCCTATGTCATATCAAATTTATTTCATATCTATGCTCCATCACTAAATGATTTTTGATACATGGAATTAATTGACAAATACATCTCTCATGGACTTATCTTTTATGAATTTTTATTGAGAAATGGATTTGATGTAATCATTCTTTTACATGAATTCCTTCTTGAGGAAGGAAGACTTTTTTTGAGATGAACACTTGCAAGGATTTAATTTCACATGTATATCTTGATCCTTGTGAAAAATGAAGCATGATTTTATCATTTTGAATGAAAAATGAAATGAAACTCTCTTATCATTTTCAAAGTTGGTTCTCAATGGCTTTTCTTTCTTACTTTTCTCTTTCATGCAAAGTTTTGATGATAAAGAAAAGGGAAGAAGTAATGAAAGCTATCTCTTTAATGTGAGAACTTTTGAATGATACCATGTCATGAATGCTTTAAAAATGATTGGTATGATTTTTTGTGTGACATGCATTTTTACCACACTTGGTGATACGGTATATTTTAGCCCAAGACACATTAGAATCTGACGCCATCAGCCACAGTCAGAATCTATACTAAGGCACTACTTAGCACGTCATGTCTCAGGAATCCCGAGGTAGAGCCGCTCCCAAGATACACCAAGTCAGAATCCGTACCAAGGCACTGTTTGGCACGTCCACCACGCCAACCCATGTATGACCGACCCACGTACAATAATATAAAGACCTATGGCCAGCATAAGGCCGCAGTAGGCAAAAATCAATTGATCACTCAATTGACTTGCTCGTCGGAGGGGCCTCGTCGGGTGATCCCGACGAGGGCCATTTTTGTAGGAAAACGTGGCCACCTCATGAAGGTGAGTTGCCAACCACCCTAAAGATGGAGTGACATAGCTCGGGATACACGATGCTCGGATCGACACACCAAAGAATGCTGATCAACACCCCTTCGCGAGGGCTGGGTCGACCTCGACATCCAGCTCAGCCGATAGAAACTCCCGACATCGGCCCATGGACCTAACCATGCTGACTCACTAGGCACGACACATTTGTTCACTAACACATATATTGTTGAATCGTTCTCCTTTTTGTTGATGACAAAGGGGGAGAAAAATGTAGTAAATTGATGATAAACGTATGCAATTTTACATTTGAAATGTTTGCATTATTATAAGATATCTAGAGCTTAATTTGAAATATTATAAATTGATATCTTATCATAGAATGAATTGCTATGATTGTTATCCTTCATATTTGAAATATAAGACTTGAAAATGGATGTCATGCCTTGACATCATTTTCAGAAAGTTATATCATGATAGGAATCATGATGGGTGTATTGATAAGTTTAAGTCATTCTTGAATTCAGAGGCTTTGAATTTAAGAATGACTTTTCTCAAGTATGGCATATAGATAGGGGGAGTTAAGGTTAACTCCGTCATCAATTGATTGTCATCATAAAAAAGGGGGAGATTGTTAAATCTCAAATTTTGATAATAAAGTCAATTGTCATTTGTTGATCTAATCTATATATTGAGAAAAGTATGCATGATTAACTACGATTGCAGTAAGACATGCAGCAAGTGTTGTGCCGAAGTCAAGATCAAGATCACGTTGGGAGTACGAGAGTTCATCGGAAGTCGAGACGTTCATCGAAAGTTCTGCGGGAATTAGCCGAGAAGTCCAGGAGCTTGCCATAGAAGCTCATCGGAACTAGCCAAGAAGATCGCGTGAAGTCTAAGAGCTTACTGGGAGTCCGCTGGAGCATCGCCGAGGGTTCATCGGATGTTCACTGGAAGTACATCGGAAGCTCGCTGGAAGAAGTGATTGATGCAACGGAACACAAAATTACAGTAATCATGTCGTAATTATCGTAGTTAGAGTATATATTAAGTTAGGGTTGGGAAGTAATCCCATTAACTTAATTAGGGGCCAACTAGGACCTTAACAGACCCAAATTGGGCCGAATGGAACAGCCCATTCGGACCCAGAATTCCTGGTCGGCAGTGGCATCACCCAGGAGACTCGGTCTCCAAGGGATTCTAGGCAGTAGTACCGCCCCTGTTAGGCGGTGGTACCACCAGTAGTTATTGCTGCCAGCGGTGGTACCGCCCCTTGTTGGGAAATCTTTGGGGGCAACATCACATGCGCAGCGGAAGAACAAGAAAAACAAAATCCCCTATTCCCAAAGAGATGTTCATCGTCGTGCAAAGATTGGTGCACAAAATCTGTAAAACTTAAAATTGCGTATAGAGTAGATTGTGTTACCTAGGGAGATCATATAACCCTATTTCCTTGCAGATCTTTAGGAGAGGGTGAAGGAGGTCAAGCGTCCTCCTCTCTAGCGGTGATCCACACAGTAGAGCTGCGACGATGCTCCTCAAAACTCTAGGCCTACTCTGAGGTGGAGAGGGAGAGGAGAATAGGAGAAGCAAGCAAAGGCTCTAGCCTATGAGGCTCTGAATCCCTCCTATTTATAGAGGCCCCTTATCAAAACCTAATGGATCCTCCCCTAGTGTGTATTCGATCTGCATCCAATTACCCAAGCATTTTAGATTAGTGGATCTCTATCCAATAATCTCTTATGGGCTCTTATTGGATCTCGTCCATGGGATCCAATAATTCAGGGGCTTATTTGATATCCAATAAGATAGTGGCTCTAGTGGATATCTCATATTCGAGCCTCTACTCATCGCAATGCCTACCATATGTGTGTGACCCTCTAGGCCCAATATCGAGTTGGCCGTGAATCATACCTGTCAGAACTCTTCTAACTTAGTGAATTATTATCTCTGTAATAATTCACTCGACTCATCGACTATGGACGTACTAGGCCACTACGCCGTAGTCCCCAAACGATATAGGGGAATCCAATCCATTAGACCTGTCTGTCCTCTGTTACCGTCTACTTATAGTCCCTCATCCATCTAATATCCCAGAGACTGTATATCGAGCATGGTGCTGTCAGACCCATACAGTTTCTACTCGAGTCTCACTCTAATCGGATTCTCCTAGAGAACTCTTTCTCTCTCAACTCGAATGACCCTGGCTAGGGATTTGTCTGAGCAAGAACACATGAGATATTCTTCTCATGACATCGAGAGTGGATGATCCTCTATCGACACTCAATAGCCCTCGTAAGGTCGACTGCCACTCCCAATGACCAGCTATACTAGATCTGGGATATCCAAACCTATAAGTCTAATATCAAAGAGTGGAGCACTCATACAGGACATCCTTGGTATCTCAAATCTAAGGACCAAATACACCACTATGACTATGGAATCGCTATCTGACAATAAGGTATCATCAATCATCCAGCATTCCAAAAGCGGATCAATTAGTGAACTCATTCTCCAATGAGCACCTGTACTATATCCCTAGTGTCCCCACATGAGCAGCTATGAGACCAGCTACATCCATTATATGGACGAGTATATAGCACACCAGTCTGTTCGGTTATCACGATGTCCATCTCGAGTAATCTATGACCGGGATTATTTAAGATATGTGTTTAAAGGTGAATCGGTCTCATTATTGTGATCTCATCTTGATCCGTTTCCCATTGCACAGATCCAAGGACATCACAATATATACATGCATATATACAATAATCAATATAAAGTGATAAATGCCAAAATATAATAAGCAAAAAGATTTCGTGTCAAGTCACACGTGCCATCACTCATGTGATTGGCTAGTTGGGCACCTATGACTGGCACCCCTGTCAAGCAATGGTACCGCCTAAGCTCGATCTTCGAGCGTTGTCCGGTAATAGTACCGCCCAGACTGAGCGGTAGTACCACCCAGACTGAGCGGTAGTACCACTCAGTGTTCGATCATAGCGATAGTACTGCCTAGAAATGACAGTGGTACTGTCAGGACCCCGAAAATCTGAGAATGGACACTTTTAGGCTCTATTTTTTAACTCATTGGGGTCTATAAATACCCCACCCTTTCCTACATAAAAGGGCAACGAAAAACTTGCTTTAATCTTGAGTCTTTGAGGCCTTAAAGTGTTGTAAAAGCTAGAGTTCTCCTCCTTCTTTCTTCTAAGTGTTGAGATCATTCAAGAGAGGAGTAAAACTTGTAAGGGTTGTCTCCTAAGCCCATCAAAAGGACAAAAGCTGTAAAAGGGTAGTTGGCCTTCGCCTATTGAAGAAAGGTCTCTAGTGGACGCCGGTGACCTTATCTGAGGAGGAAGCCAATAGTGGATGTTAGTCACGTTGACCGAACCACTCTAAAATATCGGTTTGTATTTACTTTGAGCATCTTTCCTTTATAGAAAACTGCCCCTCTTCCTTATTGTGCTTTAAATATGTCTACATTCGTTTTGACGTAAAACATCTTCCGAGATTAGCTTTCTATGAAGACTTTATGAAATCTACGTTTTTGTGATTTACACTGCTGCAAATCACCTTTGTCTTCTCTTACATTTTCACTTTAGACTTCAAGCTCAAATTCTTTCCGAAACAAATTGAGTTGAATCGGCTTTAATCGAAATAAGGTTTTTGAAATCGTGAAAGTTTTCCGCGACACTAATTCCTCCTCCTCCCCCCCCCCCACATCTTAGTGCGCTCTTGATCCTAACAACTACCCCAGCAGGTTCGGTCGCTATGGACAAAGCAGTTGCTCGGCCTCAATGGTGCACCTCGGCCAAACAGTGCCTGAGTTGTGCACCTCGGCCAAAATAGTGCCTCAATGGTACACCTCGGCCAAGCAGCTCCCGAGCTATACACCTCGGCCAAAATAGTGCATCAATGGTGCACCTTGGCTAAATAGTGCTCGAGTTGTGCACCTCGGCTAAATAGTGTAGGAGTTATGCACATCGGCCAAACAATGCCTCAATGGTGCACCTCGGCCCAAAAGTGCCTTATTTGTGCACCTCGGCCAAATAGTGCCTCAAAGGTGCAGCTCAGCCCAAATGTGCTTCATTTGTGCACCTCGGTCAAACAGTGCCCGAGTTGTGCACCTGGGGCAAATAGTACCTCAATGGTGCACCTCGGCAAAACAATGTCCGAGTTTTGCACCTCTCCAAACAGTGCCCTCAAAGGTGCACCTTGGCCAAACAGTGCTAGAGTTGTGCACCTCGACCAAATAAGTGCCCCCAATGGTGCACCTCGGCCAAACAGTGCCCGAGTTGTGCACCTCGGCCAAATAGTACCCTCAATGGTGCACCTCGACAAAATAGTGCCCGAGTTGTGCACCTCGGCCAAATAGTGCTCGAGTGATGCACCTCGGCCAAAGAATGCCTAAATGGTGCACCTCGGCCAAAGAATGCTTCAATTGTGCACCTTGGCCAAAGAGTGCCAGAGTTGTGCATCTCGGCCAAAAAAGTGCCCCCAATGGTGCATCGTGGCCAAACAGTACCTGAGTTGTGCACCTCGACCAAATAGTGCCTTAATGGTGCACCTCAGCCAAATAGTGTCTGAGTTGTGCACCTCGGTCAAATAGTGCCCCTAATGGTGCACCTCGGTTAAACAGTGCCCGAGTTATGCACCTTGGCCAAATAGTGCCGGAGTGATTCACCTCAGCCAAAAATTACCTCAATGGTGCACCTTGGCCAAATAGTGCCCCCAATGGTGCAACTCGGCCAAACAGTGCCCGAGTTGTGCACGTCGGCCAAATAGTGCCTCAATGGTGCACCTCGGCTAAACAGTGCCCGAGTTGTGCATCTCGGCCAAACAGTGCCTTAATGGTGCACTTTGGCCCAAAAGTACCTTATTTGTGCACCTCGGTCAAATAGTGCCCGAGTTGTGCACCTCGGCCAAACAGTGCCTCAATGGTACAGCTCGGCCCAAAAGTATCTCATTTGTGCACCTTGGTCAAACAGTGCCCGAGTTGTGCACCTTGGCCAAATAGTCCTCAATGGTGCACCTCGGCCAAACAATGTCCGAGTTGTACATCTCGGCCAAACAGATGCTTCAATGGTGCACCTTGGCTAAACAGTGCTAGAGTTATGCACCACGACCAAAAAAGTGCCCCCAATGGTGCATCTCGGCCAAACAATACCCAAGTTGTGTACCTCAGCCAAATAATGCCTCAATGGTGCACCTCGGCCAAATAGTGCCCGAGTTGTGCACCTCGGCCAAACAGTGCCCCCAATGGTGCACCTCGGCCAAATAGTACCCGAGTGATGCACCTCGACCAAAGATTGCCTCAGTGGTGCACCTTGGCCAAACAGTACCTGAGTTGTGCACCTCGGCCAAGCAGTGCCCCCAATGGTGCACCTCGGCTAAATAATGCCCGAGTTATGCAACTCGACCAAATAGTGTCCGAGTGATGCACCTCGGCCAAAGAATGCTTCAATGGTGCACCTTGGCCAAACAGTGCCAGAGTTGTGCACCTTGGCCAAAAGAGTGCCCCCAATGGTGCACCTTGGCCAAACAGTGCCCCAATGGTGCACCTCAACCAAATAGTTTCCGAGTTGTGCACCCTAGCCAAACAGTGACCGTGTTGTACACCTCAGCCAAATAGTGCCCGAGTGATGCACCTCGGCCAAAGAGTGCCTCAATGGTGCACCTCGGCCAAACAGTGCCCGAATTGTGCACCTTGGCCAAATAGTGCCCGAGTGATGCACCTCGGCCAAAGAATGCTTCAATAGTGTAGCTCGGCCAAATAGTGTCCGAGTGATGCACCTCGGCCAAAGAATGCTTCAATGGTGCACCTTGGCCAAACAGTGCCAGAGTTGTGCACCTTGGCCAAAAAAGTGCCCCCAATGGTGCACCTCGGCCAAACAGTGCCCGAGTTGTGCACCTCGGCCAAACAATGCCTGAGTGATGCACCTCGGCCAATGAATGCTTCAATGGTGCACTTTGGCCAAATAGTGCCCGAGTGATGTGCCTCGGCCAAAGAATGCTTCAATGGTGCACCTTGGCTAAACTGTTAGGAAAAGAGTTGGCACTAAAAGAGGGGGGGGGGGGGGGGAGTGGGGGTGAATTAGTGCAGTGGTAAAAATTATGTCTGTTCAAAACTTCGTTGTGATTAAATTCGTTTTCGATGAAAAACTGTTACGTAAAGGTAATAACTTTGAAAGTGCAAGGAAGAGCATAGTGGATGTAAAGCAAGTAAAGTGATTTGTAGTTAAAGTAAATTACTCAAGAGAAACGCAAATTAGATTTTTATAGTGGTTTGGTAATCGTGACCTACATCCACTCTGTCGATTCCTCTTCCGTCGAGGCCACCGACATCCACTATCGGTCTTCCTTTAATAGGCGAAGACCAACCACCTTTTACACCCCTCTTCTCCTTTTCACAGGTTTAGGAGACAACCTTTTATAATCCTCATTTACAAGGTATCCCTCTCACACCTCCCTTAGAACTCACTCTAAGCTTTAGGAGGAGGGAACTAAGCTTTCTAAGGTTTACAACTTTAGAATCATAGAGTTTTGCTCAATATTTCTTACTTATCCATGCAGGAATAGCTGGGGTATTTATAGACCCCAAATTGATTCAAATTTGGAGCCCAAAATTCAAACTCTCAAAATTTTAGGGTACGGGTGGTACCACCACTTGCATAGGGCGGTACCACCGCCTACAGCCTGACACTGGGCGGTATCACCACCCAAATAGTCTCGGAGACTGAGTCTCGGTAGTACCATTACCCAGACTAGCGGTATCACCGCCTGACACAATCTCGGAGATTGTGCCATGACGGTTTCACCTGTTTGGTCACTGTTTGGGCCTTTCTCTTGGCGCAACATAGCCCAAACTAGGCTCAACTGTCCCTTAATTAGGTTGGCCCAATTCTAATCCCTATTATGTGCTAACTATAAATTTTAAGACATTTACTAAGCTAAACAAAATCCGTAAGTCTAGGTTTCTTCTAGCGAGCTTCCGGCAATCTTCCGACGAACTTCCGACGATATCTCGGCAATGTTCCAGCGGACTCCCGACAAGCTCCTGGACTTCATGATGATCTTCTTGGTGAGTTCTGATGAGCTTCTTTGGCAAGCTTCGGGACTTTTTGGTCAATTCCGATAGAACTTCCGATGAACGTCCGGACTTCCAACGAACTCTCGAACTCTCAACAAAATCGCGTTCTTGACTCCGGTACTTCATTTTGCTTTATGCCTTTCTATCGTAGTTAATCGTGCATATGTAAAAACACACTTCAATCTAGACAATTAATACTAAGGATGAATCATGTTCTCCGGCATGCCATTAGTCCATCAACGCTTCGTCCGATTCTTTGAAGCTTCATCCGATTCTTTGATGCATCGTCCTCTCTTGCAGCCTATTACCCAATCAGCTAGTTGACCTCCGCAACTCCGATATCCTTGGTGCAATATCTGCTCTTCTTAGCCCGGTGCCTGAATCCATGGTCCGAAGCCTTCTATCGATAAGTCGACTGATCCTCCGGCCCGATGTCTAATCTTCTTACATATTTTCCTCCAGCCCAACATGATTCTTCATGCTTTAATTATCTCTCCCTGATCGAAGCATCCTACATCACTCAAAACACAGATCAAATCATAAACACTTATCAATTGGTTTCATCATCAAAATCCGAGATTCAACAATCTCTCCCTTTTTGATGATGACAACCAATTGATGACGGAGTTAACCTTAACTCCCCCTATCAATATGCCATATTGATAGAACCTTGAATTCAAGCTGAATTCAAGTCATTGTAAATTTTATCATGAATATTTGCAACACGTCATCATGCATAACATGATCATACTTCTCCCCCTTTGTCATCAACTAAAAGGAGAAGTTACAACTATTAAGTATTTGGACATAGAAGTTCAAATCATTACAATATAATCATAATATTCAGTTTTATCATCATGCAAGCTAGCAAATTTAGCATCACTTTACAACATGCATAATCACCAAATCGTCATTAATTTTAAAGATGTGCAAGAGTGCAAATTATGCAAGTTTGCATTTTTGTTTCTTAAGATAGGCAATCTATCAATTTTTTGGTGATGTTCAAGATAGCAAGCTCTTTCTTTTCTTTTAGGAAGTGCTATTTTTACTTCATTTACAAAGTGCAAGCTAGCAAAATTTTATATTATTTTATAACGTGCAAGCTAGCAATTTGGCAAGTGTTACTTCTCTTTGAAGTATGAAGGCTAGCAAGTTTTTTGAAAAATAATGCAAGATAACGAGCTAGCAAGATACAATATTTTATGCGAAACAAGCTAACAAGTTTTGCATCTTTTTGCGATATGTACATTTGTAATTTTTGCTTCTCTTTAGATGTGCTTGAAAGCAAGTAAGTTTTTCTTCTAACAATTTGTGAGCTAGCAAATTTTACACATGTGAAAGTTGGCAAGATTTTTGCATCCTTTTGCGATGAGCAAGTTTTTGCTTCTTCTTGAAGTATGCAAGCTAGCTAGCAAGCTAGCAAAATTAACTCCCCCTATGTCATTGTCAAATAGAAGGGAAGAATACAAGGTAAAGTATCAACCATATTTCAATATGTTTGTGCATCATTATAGTTTCAATTTACAACATACATAATTTTAAAACATTATATTTCATCCTTACTTCAAGCATGATACTAAACATAAATCAATCATCACTATAGGCATATCACACATGATACTCGGGCATTCATGATACCAAACATTAAATTAATATTTTTAATCATTTATCACTTCATGATTATTGGTACCAAACATTCAAATTCAAATGATCAAAATCATCAAAATCACTTGCAAGAGATTCAAAATGAAATAAATAAATTTATCAATCTCTTGAAATGATAGTGATTTATTTTCTCCCTTTTTGTCATTGTAAACAATAAAGAAGAAGGGAAGAACAATACAATAGTGCAATTCATTTCCTTTTACTTTAATCTTCAAATCATGACAAGGATAAATAGCAAAGATGAAAAATCAAGTCATAAATGTCAAAAGACCATATATCATTTTTGACAAATTTCTTCTTTGGTAAATAGAAAGCAAGATAGAAAAAGAAGACTAAAGTTATAATTCCAAGAATTCACAAGAAAAATCATGATTCATTTGACAAAAAGATTATCGATTCATGCATTTGAATAAATATTTTTAAATCATCACTTCAACTCATCATGTATAATTTCAAAATATAAAATCATCAAACATGATATAATCATTTATTTTCAAAACATTCATTATTATTTTTAACTCATTTAATTTATCAAATCAACACAATATCATGAGTATTTTCTGTATTTATATCATCAAATTAAGAATATCAAGAAAATTTAATTAGGTGATGAGATAAATATTTCATAAATACAAAGAATTGTATATAAAAATCATATCATGAGAGATAAAATATCAAAGATCATGAAGACAAATTGTGAGTATCAAGAGACATATTATGATTATTTTTGGATAACTCAAATAGTGAAAAGAAAGAATAATAGTAGACAATCTTGATTTATAAAAAGAATTTTCAAGTTATAATTTTGAGAAATCAAAAGAAACCATGATTCATTTTAACAAATCTACTCTTAAATAAATAACGAAAAGAATTCTTAGAAGATCGTGATATAGATAAAATTTATTCAATCTTGTCGGAGAACAAGATATTAATTCATGCATATAAAATCTCTCAATTCATTATGAATCATAAAAATTGTAATTCCAAAAAATCATGATTCATTTAGGAAATTTTCTTCTTTAGTAAACGACAAGAAGAAACGTGGGAGTTCAAAGAACAAGATCTTGATTCATAAATGTTTTCAAGTTATCAATCACGAGAAATCAAGATCATGATTTTGATAAAATCCATTAAATTTAAATCATTTTCATAATCCATGAGATTCACAAAAGCATAATATACATGGATTCATTAATGAAAAATCAAAATCAATTTCATGGTTCAAAAAATTCATAACATAGGAATTGAGAAATTTTCAAGAAATGTATTACCCTTTTATTTCATACAAGCATGTCTTTGCTAAATAAAAACATTCATCGTCATTTTAAAATAAAAAAAATTAAATTTCATCACGACAAGGATCAACAGGCCACAAATCATTAAAATCATCATGCATAATTTTGAAATATAAACTCATTAAGCATGATTATTATGCATCATTACTTAGGGCATGATACCAAAACATAGTTTCAAGTTTTCAAGGTATAACATGCACAATTTCAAACTATAAACTCATTAAGCATAATATCAAATCTCTTAATATTTTCATTAAGACATTAAGTATGGCTTCATTGAACATAATGTTGAATGATTCTTAAAGATATCTAATATTCTTTAGTTTCAATTTGTATAATTGACTTTATATTAGCATGGCCAAATATTTGTTCTTATATCAAAACCATGCATCATGTTTAAAATCGAAAACCAAGGACAAGATTCATCACAAAAATCATCAAGCCTTCTATATGAAAGCTATCATGTATAACTTCAAAATCTGAATAAAGTCAGAGCGTTTTCAATCAAAGTTGAAAATCAATATGGAAATCAATATGATACACATTATTATTTTTTTAGACAAAAGATTTGATTTATCATTTGATTTTTCTTTTTATGTTTTTCATTTTATGTGATTGATTTTATATAAGTATGCTCAATTTTTTCATATGAAAACCATCCAACAAAACTTGAAAAGCAATACAAAATCATCACAGTACACAAAATTGTTTATACCATACAAGAAATTAATCACTAGAATTAATTCTAATATTTTATTATATTTTCATAAAACATGCAATTGTCATTATCATTTTCAAAATTACTAGAAAGATAAGCATGATCCTAAAACTTTGAATATTTTCATGCAAATTTTTTTTTTTTCTAAACTAAATTAAAAATAACTTATGAAAAGCATCATATAATTTTGAAATAAATTAAAAGAGTTTCATTTGAGTTGTTTACCTCATTGTCGAAAACTATTAAGGCGTAGTTTGTCACCTCGCTTTTGTTGGATTGTCCTTCATCTTCGGATGAGCTCGTTTCGTCCAAGATTGCTTTCTTCTTCTTGCATTTATAACAAGTAGTTGTATTCTTTTTAAGTTTTTTTTTATTCTTAAATTTTTATTTCATGAACTTTTTAAATTTCATAGTGAGGAGTTCAAGTTCACCATCACTTGAGCTTATGCTCGAGTAGTTTTTGATTGTTCTAAGTATGAAATCCTTCCTATTCTTTAGAAGGTGGTTCTCAAGTTCTTCACAAGCATTGCACGTCATTTCATAGGTCATCAAAAACCCTATAAGTGTTGAATCTCGAATTTTGATGATGAAACCAACTGATAAGTGTGATTTGATATGCGTTTTTAGTGACGTAGGATACTTCAATCAGGATGAGACAATTAAATCAGGAAGAACCATGTTGGGCCGGTGGAACATGTCAGAAGATTAGACGTTTAGCTGGAGGATCGGTCGACATATCGATAGAAGGCTTCGGGCCATGGATTCATGCATCGGGCCAAGAAGAGCGGATATTGCGCCAAGGATATCAGAGTTGCAGAGTCAACTAGCCGATTGGGCAATAGGTCAAAAGAGAGGACGATGCGCTGAAGAATCGGACGACGCGTCGATGGACCAATGACATGCCGGACAACATGTTGAATCTCGGATTTTGATGATAAAATCAATTGATGGGTTATTTGATCTAATCCATATTATTGAGTTAAGTATGCAGGATTAACTACGATAACCAGAAAGCACAAAGCGAGATTACCGGAGTCAAGTTCGATGGACATTTAAGAGTCCGAAGAATCGTCGGAGATGCTGCCAGAACCAACCGAGAAGAAATCGGGAACCTGTCGAAATTTTCGAAAGTTCGCTGAAGAGATCGTCGGAGGTTCACGGAGATCACCGAGAAGGCTCGGCTACTCATTAAAGTCATCACAAGTTCGGGAGCTTGCTAGAAGCCCGTCGGTAGAAAGTTCGTCGGAAAGCTCGCCAGAACAAGACTCGACGTTCGCGGTTGAAAATTTGCTTAGGATGTGTTTTGGTTATGTAGTCCACTTGTAATTAGGATTAGGATTAAGAGATAATCCTATATCCTGGTTAGGGGCCAACTGGGCCCAAAGTCAGAGTTGGTTTAGGCCAAAAATTAAGCTAAACCAGTGAACTAGAGAGCCAAGATTGAAGCCCAACTAGTGGCTGAAAACACTGTAGTCGGGCTGAAAACACTGTAGGCGGTGGCACCGCCCAGCACCCGAGTGCTGGGCGGTGACACCTCCTTGGCTGGGCGGTTGCACCGCCCAGCACCCGAGCGCTGGGCGGTGGCACCGCCTGGCTGGGCGGTGGAACCGCCAGCACCGGGAACCCTAAGAGAATTCAAATTTTGGAGCCCAAAATTTGAATCCTCTTGAGGCCTATAAATACCCCTCAAATCTCAGCTGAGGTTACAACTTTTGAAAAGCATTTTGATTGAAAGAAAAGTCTTAGAAAGTCTTAGCAAGTCTTGTTTTCAATTAGCTAGAGAGTTCTCCTCCTCCTTTCTTATTGAAAATTTGTAAGAGGTTGAGCTGCTTGTAAAAGGTTGTAAGAGGGGTGTTTACCCTTCCATTTCAAGAGACTTGCTAGTGGAAGGTGGGAGCCTCATCGAAGAGGGGCCTCGCAAGTGGAGTAGGTCATTTGACCGAACCACTCTAAAAATCGGTGTAATCTCTGGTTTGCTTTTTATTATTGTCATTTACATTACTGCAAATCTTCTTACTGCTTTAGTTCCTTATTACTCTTGCTGCGCAACTTCAAGAATACGCCTTCAAGTTAAATTTCTCAAGTTTCGTTCTTAACGTACGAAAGATTTTGATTAAAATCGAAGTTTTAATCCGCTGCACTAATTCACCCCCCCCTCTTAGTGCCGCTCCGATCCTAACACAACATGATTCAAGATTAGTAATAATTATCTAGATCAAAGTGTGTTTTTACAAGTGAAGGATTTGTTGAATCTCGTATTTTGATGATGAAACTACTTGATATATGTTTATGATTTAACCTGCGTTTTGAGTGACGCAGGATGCTTTGATCAGGATGAGACAATTAAAGCAGGAAAATCATGTTGTGCCGGAGGAACATGTCAGAAGATTGGACGTCGGGCCGGTGGATCGGTCGACGTATCGATAGAAGGCTTCGGGCCATGGACTCGGGCATCGGGCCAAGAAGAGCGGGTATTGTGCCAAGGATATCGGAGTTGCAGAGCCAACTGGCCGATTGGGCAATAGGCCGCAGGAAAGAACGATGCGCCGAAGAATCGGACGAAGCGTCGAGGGACCAATGACATGCCGAACAACTTGGTTAATCGCTTAGGATTAATTGTCTCGATCAAAGTTTTGTTTTGAGTGTGCAGGATTAACTACGATGAAAGTTAGACAAGCAGCAGGAGTTGCGCCGGAGTCAAGTTCATGATCACGTTGGGAGTTCGAGAGTTCGACGGAAGTTCGGACGGTCGTCGGAGGTTCTGCGAGAACAGATCCGAGAAGTCCAGAAGCTTGCCAAGCAAAGCTCGTCGAAACTCGCCAAGTGGATCGTCGCAAAGTCCAGGAGTTTGCCGGAAGTCCGCAGAAGCATCACCGAGGGTTCATCGGATGATCGACGGAAGTTCGCCGGAAACTCGCTGGAAGAAGCGATTGACGCACCGAAGCAAAGCTGCAGAAATTGTCTTAGATCTAATCGTAGTTAGCACATTGATTAAGTTGGAAAATGGGAGGTGATCCCATTAGCTTAATCTTGGGGTAATTGGGCCCCTGAAAGACTGAAATTGGGCCGAATGGAGCTAACCATTCGGACCCTGATTGCACCAGGAGGTGCAACCGCCTAGGCCAGGAGGTGGCACCGCCTGGGCTAAGCCTCCCAGCGAGACTAGGCGGTGCAACCTCCCCAGCCAGGAGGTGGCACCGCCTGAGCTCAGTCTTCGAGCAAGACTGGGCGGTGCAACCTCCATGACAGAGAGGTGGCACCGCCTGAGCTCAGTCTTCGAGCAAGATTGGGCGGTGCAACCTCCCTGACAGAGAGGTGGCACCGCTTGAGCTCGGTCTTCGAGCTCTGGCAGAGAGGTGCAACCGCCTCAGTCAAGAGGTGGCACCGCCTGGGCTCAGTCTTCGAGCTCTGCCAAGCGGTGCAACCTCTCCAGTTAGGAGGTGCAACCGCCTGATCCCGGAATTCCGGGATTTGATCGTTTTGAGCTCCAAATTTGAACTGGGTTGGGGCCTATAAATACCCCACCCATTCAGCACTGAAAGCACAGAACACACACTCGAATTCTTGCTATCTTTCTGTGTTTCTTAGAGCTCAAAACTACTAGTTCTCCTCTTTCTATTCTTCAAGTTTGAGTTGTAAAGAGAGGAGAGAAAACTTCTGTAAGGGTTGTCTCCTAAGCCCGTCAAAAGGAGTGAATCTGTAAGAGGGTAGTTGGCCTTCGCCTATTGAAGGAAGGCTTCTAGTTGACGTCGGTGACCTCGTCGGTGGAGGAAGCCAAAAGTGGAGTAGGTCAAGACTGACCGAACCACTCTAAATCTTTGGTTTGCGTTTATTTTGAGCACTTTATCATTACTGCAAACCTCCTACATAGCTACTGCTCTCTGCGCCTTTACAAGTTTCTAAGTGCTGATCTTTCCGAATCTGCATTCAGACGTAAATTGGTGTTTTCATACATTACAGTTTACGTTTACGTTTTGATTCTGCAAAACTGTCTTCTGCGCTTTTACGAACGAAGTTTCTAAGTTCAGATCCCTATAAAACTGTGTTTTAGACGTAAACTACTTTTAAACGTAAAACTACATTTAGACGTAAAACTGCGTTTAGACGCAAACTGCGTTTAGACGTAAAACTACGTTTAGACGTAAAACTACGTTTAGATGCAAACTGCGTTTAGACGTAAAACTACGTTTAGACGTAAAACTGTGTTTAGACGTAAAACTACGTTTAGACGCAAACTGCACTACGCTTAGACGCAATCTGATTTTAGACGTAAACTGCGCTTAGACGCAAACTGCGCTTAAACGCAATCTGCGCTTAGACGCAAACTGCGCTTAGACGCAAACTGCGCTTAAACGCAATCTGAGCTTAGACGCAAACTGCGCTTAGATGCAAACTGCGCTTAGACGCAATCTGCATTTAGACGCAAACTGCAAACTGCGTAAATTGTGCTTAGATGCAAACTGTGTTTAGACATAAACTGCACTTAATTATAAGTATTCTTAGAATCGGCTTTTGCATCAAAATAGCTTTTATCAAACGAACGCAGCTTTCGTTTTTAATCGCTGAAAGATTTCCGCTGCACTAATTCACCCGATCCTAACAATTGGTATCAGAGCGGGGTATTTCTCATTTCGGATTTACACCCAAGAGAAATGGCTCTTCAAGAGGGCTTTTCGGTCTTTCGTCCACCGTTCTTTAACGGATTGGACTACACTTATTGGAAAACTTAAATGAGAGATTTCTTGATTTCTCTAAATCTGGATTTATGGAATATCGTTGAAAACAGTTTTCAACTTCCCTCTAAACCAATGAACGAATGGTCGGATTTAGAGAAGAAGTATTTTTCTTTAAACGCAAAGGCTATGAATGCCTTATTTTGCACTTTGGACAAAAATGAGTTCAATCGGGTTTCTTTGTGCGAAACGGCTTTCGATATTTGGCGCACTCTTGAAATCATGCACGAGGGAACTAGTAGAGTCAAAGACTCGAAAGTTAATATTTTACTACATGATTTCGAGCTTTTTCATATGAAACCAAGCGAAACCGTTGTTAACATGTACACCCGTTTTACGGATGTCGTCAATGGTTTAAAATCACTTGGTAAAAGCTTTTCGGCTTTTGAACTCGTTAACAAAGTTTTGCGCTCACTTTCTAAAACTTGGGATTCAAAAGTAACTGCTATTGAAGAATCGAAAAACTTGAACCAATTTCCACTTGAAGAACTAATTGGTTCATTGATCACATATGAAATGACGTGCAATGCACGTGAAGAACTTGAGAACCACCTTCCAAAGAACAGAAAGGATTTGGGAGATAGAACATTTGAAGACCACTCGAGCATAAGCTCAAGTGATGGTGAACTTCAACTACAAATGAAACGAAAATTAAAAAGCAAAAAGAATCGAACTACTTGCTTTAAACGCAAGAAGAAGAACAAAAATTGGGATGAATCGAGTTCCTCCGAAGAAGAGAAAGTCAACAAAAGCAAGGCGGCAAACTACGCATTAACAGCCTACAATGATGAGGTAATCGAAATCCCCCTAATTTATTTTGAAATTACTTGATGCTTTCATGATGTATTTTTCTCTTTTAGTTTAGAATTAATTTTCTTAAAAATTACATGTTAAAAAAAAAAATTATTATGATCATACTAAGTAATTTCGAAAATGATAATATTGCATATTTTATGATAAATAAATAAAATGATCTTGATTGAAAATATGAAATCATGGTTAAGAAGTAATAATGTGTATTACGTTGATTTCCATTGTTATTTCTCGATTTTGATTAAAGATCATGCTTGATTTGAAGAAATGCATAATGATGAAATTAAATATTTTGATTAACAATTTTATGCATGAGATTTTAAGCCGATGATAAGCATATGTTATTCTCATGAGTATATTTGAAAAACTATGGCAAAAATGTGCTCGAATGTATGAACGTGTTAAGATTATTTTTCGGACATTCTTGATTCAATGTTCAAAACACTTAATTGCCATGATGATTTTACACTATAACATGTTGGAAATTATATGTTTTGGATACATAAATTTTTATGAGCATGTTTTATCTTCATAATTGAACTTGAAAATCTATAGCAAAATCTTATCCGAATGCATGAAAGTACTAATTTCATTTTCGGATTCACTTAACAATTGGTATCCTAACAATCGGATTTTCTCATACACTTTTGAAAAATATTTTTCTAAAATGGATTTGATGAAATGATTCCTGCTTATAAATTCCATCTTGAAATATGAATGATAGTGTCTTTGCTTGCAAAGATTTGCTTCACATACGTATCTCCTATGATTCATGTGCAGAAAAAAAATTTATAAATCATAATACAATGAGATTTCTTATGCAAAAATAAAGTGCTTTTGTGATTCTTTGCTAAAGAGAATAATTATTAAAATCATGATCTTGATAATTATAACATGAAGCTATTTATAAATCAAGATCGTTCATTATGCTCCCTACATTTATCAAATAGGAGTTCTTCAAATGAAATGCAACTTGTCTTTTGATTTCATGATATTTTATGAATTTCGAAATTAATTTTAATGACTTGATTATGAGTTTCAAGTTGACGATTTGATTTGAATAAGTTATGTCTAAATCATAATCATGATCTTGCAAAATTGAAATCACAAATAATATCTTTTGGCATTCATGAATTGATACTCACAATATGAAAGTATTGGTATTCATGACTTGATTTTGATTGAAACATTACATGCTTAAATTAATCATTCTTCTATGTTTCAAAAATTCTTTAAATGCCTTAGGTGATGACTGAAAATTAATTTGCTTTATGATGAATCACGAATCATGACTTGATCTATGATATTGAAATATTTTAATCATGATTCTTGGTTATATAATTCCTTTGCCCTATTAAAAGGATTTGTTGAATGGATCATGTCCTTCTTGAACTTTCTTGATATCATGACAAGATTTTGTAATATGGCCTGTATAAGAATTAAAAAATTTTGGCCATTGATTTCTCCCTTCTTTTCGACAAAAACAAAGGGGAGAAAGCTTTTGATAGTTAGAACATGCAAAGAAAAGCAAGTGCAATCTTGCACATGAAGCAAGTGTTGAATTGCCATGATTGAACCTAAGAATCTTGCTATGCTTTTGTGCTTATATGTTGTGATGAAAATATAGCTTCATGTTATAAAAACTTGCATATATTTTAAAATAGCTAGAGCTACTTCTCCTTTTGTTGATGATAAAGGGGGAGAAATATATGAATTGATACTATAAGTGCCATATTTGAATTTTCATCATGTTAAGATATCAAGAACTTGCATCGTAATTCTACTTGATGATATCTTGCCATGTGATGAAATGCTACGATTTGTTGCTAAAATGATGCATGCAATACTTATGCTTTCTACGTAATGTATTGCATATGATATGAACCTTGATTAAAATTGCCTTGATTTGAATTCAAGGTTTATCTCAATTATGGAATTTTGAAATAAGAATGATTACTCACCTTTGTCATGATTTAAAAATTGACAGAAAGGGTTTTTCCCTTCTTTTTGACAATGACTAAGGAGGAGATAACTTGCATGCACAATTCAAGAAGAAAGCAAATTTTCACTTCTCAAAAGAGAAGAAATTGCTATCTTGAACATCTTAAGAAACAAAAAGAACAAAGGCGCTATCTTGCCTATCTCAAGAAGCAAAACATGCTAACTTGCGCATCTAGCAAAGTGGACAAAATTTTCATATTTCAAGAAGCAAGAGTTGCCTTCTTGAACATCTCTAAATTGCTAGCTTGCATGTTATAAAAGTGCTATCTTGTATGCTGTAAAACTTGCATATCTAAAACTTGATAGCTTGAATGTTCTAAGCGTGATGTAACATTTGCTAAATTTTCTGGCTTCAAAACTACATGATGATAAAACTTGATATTATGTTTTTCATGCAATGAGTTGAACCAATATCACAAACACTTGATTGTGATACTTCTCCTTTTTGTTGATGACAAAGGGGGAGAAGTATGTTGATGACATGACATGTGATGCATAAGTTTATGCATATGTTCATGATAACGTGTTGCAAGTATTCATGATGAATATTGCAATGACTTGAATTCAGTTTGAATTCAAGGTTCTATCAATATGACATATTGATAGGGGGAGTTTGTTTAAACTCTGGGAGTTAAGGTTAACTCCGTTTATGATGACATGTTGCTTAGATTTTTGAATCTAAGAGTTTCTATCAATATGGCATATTGATAGGGGGAGTTTGTTTAAACTCCGGGAGTTAAGTTTAACTCCGTCATCAAGTGGTTGTCATCATCAAAAAGGGGGAGATTGTTGAATCTCGTATTTTGATGATGAAACTACTTGATATATGTTTATGATTTAACCTACGTTTTGAGTGACGCAGGATGCTTTGATCAGGATGAGACAATTAAAGCAGGAAAATCATGTTGTGCCGGAGGAACATGTCAGAAGATTGGACGTCGGGCCAGTGGATCGGTCGACGTATCGATAGAAGGCTTCGGGCCGTGGGCTCGGGCATCGGGCTAAGAAGAGCGGGTATTGTGCCAAGGATATCGGAGTTGCAGAGCCAACTGGCCGATTGGGCAATAGGCCGCAGGAAAGGACGATGCGCCGAAGAATCGGACGAAGCGTCGAGGGACCAATGACATGCCGGACAACTTGGTTAATCGCTTAGGATTAATTGTCTCAATCAAAGTTTTGTTTTGAGTGTGCAGGATTAACTACGATGAAAGTTAGACAAGCAGCAGGAGTTACGCCGGAGTCAAGTTCATGATCACGTTGGGAGTTCGAGAGTTCGATGGAAGTTCGGACGGTCGTCGGAGGTTCTGCGAGAACAGATCCGAGAAGTCCAGAAGCTTGCCAAGCGAAGCTCGTCGGAACTCGCCAAGTGGATCGTCGCAAAGTCCAGGAGTTTGCCGGAAGTCCGCAGAAGCATCACCGAGGGTTCATCGGATGATCGACGGAAGTTCGTCGGAAACTCGCCGGAAGAAGCGATTGACGCACCGAAGCAAAGCTGCAGAAATTGTCTTAGATCTAATCGTAGTTAGCACGTTGATTAAGTTGGAAAATGGGAGGTGATCCCATTAGCTTAATCTTGGGGCAATTGGGCCCCTGAAAGACTGAAATTGGGCCGAATGGAGCTAACCATTCGGACCCTGATTGCACCAGGAGGTGGAACCGCCTAGGCTAGGAGGTGGCACCGCCTGGGCTAAGCCTCCCAGCGAGACTGGGCGGTGCAACCTCCCCAGCCAGGAGGTGGCACCGCCTGAGCTCAGTCTTCGAGCAAGACTGGGCGGTGCAACCTCCATGACAGAGAGGTGGCACCGCCTGAGCTCAGTCTTCGAGTAAGACTGGGCGGTGCAACCTCCCTGACAGAGAGGTGGCACCGCCTGAGCTCGGTCTTCGAGCTCTGGCAGAGAGGTGCAACCGCCTCACTCAAGAGGTGGCACCACCTGGGCTCAGTCTTCGAGCTCTGCCAGGCGGTGCAACCTCTCCAGTCAGGAGGTGCAACCGCCTGATCCCGGAATTTCGGGATTTGATCGTTTTAAGCTCCAAATTTGAACTGGGTTGGGGCCTATAAATACCCCACCCATTCAGCACTGAAAGCACAGAACACACACTCGAAATCTTGCTATCTTTCTGTGTTTCTTAGAGCTTAAAACTGCTAGTTCTCCTCTTTCTATTCTTCAAGTTTGAGTTGTAAAGAGAGGAGAGAAAACTTCTGTAAGGGTTGTCTCCTAAGCCCGTCAAAAGGAGTGAATCTGTAAGAGGGTAGTTGGCCTTCGCCTATTGAAGGAAGGCTTCTAGTTGACGTCGGTGACCTCGTCGATGGAGGAAGCCAAAAGTGGAGTAGGTCAAGACTGACCGAACCACTCTAAATCTCTGGTTTGCGTTTATTTTGAGCACTTTATCATTACTGCAAACCTCCTACATAGCTACTGCTCTCTGCGCCTTTACAAGTTTCTAAGTGCTGATCTTTCCGAATCTGCATTCAGACGTAAATTGGTGTTTTCATACATTACGGTTTACGTTTACATTTTGATTCTGCAAAACTGTCTTCTGCACTTTTACGAACGAAGTTTCTAAGTTCAGATCCCTGTAAAACTGTGTTTTAGACGTAAACTACTTTGAAACGTAAAACTACGTTTAGACGTAAAACTACGTTTAGACGCAAACTGCGTTTAGACGTAAAACTACGTTTAGACGTAAAACTGCGTTTAGACGCAAACTGCGTTTAGACGTAAAACTACGTTTAGACGTAAAACTGTGTTTAGACGTAAAACTGCGTTTAGACGCAAACTGCACCACGCTTAGACGTAATCTGATTTTAGACATAAACTGCGCTTAGACGCAAACTGCGCTTAAACGCAATCTGCGCTTATACGCAAACTGCGCTTACACGCAAATTGCGCTTAAACGCAATCTGAGCTTAGACGCAAACTGCGCTTAGATGCAAACTGTGCTTAGACGCAATATGCATTTAGATGCAAACTGCAAACTGCGTAAATTGCGCTTAGACGCAAACTATGTTTAGACATAAACTGCACTTAATCATAAGTATTCTTAGAATCGGCTTTTGCATCAAAATAGCTTTTATCAAACGAATGCAGCTTTCGTTTTTAATCGCTGAAAGATTTCCGCTGCACTAATTCACCCCCCCCCTCTTAGTGCTCTCGATCCTAACAGGATTAGCTACGATAGCAAGGAATGAAGCAAAATGAAGTCCCAGAGTCAAGGACGTGATTTCGTTGAGAGTTCAAGAGTTCATCGGAAGTCCAAACATTTGTCGGAAGTTCTGCAGGAACCAGCCGAGAAGTCCAGGAGCTTGCCAGAAGAAGCTCGGCGAAACTCATTAAGAAGATCATTGTGAAGTCCAGGAGCTTTCCGGAAGTCCGTTGGAACATTGCCGAGAGATCGTTGGAAGTTCACCAGAAGATCGCCAGAAGCTCGCTGGAAGAAACCATGACCTAGGGACTTGTTTAGCTTACAGTAGGCCTTAGATTTTATAGTTAATATGTAATTGAGAATGGATTTGGACCGACCCAATTAGGAGCCAGTTGGGTGTTAGGATCGAGAGCACTAAGAGGGGGGGGGGGGGGGGTGAATTAGTGCAGCGGAAATTTTTCAGCGATTAAAACGAAAGCTGCGTTCATTCGATAAAAAACGATTTACGTCTAAGTGCAGATTTAGAAAGTTCTGAACTTAGAAACTTGTTCGTAAGATCGCAGAAGGCAGTAAGCAGTTATGATTGAAATCAAAACGTAACCGTAAACTGAAATATGATGATCGTACGAGAAAAGCCGATTTATGTCTAAACGCAGATTCGGAAAATTCTGAACTTAGAAACTTATTCGTAAGATCGCAGAAGGCAGTAAACAGTTATGATTGAAATCAAAATGTAAACGTAAACTGAAATATGATGATTGTACGAGGAAAGCCGATTTACGTCTAAACGTAGTTTTACGTCTAAATGCAGATTTACGTCTAAACCTTGAAACTCATTCGTAAAATCACAGAGGGCAGTAAGCTATTGAGAAGTTTGCAGTGAAGGTAAAATACTCAAAGGAAATGCAAACCAAGATTTAGAGTGGTTCGGTCAATCTTGACCTACTCAACTTTTGGCTTCCTCCACCGACGAGGTCACCGACGTCAACTAGAGGCCTTCCTTCAATAGGCGAAGGCCAACCACCCTCTTATAGATTCACTCCTTTTGACGGGCTTAGGAGATAACCCTTACAGAAGTTTTCTCTCCTCTCTTTACAACTCAAATTTGAAGAATAGAAAGAGGAGAACTAGCAGTTTTGAGCTCTAAGAAACACAGAAAGACAGCAAGATTTCGAGTGTGTGTTCTATGCTTTCAGTGCTGAATGGGTGGGGTATTTATAGGCCCCAACCTAGTTCAAATTTGGAGCTCAAATCTGTCAATTCCCTGAATTCCGGGATCAGGCGGTTGCACCTCCTGATTGGGGCGGTTGCACCGCCTGGCAGAGCTCGAAGAGTGAGCCTCTGGGCGGTGCCACCTTTGTCAGGGGCATTGCACCTCTCTGCCAGAGCTCGAAGACCGAGCTCAGGTAGTTGCACCGCCTGACTGGAGAGGTTGCACCACTTGGCAGAGCTCGAAACTTGAGCTCTGGCGGTGCTACCTCTTGACAGAAGAGGTTGCACCGCCCAGTCTCGCTCGGAGACTGAGCCCAGGGCGGTGCCACCTCTTGGCTGGAGCGGTTGCAGCTCCCAGTCTCGCTGGGAGACATAGCCTGGGTGGTGCTACCTCCCTGCCTGGGCGGTTGCACCTCCCACAGCAACCTGGGTTCGAATGGGTTGATCCATTCGGCCCAATTTGAGTTCTTCAAGGGCCCAATTGCCCCAAGATTAAGCTAATGGGATCACCTCCCATTTCTAACTTAATCAATGTGCTAACTACGATTATTTCCTAAGACAAATTCTGCAGCTTGCTCCGGTGCGTCAATCGCTTCTTCCGGCGAGTTTCCGGCGAACTTCCGTCGATCATCCGACGAACCCTCGGTGATACTCCTGCGGACTTCCGGCAAACTCCTGGACTTGCGACGATCCACTTGGCAAGTTCCGATGAGCTCCTTTGGCAAGCTTCTGGACTTCTCGGATTTGTTCCCGTAGAACCTCCGATGACTGTCCGAACTTCCGTCGAGCTCTCGAACTCCCAACGTGATCATTGTCATGACTCCAGCGCAACTCCTGCTGCATGTCTTACTTTCATCATAGTCAATCCTGCACACTTATCTCAACACATATATTAGACAACAAACGACAATTGACTTCATCATCAAAATCCGAGATTCAACAATCTCCCCCTTTTTGATGTTGACAATCAATTGATAATGGAGTTAACCTTAACTCCCCCTGTTTATATGCCATACTTCTTAAATTTAAAAACTTTATAAATTCAAGAGACATATTCCCATCATGATTCCTATCATGATGTATTTCTTTGAAGATGATGTCAAGGCTTGACATACATTTTCAAATATAATAAGTTTGAATGATGGTAGTGTAGTAATTCATTATTTTGTAAGATATCGACATGTAAAGCTGTGAAGCAAGATTTTGATAAAATTACATGATGTACACATTTCGAATATTTTAGCAAGTGTAGCATTGCATCACATGGTAAGATATCAGCTCGTACGGTGCAAATTTTTGTTTGATATCTTGATACAGGGCATATAGCAATGATAGCAATCCTATATTTCTTGGTGATGCAAGTATAGCCTAATCATAGCATCAGTGATAGCAATCAGTGATAGCACCCATATCATCATTAGTGATAGCAAACATATCAGCATCAACCATATATTTCAGCATCAGTGATAGCAACCATATCATCATTAGTAAACATATCAGCATCAACCATATCAACATATCAATTCATATATTTCTCCCCCTTTGTCATCAATAAAAAGCATGGTAGATGTGATTCTAGGAGAACAATATAAGCAAGTTATCAAGCACATAAAGGAAGGCATGACACATATAATACTTTGAATACCTCTTCTCCTTGTATGTTATAATTCTTTGTGTATAAAGGAGGAAACTCATTTTTCAAAAAAAATTTTCATAAGAGTGTACAGGAAAATCCGATTTTTAGCATTCAAATTGTTAAGCAAATCCGAAAATAACCTCTTTCATGCATTCGGATATGAGTAAGCTACTGATTTTCAAAAAACATTTTTATATTTGACACATAATTTCCAACATGTTATTTGATCAAGTGATACCAAGGCATGTAATACTAATCAAGTGTTTTGATCATTTAATAAAGTTCGAAAAATAATTTTAACTAGTTTAAGTATTCGGACATATCAACATTCCTAATTCTCTTCTTATAAAATCAAATTGTTCTTCACTTAGAGGTTTTGTAAAGATATCAGCTAGTTGATGTTTCGTATCAATGAACTCTATGATTACATCATGATTCGTAACATGATCTCGTATAAGTGATGTCTGATATCAATATGTTTTGTTCTTGAGTGTTGTATAGGGTTCTTTGTTAAGCATATTGCACTTGTGTTATCACATTTAATGGGAATATTTTTAAGATGAACTTTATAATCTTCTAAGGTGTTTTTCATCCAAACAACTTGTGCATAGCATGCACTTGCTGCAATATATTCAGCTTCGGTTGTTGATAGTGCAACCGAGTTTTGTTTTTTAGATGACCAGGAAACAAGGGCATGTCCTAAGAATTGACATGTTCCTGATGTGCTTTTTCTATCTTGTCTACAGCCAGCGAAGTTTGCATCAGTATAAGCAATTAACTCAAGATTCTCTAATTTTGGGTACCATAATCCTAGATTTGTGGTACCATTAAGATATCTGAGTATTCTTTTAATTGCTTTGAGATGAGATATCTTAGGGTTTGATTGAAATCTAGCACAAAGTCCTACACTGAACATGATATCTGGTCTAGTTGCAGTGAGGTAAAGTAAACTTCCTATCATACCCCTATAAGTTTTTTGATCGAAGTTTTCTCCACTTTCATCAATTTCTAACTTAGTGGAGGTGCTCATAGGAGTGTTAATAGCTTTTGAGTTATTCATATGAAACTTTTTTAGTAAACTCATAGCATATTTAGTTTGACTAATAAAGATGCCATTGCTTAGTTGTTTAATTTGTAGACCTAAGAAGAATGTTAACTCTCCCATTAGACTCATTTCGAATTCAAGACTCATAGTTTTAGCAAAAGATTCACAAAGAGATTCATTCGTAGAACCAAAGATAATATCATCAACATAAATTTGAACAATGAGAAAATTATTTTCAAAGTTCTTAATGAATAATGTAGTATCAACCTTGCCTTTTATGAAATTATTTTCAATAAGAAAAGAACTAAGTCTCTCATACTAAGCCCTTGGAGCTTGTTTTAAACCATAGAGAGCTTTAGTTAATCTAAACACATGATTAGGGAGACTATTATTTTCAAATCCAGGAGGTTGTTCAACATAGACTTCTTCGGAAATAAAGCCATTAAGAAAAGCGCTTTTAACATCCATTTGAAATAACTTCAAATTATTACTACTAGCGTAGGCAAGGAGCATCCTTATGGCTTCTAATCGAGCTATAGAAGCGAAGGTTTCTTCGTAATCGATACCTTCTTCTTGGTTGAAACCTTTCGCCACTAATCTAGCCTTGTTTCTAACCACGATACCATTTTCATCTTGCTTGTTTCTAAAGACCCATTTAGTACCAATAACTAAATGGTCATTTGGCCTAGGAACAAGTGTCCACACCTCATTTCTCTCAAATTGATTTAATTCATCTTGCATTGCGATAATCCATGAATCATCTTTCATGGCTTCGTCAACACACTTGGGTTCAATTTGGGAGAGAAAAGCGGCGTTGGCACAAAAATTTTTAAGAGAAGATCGTGTTTGAACCCCCTTTGATGTGTCTCCTAAGATTAGCTCCTTAGGATGAGCATCTACATACTTCCAATCCTTGGGTAAGGAAATCTGGGAAGTGGATGCATCCAAGTTGCTAGTTGGAGATGGGGTTTCGTTTAAATTCAAAGAATCAAAATTAACATAATCATCAAGATCATTTTTCCTAATTTCGGAAGTCTCATTGAAAACAACATGGATGGATTCTTCAATAATTAAAGTTCTTTTATTGAAAATACGAAATGCTTTAGAAACCGAAGAATAACCAAGAAAGATTCCTTCATCAGACTTAGCATCGAATTTTCCTAAGTTATCCTTTTCATTCAAGATAAAACACTTACACCCAAAGATTTTAAAATATGAGACATTGGGTTTTTTGTTATTACATAACTCATAAGGAGTTTTGGTGAGTAAGGGTCTTACTAGAACTCTATTCAAAATATAGCATGCAGTGTTTACGGCTTCGGCCCAAAAATATTTGGGTAGGCTATGTTCATTCAACATGGTTCTTGCCATTTCTTGTAGATTTCGATTTTTTCTTTCTACTACCCCATTTTATTGAGGATTTCTTGGAGTAGAGAAATTATGGTTGTATCCATTGAGTTCACAGAATTCTGGGAAATCATGGTTTTGAAATTCTCCACCATGATTACTTCTAATTGACGAAATCATAGAACCCTTCTCATTTTGAACAAGTTTACAAAACTTAGTAAAATATCTGAAGCATTCATTTTTCTGTTTTAAGAAGTAGGTCCATGTATATCTGCTATAGTCATCAACAATGACAAAGGCGTATTTGCTACCTCCTAGTCTCGATGTAGAGATTGGTCCGAATAAGTCCATATGGATCAATTGTAAGGGCCTAGAGGTGCTTATTTGATTCTTAGCTTTGAAACTACCCTTAACTTATTTACCTAATTGGCAAGCATCACATACATTATCTTTGATGAACTTGATACGAGGAATTCCTCTTACAAGTTCTCTAGATGATATTTGAGTGATTAGTTTCATGCTAGCATGACCTAATCTTCTATGCCATAGCCAAGCATCCTCATTCATAACCGTAAAACACATTTCATTACACAAATCATTGATGTCAATAGTGTATATGTTATTTTGTTTTAATGCAATCATAGACATGTTCTTATGTGGTTTTTCAATGATGCAAGCATTAGATTCGAATTTGACAGTGTATCCTTTATCACATAATTGACTAATGCTCAAGAGGTTATGTTTTAAACCATCAACTAACAAAACATCTTCAATAAAGAAGTTGGATTTGTTACCTATGGTTCCTTTGCCAACGATTTTACCCATGTTGTTTTCTCCGAAGGTGACATAGCCTTCGTCTATGCTAGTGAGCTTAGAGAATTGAGATGGATCTCTGGTCATATGCCTTGAGCATCCACTATCAAGGTACCATCTCTTGCTCCTAGCTTGCGATGGTGTGGGTTTCTCCTCTCCGATGGCCATTAAGGTGTAATGAGCAACTTGCTCGGTGTTGGACTCCTCTTCTTCGGACGCGCTCAAATCATCCCATGTTGCTTTGAGCGCCTTCTTCTTTGTTGTTCTCTTTTTGGCTTGGGGACAATCACTCTTGTAGTGTCCTGGCTTTTTGCACTCATAGCAAATAACTTGGTCTTTCTTAGGTTCAAGTTTATTTTTAGTGTCATTCTTAAACTTGTTTCTTTTAATGAATTTTTTAAATTTCTTGTTAGAAGTGCCAAGTCATCGTTACAGTCCTCATCACTTGAGTTTTCTTTCAAGTGGTCTTCCAAAGTTCTAAGTGCCATATCCTTCCTGTTCTTTGGAAGGATGTCTTCTTGCTCTTCATGAGCTTTGCAAGTCATCTCATAGGTCATTAATGACCCAATCAGTTCTTCAAGAGGAAAGTTTTTAGATCTTTTGCCTCTTGAATAGCAGTGACTTTAGGATCCCAACTTTTAGGAAGGGATCTTAGAATCTTATTTACGAGCTCAAAATCCGAAAATTTTTTTCCAAGTTCTTTTAGACCGTTGACGACATCCGTGAAACGGGTAAACATGTCGCCAATAGTCTCACTCGGTTTCATTCGGAAAAGTTCGAAAGAGTGTAACAAAAGATTGATTTTTGACTCTTTCACTCTACTTGTGCCTTCATGAGTCACTTCGAGTGTGTGCCAAATATCAAATGCAGTTTCACAAATTGAAACACGATTAAACTCGTTTTTATCAAGTGCGCAAAATAAGGCATTCATAGCCTTATCATTAAGAGCGAAAGCCTTCTTCTCCAAATCATTCCAATCGATCATTGGAAGAGAAGACTTTGAAAAACCATTCTCGACAAGATTCCAAAGTTCAACGTCCATAGAAATAAGAAAAATCCTCATTCGGGTTTTCCAATAGGTGTAGTCTGTCCCATTAAACATGCGTGGACGTGTAATAGAATGGCCCTCTTGGTTTCCAGCGTAAGCCATCTCTCTTGGGTTTTAATCCGTTTGAGAGTTAATCGGGCTCTGATACCAATTGTTAGGATCGAGAGCACTAAGAGGGGGGGGGGTGAATTAGTGCAGTGGAAATTTTTCAGCGATTAAAACGAAAGCTGCGTTCGTTCGATAAAAAACGATTTACGTCTAAGTGCAGATTTAGAAAGTTTTGAACTTAGAAACTTGTTCGTAAGATCGCAGAAGGCAGTAAGCAGTTATGATTGAAATCAAAATGTAACCGTAAACTGAAATATGATGATCGTACGAGAAAAGCCGATTTACGTCTAAACGCAGATTCGAAAAATTCTGAACTTAGAAACTTATTCGTAAGATCGCATAAGGCAGTAAACAGTTATGATTGAAATCAAAACGTAAACGTAAACTGAAATATGATGATTGTACGAGGAAAGCCGATTTACGTCTAAACGCAATTTTACGTCTAAATGCAGATTTACGTCTAAACCTTGAAACTCGTTCGTAAAATCGCAGAGGGCAGTAAGCTATTGAGAAGTTTGTAGTGAAGGTAAAATACTCAAAGGAAATGCAAACCGAGATATAGAGTGGTTCGGTCAATCTTGACCTACTCCACTTTTGGCTTCCTCCACCGACGAGGTCACCGACGTCAACTAGAGGCCTTCCTTCAATAGGCGAAGGCCAACCACCCTCTTACAGATTCACTCCTTTTGACGGGCTTAGGAGACAACCCTTACAGAAGTTTTCTCTCCTCTCTTTACAACTCAAACTTAAAGAATAGAAAGAGGAGAACTAGTAGTTTTGAGCTCTAAGAAACACAGAAAGACAGCAAGATTTCGAGTGTGTGTTCTATGCTTTCAGTGCTGAATGGGTGGGGTATTTATAGGCCCCAACCCAGTTCAAATTTGGAGCTCAAATATGTCAATTCCCTGAATTTCGGGATCAGGCGGTTGCACCTCCTGGCAGAGCTCGAAGACTGAGCCTCTAGGTGGTGCCACCGCTGTCAGGGGCGTTGCACCTCTCTGCCAGAGCTCGAAGACCGAGCTCAAGCGGTTGCACCACCTGACTGGAGAGGTTGCACCGCCTGGCAGAGCTCGAAACTTGAGCTCTGGCGGTGCTACCTCTTGACAGAAGAGGTTGCACCGCCCAGTCTCGCTCGGAGACTGAGCCCGGGGTGGTGCCACCTCTTGGCTGGAGCGGTTGCACCTCCCAGTCTCGCTGGGAGACATAGCCTGGGCGGTGCTACCTCCTTGCCTGGGCGGTTGCACCTCCCACAGCAACCTGGGTCCAAATGGGTTGATCCATTCGGCCCAATTTGAGTTATTCAGGGGCCCAATTGCCCCAAGATTAAGCTAATGGGATCACCTCCCATTTCTAACTTAATCAATGTGCTAACTACGATTATTTCCTAAGACAAATTCTGCAGCTTGCTCCGGTGCGTCAATCGCTTCTTCCGGCGAGTTTCCGGCGAACTTCCATCGATCATCCAACGAACCCTTGGTGATACTCCTGCGGACTTCCGGCAAACTCCTGGACTTGCGACGATCCACTTGGCAAGTTTCGATGAGCTCCTTTGGCAAGCTTCTGGACTTCTCGGATTTGTTCCCGCAGAACCTCCGACGATTGTTCGAACTTCCGTCGAGCTCTCGAACTCCCAACGTGATCATTGTCATGACTCCGGTGCAACTCCTGCTGCATGTCTTACTTTCATCGTAGTCAATCCTGCACACTTATCTCAACACATACATTAGACAACAAATGACAATTGACTTCAACATCAAAATCCGAGATTCAACATTGGGCCCATGTAAGGACTGTGTTGGGCCCAATGAAAGGCCCAAATAATGACACAAGAAGTGATACCGTCATGGCATAGTCTTCGAGACCGTGTCAAGCGATGGTACCGCCAGTCTGGGCGGTGGTACTTCCTAGTGGCCTAGTGCTAGATGGTGGTATCACCCAATGCATTGTTAGTGTCAGACTGACACTAGCGGTGGTACCGCCTAGCATAGGTGTTGGTACCACCCAGTGCAGTGTTAGTGTCAGACTGACACTGGCGATGGTACTGTCTAGCGTAGGTGATGGTACCACCTAGTGCATTGTCAGTGTCAGACTGACACTGGCGGTGGTACCGCCCAGCATAGGTGGTGGTACTGCCCGAACCCAGAAAATCCGAGTTGAGATATTTTTAGGCTCTAAGTTTGAATCAACTTGAGGCCTATAAATACCTCTCTCATCCCTGGTTAACACACATAAGACTTGAGAGTAAAAATAGAAAGAAATGCTATTGCAATCTTGTGTGAACTCCTCTCAAAAGTTCTAAGTGTTAGAATAGTTTGAGAGAGGAGTAAGTGGGGGTGTAAGGGTTATCTCCAAAACCTGGTAAAAGGAGAATCGAGTTATAAAAGGTGGTTGGTCTTCGCCTATTAAAAGAAGACCGATAATAGATAACGGTGGCCTCGATGGAAGAGGAATCGATGGAGTGAATGTAGGTCATGACGATTGAACCACTATAAAAATTTGGTTTGCTTTACTTTGAGCAATTTACTTTAAACTGTAAACTGCCTTCTCATTACTTGCTACGCTCCTCTTATTACTTTCAAAGTTAAGCATTTTCGAAATCAGTTTTATTATATGAAATGAAGAAATTTCCGTAACCGATGTGATTTGACCGTTGCACTAATTCACCCCCCCTCTTAGTGCCGCTCTTGATCCTAATAATTGGTATCAGAGCCTTGTATTTCTCATTTGGTTTAACATCCAAGAAAAATGACTCTTTTCGGCTTTCAAGCGGGTCACTCTCTCATTCGTCCTCCCTTGTTTAATGGGACGGACTTCACATATTGGAAAACTCGAATGAGAGTTTTCTTGATTTCGTTGGATTTGAATTTATGGAATATTATCGAAAGAGGTTTTTGAAGATCTTCTCTTCTAATGAACCATTGGAATGATTTGGAGAAGAAGACGTTTTCCTTAAATGCTAGAGCTACGAATGCTCTATTTTGCGCTTTAGATAAAACTGAGTTTAATCGTGTTTCTATGTGCGAAATGACTTTCGATATTTGGCACACTTTTGAAATCACACACTAAGGCACTACTAGAGTTAAAGATTCTAAAGTCAATCTTTTAATGCATGATTTTGAATATTTTTTAATGAAGTTGAGCGAAACCGTTGTTGACATATACACACCCGTTTTATGGATGTCGTCAATGATTTAAAAGCTCTTGGTAAATGTTTTTCTAATTTTGACATCGTTAACAATATTTTATGATCACTTTCTAAGAATTGGGATTCAAAAATAATGGATATACAAGAATAAAAAATTTTGAATACATTTTTGATCGAAGAACTTATCGGGTCTCTAATGACTTATGAAATGACATGCAATGCACATAAAGAACTTAAGAACCACCTTCCAAAGAACTGGAAGGATTTCAGACTAAGAACAATCGAAGACCACTTGAGCATAAGCTCAAGTGATGGTGAACATGTACTCCTCATTAAAGAACAAAAATAAACTTAAAAAGTACACAACTACTTGCTATGAACGCAAGAAGAAGGAAGCTCTTTGGGACGAATCAAGTTTATCTGAAGATGAGGAGAAAATCAACGAAGGTGAGATGGAAAACTATGCCTTAACGACTTTCGATGATGAGGTAATCAAAATGCCCTTAGTTTATTTCGAAATTACATGATACTTTTCATGAGTTATTTTAATTTAGAATTTTTTTTAAATTACATGTTTAATAAATAAAAATATAAAAAAATTAGGAATCATGCTTATCTAGTAATTTTGAAAATAATCATGAAAATTACATGTGTTATGATAAAGGAACAAAATTTTAGACTTAAATCATGCTAGAGGTTTTAAAAATAATATGTATATTAATGATTTCTGTATTATTGAAAATACTTTATGAAATCATGCTTGATGAAATAATGTAATGATGCATAATGATCATGCTTAATAAATTTATCTTTTGAAATTATACATGATGATTTGAAGTAATGATGATTTTTAGGTGATTTATGCCTTATTGATCTCTATCGTAATAAATCATGCACTTTCGGGTTTCAACATGATACATGTTTTTATTTGGCATAAATGAAATAAAATCATATGAATTGAAACAACTAAAAAGAGGAAAATATTTTTCTTGAAAATTATTTTTCTCTATTTTATTGATTTTGATGAATACATTTGTATCATTTTTACGAATCTCTTGGACTTTGAAAATGATTTTGATGATTTAAATTTGAATAAATTTTTATCCAAATCATGATCTTGATTCCTTGATATTTACAAATTAAGATTTATTATAAATCAAGATTTTTCATTAATCGTTCTCATACGATTCTTCTTGGTATCTTATTTAAAGAAGAGATTAACTATATGAATCATGTCTTTTGGTATTTAAGTGGTCATATCTTTGATGATATGATTTCTTTGTATTTATGACACGAATGCCTTGAAATGATTGAAATATTTTACACTATTATGTTCTTCCCTTATTCTTTCTTGTTTACAATGATAAAAGGGAGAAAAGTTATGATCATGCATGGTAGGATGTAATTTGACAAATTGATATCATTATGATGTGAAATATTTATGATTTGGAATGATGCATGCAATACTTATACTTTTTATTATGATGGTGTATGTGATGTATTGCATATGATGATTGAAATTGTTTTGATTTGAATTCAAGGTTTATCTCAATTATAGCATTTTGAAATAAGAATGAATTCTTTACCTTTGTCATGATTTCAAAATTATTGTAAAGGGAAAAGAATTACAACATTGTATTCTTCCCTTCTTTTTGACAATGACAAAGGGGGAGAAAAATTGCTAGCTCAAGATGCAAAATTTGTAAACTTGCACATTGCAAAAGAAGCAAACTTGCTAGCTTGCTCATCTCAAAAGAGAAGCAAGAAGTGCTATCTTGCAAATCTCAAGACGCACAAATGCAAACATGCAAATTTTGTAATTTTGCACATCTTTAAAATTTATGATGATTTGGTGATTATGCATGTTCTAAAATATTGTAAGATTCACTAGCTTGCATGATGTAGAACTTGCTATCTTGAACATCACCAAGAAGTGTTATCTTGCCTATCTCAAGAAGCAAAAAATGTTAACTTGCACATCTAGCAAAATTTACAAACTTGTATATTTCAAGAAGCAAAAGTTGCTTTCTTGAACATCTCAAAATTGCTAGCTTGAATGTTCTAAAATATTGTAAAATTATTGCTAGATTACATGATGATAAAACTGAAGATTATGTTTATTATGCAATAATTTGAACTTGTATGTCCAAATATTTGAAAGTTGCACTTCTCCTTTTTATTGATGACAATGGGGGAGAAGTATGATGTTATACATAAGTTTATGATAACATATTATTTGGATTTTTGAATCCAAGAGTCTTTATCAATATGGTATATTGATAGGGGGAGTTTGTTTAAACTCTATCATCAATTGGTTGTCATCATAAAAAGGGGGAGATTGTTGAATCTTGAATTTTGATGGTGAAACCAATTGATAAGTGTTTATGATTTGATATGTATTTTTAGTGACACAGGATGCTTCAATCAGGATGAGACAATTAAAGTAGGAAGAACCATGTTGGGCTGGTGGAACATGTCAAAAGATTGGACATCGAGCCGGAGGATCGGTCGACGTATTGACAAAAGGCTTCAGGCCATGGATTCGGGCATCAGACCAAAAAGAGCGGATATTGCACCAAGGATATTGGAGTTACAGAGTCAACTGGCCAATTGGGCAATAGGCCGCAAGAGAGGACGATGCATCGAAGAATTGGACGAAGCGTCGATGGACCAATGACATGTTGGACAACATGATTCAAGCATAGTAATAATTGTCTAGATTGAAGTATGTTTTTACATATGAAGGATTAACTACAATAGCAAGGCATGAAGCAAAATGAAGTCTCAGAGTAAAAGACGTGATTTCGTTGGGAGTTCGAGAGTTCGTCGAAAGTCCAGAGGTTCGTCGAAAGTTCTACAGGAACCAACCGATAAGTCCAGGAGCTTGCTGGAAGAAGCTTATCGGAACTCACTAAGAAGATCATCATGAAGTCTAGGAGCTTTTTGGAAGTCCGTTGGAACATTGCCGGGAGATCGTTGGAAGTTCGCGGGAAGATCGCCGAAAGAAACCAAGACCTAGGGACTTGTTTAGCTTAAGTATGCCTAAGATTTCATAGTTAGTATGTAATTGAGAATGGATTTGGGCCAACCCAATTAGGAGCCAATTGGGCCCATGTAAGGACAATGTTGGGTCCAATGAAAGGCCCAAATAGTGACCCAAGAAGTGGCATCATTGTGACACAAACTTCGAGATTGTGTTAGGCGGTGGTATCACCCTTGGCAAGGTGCCAAGCGGTCGTACCGCCCAGTGGCCCAGTGCTAGGTGGTGGTACCGCCATACTAGGGGTGGTACCACCCAGTGCAGTTTCAGTGTCAAACTGACACTGGCGGTGGTACCACCCGAACCTAAGAAACCCAAGATGAGATGTTTTTAGGCTCTAAGTTTGAATCAACTTGAGGCCTATAAATACCCCTCTCATCTCTAGTTAATACAAACAAGACTTGAGAGTAAAAATATAAAGAAACGCTGCTGCAATCTTGTGTGAACTCCTCTCAAATGTTCTAAGTGTTAGAATAGTTTGAGAGAGGAGTAAGTGCGGGTGTAAGGGTTATCTCCTAAACCCAGTAAAAGGAGAATCAAGTTGTAAAAAGTAGTTGGTCTTCACCTATTGAAGGAAGACTGATAGTGGATGCTGGTGGCCTCGACGAAAGAGGAATCGGCGGAGTGGATGTAGGTCACGACGATCGAACCACTATAAAAATCTGGTTTGCTTTCCTTTGAGCAATTTACTTTAAACTATAAACTGCCTTCTCATTACTTGCTATGCTCCTCTTATTGCTTTCAAAGTTAAGCATTTTCAAAATCAGTTTTATCATACGAAATGAAGAAATTTTCGTAACCGACTTGATTTGATCGCTGCACTACCCTCTTAGTGCCGCTCTTGATCCTAATAATAAGTTCTTCAATTGGTAAATGTTTAAGTTTTTTGATTCTTGAATAGTTGTTACTTTTGAATCCCAACTCTTACTAAGAGAACATAAAATTTTGTTTATAAGTTCAAAATATGAAAAACTTCTACCAAGTGCTTTTAAACCATTGATGACATCCGTAAAACGGGTGTACATGTCAACAACGGTTTCACTTGGCTTCATTCGAAAAAGTTCAAAATATGCATTAAAAAGTTGATTTTCAAATATTTAACTTTGGTAGTGCTTTCATGTGTGATTTCGAGAGTATGCCATATATCGAAAGCTGTTTTGCAAGTAGAAACCCGATTAAACTCAGTTTTATCCAAAGCGCAAAATAGAGCATTCATAGCTCTAGCATTTAAGGAAAAGTCTTCTTTTCCAAATCATTCTAATGGTTCATTAGAAGAGAAGACATTCAAAAATCGCTTTCGATAATATTCCATAAGTTTAAATCCAAAGAAAGCAAGAAAAGTCTCATTCGAGTTTTTCAATATGTGTAGTCCGTCCCATTGAAGAAGGGAGGACGAATGAGAAAGTGACCCTCTTGAAAGCCGAAAAGAGTTATTTCTCTTAGGTGTTAAACCAAATAAGAAATATGAGGCTCTGATACTAATTGTTAGGAAAAGAGTCAGCACTAAGAGTAGGGGGGAGGTGAATTAGTGCAACGGTAAAAATTATGTCGGTTCAAAACTTCATTGCGATTAAATCCGTTTCCGATAAAAAACTATTTTGTAAAGGTAATAACTTTGAAAGTGCATGAAAGAGCATAGTAGATATAAAGCAAGTAAAGTGGTTTGTAGTTAAATAAATTACTCAAGAGAAACACAAACTAGATTTTTGTAGTAGTTCGATCATCGTGACCTACATCCACTCCGCCGATTCCTCTTCCGTCGAGGCCACTTGCATCTACTATCGGTCTTCCTTCAATAGGCAAAGACCAACTACCTTTTACACCTCTCTTCTCCTTTTCACAGGTTTAAGAGACAACCCTTTACAACCCTCTTTTATAAGGTATCCCTTTCACACCTCCCTTAGAACTCTCTCTAAGCTTTAGGAGAAGGGAACTAAACTTTCTAAGGTTTACAACTTTAGAATCACAAAGTTTTGCTCAATATTTCTTACTTATCCATACAGGAATAGCTGGGGTATTTATAGGCCCCAAATGGATTCAAATTTGGAGCCCAAAATTTAAACCCCCTAAATTTTAGGGTACGGGCGATACCACCGCCTGCAGCCTGACACTGGGCGGTACCACCACCCAGATTGGAGGTACTACTGCCTGACATAGTCTCAGAGATTGTGCCATGATGGTTTCACCTGTTTGGGTCTTTCTCTTAGCCTAACACAGCCGAAACTTGGCCCAACTATGCCCTAATTGAGTTGGCCCAATTCTAATCCCTATTATGTGCTAACTACAAATTTTAAGACATTTACTAAGCTAAACAAAGTTCGTAAGTCTAGGTTTCTTTCGGTGAGATTCTGATGATCTTCCAGCGAACTTTCGACGATCTCTCAGCAATGTTCCAACGGACTCCCGGCAAGCTCCTAGACTTCATGATGATCTTCTTGGTGAGTTCCGATGAGCTTCTTTGGCAAGCTCCGAGACTTCTAAGTCAATTCCGATAGAACTTCCAATGAACTCTCGAACTCCCAATAAAATCGCGTTCTTGACTCCGGGACTTCATTTTGCTTTATGTCTTGCTATCGTAGTTAATCTTGCACATGTAAAAACACAATTTGATCTAGACAATTATTACTAAGTATGAATCATGTTGTCCGGTATGTCATTGGTCCATCGACGCTTCATCCGATTCTTTGACGCATCATCCTCTCTTGTGGCCTATTGCCCAATCGGTCAGTTGACCTCCATAACTCCAATATCCTTGGCGTAATATCCACTCTTCTTGGCCCGATACCCAAATCCATGGCCCGAAGCCTTTTGTCGATACGTCGACCGATCCTCCGGCCCAATGTCCAATCTTCTGACATGTTTTCCTCCGGTCCAACATGATTCTTCCTGCTTTAATTGTCTCTCCCTAATTAAAGCATCCCATGTCACTCAAAACGCATATTAAATCATAAACACTTATCAATTGGTTTCATCATCAAAATCCGAGATTCAACATAAACAGTGCCCTAGTTTTGCACCTCGGCCAGATTGTGCCCGAGTGATGCACCTCGGCGAAAGATAGCCTCAATGGTGCACCTCGGCAAAACAGTGCCCGAGTTATGCATCTCGGCCAAATAGTAGCCTCAATGTTGCACCTCGGTCAAACAGTGCCCGAGTTGTGCACCCATGCCAAACAGTGCCCCAAAGGTTCACCTCGGCCAAATAGTGTCCAAGTTGTGTACCTCGGCCAAATAGTGCTCGAGTTTGCACCTTGGCCAAAGAATGCCTCAATGGTGCACCTCGGCCAAATAGTGCCTTAGTGGTGCACCTCAGCCAAAACAATGCCACAATAGTGCACCTCGGCCAAACAGTTTCTCATTTGTGCACATCACCCAAACAAAGCCCTAGTTGTGCACCTCGACCAAACATTGTCCGAGTTACGTCTCGGCTAATCCAATGCCCAAGTCACATCTCAGCCAGTCCAACGCCCGAGCCACGCCTCGCGGCCAGTCTAGTTCCCGAGTCGCATCTCGGCCAATCCAACGGTCGAGCCATGCCTCGCGGCTAGTCTAATTCCCGAGTCACATCTTGGTTAGTCCAATGCCCGAGCCATGCCTCGCAACCAATTAAATGCTCGAGTCGCATCTCGACCAGTCCAACGCCCGTGCCACACCTCACGACCAGTCTAATTCCCGAGTCGCAACTCGGCCAGTCTAACGCCCGAGCCACACCTCGCCACCGGTCTAATTCCCTAGTCGCATCTTGGCCAATCCAATGGTCGAGCCATGCCTTGTGACCAGTCTAATTCCTAAATCACATCTCGGCCAATCTAATGCCTGAGCCACACCTCGTGGCCAATCAAATGCCCGAGTCGCATCTCGGCCAGTCCAATGCTCGAGCCACGCCTCGCAGCCAGTCTAATTCCCGAGTCGCATCTCGGCCGGTCCAACGTCTGAGCCACGCCTCACGGTGGCCAATCTAATTCCCGAGTAGCAACTCGGCCAATCCAACGCCCGAGCCATGCCTCATGGCCAGTGTAATTCTCGAGTCACATCTCGGCCATTCCAATGCTCGAGCCATGCCTCGCGGCCAGTCTAATTCTCGAGTCACATCTCGGCCAATCCAACGCCCGAGCCACGCCTCACGACCAGTCTAATTCCCAAGTCACATCTCGGCCAGTCTAATGCCCGAGCCACGCCTCGTGGCTAGTCTAATACCCAAGTCACATCTCGACTAGTCTAATGCCTAAGCCACGCGTTGCGGCCAGTCTAATGCTCGAGTCACATCTCGGCCAGCCCAACGCCCGAGCCATGCCTCGTTGCCAGTCTAATGCTCGAGTCACACCTCGACTAGTCCAACGCCCGAGCCCCACCTCACGACTAGTCTAATACCCAAGTCACATCTCGATCAGTCCAACGCCCGAGCCCCTCCTCGTGGCCAGTCTAATGCCCGAGTCACATCTTGGCCAGTCCAATGCCCGAGCCATGCCTCGTGGCTAGTCTAATGCCCGAGTCACATCTCGGCCAATCCAACATTTGAGCCACACCTCGCGATCATTCTAATGTCTGAGTTGCATCTCGGCCAAACCAACGCCCGAGCTATGCCTCGCAGCTAGTCTAATGCCCGAGCCCCGGCTCGTGGCTAGTCCAATGTCTAAGTTGCATCTCGACCAGTCTAGCGCCTGATAAGGCATATTTTGGGCCCAAGACACATCACAACCGATGTTATACGCCAGGTCAGAATCCGTACCAAGGCGCTGCTCGGCACATCTCATCCCAGGAATCTTGGGATGACGTCGCCCCCAAGACATGCCAAGTCAGAGATTGTACCAAGGTGCTGCTCTGCACGTCTCGGGAATCCCGGGACGATGTCACCCCCAAGACACGTCAAGTCAGAATCCGTACCAAGGTGCTATTTGGTACATCCACCATGCCAACCCGCGTACGACTGACCCTCGTATATTAGTATAAAGGCCTTTGGCCGGCATTTGGCCCAGAGAAGGCAAAAATAATTCAACCCACAACTGACTTGCTTATAGGAGGGGCCAAAGTTGGGAATCCCCCGACGAATGCCATTTTGCAGGCAAGTGACCACCCCAAAGCCACGAGCATCTCGACCTAGGAATCACCATTTAGCGAACGAAGGAGAGCTGCCAACCAGCCCGGGAATGGAGAGATGCTACTCAATGCAGATGGCGCTCGGACCGAGAAACGCTGATCAACTTCCCATTGCGAGGGCCCGGCCTACCTCGGCATTCGACTCAGCCGGTAGAAGACTCCCGACATCGACCCGTGGACCGAGCTGTGCTGACTCACCAGCCATAGCATGATTGTTCACTAACATTTTGGTGCTAGAAGGAGGGCCATGTTGTAGGAGCATCTCGCGGGAGCTCTCCCCGAGGGAGAACCACCGGCCGATCACCCATCTGTTGGGCCCGGAGATCAGCCCCTCCCCATCCTTTAAGATGGGGGGATCTCGGCCTCAATGCCAGATCGCTACTGGTGCCCGTTCAACGACCCGGGGTTGTCACCCCCTGGACTTACCACGGGACCCTCGGCTGTGTCACCCGAGGCATTCCTCGGCCTGACTAAGCAACTGCAGGCAATGACAGGGATGATGCAGATGCTCATCCCACTCATTCCCCAGATCGTGTGGCTAACAGCTCCCCCGACTGACCCGACCCGGCAAAGGCCGAGCAGGGAGCAGGTTGGGACGGGAGAAGCCCGAGAGCAAATGACGGACCCGAGAGGTCCGCCCGAGCAAAGCATACCCGCACCCTATCGAATCACACCACCCCACTCTAAGCCTAACACCATATCGTCCGACTCAGTGGACAACTCGTTCATGATCCAATTGTCCTAGGTCAACCAACGCCTGGACGAGTTCCAGCGCGAGTTCTAGAAATCGCGGAGCGAGTCCAATGAAGGTGGCTCAGGTGGATCCCCTTTTACTCAAGAAATACAGGACAAGCCTATACCCCTCTGTTAGGATCAAAAGCACTAAGAGGGGGGGGGGGGTGTGTGAATTAGTGTAGCGGAAAACTTTCGTTGGTTTAAAATGACGTTTGTACGATGAAAGCATTTTCGATGAAAACTATTTCGGAAAGTTCTTCAACTTAAGATCAAACAAAAGTATTATTGAAGTAAAGCAATGGAGGCAGTTTGCAGTTAAGATAGAGAGCAGAATGTAAATGCAAACCGAGATTTATAGTGGTTCGGTCAATCTTGACCTACATCCACTTTTGGCTTCCCAATGAGGTCACCGACATCCACTAGAGGCCTTCCTTCAATAGGGGAAGGTCAACCACCCTTTACAGTTTTACTCCTTTTGACAGGCTTAGTAGACAACCCTTACAGATTTCCACTCCTCTCTTGAATGATCAAAACTTAAAAGAAAAGAGGGAGAAGAACTTCTAGCCTTTTACAACACTTTTAAGCTCTCAAATTCTCAGAATAAATGTAAGCTTTCGGTGCCCTTTCATGTAGGAAAGGATGGGGTTTATATAAGCCCCAACTGGTTTGAATTTGGAGCTCAAAAGTGTCATCTCCCGGATTTTCGGGGTCCTAGCGGTACCACCGCCAGAACTGGGTGGTACTACCACCTAACACTGCTCGGAGACCGAGCTTAGGTGGTACCACCGCCTGATAGGGGTGGTACCACCACCTGACTTCTCTTGAAGACCGAGCTCAGGTGGTACCATCGCCTGACAAGGGTGGTACCACTGCCTGACTTTGCTCGGAGACTGAGCTTCTGGGAGGTGCCACTACCGGCTAGGAAATCTGGGTCCGAATGGGCTGATCCATTCGGCCCAATTTGGGTCTGTAAAGGGCCCAATTAGCCCCAGATTAAGTTAATGGGATCACCTCCCATTCATAACTTAATCTCCATGCTAACTATGACATTTAAGACATTAATACTACAACTCGTGTTCCGGTGCATCAATCACTTCTTCCGGCGAGCTTCCGGAGAACTTCCGGCGAACATCCGACGAACCCTCGATGATGCTCCAATGGACTTCCGGCAAACTCCAGGACTTGCAATGATCCTCTTGGTGAGTTCCAATGAGCTTCTTTGGCAAGCTCTTGGATTTCTCGGATTTGTTCCCGCAGAACCTCCGACGACCGTATGGACTTCCGTCAAACTCTCGAACCCCCAACGTGATCTTGGTCTTGACTTCGGTGAAACACCTACTACATGTCTTACTGCCATCGTAGTTAATACTGCACACTTATCTCAACATATGGATTAGATAACCAAATGACAATTGACTTCTTCATCAAAATCCGAGATTCAACACTCTCAACTTTAGGTTGTCGGCGTTGGAGATGTACGACGGTGGCTCCGATCCCGCAGAGCATGTTGTCACGTTTCGGGCTCAGATGGCCCTCTACGGCACCTCTGACGCCCTGATGTGTCAGGCATTCCCAACCACCTTCAGAGTACTGGTACGAACATGGTTCAACCGACTACACCTGCTCTTAGTCTCATCCTTCGACTAGCTCGTAAGGGAGTTCGAGCAAAACTTCCTCGCCAGCGTGCGACCAAAGCCTTCCATCGCCGCCCTACTGGCATTATCTCAACACGAGGGCGAATCGCTCTCTCGATTCTTGGTGCACTTTGACGCGAAAATCCAGGGATTCCCGAACGCTCACCCTTCTGTAACCATGCAGGCATTCCCGATGGGCTTGAGGCCCTCGAGGTTCTTTTGGTCACTCATCGAGAAGACACCCGCGACCATCCCCGAGATGTTCCAGCGTGCCAATCAGTACATCGTCGCTGAAGCCCTAGTGGTAGGGAGGCGCGAGGACACTAAGAGGCAAGGATAGAGCAAGTCCGAGGAGCGGCTTCAGCGCCCCCATCGCAAGCTCGTAGGAGGCCCGATCGGCCCGAGTTAGAACTTGCATCTGTTACGATCAAGAGCACTAAGAGAGGGGGGGGGGGGTGAATTAGTGCAGCGGAAAACTTTCGATGTTTAAAACTGCGTTCGTATGTTGAAAGCCGATTTCGACGTAAAAGTCATTTCGTCTAGAGAATAATTTTGAAAGCTTATGGAAACGTATTTGAAGTCAAGTAAGGAAGGCAGTTTGCAGTTAAGCTGAAAATCAGAATGTAAGCGCAAACTGAAATATTATGTTCGTACGATAAAACCAATTTCCGTCTTAATGCCGATTCGGAAAATACTTAACTATGAAACATGTTTGTAAATGAGCAGAAGGCAGTAAGCTACTAAGGAGGTTTGCAGTAAAGATAAGATGCTCAAAGTAAATGCAAACCGAGATTTAGAGTGGTTCGGTCAATCTTGACCTACATCCACTTTTGGCTTCCTCCACCAATGAGGTCACCGACGTCCACTAGAGGCCTTCCTTTAATAGGCGAAGGCCAACCACCCTTTTACAGTTTCATTCCTTTTGACGGGCTTAGGAGACAACCCTTAAAAACTTTTCTCTCCTCTCTTGAAAGATCAAAACTTGGAAGAAAAGAGGGAGGAGAACTTCTAGACTTTACAACACTTTTGAGCTCTAAAATCACAGAGTAAGATCAAGCTTTTAGTTCCCTTTCATGCAGGAAAGGGTGGGGTATATATAGGCCCCAAACTAGTTTGAATTTGGAGCTAAAAAATGTCTTTCCTCGGATTTCTGGGGTCCTGGCGGTACCACCTCTGATTGGGGCGGTACAACTACCTGATAGAGCTCGGAGACTGAGCTCTGGCTATGCCACCGCTTGACAGGGGCGATTGCACTGCCCAATCTTGCTCGGAGACTGAGCCCAGGAAGTGCCACCGCCTGATTGGGGCGGTTGCACCGCTTGGCAGAGCTTGGAGACATTTACTACAACTTGCTCCGGTGCATCAATCGCTTCTTCCGGCGAGCTTCCGGTGAACTTTCGGCGAACATCCGATGAACCTTCGGCGATGCTCCGGCAGACTTCCAGCAAACTCCTGGACTTGCGATGATCCACTTGGTGAGTTCCGACGAGCTTCTTTGGCAAGCTCCTGGACTTCTCGGATTTGTTCCCGCAGAACCTCCGATGATCTTCCGGATTTCCGTCGAACTCTCGAACTCCCAACGTGATCATAGTCTTGACTCTGGCGCAACTCCTGCTGCTTGTCTTTCTTCCATCGTATTTAATCCTGCAAACTTATCTCAACATATGGATTAGATAACAAATGACAATTGACTTCATCATCAAAATCTGAGATTCAACAATCTCCCCCTTTTTTATGATGACAATCAATTGATAACGGAGTTAATCTTAACGTCCCCTATCTATATGCCGTACTTGAGATAAGTCATTCTTGAATTCAAAGCCTTTGAATTCAAGAGACATATTGATAAGTTAAAATCATTTAACCTTATCAATACTCCCATCATGATTCCTATCATGATGTATCTCTCTGAAAATGATGTCAAGGCTTGACATCCATTTTCAAATTTCAAATGTGAATGATGGTAATGGTAGAAATTCATCATATGGTAAGATATCAACATGTAAAATTTTGAAGTAAGATTTTGATATCTTAACATGATGCACACATTTCAAGTGTTTTAACAATCATAGCATTTCATCATATGGTAAGATATCAACACGTAAAATTACGATGCAAGTTCTTCATATCTTAACATGATGCAAACATTTCAAGTGTTTTAGCAATCATAGCATTTCATCATATGGTAAGATATCAACACGTAAAATTACGATGCAAGTTCTTAATATCTTAACATGATGCAAACATGGCATAATGCAAATATGGCAATCATAGTTATCATCAATTCATATATTTTCGATGATGCAAGTATGGCATAATCATAGCATCAATACTCATAGCATCAATTCATATATCTCTCCCCCTTTGTCATCAACAAAAAGGAGAACGATATAAGCAAATTTTAAGCATAGGTGCGGTAATTATTCATGCCATAACTAGGTTCATGTCATTTTCTAACAGTGAGTGATAGGATACAAATTATGCAAACATCTTAAGGAAAACATGACATGGAGATAGCTTTGAATACTTCTTCCTTTTTATTTGTTATTATCTTTTTGCATGAAGGAGGAAGGCTATTTGTGATACCAGCTATTTGTGAGTTTACTTTGAATGAAGTTAAAATCGATGAGAGATTAAATCATACTTCATTTTTACAAGGATCAAGATATGTATGTGAAACAAATTCTTGCAAGTAAAAATACTAACATCCATATTTCAAGAAGGAATTTACAAGCAGGAATCATTTTATCAAATCCATTTCTAAAAAAAAATATTTTTCACATGATAAGTGTATGAGAGATGTATTTGCTAGTTGATTCCATATGTCAAAAATCAATGATGAGAATCAAACTCGATATGACATATGCTTATTAAGTTCGGAAGATGATAATGTATCGAGAAAATTCCATTGTTAGGACACCACTAGTTAAGAGAATCCGAAAATAAAATTAACACTGTCATGCATTAAGACAAGGCTATACTATAGATTTTCAAATACAATCATGAAGACAAAACGTGCTCATTGTTATGAAAATTTTTGTATTAATTTTCAACATGTTATTTTAGGCATGTAATGGCAATCAAGTGATTTGATCATTCAATCAATAAAGTCCGAAAAAATAATTTTAGCAAGTTTATGCATTCGGACACATCAACATTCCTAATTCTCTTCTTATGAAATCAAATTATTCTTCACTTAGAGGTTTTGTAAAAATATCAGCTAGTTGATGCTTAGTATCTATGAACTTTATGATTACATCATGATTAGTAACATGATCTCATATAAAGTGATGTCTAATATCAATATGTTTTGTTCTTGAATGTTGAATTGGATTCTTTGTTAAATATATTGCACTTGTGTTATCACATTTAATGAGAATGTTTTTAAAATGGACTTTATAATCTTCTAAGGTGTTTTTCATCCACACAACTTGTGCATAGCATGCACTAGCTGCAATATACTCAGCTTTGGTTGTTGATAGTGCAACCGAGTTTTGTTTTTTAGATGACCAGGAAAAAAGGGAATGTCCCAAAAATTGACATGTTCCTGATGTGCTTTTTCTATCTAGTCTACACCCAACAAAATCTGCATCAGCATAAGCAATTAACTTAAAATTCTCAGATTTTGAATTCCATAATCCTAGATTTGTGGTACCTTTAAGATATCTAAGTATTCTTTTAACCGCTTTGAGATGAGATATCTTAGGGTTCGATTGAAACCTAACACAAAGTCCTACACTGAACATGATATCTGGTCTAGTTGCAGTGAGGTAGAGTAAACTTCTTATCATACCCCTATAAGTTTTTTTATCGAAGCTTTCTCCACTTTCATCAACTTCTAACTTAGTGGAGGTGCTTATAGGGGTGTTAATAGCTTTTGAGCTATCCATATAAATCTTTTCAGCAGATCTAAAGCATATTTAGTTTGACTAATAAAGATGCCATTGCTTAGTTGCTTAATTTGTAAGCCTAAGAAAAATGTTTATTCTCCCATCAAACTCATTTCAAATTCGGGACTCATGATTTTAGCAAAAGATTCACAAAGAGATTCATTCGTAGAACCGAAGATAATATCATCAACATAAATCTAAACAATGAGAAAATTATTTTCAAAGTTCTTGATAAATAATGTAGTATCGACCTTACCTTTTGTGAAATTATTTTCATTAAGAAAAGTAATTAGTCTATCATACCAAGCCCTTGGGGCTTGTTTTAAACCATATAGAGCTTTGGTTAATTTAAATACATGATTAGGGAGGCTATTATTTTTAAATCCGGGAGATTGTTCAACATAAACTTCTTCAGAAATAAAGCCATTAAGAAAAGTGCTTTTAACATCCATTTGAAATAACTTAAAATTATTATTACTAGCATAGGCAAGGAGCATCCTTGTGGCTTCTAATCTAGCCACAGGAGCGAAGGTTTCTTCGTAATCGATACCTTCTTCTTGGTTGAAACCTTTGGCCACTAATCTAGCCTTATTTCTAACCACGATACCATATTTATCTTGCTTGTTCCTAAAGACCCATTTAGTACCAATAACTAAATGGTCATTTGGCCTAGGAACAAGCTTCCACACCTCATTTCTCTCGAATTGATTTAACTCATCTTGCATTGCGATAATCCATGAATCATCTTTCATGGCTTCGTCAATACATTTAGGTTCAATTTGGGAGAGAAAAGCGACATTGACACAAAAAAATTTAAGAGAAGAATGTGTTTGAACCCCCTTAGATGTGTCTCCTAGGATTAGCTCCTTAGGATGAGCATCTACATACTTTCAATCCTTGGGTAAGGATGTTTCGGAAGTGGATGCATCTAAGTTGCTAGTTGGAGAAGGGGTTTCATTTAAATTCAAAGAATCGAAATTAACATCATCATCAAAATCATTTTTCTTGATTTCGGAAATCTCATTGAAAACAACATGAATTGATTCTTCTATAATTAAAGTTCTTTTATTGAAGATACGAAAAGCTTTAGAAATCGAAGAATAACCAAGAAAAATTCCTTCATTAGATTTAGCATCAAATTTTTCTAAGGCATCTTTTTCATTCAAGATAAAATACTTACACCCAAAAACTTTAAAATATGAAACATTGGGTTTTTTATTGTTCCACAACTCATAGGGAGTTTTGGTGAGTAAGGGTCTTACTAGAACTCTATTCAAAATATAGCATGCAGTGTTTACGGCTTCGGCCCAAAAATATTTGGGTAGGCTATGTTCATTTAACATGGTTCTTGCCATTTCTTGTAAATTTCTATTCTTTCTTTCTACTACTCCATTTTGTTGAGGATTTCTTGGAGTAGAGAAGTTGTGGTTGTATCCATTAGATTTACAAAATTCTTGAAAATCACAGTTTTGAAATTCACCACCGTGATCACTTCGAATTGATGAAATCATACAACCCTTTTCATTTTGAACAAGTTTACAAAACTTGGTCAAATATCTAAAGCATTCATTTTTGTGTTTCAAGAAATAAGTCCATGTGTATCTACTATAGTCATCTACAATGACGAAGGTGTATTTGCTACCTCCTAGGCTTGATGTAGAGATTGGTCCAAACAAGTCCATATGGATCAATTGTAAAGGCCTAGATGTGCCTATTTGATTCTTAGATTTGAAACTACTCTTAATTTGTTTTCCTAATTGACAAGCATTACACACATTATCTTTGATGAACTTGATATGAGGAATTCCTCGTACAAGTTCTTTGGATGATATTTGAGTGATTAGTATCAAACTAGCATGACCTAATATCCTATGCCAAAGTCAAGCATCCTCATTCAAAACCGAGAAACACATTTCATTGCAAAGATCATTGATGTCAATGGTGTATACGTTATTCTATTTTAATGCAATCATAGATGTGTTTTTGTATAGTTTTTTAATGATGCAAGCGTTAGATTCGAATTTGACGATATATCTTTTATCACATAATTGACTAATACTCAAGAGGTTATGTTTTAAACCATCAACTAACAAAACATCTTCAATAAAGAAGTTAGATTTGTTACCTATGGTTCCTTTGCTAATGATTTTACCCTTGTTGTTGTCTCCGAAGGTGACATAACATTCGTCTATGCTAGTGAGCTTAGAGAATTGAGATGGATTTCCGGTCATATGCCTGGAGCATCTACTATCAAGGTACCATCTCTTGCTCCTAGCTTGTGATGGTGTATGTCTCTACAAGAAAGGATAATTTTTAGGTACCCATTTACTTTTGGGTGCCTCAAAAACTGATCTACATTGTTTATTATATTGCATAGAGTATATCATGGTTCATTTAGGAACCCAAACCAGTTTGTTCGAGCTAATTTTCTTGAATGGATAATGATACGTTTTATGTTCATGTTTGCAACAAAAGTTGCATTTGCTTTAGTGTTGAACATGTAAGATGGGACCATTTATGAAGGTGGTTGGATTTTGGTGATGACTTCTCACAAATCCGATTCCACTTTTTTTGGGAACGTGACCCTTGTTTGCAAGGATCATGTTCAAAGACTTGCTACCAACCTCAAATTTCTTTAAGGTGTCCTTAAGTAGCAAGTTTTCTTTTGGAGAGTTTCTAGATCATGACATTTTATATATGAACCTAAACTATTATGATATTCAGTTTTTAACTTATCGAAATTACAAGTAAGAGTATCATGCTCCTTTTTTAGTAATTTATATTTTCTACTAATAATCTTACATTCATCAAATAAGTCATAGATGGCATTTAATAATTCATCAAATGATAAATCTGCATCAATTAAATTTGTTACCTCTTCTCCGATGGCCATTAAGGCGTAATGAGCAACTTGCTCAGTGTTGGACTCCTCTTCTTCGGATGCGCTCGAGTCATCCCACGTTGCTTTGAGCGCCTTCTTCTTTGATGTTCTCTTCTTGGCTTGGGGACAATCACTTTTGTAGTGTCCCGGGTTTTTGCACTCGTAGCAAATAACTTGGTCCTTTTTGGGTTCAAGTTTATTTTTTGTGTCATTTTTAAACTTGTTTCTCTTAATGAATTTTTTGAATTTCCTTGTTAGAAGTGCCAAGTCATCATCACAGTCCTCATCACTTAAGTTTTCTCTCAAGTGGTCATCTAAGGTTTTAAGTGCCATATCTTTCTTGTTCTTTGGTAGGATATCTTCTTGCTCTTCATGAGCCTTGTAAGTCATTTCATAGGTCATTAATGACCCGATTAGTTCTTCAAGAGGGAAGTTGTTTAAATCTTTAGCATCTTGAATAGCAGTGACTTTAGAGTCCCAACTCTTAGGAAGAGATCTTAGAATCTTATTTACGAGCTCAAAATCTGAAAAATTTTTGTCGAGTCCTTTTAGACCATTGACGACATCCGTGAAACGGGTGTACATGTCGCCAATAGTCTTACTCGGTTTTATTCGGAAAAGTTTGAAAGAATGTATCGAAAGACTGATTTTTGACTCTTTCACTCTACTTGTGCCTTCGTGAGTTATTTCAAGTGTATGCCAAATATCAAACACGGTTTCACAAACCGAAACAAGATTGAACTCATTTTTATCAAGCGCACAAAATAAGGCATTCATAGCCTTTGCATTAAGAGTGAAAGTCTTCTTCTCCAATTCATTCCAATCGATCATTGGAAGAGAAGAATTCGAAAATCCATTTTTAACAAGATTCCAAAGTTAAAAATCCATTGAAATAAGGAAGATCCTCATTCGGGTCTTCCAATAGGTGTAGTCCGTCCCATTGAACATGGGTGGACATGTAATAGAGTGGCCCTTTTGGTTTGCGGCGTATGCCATCTCTCTTGGGTTTTAATCCATTTGAGAGTTAACCTCGCTCTGATACCAATTGTTAGGATCAAGAGCACTAAGAGGGGGGGGGGGGGGGGGGGGGGTGGGGGTGAATTAGTGTAGCGGAAAACTTTCGACATTGAAATCTGCGTTCGTACGTTGAAAGTCGATTCCGACGTAAAAGTCGTTTCGTGCAGAGAATAACTTTGAAAGCTTACGGAAACATATTTGAAGTAAAGTAAGGAAGGCAGTTTTTAGTTAAGATGAAAATCAGAATGTAAGCGCAAACTGAAATATGATGTTCGTACGATAAAATCGATTTCCGTCTTAATGCCGATTCGGAAAATACTTAACTATGAAACAAGTTCATAAATTAGCAGAAGGCAGTAATCTACTAAGGAGGTTTGTAGTAAAGATAAGATGCTTAAAGTAAATACAAACCGAGATTTAGAGTGGTTCGGTCAATCTTGACCTACATCCACTTTTGGCTTCCTCCACCAACGAGGTCACCGACGTCCACTAAAGACCTTCCTTCAATAGGGGAAGGCCAACCACCCTTTTCTAGTTTCACTCCTTTTGACGAGCTTAGGAGACAACCCTTATAAACTTTTCTCTCCTCTCTTGAAAGATCAAAACTTGGAAGAAAAGAGGGAGCAGAACTTCTAGACTTTACAACACTTTTGAGCTCTAAAATCACAGAGTAAGATCAAGCTTTTAGTTCCCTTTCATGCAGGAAAGGGTGGGGTATATATAGGCCGAAAACTAGTTTGAACTTGGAGCTCAAAAATGTCTTTCCCCGGATTTTCGGTGTCCTGGCGGCACCACCTTTGACTGGGGCGGTACAACCGCCTAACAGAGCTCGGAGACCGAGCTCTAGCAGTGCCACTGCCTAATAGGGGCGGTTGCACCGCCCATTCTCGCTCGGAGACTGAGCCCAGGCAGTGCCACCGCTTGATTGGGGAAGTTGCATGTTAGAACCCTTGCAGATTCTAAACTTGGGATTGATCTCTTTAGGGGATCGGCCTCCTTGGAACTCTATAGGGGTTCCTCCCTCCAAGTTGCTGCTCAAAGGCTGCATAAAAGATTCATCTATTGCTTATGAAAAGAGGTGGAATACATGACTATTTATAGGGCTTCTAAACTCTAACTCCTAATAGGACTCTTACTTAAGACTCCTACTTCTAACCAACTCCTAATAACTCTTACTCAAGACTCCTACTTCTTACCAACTCCTAATAGGACTCCTACTCAAGACTCCTATTCCTTTACAACTCCTTATTCTTCTCTAAGAAATAACCTCCTAACCCTAGCCGGCCACTTCACCTCTTTAATAGGGGTCGGCTTAGGTAGGTTTTACATGAATGTCCCTCTCAATTAGGACTCTCCTAGCTAGAGTCCTAACAAACCCGCCCTCTTCAAATCAGCCTTGTCCTCGAGGTTGACAACTCATGAATTTTGAGAATTTGATCTTCAAGTCATCATAGTTCTCCCAAGTGGCATCTTCTGTTGGTAGGTTTGCCCACTGTATTAGCAATTCAGTAGTGGATCATCGTCGTCGAGTCATGATCCGTTGATCAATAATGGCACTTGGCTGAGTCTGAAGTTCTCCTTAGGTAGTCATATTTGGTGGGTGGCTTTGGGCTGTCTCCAAGCACTTATTTACAACTTTCGTCTGGCCGTCGGTTTGTGGGTGATATGTCATATTCCTTTTCAATTTAGTACCCTGCATATGGAATAACTTTGTCCAAAATCTGCTCATGAAGATGCAAGTAGAATTTATCATAAGCACAATGCGTCCCTTATAGTGTAATTCTTTTGAGTCCCAATTGTAATGAGCCATGGGGCTTGGTGCTTACTCCAATTTTTTTATAATCTTACTAGTCTCTGAATCTTCCTGCCATTCCATCTTAATTTCCTTAAGAAATTCGCTGGTCGGAAGTGAAACTGCCGAAACTTCAACTTTCTCGGGTAGCTGCGAAAGCGCATTTGCAAGAACATTCTCTTTCCCCTTTTTGTAAGTTATTTTATAATCAAATCCAAGAAGTTTTGTTACCCATTTTTGCTGCTTAGGGGATGATATCTTTCACTCCAAAAAGTACTTGAGGCTTTTATGGTCGGTTTTAATTTGAAATCGTCGGCCAATCAAGTAGGGTCTCCACCTCGTTGCTGCGTGCACAATGGCGAGCATCTCCTTATCATATATTGACTTATTTTGATGGGAGGGAGATAATGCCTTGCTAGTGTATGTGAGTGGTCGACCATCTTACATAAGAATGGCTCCAATTCCGACGCCAGATGCGTCGGCCTCAATAATGAAGGGTCGGTTGAAATCTGGTAGTGTTAGCACCGGCGTCGTCGTCATGGCTGCCTTAAGTTTGTCGAAAGTAGTGGAGGCTCTGTCCGACCATTGGAAGACATCTTTTTTCAGTAAGGAAGTAAGTGGTGCACTGATCTCTCCATAGTTTTTCACGAACTTGCAGTAGAAGCCTGTTAAACCCAGAAAGCCATGTAGCAATTTTATGTTCCTCGCGGTCAGGTAGTTTTGCATTGCTCCAATTTTGAAGGGGCCTACTGTCACACCTTCCTCTGATATGATATGCCCAAGATATTCCACCTTCTTTTGAAGAAAGCAAAAATTCATAGTGGTTGTTGTGTGTTCAAAAGGTGGTTTTCGGTATGTCTTCTTCGCATACTTGTATTTGATGATACCCGGATTGAAGGTCCAGCTTTGTGAATATTTGTGCTCCCTTTCATCTAGCAACTCATCTACTACTGGAATAGGATATTTATCCTTGATGGTTATGCCATTGAGAGCTCGGTAATCAACACATAATCGCCATATTCCATCCTTCTTTCGTATGAGGAGCACCGGTGAAGAGTATGGGCTACAACATGGCCGAATAACTCCTGTTTTGAGCATCTCTTTTACAATCCTTTCTATTTCATCCTTCTGGAGATGTGGATACTAATATGGCTGAGCATTTGCTAGAGATTTGACTGAAAAAATCATTATACAATGATCATACCGATGAGTAAGAGGTAGGTTGTGCGGCTCGTCAAATATATCTGAAAATTCAGCAAGCAAAGGAAATAGGTTTGGGTCTTCAAATTTTATTGGCTCTCCTTTAATTTGCTACTCAAGTTGTACCGAAAAGCCCCTGCATGCTTTATGCAAAACCTTCTCTATTTGTTGTGTGCAAATCATCGTTACGTCGCCCTCACGTTTCCCGTGCAGTATCACCTGTTTCTCCTTATTGTAAAATTTTATAATTAGTTGCATAAGATTCCAAGAAATATCACCTAATGTCATCAACCATTTAATTCTAAGTATGGCCTCATGATCATCAAGAGGGAGGAGGAAGAAATATGCAATTATCTCTTGGTCCTACAGCAACAGTTTCACCTGCGGGCACCTATGATCACACTTCAAAATCCGTCCGTTGGCGACCTTAATGACAAACCTGCTGCAATTCTCAATAGGTAAGTTCATATGGACAGCAACCTTACTGTTTAGAAAGTTATTAGTGCTGCCCGTGTCGATGAGAACAGTGATCGGTTGTTGTTTGAGAAGGCCTCCAACTTTCATCATTTACGGGTTTGAGTAGCCAACTAGTGTATGTACCGTAACTTCGGTCGGTTGTGGCTCTTCTTCTGCATCTTCTTCTTCATGTTCAAGGCTCTCTTCTAGATGTTCAATGACCTCTTCTTCTATCAGTTCAATCATAAGAAGTCCCCCTTTACTACAGCGATGCTCATGGCTCCACGGCTCGTCACAATGCCAACATAACCCCTTCACATATCGCTCCCGAAGCTCTTCTCTTGTTAACCTCTTTGGTGTAGGGACTTGGTCGATAGTAGGGGGGGCTGAGGACTTCAATATTACTGGTTGAGGAGCGACCCTAGTCCTCTGAGCTTCATGGTTCAATTGCTCCTCTTGATGTCGTGCGAAAGAGATGGTTGCCATAAGCGTATACGGTTGTCGCGCTTTAACTTCTCCTCGGATCTCCGGCTTCAAGCCCTCAACGAAGGTCCTCAATAGCTATTTTTGAGACCAATCATGAGTTTGATTAGATAACCTTTCAAACCTGGTTTGAAACTCCTGAATGGTGGAGGTTTGTCGGATCTTTGCTAGTTGTTCATCAATATTCTCATAATCCGTTGGTCTGAAGCGGATCAACAGTCCTTCTTTAAATTGTCGCCATGAAAGGACTCCATAAGTGTGTTCAAACCAGTCAAACCACTGTATGACATCCCCTTCAAAATGTATAGCTGCAATTTTCACCATAGATGCGTCCGCGGTTTTGTGGTACCGAAAATATCGCTCCGCGCGCGAGATCCAACCAATCGGGTCTCCTTCTTCCCATCTAGGAAAATTTATCCTCATGCATGGATAGTTGGGGTTGGTCATAGAGCTTCCCCTCTCTTGGGAGTCATATCTTCGGGCTTGGTGCGATTGGGCAAATCTCTCTCCTTGATGTGATTTCTTCGGGTTTAATGGTCGGCCCAATCTGAGTTCGGTAAAGAGCATCCGAATCTTATCCTCCATTCGCGCCTCAAAGGCTTCAAATTTAGCATTGATTACCTCCTCATATGCCATAGTATAAGCCACCAAATCTGTGATGTATGATCTTGTTAGGATCGAGAGCACTAAGAGGGGGGGGGGTGAATTAGTGCAGCGGAAAACTTTCTACGATTAAAATCGAAAGCTGCGTTCGAACGATAAAAACAACTTCTGTATGAAAGTTGATACTAATCAATGTTAAAGTCAAACTAAGCAGGCAATTTGCAGCTATGATGAAAACCAGAATATCGGCGTAAATTGAAATCCGATGTTCGTACGAAGAAACTGATTTACGTCTAAATGCTGATTCGTAAATCGCTTGATTAGATAAGACGCAGTTTAAGCAGGAGTATAAAGACAGTGTGCAGTATTGGTAAAGCTCAAAACGTAACTGCAATCTGCAATATGATGATCATACGAAAAAGCAGATTTACGTCTAAACGCAGATTTATGTCTAAACGTTGAAACTTGTTCGTAAAATCGCAGAGGGCAGTAACTATTGAGAAGTTTGCAGTGAAGGTAAAATGCTTAAAGGAAATGCAAACCGAGATTTAGAGTGGTTCGGTCAATCTTGACCTACTCCACTTTTGGCTTCCTCTACCGATGAGGTCACCGACGTCAACTAGAGGCCTTCCTTCAATAGGCGAAGGCCAACCACCTTCTTACAGATTCACTCCTTTTGACGGGCTTAGGAGACAACCCTTACAAAAGTTCTCTCCTCTCTTTACAACTCAAACTTTGAAGAACAGAAAGAGGAGAACTAGCAGTTTTGAGCTCTAAGAACCACAGAAAGACAACAAGATTTCGAGTGTGTGTTCTGTGCTTTCAGTGCTGAATGGGTGGGGTATTTATAGGCCCCAACCCAGTTCAAATTTGAAGCTCAAATCTGTCAATTCCCGGAATTCCGGGATCAGGCGGTTGCACCTCCTGACTGGGGCGGTTGCACCGCTTGGTAGAGCTCGAAGACTGAGCCTCTAGGCGGTGCCACCTCTATCAGGGGCGGTTGCACCTCTCTACTAGAGCTCGAAGACCGAGCTCAGGCGGTTGCACCGCCTGACTGGGGAGGTTGCACCGCCTGGCAGAGCTCGAAACTTGAGCTCTGGCGGTGCTATCTCTTGACAGAAGAGGTTGCACCGCCCAGTCTCGCTCGGAGACTAAGCCCGGGGCGGCGCCACCTCTTGGCTGGGGCGGTTGCACCGCCCAGTCTCGTTGGGAGACATAGTATGGGCGGTGCTACCTCCTGGCTTGGGCGGTTGCACCTCCCACAGCAATCAGGGTCCGAATGGGTTAATCCATTCGGCCCAATTTGATTCTTTTAGGGGCCCAATTGCCCCAAGATTAAGCTAATGGGATCACCTCCCATTTCTAACTTAATCAATGTGCTAACTACGATTATTTCCTAAGATATATTCTACAGCTTGCTCCGGTGCGTCAATCGCTTCTTCCGGCGAGTTTCCGGCGAACTTCCGTCGATCATCCGACGAACCCTCGGTGATCCTCTTGCGGACTTCCAGCAAACTCCTAGACTTGCGACGATCCACTTGGCAAGTTTCGACGAGCTCCTTTGGCAAGCTTCTGGACTTCTCGGATTTGTTCCCGCAGAACCTCCGACGACTGTCCGAACTTCCGTCGAGCTCTTGAACTCCCAACGTGATTATTGTCATGACTCCGGCGCAACTCCTGCTGCATGTCTTACTTTCATCGTAGTTAATCCTACACACTTATCTCAACACACAGATTAGACAAACAATTGACAATTGATTTCATCATCAAAATCCGAGATTCAACAGATCTCTCTTTTGTTGTCAGGTTAAGGGCATGTATTAGTTGAGAGAGGTGATGATCGAAAGGGTTGATGGATTGGTGGATGTAGGCTACGGTTTAGGCTTATTTTGTGACTATTTTGGGTGTAGTTTGAGGGTGTGGTTTAGTAGAGTTTTAGGGCTGTAGATGAAAGTTATGGATCTGTGGTAGATGGTAGCAAAGGTTTGATAGAAATCAGTGGAAGTTGCAGCAAGTATATGCTGTCTTGTAAGAGTAGAATTGTCGTCGAAGAAACAACGGTTTCTCGACGTAATTTCCACCAGAAACTTGAGAGAATTGAGGAGGGAATTGATAGCAAACTCACAGTTTATATGACAGCAAGGATATCTAATTTAATTAAGAAAATTTCGGCAGTATAACAGCAAGGAAATTGGTGCAAGTTGCGATTGCAAAATTCTCGTCGAAAAATTTCAGTGGGTTACGACGAAAATTTGCAGCAACACAAAATCATTTTTAGAGATGAATTTCTTAATAGATCAATCTTAGATGGAAGCTAAGATGATCTATGAAGTGTATAAGAAATTTCATTCAAAAAAGATTGCAAATAGATGGGTTAAGGCAACAATATGCCGCTGAAATTTTCTGTAGCACAGATTTTTAAGTATAGCAGATTGGACGTAAAAGATCAGTGGTTTATATTGAGAATTTTTTGATGAAACTAAAGGGAAATCCACTGTTAGGAAGTGTCAAAGCTATCATAAAAATTTCGCAGAGATTTGAATAGAAACAATATAGTATCAAGATCAAACAAACAGTGCTATGCGGCTGAAATTTTACAGTGCAGATTTTCAAGTATAGCAGATTAGACATAAAAGATCAATGGTTTATATTGAGAATTTTTTGAAAAAATCAAATAAAAATATGCTGTTAGGAAGTGTCAAAGATGTCATAAAAATTTCGTAGAGATTTGGATAAAAAAACACAGTGGCAAGATCAAACAGACGGTGTTATATGGTTGGAATTCTGCAATGTATCTTTCATCATAGAGATGAAAACTTTATGATGAAAAGTTTATGCAGCAATATAGGAATAATTTTTTTGGGATTTTTAAATAAGGATAACTAAATTGCAGCAGCAGTAAGGTAGAAAACCAGAACCTGTTGTAATTCACGGGGAGATCAAAGGATGATCCGTGGTGGTGGAGATGACGGCGGAATTTGGCAACGATCTTTTAAGCAATTGTGGGAATTGGTTTGGACGGTTGTCGAGGGTTGATGGATGGCTGTGGAAGGGCAGCGAGACACCAAGAATGCTGCTCTGATACCAGGTGTTAGAACCCTTGCAGATTCTAAATTTCGGGTTGATCTATTTAGGGGATCGGCCTCCTTGGAACTCTATAGGGGTTCCTCCCTCCAAGTTGCTGCTCAAAGGCTGCATAAAAGATTCATCTATTGCTTATGAAAAGATGTGAAATACATGACCATTTATAGGGCTTCTAAACCCTAACTCCTAATAGGACTCTTACTTAAGACTCCTACTTCTAACCAACTCCTAATAGGACTCCTACTCAAGACTCCTACTTCTTACCAACTCCTAATAGGACTCCTACTCAAGACTCCTATTCCTTTACAACTCCTTATTCTTCTCTAAGAAATAACCTCCTAACCCTAGCCGGCCACTTCACCTCTTTAATAGGGGTCGGCTTAGGTTGGTTTTACATGAATGTCCCTCTCAATTAGGACTCTCCTAGCTAGAGTCCTAACATTGCACCGCTTGGCAGAGCTCGGAGACCGAGCTCAGGCGGTTCCATCGCCTGTTAGGGGTGCTTGCACCGCCCAGCCTCGCTCGGAGACTGAGCCCTGGGCGGTGCCACCGCCAACCCAGGCGGTGCCACCGTTGGCCAAGAGATCTAGGTCCGAATGGGCTGATCCATTCAGCCCAATTTGGGTCTGTCAAGGGCCCAATTGCCCCAAGATTTAGTTAATGGGATCACCTCCCATTCCTAACTTAATCTACATGCTAACTATAATATTTCTTAAGGCATTTACTATAACTTGCTCCGGTGCGTCAATCGCTTCTTCCGGCGAACTTCCGGTGAACATCCGACGAACCTTCGGCGATGCTCTAGCGGATTTCCGGCAAACTCCTGGACTTGCGATGATCCACTTGGCAAGTTTCGATGAGCTTCTTTGGCAAGCTCTTGGATTTCTCGGATTTGTTCCCGCAGAACCTCCGACGATCGTCTGGACTTCCGTCGAACTCTCGAACTCCCAATGTGATTATAGTCTTGACTCCAGCGCAACTCCTGCTGCATGTCTTTCTTCCATCGTAGTTAATCCTGCACACTTATCTCAACATATGGATTAGATAACAAATGACAATTGACTTCATCATCAAAATCCAAGATTCAACAGTGTCGCCCCAGTCAGCACTTCACATGGCACGATGGCACCGCTCATGACAAAGGGTCTCCTACCAGTAGACCTAAGCCCGAGATCAGCTGCTCGACCAACGGGATCAGTCTCCTCTCAAGCTACACAGCTTGGTCCCTTGACCAGTGACTTGTCACGCCCCTCAAAATATCCATGATATTAAAATTTTCAACACAAACCAATCCAGGATCCAAACACACATTTGAGGACACTGAAAACATTCTATCAAATTCACATCTATAAAACCTGTGCAGTTTATAATCATATATCACATCACTCGATAATTCACATTTATGGCAACCCAAGCCAACTTGACATACATGAACAACATTTATAAATCCACAAGCTAAATAAATTATACAATCAGAACTCCAACTATTCACCACAAGTTCATATCATCATAAATTAGACTTAACATTCTGAAATTCCAAATAAGAGAGATCTTCTAACACTTTTATATAGTATATCCATTTCGATTCATCGACAACATTTCATTTCATACAAAATATGCTTATACAACAATAACATAATAACCAACAAGACTTGTCCATAATTCAGAATAGCTCTCCACTGCCTCAGCCCAATTCAAAACATCTCAAAGAGTGATAACTTGACCTAAAAGATTTATATAACAACGGAGTGAGCTAAAAACAGCTCAACAAGTAACAAAGCATATAAGCATGAGAAGGGACAGTTTCAAACAAACAAGATATCACAATGCAAGACAGAATCCAAGAGATTCAAGGATATCATCTCATTAGATACAAAATCACAAATGTCATTTCATTCATAACATATTTGGTTCGTAACAAATGGAGCATAGAGTAATTAGAGCATATCAATAGCGTATGAAATGTTCCGAAGCATATCAACTACATATGGAACATTTCGAAGCATAACAATAGCAAATGAAACATTTCAGAGCATATCAAAGGCGTATGAAATGTTTCGGAGCATATCAATAATAAATGAAACATTTCGGAACATATCAATGGCATATGGACCATTTCGGAGCATTTCAAAGAACGAATACGAAACAGAAGCTCAAATGTCGAATCGAAGTTGCATTCATTTCATTCTTATCCAAAGCATGTATAGAAACACATAACCAAAGCTCCGGATACCATATCAAACATACAGAATGTGAAGTGGGACCATAACATAATATGGTACATCCATTTCTGAATGACCACCAAACATAAGTCTCCCACGTCTGGGAGCTCCATCCACCCACGTCTGAGTGAAGTCATAGGGGCCGGCAGAGCATCTCAAGCTCTATGCATAACTCCCTTCACCATTTCTGGCAAAGGTTCACAATATCCCACAAACACCAGAGTACAAAAGGATAGTATGAACAATGAATAACACATATCGGAAGCACACGCGGAATAACAAAACGTACATGTGCCTTTACGAGTCAATACGAAGTAAGCAATAATCTTTCACATTTGTATTCAGATTTGAAAGGAAATGAAAGCAAGAGCATTCAAGGATTCCAAGCAATCACATATAACTCAATTCAAATAAGAAGGTTAGATAAATTCAATGTCCAAAGGAATGAAACTGGAATAGGCACATATCGAAAGCAAATGCAAAACAATGGGATATACATGTGCCTATATGAGTCAATACGATATAGCATAAACGTTACACAATAGTTTTCAAGAATGTAAATAACTTTAAAGACAAGAGCATACAAGAATTCAAAGTAGTAATATAAAGCTCAATTGAATAAGAAAGCTAAAGGATATTAATTTCCAAAGGAATGAAACCAGAATATGCGAAATCGACCAAAGCTCGATTTCTGACAGAATTCAAAAGGCATATTGAATAAATGATTCAAACTATCAATCATGCTCCAATATACTCAAGAAAGCTATTGTGGAAAGATATTTCAATCTATTTTCAGATAAAACAATTCTCGTATGAATCAAAGTTTCCAACAAAGAGTTACAATGGATTTAGTAACCCAAGATCAAAGAACAAATCTTAATTTTACAGAATTCACAGGGTCAGTTTCAATAGAGAATTAGGCAGGCAAACTTACTCCGAATTCCTAAAATAAGCTATCAAAAGAAAGGTTTATGAGTCTATATTCTGATCAAATAAGTTTTGTCCAAATCAGAGGTCAATACATGAAGTTATAACCATAATAAAGTAGAAAGGTCTGAATCTCAGAAGTTGCACAGATTCGAATCGTTACGTCTAAACAGGAGATATATCAAATGCAAGGCTAGAATAATTCAAAGTTCCTCATATTCAAATCAAATGTAGAGATAAAATTACAGTAAGGAAAGATCAGGACACTTGCAATAGGAAGGATTAGAAACCTTGCAATAGGAAGGATCGGAACACTTGTAATAGGAAAGATAAGAACATTTGCATGAGGAAGATCATAATACTTGCAATAAGAAAAATTAGAACAATTACAAGAGAAACGATCGGGAAACTTGCCTTTTGAAGGTTTTGGTCCAAAGATTTGAAGAAGGTGTACGCTCGAATCCTTTTTCTACTTTTCCTTCGTCCCCTCCCTGTTTCGTTTTGTGCACTCATTTTCTTTCTTTCTTCGCAACTACACCACGTGCCGAATATCGAGGCATAGTCACCTGCTCTCTCTTACTCTCATTCCTTCTTTTTCTTTCGCAAACACAGCTGCCACAACCACCGCCGTTGCCGCTGCCATAGTCGCTGCCCCTTCCACCGCACTACCTTCTTCCTCCCCTTCTTTCGCAGACACAGTTGCTGCATACGCAGTCACTACCGCTGCGACCGTAATCCCGTCCGCAGCTCCTTTTTTTCCCTTTCCTTTCTTTTCTTTCCAGGCTGCAACTACCACAGTCACAATCGCAGCCATGGCCGCAGCCACCACAACCACAGCCTCTTCTTCCTCCCCTGTTCTATTTCCTCTCCTCTTCCAGTTGCAGCTGCCACTACCGCAACTGCCACCCCTTCTCCTCTTCATCTCTTCTTCCTCTCCTCCCCTTTCTCTTCTTTTTCCTTTCCTTCTCTTCTTTCCCAGCTGCACTGCTGCAGTCACAGCCTTAGCCACGGCCGCAACCTCTTCTTCCTCCCCTGCTCATCTTCCTCTCCATCTTCTCTTCCAGCTGCAGCTGCCATCACCGCAGCTGCAGCCCTTCTCCTCTTCCTCTCTTCTTCCTCTCCTTCCCTTTCTCTTCTTCTTCCTTTCCTTCTCTTCTTTCCCCGTTGCAACTGCTGCAGTCGCGGCCACAGCCACGGCCGCAACCTCTTCTTCCTCCCATGCTCATCTTCCTCTCCTTCTTCTCTTCCAGCTGCAGCTGCCATCACCGCAACTGCAGCCCCTTCTTCCCCTTCTCTTGTTCCTCTCCTTCCCTTCTTCCTTCCTCTTCCTCTTTCCCTGCCATAGCTACAGCTGCCACAGCCGCAGTCGCAGCTGCTTCTTTCCCTTCTCCTCTTCCTTCTCCTTCCTTTCTTCTTCTTCTCTTCTTCCTCACCTTCTTTTCTTCCTCTCCTTCTCTTCCAGCTGCAGTTGCCACCGCCACAGCTGCAGCTCCTCCTTTCCCTTCTCTTCTTCTCCTCTTCTTCTTCCCTCCTCCTCCCCGGCGTCACACACACCCTCTCCTCTGTTTCCTCTACAGGAAACAGAGGTATCACAACTTCTTCTCCTGCTTCCTCTTCTTCTTCTTCTCCTCTTCGAACGCCCCACACCTCTCCTCTGTTTCCACCTGCAGGAAACAAAGGTGCTGCAGCCCTAGCTGCTGCCACCTCTCGCTCCTCTCCCTCTTCCCTCTCTTTTCCCTCTTCTTCTCCTTCTCTTCTTCTCCTCTTCCCTTTTCCTCCCCAACGCCACACACATCCTCGCTGCAGCCTTGCCACAACTATCCACCTCTCTTCTTCTTCTTCTTCTTCTTCTTCCCTTCTCCTCCCCAATGCCCCACACATCCTCTCCTCTGTTTCCACCTGCGGGAAACAGAGGTGCTGCAGCCCTAGCTGTAGCTGCTGCCTCTCTCTCTCCTCTCTATCTTCCCTCTCTTCTTCTTCTTCTTTTCTTCTCTTCTCCCTCAACTTCTCTTATTCTTCTCCTTACGCCCCACCGCTCCTCTCTCTGTTCGAACAGAGAGCGTGGGGGGCGGTGGGATAAAACCAAAATTTTTGGTTTTCTTTATTTTTTTTTTCTTTTTGCAACTTAACAATTTAGCCCTTGAAATTTCTATATTTACATATAGGTCCTCCAATTTACATATAAATCCTTATTAATAAATTTTTAAAAGTGAGGGATATTACATGACTAGCCATTATCATCCTACCATGATGCCACCCCTCGAGGACCGACTGCCACGCTGACCCATTCTTTGCCCGAGTCGCTTCACATCGGACCCTCGACTTGCGACTCGTCGGCCTAGTCTTCGCTCGAGTCACTCCCCTGACTTGCGACTCGTCGGCCTAGTCTTCGCCCGAGTCGCTCTAGATCGAACCCCCAACTTGTGACTCGTCGACCCAGTCTTCACTCAAGTCGCTCCAGATTGGACCCCCGACTTGCAACTTGTCAGCCCAGTCTTCACTCGAGTCGCTCCAGATCGGACCCCCGATCTGTGACTCGTTGGCCGAGTCTTCGCCTATTTGCTCCAGATCGATTCCCGATCTGCAACCCGTCAGCACCAAATCCTAAGCCCCAGCTTAGTCACTCGGCCAATAGGTTCAGCTCATGCCTAGGTTCTCCAGATCGGTTCCCATCCTATGACCCATTGGCACCAAAACCTGAGCCCGAGCTTAGTCACTCAGCCCATAGGTTCAGCTCCTGCCCGAGTGCTTCAGATCAGTTCCTGACTTGTCATGCCTCTCAAAAAGATCGATAATATTTTAAAATTTTCATCATAAACCAATCCAGGATCCAAACTAACATTTGAGGACACTGAAAAACATTCTATCAAATTCACATCTATAAAACCTATGCAGTTTATAATCATAACTCACATCACTTGATAATTCACATTTATGGCAACCCAAACCAACTTAACATACATGAACAACATTTATAAATCCACAAGCTAAGTAATTTATCCAATCAGAACTCCAACCATTTACCACAAGTTCATATCATCATAAATTCCAAATAAGAGAGATCTTCTAACACTTTTACAAGGTATATCCATTACAGTTCATCGATAACATTTCATTACATTCAAAATATGCTTATACAACAATAACATAATAACCAACAAGGCTTGCCCATAATTCTGAATAGCTCTCCACTGCCTCAGCCTAATACAAACATCTCAGAGAGTGACAAGTTGACCTGAAAGATTTATATAACAACAGAGTGAGCTAGCAACAGCTCAGCAAGTGACAAAGCATATCTAGAACGAGAAGGGACAGTTTCAAACAAACAAGGTATCACAATGCAAGATAGAATCCAAGAATTTTCAAGATACCATATCATTCGATACAAAATCATATATGTCATGTCATTCAAAACATATTTGGTTCATAACAAATGGAGCATAGAGTAATTGTAGCATATCAATAGCATATGAAATATTTCGGAGCATATCAACGACATATAGAACATTTCAAAGCATCCCAATAATAGATTAAACATTTCGGAGCATATCAATGACACATGGAACATTTCGGAGCATAACGATAGCAAATAAAACATTTCAGAGTATATCAAAGGCGTATGAAATGTCTCAGAGCATATCAATGACAAATGAAATATTTCGGAACATATCAATAGTATGTGAAGCATTTTGAAGTATATCAATGGCATAGGAAACATTTTGAAGCATATCAATAACGAATGAAACATTTCGGAGCTTATCAATGACGTATGAAATGTTTCGGAGTATATCAATGACAAATAGGATATTTCGGAACATATCAATGACATATGGACCATTTCGGAGCATATCAAAGAACGAATATGAAACAGAAGCTCAAACATCGAATTTGACGTTGCATTCATATCATTCTCATCCAAAGCATGTATAGAAACACATAACCAAAGCTCTGGACATCATATCAAACATATAGAAGGTGAAGTGGGACCATAACATAATATGATACATCTATTTCTGAATGACCACCAAACATAAGTCTCCCACATCTCGGAGCTCTCCTATGTCTGGGAGCTCCATCCACTCACGTCTGAGTGAAGTCATAAGGGCCGACAGAGCATCACAGGCTCTATGCATAACTCCCTTACCATTTCTTGCAAAGGTTCACAATATCCCCCAAAGTACAAAAGGATAGTATGAACAATAAATAGCACATATCAGAAGCACACGCGAAACAACAAAACGTACATGTGCCTTTAAGAGTCAATACGAAGTAAGCAATAATCTTTCATAATTGTATTTAGATTTGAAAGGAAATAAAAACAAGAGCATTCAAGGATTCAAAGCAATCACATATAACTCAATTCAAATAAGAAGGTTAGATGAATTCAATGTCCAAAGGAATGAAACTGGAATAGGCACATATCGAAAGCAAATGCGGAACAATGGGATATACATGTGCCTATATGAGTCAATACAATATAGAGTACAAAAAGGTATTGTAAACAATAAATTGGGACATATCAGAAACACATGCAGAACAACGGAATGCATGTGTCTATATGAAACATTACGATACAAACATGAACTTTACATAATAGGTTTCAAGAATGCAAATAATTTTAAGCACAAGAGCATACAAGAATTTAAAGCAATAATATAAAGCTCAATTGAATAAGAAAGCTAAATGAAATCAATTTCCAAAGGAATGAAACCAGAATATGCGAAATCGACCAAAGCTTAATTTCTTGCAGAATTCGAGAGGCACATTGAACAAATGATTCAAACTATCAATCATGCTCCAATATACTCAAGAAAGTTATTGTGAAAGATATTTCAATCTATTTTCAAATAAAATAAGTTTCGTATGAATCGAAGTTTCCAACAAAGAGTTACAATAGATTTAGTAACCTAAGATCAAAGAACAAATCTCAATTTTACAGGATTCACAAGGTTGGTTTCAACAGAAAACTGGGTTGGCATTTGGACTCTAAATCTTTCAATCTAGGTATAAAATAAAATATATATGAGTCTAGTTTAAAATGAAATAAGTTTGGAATAAATCAAAGTTTCCAACAGGGACTTATAGGCAGTTTAGTAACAAAAGGTTAGAAATTACGATCCCTATTTTGCAGAATTCAGAGGCTCATTTGAAACAGAAGTTTGGAAAAGCAAACTTACTCTAAATTCTTAAACTATCGAAAGAAAGGTTTATGAGTCTATATTCATATCAAACATGTTTTGTCCAAATCAGAGGTCAGTGCATAAAGTTATAACCATAACAAGGTAGAAAGGTCAGAATCTCGAAAGTTTCACATATTCAAATCGTTATGTCTAAATAGGAGATATATCAATTACAAGGCTAGAACGATTCAAAGTTCCTCATATTCAAAGCAAATGTAGAGATAAAATTGTAGTAAGGAAAGATTATGACCACTTGCAATAGGAAAGATTAGAAAGCTTGCAATAGGAAGGAATGGAACACTTGCAATAGGAAGGATCAGAACACTTGCAAGAGAAAAGATCGGGACACTTGCAATAGGAAAGATTGGAATACTTGCCTTTCGAAGATTTTGATCCGAAGATCCGAAGGTGTACACCCGAATCCTTCTTCTATTTTTCCTTTGTCTCCTCTCCCTGTTTTCGTTTTCTCCACCAATCTTCTTTCTTCCTCCACAACTGCAACTCGTGCAAAACATAGAGGCACATTCACCTGCTCTCCCTTACTCTCGTTCCTTCTTTTTTTTTCTTTCCCAAACGCAGCTATCGCAGCCACCGCCGCTACCGCTGCCACAATCGCAGCTCCTTCCACCGCACTGCCTTCTTCCTCCTCTTCTTTCGCAGACATAGTTGCTACAAACGCAGCCGCCGCCGCCACAACCGCAATCATGGCCGCAACCTCTTTTTTTTCCCTTTCCTTTCTTTCTCTTTCCCAAAAGCAGCTGCTGCAGCCACCACCGTTGCCATAGCTACCGTAGCCACCGCCGCCGCCACAGTTGCTACCGCAGCTGCAGCCATAGCCACCTTCCCCTCTTCCTCTTCTTCCCTCTCATTCTTCTCTTCCAGCTGCAACTGCCACCGTCATAGCCGCGACCTCTTCTTCCTCCCCTGCTCTTCTTCTTCTCTTCTTCTCCTCTCCTTCCCTTCTCCTCCCCGGCGCCACACACACCCTCTCCTTTGTTTCCTCCTACAGGAAACAGAGGTGTCACAACCTCTTCTCTCGCTTGTTAGTTTGGCAAGTCACATAGTCCCACATCGGGAAAATCATACTTGTTATCTCCTATTGGAACTATAAATAAGGGTCTGGGCTTTGAAGTCAGATGTACCACAAGTGACACCACAAGAAAAACCTAAGTGTTTGCTTTGGGTTTAAGTCCACACTCAGTTAAATAGTTTGGGCTTATAGTTTGGGTTTTTTCTTGTTTAGTATTTTCGAGTGTTTTATGGCCTAGGAACATCTTCCTAAGGCATTTGTAATAGTCTCTTTTATAGTAGTGATTTGCTCCTCTTTCGTCCGTGGATGCAGGTCAAGGTTAATTAACCGAACCATGTAAATATGGTATTCTTGTCGCTTTTATCTTTTCGCTTTATTGTCTTTGTTGGGTTGCCAAAATTACCCTTTGGTAAATTTCCTATGGTTAGCTCTAACAAACTGGTATCAGAGCCTGTTTCAGGATCTTTTGGCAACAATGACAATAACAAAGATTGTTGTCGAGAAATTCGACAGAAATGTCAACTTCGGCATGTGGCAACTCAAGATGGAGGCCATTCTAGTTCAAGACGGAGTTGATTTCGCACTATAGGGAGCTGAGAACATTCTAGATGGTACGTCAAAGGAAGATCTTGTGGGTATGGATAAGAAGGCCCGATCCAACATTATTCTAAATCTCTTTGACGAGGTTTTACGGGAGGTAGCTACGGAGACTATGGCTAAGAGCATGTGGGACAAGCTTAAAGCCTTGTATATGAAGAGGACAGTAGAGAGTCGTCTCTACTTAAAGCAGAGTTTGTATATGCTTCAGATGACTGAAGGTACATCTATACTCTCACATCTTGATAAATTTGATTCCTTGGTTATGGATTTAGAGAATATAGATGCAAAAATTGATGATGAGGATAAGGCCCTATTACTTTTGTGTTCTCTTCTTCAATCTTTTAAGTATTTTCATGATACTATGATTTATGAAAAAGAAACAATCTCATATCAGAAAATTAAATCTACACTGAAATCTAAAGAGCAAATAGATAGGGATATCACTGGAGAAAGTAGAGAGAATCAGGCTGAAAGTCTGGTTGTTAGGGGCAGAACAAATAAAAGGGAATTTGACAATAGTAGATCTAAATCTAGATCTAAATCCAGACATAGAAATTTGGAATGTAGATATTGTCATAAAATGGGGCACATTAAGGCTGATTGCTTTAAATTAAAAAATAAATTAAAGAAAAAGGAAAAAATTATTAAGAAAACTATTGAATCCGTTGAAGCTAGTGTAGCAACTGATGAGAATGTTAGAAATATTTTCTCTGCTACCAATGATAGGACGAGGTCTAAAAATGAATGGATTTTAGATTCGGGTTGTTCTTATCACATGTGTCCTAATGGAGATTTGTTTTCCACATATGAATCTTGTAATGGTGGAATTGTTTTGATGGGCAATAATGCAGCATGTGATGTTGTTGGTAGAGGAACAATTCGAATTAAAATGCATGATGGCATTGTGAGGACGCTCACTAATGTTAGACATGTTCCTAATTTAAAAAAGAATCTCATCTCTTTAGGCACCCTAGAGGCCCTTGGGTGTAAATACACAACTGAAGGTGGAGTTATGAAAGTTTCTAGAAGTGCTCTTGTTGTTATGAAAGCTTATAGGTCTGGTAGCTTATAAATTTTGCAGGGAACTACTATCACAGGCTCGGTTGCAGTCTCGTCATCATCATTGTCTGATTCTGACATCACCAAATTATGGCATATGCATTTGGGTCATATGAGCGAAAAATGTTTGAGTATATTGAGCAAAAGGGGTCTACTTTGGGGACAGAGTACTGGGCCATTGGATTTTTTTGAACCTTGAATTTTTAGAAAGCAAAAAAGAGTCATCTTTAATTCTCCGATAGTTCACAAAACGAAAGGTACTCTTGACTATATTCATTCAGACCTTTGGGGTCCAGCTCATATTCAGTCTAAGGGTGGTGCTAGGTATATGTTGACTTTCATTGACGATTATTCTAGGAAAGTTTGGGTTTATTTTCTGAAGCATAAAAATGATATTTTTCTAACCTTTAAACAATGGAAAGCTTTGATTGAGAAACAAACAGGTAAACAGATTAAGCGGCTTCGAACAGATAATGGCATGGAATTTTGTGAAGGTGACTTTGATGAATTCTACAAAAATGAAGGAATCATTTGGCATCGCACTGTTAGGATGACACCTCAACAAAATGGTGTGGCCGAACGTATGAATAGAACACTCTTGGAGAGAGCAAGGTGTATGATCTCAAATACAGGGTTGACAAAGGACTTTTGGGCAGAGGCAATTAATGTGGCCTGTTACGTTGCCAACCGCACTCCTTCTGCAGCACTTAACTTTAAAACTCCAAAGGAAGTTTGGTCAAGTACTCTTGCTGATTACTTTGATTTAAAAATTTTTGGGTGTCCAGCATACATGCATATAAATGAAGGAAAATTAGAGCCTCGAGCTAAAAAATACATTTTCCTTAGGTATGCTTCTAGGGTGAATGGATATAGATTATGGTGTTCTGATTCCAAATCCCCAAAATTTGTAATCAGTAGAGATATTACTTTTGATGAATTGTCTATGTTATCTTCTAAAGAAGAATCTACTAGTTGTACAAATGATAGTGCACAGAAGCAATTGGAGCTTGAGATTGGTAGTTCTAATTCTTTTCAGTCTAACTCTTCTTCTCAAAGAATACCAGTATATGGTCCTGAGTCTACTGACGAAGTTGATCCAGAGGAAGAGCAATATTCCATAGCCAAGGATAAACCACGGAGAAATATTCGACCACCACAAAGATATGCAAATTTGGTTGCATATGCTTTGTTTGTTGTAGAAGAAACAAGTGAAGTTGGTGAGCCTACTTCCTACTCAGATGCAGTTTCTTGTGATAATTCCGCTAAGTGGTTGATTGTGATGAATGAAGAAATAAAATCTCTCTATCGGAATAGAACTTGGGATCTTGTGAAGCTACCTTTGGGTAAGAAAATTGTTGGATGCAAATGTGATACTATTGCTGAGGGAAAGGTCCTTGTTCAGAAAATTCATATGAAGGACAATCCAGATGATATGCTTACGAAGCCTCTTCCAGTTTACAAGTTCAAGCAGTGCTTGAACTTGGTTAGTGTTCATTGTTGGTGATCTCGTTGGGGCTTTTATAAAGAAAGTGGAGCAAGTTTTGTTGGGACATGCTAAGGTGGAGATTTGTTAGTTTGGAAAGTCACATAGTCTCACATCAGGAAAATCAGACTTGTTATCTCCTATTAGAACTATAAATAAGGGTTTGAGCTTTGAAGTCAGATGCACCACAAGTGGCACCACAAGAAAAACCTAAGTGTTTGCTTTGGGTTTAAGTCCACACTCAGTTAAATAGTTTGGGCTTATAGTTTGGGTTTTTTCTTGTTTAGTATTTTTGGGTGCTTTATGGCCTAGGAACATCTTCCTAAGGCATTTGTAATAGTCTCTTTTATAGTAGTGATTTGCTCCTTTTTCGTCCGTGGATGTAGGTCAAGGTTAATTGACCGAACTACGTAAATCTGGTGTTCTTGTCGCTTTTATCTTTTCGCTTTATTATCTTTGTTGGGTTGCCAAAATTACCCTTTGGTAAATTTCTTGGGGCTAGCTCTAACACCGCTTCTCCTTCTTCTCTTCCTCTTCTTCTTCTTCTCCTTCTCTTCTTCTCCTCTTCTTCTTCTTCTTCTCTTCTTCCTTTCTCCCCCCAACGCCCCACAACTCCTCACTGCAGTCCTTGCCGCAGCCACCCTCCTCTTTTCTTCTTCTTCTTCCTCTTCTCTTCTTCTCCTCTTCTTCCCTTCTTCTCCCCGATGCCCCACACATGCACTCCTCTGTTTCCTCCTACTGGAAGCAGATGTGCTGCAACCCTAGCTGCTGCAGCTACCTCTCTCTCCTTTCCTTCTTCCCTCTCTTCTTATTCTTCTTTTCTTCTCTTCTCCCTCTTCTTCCTCCTCTCTTCTTTTCCCTCTTCTTCTTCTTTTCTTCTCTTCTCCCTCTACTTCTCTTCTTCTATCCCCATGCCCCACATCTCCTCTCTCTTTGCAACAAAGAGTGTGGGAGGCGGTGGGATAAAACCAAAATTTTTTATTTTATTTTTTCTTTTTATAACTTAATTTAGTCCTTGAAATTTCTATATTTATATATAGGTCTTCCAATTTACATATAAATCCTTATTAATAAATTTCAAAAGAGGGATATTGTTGAATCTCGGATTTTGATGATGAAGTCAATTGTCCTTTGTTATCTAATCTATATGTTGAGATAAGTGTGCAGGATTAACTATGAGGAAAGTAAGATATGCAGTAGGAGTTACGCCGGAATCAAGACTATGATCACGTTGGAAGTTCGAGAGTTCGACGAAAGTCCGGACGGTCGTCGGAGGTTCTGCGGGAACAAATCCGAGAAGTCTAGGAGCTTGCTAAAGAAGCTCGTCGGAACTCGCCAAGTGGATCGTTGCAAGTCCAGGAGTTTGCCGGAAGTCCGCAGGAGCATCACCGAGGGTTCATCGGATGATCGACGGAAGTTCGCCGGAAGCTCGCCGGAAGAAGCGATTGACGCACCAGAGCAAGTTACAGTAAATGTCTTAGGAAACATCGTAGTTAGCACAATGATTAAGTTAGAAATGGGAGGTGATCCCATTAACTTAATCTTGGGGCAATTGGGCCCCTGAAAAACCCAAATTGGGCCGAATGGATCAACCCATTCGGACCCTGATTTCTGCCAGGCGGTTGAACCGCCTCAGTTAGACGGTGGCACCACCTGAGCTCGGTCTTCGAGCTCTAGTAGGAGGTGCAACCGCCCCTGACAGGAGGTAGCACCGCCTGAGCTCGGTCTCCAAGCTCTGGCAGGCGGTGGCACTGCCTGAGGTCGGTCTTCGACCTCTGGCAAGAGGTGCAACCGCCCCTGATAGGAGGTGGCACCGCCAAGAGGCTCAGTCTTCGAGCTCTGCTAGGCCGTGCAACTGCCTCTGTCAGGCGGTGCAACCGCCAGATCCTGGAATTTCAAGAATTGACAGTTTTGAGCTCGGAATTCAAATTGGATTGGGGCCTATAAATACCCCACCCTTTCAGCACTGAAAGGGCATCGAAAAACCATCGAAATTCTGATTTTACTTTGTGATTTTTAGAGCTCAAAAGTGTTGTATGAGTTGAAAGTTCTTCTTCCTCTTTTCTTCCAAGTTCTAATCAGTTAAGAGAGGAAAGAAAATTCTGTAAGGGTTGTCTCCTAAGCCCGTCAAAAGGAGTGAAACTGTAAAAGGGTGGTTGGCCTTCGCCTATTGAAGGAAGGCCTCTAGTGGACGTCAGTGACCTCGTCGGAGGAGGAAGCCAAAAGTAGATGTAGGTCAAGATTGACCGAACCACTCTAAATCTCGGTTTGTATTTGCTTTGAGCATCTTATCTTTATTGCAAACCTCCTCAAAGGCTTATTGACTTCTACGCATATATGATCGTGTTTTAAGCTCTGCATTTTCCGAATCGACGTTTAGACGTAAATCGTTTTTATCGTCAAAAGTTTTCCGCTGCACTAATTCACCCCCCCCTCTTAGTGCTCTTGATCCTAACAATTGGTATCAGAGCGAGGTTAACTCTCAAATGGATTAAAACCCAAGAGAGATAGCATATGCTAGAAACCAAGAGGGCCATTCTATTACACGTCCACCCATATTTAATGGGACGGACTACACCTATTGGAAGACCTGAATGAGGATCTTTCTTATTTCTATGGATTTTGAACTTTGCAATCTTGTCGAAAATGGATTTTCGAAGTCTTCTCTTCCAATGATCGATTGGAATGAATTGGAGAAGAAGGCTTTCGCTCTTAATGCAAAGGCTATGAATGCCTTATTTTGTGCGCTTGATAAAAATGAGTTCAACCGTGTTTCGCTTTGTGAAACTGCATTTGATATTTGGCACACACTCGAAGTGACTCACGAAGGCACAAGTAGAGTGAAAGAGTCAAAAATCAATCTTTTGATACATTCTTTCGAACTTTTCCGGATGAAACCGAGTAAGACTATTAGCGACATGTTTACCCGTTTCACGGATGTCGTCAACGGTCTAAAAGGACTCGGAAAACGTTTTTCGGATTTTGAGCTTGTAAATAAGATTCTAAGATCCCTTCCTAAGAGTTGGGATCCTAAAGTCACTGCTATTCAAGAGGTGAAAGATCTAAATAACTTCCCTCTCGAAGAACTTATCGGGTCATTAATGACCTACGAGATGACTTGCAAAGCTCATGAAGAGCAAGAAGACATCCTTCTAAAGAACAGGAAGGATATGACACTCAGAACTTTAGAAGACCACTTGAGAGAAAACTCAAGTGATAAGGACTATGACGATGACTTGGCACTTCTAACAAGAAAATTTAAAAAATTCATTAAAAGAAACAAGTTTAAGAATGAAACAAAAAATAAATTTGAACCCAAGAAGGACCAAGTTATTTGCTATGAGTGCAAGAAGCCGGGACACTACAAGAGTGATTGTCCCCAAGTCAAGAAGAGAACATCAAAGAAGAAGACGCTCAAAGCAACATGGGATAACTCGAGCGCGTCCGAAGAAGAGGAGTCCAACACCGAGCAAGTTGCTCATTACGCCTTAATGGCCATCGGAGAGGAGGTAACAAATTTAATAGATGCAGATTTATCATTTGATAAATTATTAAATGTCTTCCATGACTTATTTGATGAATGCAAGATTATTAGTAGAAAATATAAATTACTAAAAAAGGAGCATGATAGTCTTACTTGTAATTTTGAAAAGTTAAAAACTGAATATCATGATAGTTTAAGTTCATGCACAAAATGCCATGATCTAGAAACTCTCCAAAAGGAAAACTTTCTACTTAAGGATACCTTGAAGAAATTCGAGGTTGGTAGCAAGTCATTGAACATGATCCTTGCAAACAAGGGTCACATTCCAAAAAGAAGTGGAATCGGATTTGTGAGAAGTCCTCACCAAACTCCAACCACCTTCATAAAAGGCCCCATCTTACATGTTCGATACCAAAGCAAATGCAACTTTTGTTGCAAACTTGGACACAAAACGCATAATTGTCCATTCAAGAAAATTAGTCCAAACAAATTAATTTGGGTTCCTAAAGGAACCATGATAAATTCTACGCAACATGATAAACAATGTAGATCTATTTTTGAGGCACCCAAAAGTAAATGGGTACCTAAAAATCATCCTTTCTTGTAGAAACCTATACCATCGCAAGCTAGGAGCAAGAGATGGTACCTTGATAGTGGATGCTCATGGCATATGACCGGAGATCCATCTCAATTCTCTAAGCTCACTAGCATAGACGAAGGCTATGTCACCTTCGGAGACAACAACAAGGGTAAAATCATTGGCAAAGGAATCATAGGTAACAAATCCAACTTCTTTATCGAAGTTGTTTTGTTAGTTAATGGTTTAAAACATAACCTCTTGAGCATTAGTCAATTATGTGATAAAGGATATATTGTCAGATTCGAGTCTAATGCTTGCATCATTGAAAAACCACACAAAAACACGTCCATGATTGCATTAAAACAAAATAACGTTTACACTATTGACATTAATGAGTTGTGTAATGAAATGTGTTTTTCGGTTTTGAATGAGGATGCTTGGCTATGGCATAGAAGATTAGGTCATGCTAGCATGAAACTAATCACTCAAATATCATCTAAAGAACTTGTAAGAGGTATTCCTCATATCAAGTTCATCAAAGATAATGTATGTGATGCTTCCCAATTAGGTAAACAAATTAAGGGCAGTTTCAAATCTAAGAATCAAATAAGCACCTCTAGGCCCTTACAATTGATCCATATGGACTTGTTCGGACCAATCTCTACATCAAGCCTAGGAGATAGTAAATACGCCTTCGTCATTGTGGATGACTATAGCAAATACACATGGACTTATTTCTTAAAATAGAAAAATAAATGCTTTAGATATTTTACCAAGTTTTGTAAACTTGTTCAGAATTAGAAGGGTTCTATGATTTCGTCAATTAGAAGTGATCACGGCGGTGAATTTCAAAACCATGATTTCCAAGAATTTTGTGAACTCAATGGATACAACCATAATTTCTCTACTCCTAGATATCCTCAACAAAATGGAGTAGTAGAAAGAAAAAATCAAAATTTACAAGAAATGGCAATAACCATGTTGAATGAACATAGCCTACCCAAATATTTTTGTGTTGAATCTCGTATTTTGATGATGAAACCAATTGATAATTATGTTTATGTTTAACTGCATTTTGAGTGATGTAGGTCTACTCGATCAGGATTAGATAGTTAACGCAGGAGGAATTGACGTTGCGCCGGAGGAGATCACATCAAGATATTGGACGACAGAAGGCTTCGGACGTCGGGCATCGGGCCAAGGAGAGCGAAATTACACCACGGATATCAGGGTTGTGGAGGTCAACCGCCGATTGGGCAACAAGCTGCAAGAGAGGACGATGCACCGAAGAATCAGACGAAGCGCCAACCAATGACGTGCCGGACAACAGAATGTCAATTCGCGTTGTAATAATTGTCTAGATCGGAGTAGAGTTTTAGCTTGTGTGTGCAGTATTAACTACGATAACGACGAAGACATAAAGCAAAACAAAGTGTCGGAGTCAAGCACGAAGGATTTATTGTGAGTTCAAGAGTTCGACGGAAGTCCGAAGGTTCGTCGGGAATGCTGCCGGAACTAGCCGAGAATGAGTAGGGAGCTTGCCGAAGGGTTTTTCGGAAGCTCGCTGGAAGGTTCGTTGGATGTTCGCGGAGCTCACCGAGAAAGATCGGAGCTTGCCGAAGAAGCTCGTTGGAACTCGTCAAGATCAAATCGTGAAGTCTAGGAGCTTGCCGGGAGTCCGCAGAATGGTTTCCGAGAGTTTATCGGAAAACCGTCGGAAGTTCGCCGGAAGCTCGCCGGAAAAAGTCTTGACTTACGAACTTTGTAATAGCTTAGAAAATGTCTTTAAATTCGTAGTTAGCATGTTAATTAGGGTTATGATTAGGTGTTAATCTTATAACCCAAGTAGGGGCCAATTGGGCCCGAGTTCGGACTGGTTTGGGCCAAGTTTGGAGCCCAACCAGTGAGCTGAATTGGCCTAGGCGGTGGCACCGCCTAGGCTTGGCGGTGGCACCGCTCAGCACCCGAGAGCTGGGTGGTGACACCTCCTGGGCTGGGCGGTTGCACCGCCCAGCACCCGAGCGCTGGGCGGTGGCACCGCTTGGCTGGGTGGTGGCACCGCCAGCATCGGGAACATAAGAGAATTCAAATTTTTTGGAGCCCAAATTTGAATCCTCTTGAGGCCTATAAATACCCCTCAAGTCTCAGCTGAGAATACAACTTTTTGAGCAGCAAGTGATTGAGAGAAAACTCTTAGAAGAGTCTTTGCCTTTCTTGTTTTCAATTTGCTAGTGTTCACCTCCTTCTTTCTTGCTGAAAATCTATAAGAGAATGAACCACTTGTAAAAGTTGTAAGAGGGGTATTTACCCTTCCCTTTCAAGAGATTTGCTAGTGGAAGGTGGGAGCCTCATCGAAGAGGGGCCTCGCAAGTGGATGTAGGTCATTTGACCGAACCACTGTAAAATCGGCGTAATCTATGATTTGCATTTACTTATTGTCATTTATATTACTGCAAACCATTTGCACTTTAATGCTATACTGCTTTGTCTCCGTCTTACTTATCTCTTCAAGTTAAAACGCAATCGAAATGGTTTTAAACGAAAACATTGCTTTTATCGTACGAAGTTTCCGAAAAGTGTTTAAATCGTGAAAAGTTTATCGCACTTCACCGCTGCACTAATTCACCCCCCCCTCTTAGTGCCGCTCCGATCCTAACATTTTGGGCCAAAGCCGTAAATACTGCATGCTATATTTTGAATAGAGTTCTAGTAAGACCCTTACTCACCAAAATTCCCTATGAGTTATGGAACAACAAAAAACCCAATGTTTCATATTTTAAAGTCTTTGGGTGTAAGTGTTTTATCTTGAATGAAAAAGATAACTTAGGAAAATTTGATGCTAAATCCGATGAAGGAATCTTTCTTGGTTATTCTTCGGTTTCTAAAGCTTTTCGCATCTTCAATAAAAGAACTTTAATTATTGAAGAATCCATTCATGTTGTCTTCAATGAGATTTCTGAAATAAGGAAAAACGATTTTGATGATGATGTTAATTTTGATTCCTTGAATTTAAATGAAACTCCGTCTCCAACTAGCAACTTGGATGCATCCACTTCTGAAACATCCTTACCCAAGGATTGGAAGTATGTAGATGCTCATCCTAAGGAGCTAATCCTAGGAGACACATCAAAAGGGGTTCAAACACATTCTTCTCTTAAAAATTTTTGTTCCAACGCCGCTTTTCTCTCCCAAATTGAACCCAAATATATTGACAAAGCCATAAAAGATGATTCATAGATTATCGCAATGCAAGATGAATTAAATCAATTTGAGAGAAATAAGGTGTGGAAGCTTGTTCCTAGACCAAATGATCATTTAGTTATTGGTACTAAATGGGTTTTTAGAAACAAGCAAGATGAATATGGTATCGTGGTTAGAAACAAGGCTAGATTAGTGGCCAAAGGTTTCAACCAAGAAGAAGGTATCAATTATGAAGAAACCTTCGCTCTTGTGGCTCGATTAGAAGCCATAAGGATGCTCCTTGCCTACGCTAGTAGTAATAATTTTAAGTTGTTTCAAATGGATGTTAAAAGCGCTTTTCTAAATGGCTTTATTTCCGAAGAAGTCTATGTTGAACAACCTCCTGGATTTAAAAATAATTGCCTCCCTAATCATGTGTTTAGATTAACCAAAGCTCTCTATGGTTTAAAACAAGCTCCGAGGGCTTGGTATGAGAGACTTAGTTCTTTTCTTATTGAAAATAATTTCACAAAAGGCAAGGTTGATACTACATTGTTCATCAAGAATTTTGAAAATAATTTTCTCATTGTTCAGATTTATGTTGATGATATTATCTTTGGTTCTACGAATGAATCTCTTTGTGAATCTTTTGCTAAAACTATGAGTCTTGAATTCGAAATGAGTTTAATGGCATAATTAACATTCTTCTTATGCTTACAAATAAAACAACTAAGCAATGGCATCTTTATTAGTCAAACTAAATATGCTATGAATTTGCTGAAAAAAGTTTAATATGAATAACTCAAAAGCTATTAACACTCCTTTGAGCACCTCCACTAAGTTAGAAATTGATGAAAGTGAAGAAAGCTTCGATCAAAAAACTTATAGGGGTATGATAGGAAGTTTACTTTACCTCACTACAACTAGACCAGATATCATGTTAAGTATAGGACTTTGTGTTAGATTTCAATCAAACCCTAAGATATCTCATCTCAAAGTAGTTAAAAGAATACTTAGATATCTTAATGGTACCACAAATCTAGGATTACGGTACCCAAAATCACAGAATCTTGAGTTAATTGCTTATGCTGATGCGGACTTTGCTGGCTGTAGACTAGATAGAAAAAGCATATCAGGAACATGTCAATTTTTAGGACATGCCCTTGTTTCCTGGTCATCTAAGAAACAAAACTCGGTTGCACTTTCAACAACCGAAGCTGAATATATTGCAGCAAGTGCATGCTGTGCACAAGTTGTATGGATGAAAAACACCTTTGAAGATTCTAAACATTCCTATTAAATGTGATAACACAAGTGCAATATGCTTAACGAAAAATCCTATACAACACTCAAGAACAAAACATATTGATATTAGACATCACTTTATACGAGATCATGTTAATAATCATGATGTAATCATAGAATTCATTGATACTAAACATCAACTAGCTGATATTTTTACAAAACCTCTAAGTGAAGAACAATTTGATTTCATAAGAAGAGAGTAAGGAATGTTGATGTGTCTGAGTACATAAACTAGTTAAAATTATCTTTCGGACTTTATTGAATGATCAAATCACTTGACTACCATTACATGCCTAAATAACATATTGGAATTATGTGTTGAATACAAAAATTTTCATAACATAAGTATGTTTTGTCTTCATGATTGTATTTAAAAATCTGTAGCATAGTCTTGTCCGAATGCATGAAAGTGTTCAATTCATGTGTGAATTCGCTTAACAATTGATATCCTAAAAATCAGATTTTCTCATACACTTATATGTGAAAAATATTTTTCTGAAATGGATTTGATGAAATGATTCCAATTCCATCTTGAAATATGAATGATAGTGCTTTTACTTGCAAAGATTTGCTTCACATACATATCTTAATACCTGAACCATGATCGGTTTTAACTTCACTTAATGTAAACTCACAAATAGCTGGTATCACAAATGGCCTTCCTCCTTCATACAAAAAGATTATAACAAATAAAAAGGAAGAAGTATTCAAAGTGATCTACATATCATGCTTATATAATTGATTTCCTATCACTTACTATTGAAATATAACATGAACCGAGTAAAGGCATGAACAATTATTACACTACAAGAGTGATTGTCCCCAAGTCAAGAAGAGAACATCAAAGAAGAAGGCGCTCAAAGCAACATGGGATAACTCGAGCGCATCCGAACAAGAGGAGTCCAACACCGAGCAAGTTGCTCATTACGCCTTAATGGCCATCGGAGAGGAGGTAACGAATTTAATAGATGTAGATTTATCATTTGACGAACTATTAAATGCCTTCCATGACTTATTTGATGAATGCAAGATTATTATTAGAAAATACAAATTACTAAAAAAGGAGAATGATAGTCTTACTTGTAATTTCGATAAGTTAAAAATTGAATATCATAATAGTTTAGGCTCATGCATAAAATGTCATGATCTAGAAACTCTCCAAAAGGAAAACTTGCTACTTAAGGACACCTTGAAGAAATTCAAGGTTGGTAGCAAGTCTTTGAACATGATCCTTGCAAACAAGGGTCACGTCCCCAAAAGAAGTGGAATCGGATATGTGAGAAGTCCTCACCAAAATCCAACCACCTTCATAAAAGGCCCCGTCTTACATGTTCAACTCCAAAGCAAATGTAACTTTTGTTGCAAACATGGACACAAAACACATTATTGTCCATTCAAGAGAATTAGTATGAACAAATTAATTTGGGTTACTAAAGGAACCATGATAAATTCTATACAACATGATAAACAATGTAGATCTATTTTTGAGGCACTCAAAAACAAATGGGTACCTAAAGATCATCCTTTCTTGTAGAAACCTATACCATCGCAAGCTAGGAGCAAGAGATGGTACCTTGATAGTGGATGCTCAAGGCATATGACCGGAGATCCATCTCAATTCTCTAAGCTCACTAGCATAGACGAAGGCTATGTCACCTTCGGAGATAACAAAAAGGGTAAAATCATTGGCAAAGGAACCATAGGTAACAAATCCAACTTCTTTATTGAAGATATTTTGTTAGTTGATGGTTTAAAACATAACCTCTTGAGCATTAGTCAATTATGTGATAAAGGATATATTGTCAGATTCGAATTTAATGCTTGCATTATTGAAAAACCACACAAAAACACATCTATGATTGCATTAAAATAAAATAATGTATACACTATTGACATCAATGATTTGTGTAATGAAATGTGTTTTTCGATTTTGAATGAGGATGCTTGGCTATGGCATAGAAGATTAGGTCATGCTAGCATGAAACTAATCACTCAAATATTATCTAAAGAACTTGTAAGAGGAATTCCTCCTATCAAGTTCATCAAAGATAATGTATGTGATGCTTGCCAATTAGGTAAACAAATTAAGGGTAGTTTCAAATCTAAGAATCAAATAAGCACCTCTAGGCCCATACAATTGATCCATATGGACTTGTTCGGACCAATCTCTACATCAAGCTTAGGAGGTAGCAAATACGCCTTCGTCATTGTGGATGACTATAGTAGATACACATGGACTTACTTCTTAAAACAGAAAAATGAATGCTTTAGTTATTTTACCAAGTTTGTAAACTTGTTCAAAATGAGAAGGGTTCTATGATTTCATCAATTAGAAGTGATCACAGTGGTGAATTTCAAAACCATAATTTCCAAGAATTTTGTGAACTTAATGGATACAACAATAATTTCTCTACTCCAAGAAATCCTCAACAAAATGGAGTAGTAGAAAGAAAAAATCGAAATTTACAAGAAATGACAAGAACCATGTTGAATGAACATAGCCTACCCAAATATTTTTGGGCGGAAGCCGTAAACACTGCATGCTATATTTTGAATAGAGTTCTAGTAAGACCCTTACTCACCAAAACCCTCTATGAGTTGTGGAACTACATTAGGAGGAAAGCGTGCTTCAAGAACCCAACTCAGAAAGAACTAGCCCAAAACCTTGCTGTCATTTATGACCGAACCTGCCTATCAAGTAGAGTTCATCTGAAAAACTTCAAAATCTTGCTGGTTCTTTTCAATCAGAATTTTGAAGTTTTTCAGATGAACTCTAACTTAGAGGAAAGCTTAGAGGTGTGAGAGTTAATATACCATTGTTGTATAGACTCTTCCCATTTTTCAGACATCAACCTTAGGCCTTTCTAACCATCAGATTTCCCCTTGCTTATTTCTTTCTTAGATTGTCTCACCTTTTCAGTGTTTCTTTAGGGACTTCTTGCCCAATTACACCTTACGTCTGTTGACAATCGTAGTCCAGTTATAAGCAAAGATATTTTGATAGCTATTTAGGCTTTCTCAATTGATTCTAAGTTGTGGGTAGGATCTAGCAACAAGATAGACTTAAACACACAAGATGGATAAAATACATAGCTCTGATAGAAAAGAACCAGTCTCTCGAAAAAGAAATCAAAGCACTAAAATCCTCAGTCGAGACACTTTCAGCCTTGCTCTCCGAAAACAACCCAATATCAAGACAGGAGATAAAAGGCCTGATAATAGAACTATCAAAGGAATTTCAAGAAAGAGGACTCAACCAGAAACTCTCAAAAATAGAAACTCTCCTAACAAAAATAGAAAGGCAAATCTACGGATGAGCCACTTATTCACTAGGAGTACCGAGTCCTACAGAGAAGCACTCAAAGCCACAGAATCTATTGATTCTCCATCCCTTGGATTCCTGAAATCTAACGATTACCCAGGAACCCAAAGCCATCAGGCAGCCATAATCAAACAGCATAATACCCAAATACAGCTACTAGTACAAATCGTTGAAGATATAAAGGGGATACGAACAGAGTTACAAACAATACGAGAAATCCAGCAGCAAAAGACTGGACCTACTCAGAGTCTTCCAGAAGACTTGATCACCAAATTATCAAATCTAAGCCTAGGATCTTCAGAAAGACCTAAAGAAGCTCAAGGAAGAATCCTTGTGTTCAAGGATCCTATTCAAATCCTCAAGCAAGTTCAACAATGACGACCCGAACCTCTAGGCAAGAAACGTCAACATCTGCCCCTCTCGTCGAGGATCAGATCCGCGATTACAGGAGGAGCCATAGAAGGCTATTCAACGCGCAACAAGCGACAAGGCGAATCAGGCAAAGACTGCTGGGAGGACCAACCATTTCCCAACAAGTACTTGAGCAACAGATAAACCCCCAAGTACAACTGAGGCTCTCCATGAGGGAAAGGGCAACAACAGCACCTGCAAAGGTGTTATACCACTCCAGACGTGATGATGCCCACCATCGCGTGTACACACACCGATCGGAAGAAGCCATGCTGGTTACTAACAACCAGGAAGATAGAGCTTTCATTATGGAAGAAAGCTACGATCAATTGCAGAGAAGCCATATGCAATACATCCACTTGGGAATACTACAAGTCAGGGTGCAAACCCTTCACAGACAAGAGGAAGGGACACTAGCACTACTGGTGTTCAGGGACAATAGATGGAGAGATGACAGATCCATCATAGCCACCATGGAAATAGACTTAACTCGAGGCAGCCAACTGGTCTACGTGATCCCAGATATAATGATGACAATTAGGGATTTTTTTCACAATATCCAACTATCAATCCTCGCCAGAGGCTACGACACATGGCGGGATGGTGAAGCAAATCTGCTAATCACACGAGGCATGGTGGGGCGACTTTCAAATACCCCGAATGTCGCCTTCGCGCACGAAATATCAGGGGTGGTGGACTACCTAACAAGCCACGGTGTCCGGGCACTCCCCGGAAGAAGGTACTCCACAGCTGAGCTACGTGGCAGAGACTGGGTTATTCGACCAACCCAGATTATGGTACCAATGCAGCCTGCAGAAATAAGGAGTCGCAACCTTATTGATGGAAGGATATCCATAAGCTTCGACACCTACAAAGCTGCATCAACATCCAGCCGAATCAACTATAATAACACAGACGACGAGGCACTCAGTGATGAAGAAGAGATTCGGAACCACACCATAGCCGTCAGCATTCAACTATCTGACGACAGCGAAGATGAAGCTAATGAATTACGTCAATATCTAAATTCTTATCAGGAAGTTGACGTTTCTGAAGATGGAAGGGAATTACCATACCCTCAAAAATACCAAAAGGAAGTGGTTGCAGCCGGATTGGAAGAAGATCTAGAGATGGAATACCCCCACCTGGCTAGATTATCTCAACGGGTATATGCATCGTCGGCAGTATCAAATTACAGACCACCCACCGACTCAACAATGGGACCAGCCAACTACCCCCCAACAGTAAACATAGAATCAACAAGCCAGAAGCCTGCGTACGAAGGCTACTCCAGGCAGCCAAGGTTTAAATCAAAAGACCTGTCTGAAGCATGGAATCTCCCGTCAGCATTTCAACAGCAAGGGGCGATGTTCATAATCCCATCCCAACTTGGGATGTTTGAGGAAGTATTTATGAGATGGGAGTCAATAACAAAGAATTTGGTCTCCCTACAAGGATTCACCGATCCCCAAGCCAAAATGGAGTTTATCGAAAATCTGCTTGGTGAAGCAGAAAAACTAGCATGGATCCAATGGCGGATGGCGTACCCTGAAGAATACCAGTTATTAATGGCCAACGCGGATGGTTTAGGAGGAACACAAAACATCCTCTCACAACTGAGGACAATTTTTATTTTAGAAGACCCCTTCCAAGGATCCACCACAGCACAAGAAGAGGCCTATCGGGACCTTGAAAGGTTATCATGCACAAACCTCAAACATATTATCCAATTCCTGAATGACTATATGAGGCTTGCATCAAAAACAGGAAGGCTATTCACAAGCCCAGAACTCTCAGAGAAATTATGGTCTAAAATGCCTGGAGAACTAGGCAAAAGGATCAAGGAGGCATTCGAAACGAAATACAGGGGAAACACAATAGGGGTAATCCCAAGAGTATTATTTTCCTACAAATACCTAGAGGCAGAATGCAAGGACGCGGCTTTCAGAAGGGCCCTTAAAGATCTATCCTTTTACAGCGAAATTCCCATTCCAGGATACTACAATAAACCAGAAAGAAGGTATGGCGTAAGAAGATCAACAACCTACAAAGGAAAACCACACTCCTCCCATGCTAGAATTGAGAAAAGGAAGCACTTGATTAGAAACAAAAAGTGCAAATGCTACCTATGCGGGGAAGAAGGGCACTTTGCAAGGGAATGCCCCAATGATCGCAAAAATATTAAAAGGGTAGCCATGTTCGAACAGCTTGACCTCCCAGATGATTATGAAATCCTATCAGTACAAGAAGGAGAGAATCAAAGTGATGCAATTTACTCCATCTCTGAGGGAGAAGACGTGGAAAGTCTACAGCATGGTATCCATTCCTTTACTCATAGAATATTTGCCCTCATTGAAGATAGCAGAACCTGGTGGATCGGGCCTGACACGGGATATAGGGCCCGGGTGCAAGTCTCCCAAACACAAGCCGAATGCAAACATATATGGGAAATTAACACGGAACTACCAGCCAGCATGGAAATATGTAATTGCTACAAAAGGACATCCCAAAGGAGGCATAGGAGGCACTGCCCTCTATGTGAAATTACTTCATGTGGAATGTGCAGCATCTATTATTTCAACAAAAGAACCCCAGTAATGACCGAGGAACCACCAAGGTATGAGCCCAAGAATTTGCTTCAACAACAGCAAGATTACATTAACCATTGTGAAGCAGAAATCAGAAGACTGAAGATGGCTGTAGAATCTGAACAACAGAAGGCAAAGGAATTAGAAGAAATACAAATACAAGCCATAGCAACTGCCCAAGAAAACCTCCGATTATAGCATGAGATATGCGAATGGAAGAAAAAGTATGATCAGCTGGAAGGAGAGGCAATGGAAATTGATCGACTAAGGTTAGAGAAAGCTGATTTACTAAAAGAAATGCAAAAGCTTAGGACAAAAGAAGCGGAGGAAAATGAAGAAATGTTCGTCCTACTGGCCGAAGAAACACAGAAGGCTTTATCTATAGAAACAAAGGAGACAGGAGGATCCAGAAAAGCCAAAAACATGCTCTTCAACCTAGAGGTACGAATTGAAATCCCAAGTATCCCCTCCTTTAAGATAAATGTCATATTAGACACAAGAGCCACGACCTGCTGCATAGATGAAAATTCCATACCAAAAGCAGCAATGGAGGAAAATCCCTACATTGTACATTTCAGCGGGATAACATCCAAGACAACGGCCAACAAAAAACTAAAAGGTGGCAAGATGACTATAGGGGATAACACATTCAGGATCCCCTATACATATGCTTTCACAATGAAGCTGGGAGACGATATCCAAATGATAATAGGGTGCAACTTCATACGGGCCATGCAAGGAGGAGTAAGGATAGAAGGTAACACCGTTACTTTCTACAAAAATCTTACTACAGTCAATACGCTACCCTATGTCCCAGTATCAACAGCAATAGAAGAACTGGATCTTGAAGAGGATGAGTATATCCAGATCCAGGAGTCTGTCCTCTTCTCCGCAGCTCAGCAAGGCAGTAACCTGATCAAAGAAAGGTTCGGAGGCCTACTGAATCAGCTGAAGGCCCAGGGATACATAGGGGAAGACCCCCTAAAACACTGGGAAAAGAATAAAATTATATGCAAACTAGAGATTAAAAACCCAGACTTCGTAGTAGAAGACAAGCCCCTTAAGCATCTTACACCACGAGCAAAGGAGGCTTTCTCTAAACACATAGACACCCTTCTAAAGATTGGAGTAATAAGGCCAAGCAAGAGCAGACATCGCACAACTGCCATAATAGTCAACTCCGGAACAACAATAGACCCAGACACTGGAGTGGAGAAAAAGGGCAAGGAAAGGATGGTATTCAATTACAAAAGGCTGAATGACATCACGGAAAAGGACCAGTATAGCCTACCAGGGATAAACACCATCCTACGAAAGGTCAGTAATAGCAAAATCTACTCAAAATTTGACCTCAAATCAGGATTTCACCAGGTAGCCATGCATCCTGACTCAATTGAGTGGACCGCCTTTTGGGTTCCCAACGGACTATATGAATGGCTAGCAATGCCATTCGGATTAAAAAACGCACCCGCAGTATTTCAGAGAAAAATGGACGAATGTTTCAAAGGTACGGGAGAATTTATCGCAATATACATTGACGATATTCTAGTATTCTCGAAAAACGAGAAAGACCACGCCAGGCACCTGGCCCAAATGTTGGAAATCTGTCAGAAACATGGCCTGGTACTAAGCCCATCAAAGATGAAGGTGGCAGTCAAAGAGATAGAATTCCTTGGGGCAATCTTGGGAAACTCAAAAATTAAGCTACAGCCCCACATCATCAAAAGAATCACAGAATACCAAGAGGAAAATCTCACAACAAAGAAAGGCCTAAGATCGTGGCTAGGCATACTAAATTACGCCCGTAATTATATCCCTAATCTGGGAAAACTCCTGGGACCACTCTATGCCAAAACAAGCCCGACTGGTGAGAAGAGGCTTAACGAGCAAGACTGGGAGCTGATCCGAAAGATCAAAAGTTTGGTTAAAAATCTTCCAGACCTGGAAGTACCACCAGAGGAATGTTTTATCATTCTAGAAACGGATGGCTGCATGGAAGGATGGGAGGGGATCTGCAAGTGGAAGAAAATGAAGAACGACCCCTGGAATACTGAGAAAATCTGTGCCTACGCAAGTGGAAAATTCAACCCCATCAAGTCCACTATTGATGCAGAAATGCATGCAGTAATGAAGACTTTGGAAAGCCTGAAGATCTACTTTCTGGATAAGGAGGAAGTCATAATCAGGACAGACTGTCAAGCCATCATAAGCTTCTTCAACAAGTCTGCCCAGAACAAACCTTCTAGGGTCCGGTGGATGGCCTTCGTCGACTATATAACCGGATGCGGCGTTGAAGTGAAATTCGAGCACATCGAAGGAACCAGTAACATTCTCGCCGATTCCCTATCTAGACTAATAAATATTCTAGTCGCAGGATGGCCGGACGAGCAAGCAATCCTAATGTTGGAGGCTACCAAGGAGGTCCAAGCGAGACCAAGCCCAAGAGCTGCAGCCTACCTCAACCAATTCCTGACGACCTGGCAGAACAATACCTACAAGGGATCGCCAAGCTCAGGGCAGGATTCCGAACAGGAATCCCCCTTCGAGATCTCGAAACAGTTGAAAAAGAGCTCAAAATTATTCAAAGAGAGGCCGCCCGACAAGCCTGCGTCACACTACGGTGCCTCCTCAGCATCCACTCAGCAAAGACGGAAGAATACCAAAGGAGGAGTGGAGGAAAAGACAACTGGTACAAAGACTGGCTACCAGCTGTCCTTCAGCAGCAGCAGCAATTAGAGAGGGCCCTCACACTGACACAAGATGCTGCCCACAGGCTGGAAAGCTTCAACTTTTAATAGTTATGGCATTTTTAGGTCACTAGCTATCGCACTGAGCCCCCGGGAGCCGTGCAAAGTTTGGAGTCTAGCGTCGGCGTTCTTCGCCTTTTAAGAAATTTGGAGTCTAGCGTCGACGCCCACAGAAGGGCGCCCTTGGTTTTTAAAGGGAACGGCTGGACAAAGGGTGTCGATGGGGACCAGAGATCACCCGACCCTATGCCTTCAGTTCTCTATATAAACAACTTCATCTCTCATTGCATATCAGACAGAAAAAATCTGAAGTTCTACTTTGAGAAGTCTTTCCAAGGTTTTAATCCAGGTCTGTAAGTTTCTTACTAGTTCTTAATACATATCCCTGCTTTTAAATCTTGAAGCACGCTTTCCATACCCAAGATGGATAAAATACATCTTCAGAAGCTGTATTATTTAAAAGCAGGGATATGTATTCACCGCCCAGCCATCTCGGCCGCTTCCCAAGTATTGACACCCATTTCCGCCTAAGGTGAGACATATGTATTTTTCAGATGAACTCTAACTTTCTCAATTGATTCTAAGTTGTGGGTAAGATCTAGCAACAAGATAGACTTAAACACACAAGATGGATAAAATACATAGCTCTGATACCATTAGGAGGAAAGCGTGCTTCAAGATTTAAAAGCAGGGATATGTATTAAGAACTAGTAAGAATCTTACAGACCTGGATTAAAACCTTGGTAATTCCCTTGAAGTGAAAGCAGCTCATACGGTATATTAACTCTCACACCTCTAAGTTAGATTACCTTGACCTTGTTGTATAGACTCTTCCCTGCTTTTAATTACTAGTTCTTAATTTTTTAGGGTATGGTAATTCCCTTCCATCTTCAGAAACGTCAACTTCCAGCTCGTACGGTCATCCTGCGACTAGAATATTTATTAGTCTAGATAGGGAATCGGCGAGAATGTTACTGGTTCCTTCGATGTGCTCGAATATTTTAAAGTATTTTGAATGAAAAAGATGCCTTAGAAAAATTTAATGCTAAATCTGATGAAGGAATTTTTCTTGGTTATTATTCGGTTTCTAAAGCTTTTCGTATCTTTAATAAAAGAACCTTAATTATTGAAGAATCCATTCATGTTGTTTTCAATGAGATTTCCGAAATCAAGAAAAATAATTTTAATGATGATGTTAATTTTGATTCTTTGAATTTAAATGAAACCCCTTCTCCAACTAGCAACTTGGATGCATCCACTTCTGAAACATCCTTACCCAAGGATTGGAAGTATGTAGATGCTCATCCTAAGGAACTAATCTTAGGAGACACATCAAAGGGGGTTCACACACGTTTTTCTCTTAAAAATTTTTGTGCCAACGCTGCTTTTCTTTCCTAAATTGAACCGAAATGTATTGACGAAGCCATGAAAGATGATTCATGGATTATCGCAATGCAAGATGAATTAAATCAATTTGAGAAAAATGAGGTGTGGAAGCTTGTTCCTAGGCCAAATGACCATTTAGTTATTGGTACTAAATGGGTTTTTAGAAACAAGAAAGATGAATATGGTATCGTGGTTAGAAACAAGGCTAGATTAGTGGCCAAAGGTTTCAACCAAGAAGAAGGATTACGAAAAAACCTTCGCTCCTATGGCTTGATTAGAAGCCATAAGGATGCTCCTTGCCTACGCTAGTAGTAATAATTTTAAGTTGTTTCAAATGGATGTTAAAAGCGCTTTTCTTAATGGCTTTATTTCCGAAGAAGTCTATGTTGAACAACCTCCTGGATTTGAAAATAATAGCCTCCCTAATCATGTGTTTAGATTAACTAAAACTCTCTATGGTTTAAAACAAGCTCCGAGGGCTTGGTATAAGAGACTTAGTTCTTTTCTTATTGAAAATAATTTCACAAAAGTCAAGGTTGATACTACATTGTTTATCAAGAATTTTGAAAATAATTTTCTCATTGTTCAGATTTATATTGATGATATTATCTTTGGTTCTACGAATGAATCTCTTTGTGAATCTTTTGCTAAAACTATAAGTCTTGAATTTGAAATGAGTTTAATGGGTGAATTAACATTCTTTTTAGGCTTATAAATCAAGCAACTAAGCAATGACATCTTTATTAGTCAAACTAAATATGCTATGAATTTGCTAAAAAAGTTTAATATGAATGGCTCAAAAACTATTAACACTCCTATGAGCACCTCCACTAAGTTAGAAATTGATGAAAGTGAAAAAAAACTTCGATCAAAAAACTTATAGGGGCATGATAGGAAGTTTACTTTACCTCACTGCAACTAGACCAGATATCATGTTCAGTGTAGGACTTTGTACTAGATTTCAATCAAATCCTAAGATATCTCATCTCAAAGCAGTTAAAAGAATACTTAGTTATCTTAATGGTACCACAAATCTAGGATTATGGTACCCAAAATCAGATAATCTTGAGTTAATTGCTAATGCTGATGCAGACTTTGCTGGCTATAGACTAGATAGAAAAAGCATATCAGGAACATGTCAATTTTTGGGACATGCCCTTGTCTCCTGGTCATCTAAGAAACAAAACTCGATTGCACTATCAACAACCGAAGTTGAATATATTGCAGCAAGTGCATGCTGTGCACAAGTTGTATGGATGAAAAACACCTTAGAAGATTATAAAATTCATCTTAAAGATATTCCCATTAAATGTGATAACACAGGTGCAATATTCTTAACAAAGAATCCTGTACAACACTCAAGAACAAAGCATATTGATATTAGACATCACTTTATACGAGATCATGTCACTAATCATGATGTAATCATAGAGTTCATTGATACTAAATATCAACTAGCTGATATCTTTACAAAACCTCTAAGTGAAGAACAATTTGATTTCATAAGAAGAGAATTAGGAATGTTGATGTGTCCGAATACATAAACTTGTTGAAAATATTTTTTGGACTTTATTGATTGATTGATCAATTTCACTTAATTGCCATGATGATTTTACACAATTACATGTTGGAAATTATGTGCATGAATATAAAAAATTTCCATGATGATAAGCATGTTTTGTCTTCATGATCATATTTGAAAATCAATAGTATAGTCTCGTCCGAATGCATGAAAGTCTTAATTTCATTTTTGGATTCTCTTAAAAATCAAAGTTTCTTGATACATTATCCTCTTCCGGACTTAATAAAGCATATGTCATAATAAGTTTAATTCTCATCATTGTCGACTTATGAAATACATCTCTCATACATTTATCATGGATGATAGTGTTTTTACTAGCAAGGATTCGTTTCTCATACATATCTTGATCCTTGTAAAAATGAAGCATGATTTAATCTCTCATCAATTTTAACTTCATTTAAAGTAAACTCACAAATAGACTTCCTCCTTCATGTAAAAAGACAATAACTAAAACAAAATTGGTATCTCCATGTCATGTTTGCATAATTGGTTTCCTATCACTCACTATTGGAAAATGACATGAACCTAGTAAAGGCATGAACAATTATCACACTTATGCTCAAAATTTGCTTATATTGTTCTCTTGGTATCACAATTACCACACTTTTTGTTGATGACAAAGGGGGAGAAATATATGAGTATTAATGCTATGCTGCATCACCAAGAGATATATGAATAGATGCTATGATTGCTATAATTTGCATTATGCCTTGTTTGTATCATGTCAAGATATCAAACAAAAAACTTGCATCGTAATTTTACGTATTGATATCTTACCATGAGATGAAATGCAATAATTACTAAAACATTTGAAATGTGTGCATCATGTAATGATATCAAAATCTTACTTCGTAGTTTTACATGTTGATATCTTACAATATGATGAATTGCTACTATTACCATCATTCAAACTTATAATGTAAAATTTGAAAATGAATGTCAAGTCTTGACATCATCTTCAGAGAGATACATCATGATGAGAGTATTGATAAGGTTAAATGATTTTAACTTATCAATATGTCTCTTGAATTCAAAGGTTTTGAATTCAAGAATGACTTATCTCAAGTATGGCATATAGACAGGGGGAGTTAAGGTTAACTCCATTATCAATTGATTGTCATCATCAAAAAGGGGGAGATTGTTGAATCTCGGATTTTGATGATGAAGTCAATTGTCATTTGTTATCTAATCTATATGTTGAGATAAGTGTGCAGGATTAACTACGAGGAAAGTAAGATATGAAGTAGGAGTTGCGCCGGAGTCAAGACTATGATCACGTTGGGAGTTCGAGAGTTCGATGGAAGTTCGGACGGTCGTTGGAGGTTCTGCGGGAGCAAATCCGAGAAGTCCAGGAGCTTGCCAAAGAAGCTCGTCGGAACTCGCCAAGTGATCATCGCAAGTCCAGGAGTTTGTCGGAAGTCCACAGGAGCATCACCGAGGGTTCATCGGATGATAGACGAAAGTTCGCCGAAAGCTCGCCGGAAGAAGCGATTGACGCACCGGAGCAAGTTGCAGTAAATGTCTTAGGAAACATCGTAGTTAGCACAATGATTAAGTTAGAAATGGGAGGTGATCCCATTAACTTAATCTTGGGGCAATTGGGCCCCTGAAAACCCAAATTGGGCCGAATGGATTAACCCATTCGGACCCTGATTTCTGCTAGGCGGTTGAACCACCTCAGTCAGGCAATGGCACCGCTTGAGCTCGATCTTTAAGCTCTGGCAGGAGGTGCAACCACCCCTGACAGGAGGTGGCACCGCCTGAGCTCGATCTCCGAGCTCTGGCAAGTGGTTGAACCACCTCAATCAGGCTGTGGCACCGCCTGAGCTCGATCTTCGAGCTCTGGTAGGAGGTGCAGCCGCCCCTGATAGAAGGTGGCACCGCCCAAAGGCTCAGTCTTCGAGCTCTGCCAGGCGGTGCAATCGCTAGATCCTGGAATTCCAGGAATTGACAGTTTTGAGCTCAGAATTCAAACTGGGTTGGGGCCTATAAATACCCCACCGTTTCAGCACTGAAAGGGCACCCAAAAACCACCGAAATTCTGATTTTACTTTGTGATTTTTAGAGCTCAAAAGTGTTGTATGAGTTGAAAGTTCTTCTTCCTCTTTTCTTCCAAGTTCTAATCTGTTAAGAGAGGAAAGAAATTTCTGTAAGGGTTGTCTCCTAAGCCCATCAAAAGGAGTGAAACTGGAAAAGGGTGGTTGGCCTTCGCTTATTGAAGGAAGGCCTCTAGTGGACGCCGGTGACCTCGTCCGAGGAGGAAGCCAAAAGTGGATGTAGGTCAAGATTGACCGAACCACTCTAAATCTCGGTTTGCATTTACTTTGAGCATCTTATCTTTACTGTAAACCTCCTCAAAAGCTTACTGCCTTCTGCGCATATACGATCGTGTTTCAAGCTCTGCATTTTCCGAATCGGTGTTTGGACGTAAATCGTTTTTATCGTCGAAAGTTTTTCGCTGCACTAATTCACCACCCCCCCCCCTTAGTGCTCTTGATCCTAACAGATATTACATGACTTGTGACCCGTCGGCCCCAAAACCTGAGCCCAAGTTCAGCCACTTGGCCCACAAGTCTAGCTCTTGCCCGTGTTACTTCGGATCGGTTCCCGACCTACAACCCGTCGGCACTAGAACCCGAGCCCGAGCTTAGTCAATCGACCCACAGGCCCACTCTTCAACTGCGTCCCTCCAGCTCGATCCTTGACTTGCAACCCGTCGATCCTCTACCAAGTTGCTCCATCACGATCCATGACTTATGACTCGTCGACCCCGACTCCGAGCCGTGCCAAATTGGTTATTTGACGTACAACACGTCGATCTCACCTCATCTGGCCCCAGTCACCTGATTAGCAGAGTCAACCCTTCCTGAGATGCGAGGCGCTACCCCTCCAAACTGCCCCACGACAAGCCAATCCAGGTTCCACTCGCAAGTAATCAACACAATCGTAGCATTCTGACCCAGGCATGCCTCTCGGCCCTTTAGGGACCCCACGGCATGCCTTGACGGAGGGGGGGGGGGGGTGGGGCAGTGGGTGGGAGGGAGAAGTGATCAGACATATTTTGGGTGCAAGACACATCACAGCCAATGCCACACGCTAGGTCAGAATCCGTACCAAGGCACTGCTTGGCATGTCTCGTCCCGGGAATCCCAGGATGACGCCGCCCCCAAGACACGCTGAGTTAGAGACCGTACCAAGGCGCTGCTCGGCAAGTCTAAGGAATCCCGGGATGACGCTGCCCCCAAGACACCAAGTTAGAATCCATACCAAGGCACTGTTTTGGTATGCCCACCATGCCAACCTGCGTACCACCATGCCAACCCATGTACGACCGACCCTTGTATAGTAGTATAAAGACCTCTGGCCGGCATCCAGCTCAAAGGAGGCAAAAACAATTCAACCCACAACTGACTTGCTCGTCGGAGGGGCCAAAGTCGGGAATCCCCCAATGAAGGTCATTTTGCAAGCAAGCGGCCACCCCCAAGCCACAAGCGTCTCGACCTAGGAATCGCCATTCTGTGAAAGAAGAAGAGCCGCCAACCAGCCCAGGAACAGAGAGACACTGCTCAATGTAGATGGTGCTCGGACCGAGAAAGGCTGATTAACACCCCGTCGTGAGGGTTCGACCTACCTCGATGTCTGGCTCAACCGGTAGAAGACTCCCGACATCAACCCGTGGACCGAGTCATGCTGCCAAGTAGTGTTGCTCGACCAACCTAGTCCTTGAGTTATGTCGCTCGACCAGTCCATCTCCCGAATAGCTCCTGATCAACCGACGATCGAACCACCACTCTTAGCACGATAGCCAACCCAGATAGCAAAAGGCACCAAGCCATGCCTCGAGCCCCACCACGAGGAACTCGAGGCACGCCTCTTTTGGGGAGGAGAGAATGATAGACCATATTTTGGCATCACTCGCGTGGACCCAAGCAAGCAAACACAACAATGCAGACGTGGAACCTCAAGTACGATGTGGCATGCAGCACACACGTGGCGGGCAGTCGCTTGCTGCCCTCTCCATACAAACGACATCATCATGGTACATCCGTCATGGAAAGCTCGAGGTGGCACCGCATAATGCCGATCCGTGCAGGTCGGTCAGCACTTGTACAGAAACTAAAGTTGGCCGCCCGAGGAGCCGACCATAATTAATTGATCCCGTACAACTAGCTCATCCTCGCAGGTATAAAAGTTAACCCTCCTTAATCAGGAAGGGGAGGCACTTCGAACATTGAACACTCTCTCATTCCACCAAAAGCTAGCTTAAGCTTCGGAGGGGTCGAGTCGGGAAATCCTCCACTTGACCTTGACCTGTGTGCAGGAGCTCAGCGATAGAGAAACATGTCACATGCCAAGAGAGAAGACCGCACTTGGGGGATGAGGCTCGAACCCGACTCGACCCAACATATGCCCTCACCACCCGAGCATCTATGTGGGAGATCTTGTGCATCCGAGACCGAATCGAGTCGTGCTAATACCTCGACTATGGCGTAAAAGTTCACCAATATTTATGTATTAGAAAAGATGCTTTTCCACCCTTAGGAAGTAAAATATAATTGGTAAAAGAAAATATACAAAGACTATAAGCCATTTATTATGCGACCCTTTTTGCCCCTCAGAAGGTTAAATAAATGGTAGATAAACCCTTCCATCTTCGTCTCTTTTTACTGTAAATTAGAGCTGGTGAGACAAATAAATGGCAAAATACTACCGCTTCGAGTAATCATCCAAACGGAATTCATTTTTCTTTCATACGAGCCATTCCTGGGGCTTGCTCGCTGTGGGTCTACTGAGTTTTAATTTTGTCCAATTACAAGTTCATAAGTTTTGATGATGATTAGTTCAATTAATGGTTACCCACGTGACAATATCCTGAACAAGTGCTAGAATATTTCACGACCTTACTGATTATTATGTTTGAATTCTATCAAAAACTAAACGATAATAAATAAAAGATTTTTTCAATTAAGATAATTATTCTGAAATATGCAAATAAAGGATATAGACTTTATTTTTCACATAAACATAAACACAAATTATATGAACTACATTATGTCACTTTATCCTACTCCTAAGTGACATTATGTCACTTTATCCTATTTTTACATTGGACCTAATTAGGGGATGAAAACTATGAAAGGCCATCTGTTGTTGCACTCGATTAATGCTGAAATGGATCGTTCAAGTCATCCTCAAGTGGAGCCAATGATGGCAGAGAAAATACCATTGTAGTAAGTTTGCAATTACTGAAATCCAAAATCTATATTATACATTAAATGTATACACATCACATGCATTTCACTAAACTATAAATCATTAGTTGCATAAGAAATTAATTTAATCATAAGATGAACCATGACTCACTCTCTTTCCTCCTTTGTTGACTCTAGACCTTCGAAAAGTGATCCTCCTTTTGTTCCTATGGATCTCTAGATCCTCCTGCCCCCATCGGTTCATGGCCAAGCCACTTCCTCTATACCAAAGGCTAATATTGTTGGTGAACCTCTACATGATCGAGGAGTCAGCATGGCTCGGCCCAATCCCAGATGTGCAAGGTCCCCCACTAACCTCTGTACATAGGTCGAGGACGGGAGGAGGATTTCTTGACTCGACCCCTTCGAAACTTAAGTTAGCATTGAGTGAAATAAGAGTGAGTTGAATGTGCAAAAGTCCTCCCCTCTCTTGATTAAGGAGGGTTAGCTTTTATACCTGTGAGAATGAGTTGGACGTACAGGGTCAATTAACTACGACTGGCTCATTGGGCGGCCAACTTAAGCTTCTATGGGAGCGCCAACCAACCTGCATGGATCGGCATCGCGCGGCACCGCCCTAAGCTTTCCGGGATGGTTGTACCATGGTGATGTTGTTCGTATAAAGGGGGCAACGAGCGGTTGCTCACCATGTGTGTGTTGCGCGCCACATCAGACTTGAAGTTCTATGTTTGCAACGTTGTGTCTACTTTACTTGGTCCACATGGGCGATACCGAAATGTCCTCTATCATTCTCTCCCCGCCCCAAAGAGGCATGCCCTAAGTTCCTCATGGGGTGGCTCGGGGTATGGCTTGGTGACTTTTGTTGGCTAGGTTGGCTGTTGTGCTGGGACTGGTGATCGGTCATTTGTTAATCAAGAGCTGAACTAGTTGAGCGACATAACTCGAGGACTGGGCTGGCTGAGCAACACTACTCAGGCACTGGACTAGCTGAGCTATACTACTTGCACGCAAGACTGGTCAAGACATGACTCGGACATTGGACTAGCCGTTGTTAAATCTCGGATTTTGATGATGGAATTAATTGATAAATTGTTTGATCCAATCGATATATTGAGAAAAGTGTGCAGGATTAACTATGAAAGCAACCAAGGTATAAAGCAAAATGAATTACCAGAGTCAAGATCGAGAATTCATTGGCAGTTCGAGAGTTCATCGGGAGTCCGGAGGTTCATCGGAAGTGCAGTCGGAATTGATCGAGAAGTCTAGGAGCTTGCCAAATAAGCTCATCGGAACTCACCAAGAAGATCATTGTGAAGTCCAAGAGCTTGCTAGGAGTCCATTGGAAGATTACTGAGAGATCATCGGAAGTCCATCGGAAGATTGCCAGAAGCTCGCTGGAAGAAACCTAGACTTACCGAACTTATTTTGTTTAGTGTATGCCTTAAAAATCAAAGTTAATACATAATTGTTGGGAAATCATGGGGGCGACATCATATGCGCAGCGGAAGAACAAGAAAACAAAAATCCCCGATTCCCAAAAAGATGTTCGTCGTCGTGCGAAGATTGGTGCGCAAAATCCGTAAAACACAAAACTGCGTATAGAGATTGTGTTACCTAGGGAGATCGTATATCCCTGTTTCCTTGCAGATCCTCAGGAGAGGGTGAAGGAGGTCAAGCATCCTCCTCTCTAGCGGTGATCCACACAGCAGGGTTGCGACGACGCTCCTCAAAACTCCAGGCCTACTCTGAGGTGGAGAGGGAGAGGAGAATAGGAAGGGCAAGCAAAGACTCTAGCCTATGAGGCTGTGAATCCCTCCTATTTATAGAGATCCCGTGTCAAAACCCTAATGGGTCCTTTTCCCTAGTGGGTATTGGATCTGCATCCAATAAGACAAGGGCTCCGTCGGATATCTCATATCCGAACCTCTACTCATCGCAATGCCTACCATATGTGTGTGACCCTCTAGGCCCAATATCGAGCTGGCCGTGAGTCATACCTGTCAGAACTCCTTCTAACTAAGTGAATTATTATCTCTGTAATAATTCACTCGACTCATCGACTACGGAAGTACTAGGCCACTACGCCGTAGTCCCCAGACGATACAGGGGAATCCAATCCATTGGACCTGTCTGTCCTCAGTTACCATGTACCTATAGTCCCTCATCCATCTAATATCCCAGAGACCGTATATCGAGCATGGTGCTGTCAGACCCATACGGTTTCTACTTGAGTCTCGCTCTAATCGGATTCTCCCGGAGAACTCTTTCTCTCTCAACCCGAATGACCCTGGCCAGGGATTTGTCTGAGCAAGAACACATGGGATATTCCTCTCATGATACCGAGAGTGGATGATCCTCTATCGACACTCAATAGCCCTCGTAAGGTCGACTACCACTCCCAATGACCAGCTGTACTAGATCTGGGAACAGCCAAACCTATAAGTCTGGTATCAAAGAGTGGAGCACTCATACAGGACATCCTTGGTGTCTCAAGTCTAAGAACCAGATACACCACTAGGACTACGGAATCGTTGTCTGACAATAAGGTATCATCAACCATCCAGCATTCCGTAAGCGGATCAATCAGTGAATTCATTCTCCAAAGAGCACCTGTACTGTATCCCTAGTGTCCCTACACGAGCAGCTATGAGACCAGCTGCATCCATCATATGGACGGGTATACAGCACACCAGTCTATCCGGTTATCACGATGTCCCTCTCGAGTAACCTATGACCGGGATTATTTAGGATATATGTTTAAAGGTGAATCGATCTCATTATCGTGATCTCATCACGATCCGATTCCCATTGCACAAATCCAAGGACATCACAATATATATATGCATTTATGCAATAGTTATAAAGTGATATACGCCAAAATATAATAAGCAAAAAGATTCTGTATCAAGTCACACGTGCCATCACTCACGTGATTGGCTTGCTGGGCACTTATGACTAGCAATCTCCCACTTGACCTAAAGCCAATCACCTATGTGTCTGATCCCCATCAGACCCCTGTGACGCTCAAAGACAATCTGAGACAATGGCTTTGTTAGTAGATCTGCAATGTTATCTTCGGATGGAACTCTTTCCACTGCTACATCTCCTCGGGTCACGATCTCTCTGATAAGGTGGAACCTCCTCAGAACATGCTTAGATTTCTGATGAGACCTAGGTTCCTTCGCTTGAGCAATTGCCCCGTTGTTGTCGCAATATAGGGAAATCGGCTCCTCACTATCCGGCACGACTCCCAAATCTGTGATGAACTTCTTCAACCAGACTCCCTCCTTTGCTGCATCTGATGCAGCAATGTACTCCGCCTCTGTGGTCGAGTTAGCAGTGGTATCTTGCTTGGAACTCTTCCAGCATACTGCTCCTCCATTCAAGGTGTACACATACCCTGAATTCGACTTGCTATCATCGACATCAGACTGAAAACTTGAGTCAGTGTAGCCTTCAACCTTAAGGCTATTACCTCCATATACTAGTAAAAGATCCTTAGTCCTTCTCAAGTGCTTAAGGATACACTTTACTGCTTTCCAGTGCTCCAAGCCTGGATCCGCCTGATACCTGCTCGTGACACTCAGAGCATGCGCTATATCAGGCCTAGTACATAGCATGGCATACATGATAGACCCTATTGCTGAGGCATAAGGTATCATATCCATGTTCGCCCTTTCTTCTGGAGTCTTTGGGGACATACTCGTAGAAAGCGATATCCCATGTCTCATCGGTATGAGACCTCTTTTGGAATTTTCCATGCCAAACCTTTTGACAATAGTTTCTATGTACCTGGACTGGGACAAGCCAAGCATCCTTTTGGATCTATCTCTATAGATTCTAATCCCCAAGATATAAGATGCTTCTCCTAAGTCCTTCATGGAGAAGTGTCTAGATAACCAAGCCTTTATTGTGGATAGCATTCCTATGTCATTCCCAATGATGAGGATGTCATCCACATATAACACCAAAAAGCTAATAGCGCTCCCACTTACCTTTCTGTATACACAAGGCTCATCTTCGTTCTTAACGAAGTCATAAGATTTGATTGCCTCATCAAATCTTATGTTCCAACTTCGGGAAGCTTGCTTTAGTCCATAAATGGATCTAAGCAACCTACACACCTTATCTGGGCAGTTCTTGGACACGAATCCCTCAGGTTGCATCATATACACCTCCTCCTCCAGGTTCCCGTTGAGGAATGCGGTTTTCACATCCATCTGCCAGATCTCATAATCATAGTGTGCTGCAATAGCCAATAGAATTCTGATGGATTTTAGCATTGCTACGGGTGAGAAAGTTTCGTCGTAGTCAACACCTTGCCTTTGACGATACCCCTTAGCCACTAGCCTTGCTTTATAGGTCTCTACCTTTCCATCTACTCCGATCTTTTTCTTAAAGATCCACTTGCAACCGATGGGTACAATACCTTCGGGTGCATCAACTAGGTTCCAAACCTTATTGGAGTACATAGAATCCATCTCAGAATTCATGGCTTCTTTCCACTTCCCGGAGTCTATACTCATAATAGCCTCCTCGTAGGTCTGAGGATCAATATCCTCTACATCCTCTGCTCTAATATGTCCCACATATCTCTCAGGAGGATGGGATACTCTATCAGACCTGCGTAAAGTTGAAACTTGTGTATTAGATACCTGAACAGACTCGGGCTGTAGAGTGGTGCTTGAGCTTGGTTCTCCAACCTCGCTCAATTCTATCATTCTCCCACTGTCTCCGTCAAGAATGTGTTCCTTCTCAAGGAACACTGCTCTCTTAGCTACAAAGACCTTTTGGTCCTCGAGATGATAGAAGTAATACCCACAAGTTTCCTTGGGGTATCCCACAAATTTACATCGCCCTGTCCTTGATTCTAACTTATCGGGGTTGTGTCTTTTAACATGGGCAGAGCAGCCCCAAATCTTAACTACTTTAAGATCAGGCTTCTTCCCTTTCCATATCTCATATGGTGTAGACACCACCGACTTAGTTGGAACTCTGTTCAGAAGGTAAGCTGCGGTTTCTAGGGCATATTCCCAGAATGAGATGGGTAGGTCAGCGAAACTCATCATGGACCGTACCATATCTAATAATGTACAATTTCTCCTTTCAGAGACACCATTGAGCTGAGGTGTATAAGGAGGTGTCCATTGGGATAATATCCCATGGTCCTTGAGGAAGTGAGTAAACTCTGTACTTAAGTACTCACCTCCTCGATCTGATCGAAGAGTTTTGATACTCTTTCCAGTCTGGTTCTCCACCTCATTCTTATACTCTCTGAATTTCTCAAAGGCCTCGGACTTGTACTTCATTAAGTACACATATCCATACCTTGAGAAATCATCAGTAAATGTAATAAAGTAGGAGTAACCTCCAATGGCATGAGTTGACATGGGTCCACATACATCACTATGTATGAGTTCCAACAACTCAGTGGCTCTCTCTCCAGTTCCACTAAATGGAGAGTTGGTCAATTTTCCACGAATGCAAGGCTCACAAGTTGCATAAGACATATAGTCGAATGGATCTAGATATCCATCATTTAGCAACTTTTGAATCCTTCTTTCATGGATGTGACCTAGCCTACAATGCCACAGGTATGTACTGTTCAACTCATCTCGTTTCCTTTTGGACATATTTATATTCATGATATGTGGAGTGGTGTCTAACATAAATAAACCATTATGCAATGTTCCTTTCATGATGATCTTATCATCTAATAATATCGAACAACCATTGTTCTCAAAAACAAATTTATATCCACTAACTGTTAAACATGAAATGGAGATAATGTTTTTGATAATAGAAGGAACAAAATAACATGCATCTAATGCAATAAAAGCTCCACTAGGCAGATGTAGGGCGACCTCGCCAACAGCTAAAACAGCAACTTTTGCTCCATTACCCATCTTGAGGTCCATCTCGCCTCTCTCTAGTCTCCTAGGCCTTGCCAGAACCTGCAACGTATTACATATATGATAAGCACTACCGGTATCTAATACCCATGTGTTATCATAAGAGTCTGACAAATGGAGACCGATCATGAATGTACCTGAAGCTTCATCAAGCTTTTGTTTCGCCCTTTCTGCAAGGTACTCTTTGCAGTTTCTCTTCCAGTGCCCATCTTTACCACAGTGGAAGCACTGGCCTTTGTCCTTTGTTGGGTCTTTCTTAGCAACCTTTGCTTTACCTTGTTTGCCCTTGCCCTTTCCCTTCTTAAGGGACCTTTCTGCTTTCCTTTTCTTTCTGGTCTCACCAGTGTAGAGAACTGGCTTCTCTTTCTTAATAGTACTCTCTGCCTCCCTCAACATATTGAGGAGCTCTGGGAGAGTCACCTCAAGCTTGTTCATATTAAAGTTCATTATGAACTGTGAAAAGGAATCTGGTAGGGACTGAAGCACAATGTCCACACACAAGTTATCCTCTAGGACCATTCCTAGACCTGTGAGTTTCTCTATCCACTCAATCATCTTTAGGACATGGTTCTGAACCGGTGTCCCCTCAGTCATCCTAGCGCGGAAAAGGCTCTTGGATATCTCATATCGTTGAGTCCTTCCCTGTTCCTCAAACAATTTACGGACATGTAGGAGAATGGATCTGGCATCCATCTTTTCATGTTGTCTCTGTAACTCTGGAGTCATAGAGCCCAACATATAGCACTGAGCAAGAGTGGAGTCATCAATGTACTTCACGTAGCGAGCGATCTCATCCTCGCTTGCCCCTTCTTCGGGCGTAGGCATCACTGTATCAAGGACGTACACGATTTTCTCCGCTGTGAGAACAATTCTCAAGTTACGGAGCCAATCCGTATAATTTGGACCAGTGAGGCGGTTGACATCAAGTATGCCACGTAAGGGATTTGAAAGCGACATTTTCTGAAAATAAAGATGTAGCAAAAATGAATAACATGCAGATTTTGCAAGAAATAAACTATCAAGATATGGACTTCTATCTTAATATGCTCCCACTATTTTACTAACGAGTCACGCGACACCCTCAGCAGGTGAAACGGAAGTCTCCGGCAGACTTCTAGTGGGGATCAGGATCCAATCAGCGTCTTAGTGTAACCTCGATGGACTCGACCAATCACACTAAGCCTAAAAGGTAGACAACTCTTGCCGATCACAACTCCTTGTGATTCCCGTCCTGTTCGGCCTCCGAATCACCATGGCCTCGAGGGACTCGACCAACCATGATGCTCGGTTAAGTCAACACCTTCGTTACAAGATGAGTCTGATTTGATGATATACCCTCGAGGGACTCGACCAAGCATATCATGCCCTCAGGTCACCGGTGACATCTCTATGTCATAAGCAAGATAGCGAATCGCGATATAGGTGAGTCTCGAGGGACTCGACCAACTCAACCTACACCGGGATTCGGTTCCTACTCATAACGATGGAAGGCCACGTGGGTCAATCTAATTGCCTCACGTTTACCGACTTAATATTATCGAGAGATGTTTCTATAATTTGGTCTCCTATTATGACATGTCACACATGTACATATTTAATATATATCTACATCGCATGCAAATATATATACATATCTAGTATGTGTATAAGCAATCACACCAGATGATCATGGACCACAACCTAATATGATTAGGCCCGAGCCAGTAGGCCTAATCACTCACATCAAGATCTATGTGTGCAACGGTGCATCTCCATGCCTTGTGATCGTCCATCTCATCCTCGTTGGTTCCGTCGACATCTTGATGCATCTTCATGCATCACGATCGTCCGTCTCGTGGGTCCCGCTATGGCTTCCACGCTCCCGCTGCGCCTCCTCATGTGATTACAACTTAATCATAGGCACGCAGGCCCGACAATAAACGAGAAATATAATGGAGGTTCGCAGACCTCAATAATAATAATCACAAGTACACACATCACACGGTCCATGATCATCCGTCCACTCATCATACATCACATGTATAAATAATCATCATTATGTAGGACTACTAGATAATAAAAAATAATAATCAACTAAACCTTTTAATTAATATTTTCTGAAATCAGGGATATATAGGGAATTTCTCAATTCCTAAGGGTATTTTTGTAATTTGGACAAAAGACAGAAACTGGAATTTCTCAAATTCCGAGGGGTAAAACTGTCATTTGCCCAGAAAACCCTAATTTCCTACTGCCCTTTGCTGCTGCCGCCGCCGCCGCCACCCTGCTGGCGGCGGCCTGTGCGGCGAGGGGCGGGGCGCTGCCCTCGCCTGCGGGCGGCACGCCCGCTGGCGGCGCTGCCGCTGCAGGTGGGCGCCCCCGCGGGCGTCGCCGCCTTCGCGGGCGGATCTGCCCGCGAGTCAGCGCCCGCAGGTGGTGCTGTCTCGCTGGCGGCCGCCCCTGCGGGGTTTTTGCCCGTGGGAGCAGCGGCCACAGGCGCCGCTGCCCTGCGGTGCCTCAGCCCGCGCTGCTGCCCCGCGGCGCCTCTGCCCGCGGGCTCAGTGGCCGCAGGCGCTTCTACCGAGCGGGCTCCCAGCCCCGCCGGCCGCAAGCCTGTGCAAGCAGACCACCGGCCGGCTGCTGCAGGCACAGCGCTTGCGCATGCGCCGGCGCTGTGCTGCCTGGCTGCGGCTGCCGCTGCAGGTGGCTGCAGGCATGCAGATCGAGGGCAGCAACTGTTGCTGCCCTTGCTTTTGCGTCAACGATTTTGACGTCAATATTCTTCCTAAACACAACACACGCAGTTCAAAAACCAATCATTCGCACGAACAACCTGGCTCTGATACCACTGTTGGGAAATCATGGGGGCGACATCATATGCGCAGCGGAAGAACAAGAAAACAAAAATCCCCGATTCCCAAAAAGATGTTCGTCGTCGTGCGAAGATTGGTGCGCAAAATCCGCAAAACACAAAACTGCGTATAGAGATTGTGTTACCTAGGGAGATCGTATATCCCTGTTTCCTTGCAGATCCTCAGGAGAGGGTGAAGGAGGTCAAGCGTCCTCCTCTCTAGCGGTGATCCACACAGCAGGGTTGCGACGACGCTCCTCAAAACTCCAGGCCTACTCTGAGGTGGAGAGGGAGAGGAGAATAGGAAGGGCAAGCAAAGACTCTAGCCTATGAGGCTGTGAATCCCTCCTATTTATAGAGATCCCGTGTCAAAACCCTAATGGGTCCTTTTCCCTAGTGGGTATTGGATCTGCATCCAATAAGACAAGGGCTTCGTCGGATATCTCATATCCGAACCTCTACTCATCGCAATGCCTACCATATGTGTGTGACCCTCTAGGCCCAATATCGAGCTGGCCGTGAGTCATACCTGTCAGAACTCCTTCTAACTAAGTGAATTATTATCTCTGTAATAATTCACTCGACTCATCGACTACGGAAGTACTAGGCCACTACGCCGTAGTCCCCAGACGATACAGGGGAATCCAATCCATTGGACCTGTCTGTCCTCAGTTACCATGTACCTATAGTCCCTCATCCATCTAATATCCCAGAGACCGTATATCGAGCATGGTGCTGTCAGACCCATACGGTTTCTACTTGAGTCTCGCTCTAATCGGATTCTCCCGGAGAACTCTTTCTCTCTCAACCCGAATGACCCTGGCCAGGGATTTGTCTGAGCAAGAACACATGGGATATTCCTCTCATGATACCGAGAGTGGATGATCCTCTATCGACACTCAATAGCCCTCGTAAGGTCGACTACCACTCCCAATGACCAGCTGTACTAGATCTGGGAACAGCCAAACCTATAAGTCTGGTATCAAAGAGTGGAGCACTCATACAGGACATCCTTGGTGTCTCAAGTCTAAGAACCAGATACACCACTAGGACTACGGAATCGTTGTCTGACAATAAGGTATCATCAACCATCCAGCATTCCGTAAGCGGATCAATCAGTGAACTCATTCTCCAATGAGCACCTGTACTGTATCCCTAGTGTCCCTACACGAGCAGCTATGAGACCAGCTGCATCCATCATATGGACGGGTATACAGCACACCAGTCTATCCGGTTATCACGATGTCCCTCTCGAGTAACCTATGACCGGGATTATTTAGGATATATGTTTAAAGGTGAATCGATCTCATTATCGTGATCTCATCACGATCTGATTCCCATTGCACAAATCCAAGGACATCACAATATATATATGCATTTATGCAATAGTTATAAAGTGATATACGCCAAAATATAATAAGCAAAAAGATTCTGTATCAAGTCACACGTGCCATCACTCACGTGATTGGCTTGCTGGGCACTTATGACTAGCAATAATTAGGGTTAGGTTTGGGAGGTAATCCCATTAAACCTATTAAGGGCCAATTGGACCTATAATTGGACTGGGTTGGGCCCGATTTAAGGCCCCAAACAGATTACTGAACCTTGTCTAGCAGTAGAACCACCTAGGGCTCAGTTTCCAAGAAGCTTGGGTAGTGGCACCGTCGACAGTTAATGTTGTTAGGTGGTGGTACCGCCTTGTCAAATGGTGGTATCGCTAGAGCTAGATGTAGGGAAATCTAGGGGGGCAACATCACATGTGCAACGAACGAATAGAAAACAAAATCCCTAATTTCCCAAAGATATGTTCGTCGTTGTGCGATGATTGGTGCACAAAATCTGTGAAACTTAAAACTGCATAAATGAAAGATTATGTTATTTCGGGAAATTGTATATCTCTGAATCCTTGCATATCTCTAGGAGAGGGTGAAGAAGGTCAAGTGCTCTCCTCTCTAGCGGTGATCCACATAGTAGGGTTTCAACGATGCTCCTCAAAACTCCAGGCCTACTTTGAGGAGGAGAAGGGGAGGAGAATAAGAGAGGTAACTCAAAAAGGCTCTAGCCTATGAACCACTGAATCCCTCCTATTTATAGAGGTCCCCTATCAACTTAACTCTAATGGATCTTATCCTATTGGGTATTGGATCTCTGTCCAACTACATAAGTCTATTAGATTAGTGGATCTCTATCTAATAATCTCTCATTGGCTCTTCTTGGATCTCATCTATAGGATCCAATAATTCAGGGGCTTATTGGATATCCAATAAGATAGGGGCTTCGATGGATATCTCATATCCGAACCTCTACTCATCGTAATGCCCACCATATGTGTGTGACTCTTTAGACTAAATATCAAACTGACTGTGAGTCATACATATCAGAACTCCTTCTAGCATACTATGGCACTACCCCATAGTTCTCAAACGATACAAGGGAATCTAATCCATTAGACATGTCTGTCCTCAATTACCATGTACCTATAGTCCCTCATCCATCTAATATTCCAAAGATCGTATACCAAGCATAGTGTTGTCAGACCCACACGGTTTCTACTCGAGTCTCACTCTAATCGGATTCTCTTGGAGAACTCTTTCTCTCTCAATCCGAATGACCCTGGCCAGGGATTTTTTTGAGCAAGAACACATAAGATATTCCTCTCATAACACTAAGAGTGGATGATTCTCTATCGACATTCAATAGTCCTCGTATGGTTGGCTATGACTCCCGATGACCGGCTGTGCTAGATTTGGAACCTCCAGACCTATAAGTCTGGTATCAAAGAATGAAATATTCATATAGGACATCCTTGATGTCTTAAGTCTAAAGACTAGATAAACCACTGGGACTACAGAATCGTTGTTTAACAATAAGGTAACATCAATCATCCAACATTTCATAAGCGGATTAATCAATGAACTCATTCTCCAATGAGCACCTATATTGTATCCCTAATATCCCCACAAGAGCAGCTATGAGACCAGCTGCATCCATCATATGGATAGGTATACAGCACGTTAGTCTGTCCGGTTATCGGTCTCATTATCGTGATCTCATCACGATCTGATTCCTATTGCACAGATCCATGGACATCACAATATATTCAAGTGTATATGCAATAATCAATATAAAGTGATAAAATACCAAAATATAATAAGTAAAAAGATTACATGTCAAGTCACACGTACCATGACTCACGTGATTGGCTTGTAGGGCACCTATGACTAGTAATCTCCCACTTGATTTAAAGTCAATCACCCTTGTGTCTGATCCCCATCTGACCCCTATGACACTCAATGACAATATGAGACAATGGCTTTGTTAGTAGATCTGTGATAGGACCCTACTAGGGTTGAGTCCTACTCAACCAAGAAACAACTAATAAAACCCTATGAGATTGTAATAAACCCCACTTAGCCGCCTCTATCCCATAAAGAAGAGTAGATAGGGTTTATATTTGGGCCTTTGGGTTTCCTATTAGTCGCCTCCTTTTACTGGGCTGGTTGGTTAGGGTTGAGGGCAAAAGGGGTAACTCACTTAGGAAACAGCCCCTAGGGATAGGGTTTGGAGCCCTATATAAACATGTAGCATCCATCTATTTGAGAATAAGATTTATTTACAAATGCAGCCATTTGGCCGACACCTATGAGGGTGGAACCCCTATAGCGTTCCAAGGAGTGATCTCCCTCAAAGATCAATCTACATATAATTCCTCTAGGGTTCTATTATCTGGTATTAGAATAGCGATCTTACTGCCTTTGCTGCTATCCCTACCGCCCACCACCTATTAGGATCAAGAGCACTAAGAGGGGGGGGGGGGGTGAATTAGTGCAGCGGAAAACCTTATGCGATTAAAATCGAAAACTGCTTTTGTTCGATAGAAGTGATTTTGGTAAGAAAGTCGATTCGTAAATCACTTCAACTTTTGACTAGGAGAGATGCAGCAAAGATATGAACGTAATTTGCAGTTATGATGGAAATCAGAATATAAGCGCAAACTGAAATACGACGTTCGTACAATAAAAGCGATTTCTATATAAAAGCTGATTCGTAAACCACTTTAACTTGAGATAAGGCGAGATGCAGTTAAAGCAAAAATATAAAGGTAGTTTGCAATTATAATGGAAATCAGAACGTAAGCGCAAACTGAAATACGACGTTCGTATGATAAAACTGATTTGCGTTTTAAATCCCGATTCGGAAAGCACTGAACTTTGAAACACGTTCGTAATAACAAAGAAGGAAGTAAGCTATTAAGGAGGTTTGCAGTAAATATAAGATGCTCAAAGTAAATGCAAATCGAGATTTAGAGTGGTTCAGTCAATCTTGACCTACTCCACTTTTGGCTTCCTCCACAGACGAGGTCACCGACGTCAACTAGAGGCCTTCTTTCAATAGGCGAAGGCCAACCACCCTTTTACAGATTCACTCCTTTTGACGAGCTTAGGAGACAACCCTTACAGAATTTTCTCTCATCTCTTTACAACTTAGAACTTGGAAGAACAGAGGGAGAAGAACTTTTGGCCTTTACAATAATTTTGAGCTCTAAGAATCACAGAAAAGGATCAAGATTTCGGTGTTAGTTCGTTGCCCTTTCAGTGCTGAATGGGTGGAGTATTTATAGGCCCCAACCCAGTTCAAATTTGGAGCTCAAAACTGTCAATTCCCGGAATTCCGGGATCAGGCGGTTGCACCTCCTGATTAGAGCGGTTGCACCGCTTGGCAGAGCTCGAAGACTGAGCCTCTAGGCGGTGCCACCTCCTGTCAGGGGCGATTACACCTCCTGCCAGAGCTCGAAGACCGAGCTTAGGCAGTGCAACCTCTTGACTGAGGCGGTTGCACCGCTCAGCCAGTGCTCGGAGACCGAGCCAAGGCGGTGCCACCTCCTGTCAGGGGAGGTTGCACCGCCTAGTCTCGCTCGGAGACTGAGCCCAGGCGGTGCCACCTCTTGGCTGGGGCGGTTGCACTACCCAGTCTCGCTCAGAGACTTAGCCCAGGTGGTGCTACCTCCTGGCTTGGGTGGTTGCACCTCCCGCCAGAAATCATGGTCCGAATGGGTTGATCCATTCGGCCCAATTTGGGTTTTTCAGGGGCCCAATTGCCCCAAGATTAAGTTAATGGGATCACCTACCATTTCCAACTTAATCATTGTGCTAACTACGATTTTTCCTAAGACATTTACTGCAACTTGCTCCGGTGCGTCAATCGCTTCTTTCGACGAGCTTCCGACGAACTTCCGTCGATCATCCGATGAACCCTCGGTGATGCTCCTGCAGATTTCCGGCAAACTCCTGGACTTGCGACAATTCACTTGGCGAGTTCCAATGAGCTTCTTTGGCAAGCTCATGGACTTCTCGGATTTGTTCCTGCAGAACCTCCGACGACTGTCTGAACTTCCGTCGAACTCTCGAACTCCCAACGTGATCATTGTCTTGACTCCGGCGCAACTCTTGCTGCATGTCTTTCTTCTATCGTAGTTAATCCTGCACACTTAAAACAAAACTTCAATCAAGACAATTAATCCTAAGCAATTAACCAAGTTGTCCGACATGTCATTGGTCCCTCAACGCTTCGTCCGATCTTTCGGCGCATCGTCCTCTCCTGCAGCCTATTGCCCAATCGGCCAGTTGACTCCGCAACTCCGATATCCTTGGCACAATACCCGCTCTTCTTGGCCCGATGCACGAGTCCATGGCCCGAAGCCTTCTGTCGATACGTCGACTGATCCACCGGCCCGACGTCCAATCTTCTGACATGTTCATCCGGCACAACATGATTTTCCTGCTTTAATTGTCTCATCCTGATCGAAGCATCCTGGGTCACTCAAAACGCAGATTAAATCATAAACATATATCAAATAGTTTCATCATCAAAATACGAGAATCAACACCACCAACCAAGCAATTCCCATAATTGCTCTTCATGTCGTCATCTCCACCATTATCTTCTGCCGTAGATCAAATCAATCTACTGCCGTCATCTCCAATTGCATCAGAGATATGGTATTCTCCTATCACCAATACATTTTGCTACTGTAATATTTCATTCAAAATACTAAAAAGAAGTCTTCTTATCTATCCCATGCAGCAAATTCCTTTCGTCACAAAAGTTATCATCTTTGCGAACGAAGGATTGCTACAGAAAATTTTAGCCGCATATTATTGCCTTTAACTGATCTATTTGCTATCCTTTTTAAATGAATTTCTTATTCGCTTCATAGATCATCTTGACTTCCATCTAAGATTGATCTATTAAGGAATTTATCTCTAAAAACATTCTTATGTTGTTGTAAATTTTCGTCGTAAACCTCTAGAATTTTTTGATGAGAATTCTGCTATCGCAACTTGCTCTAATTTTCTTGTTGTTATACTACCAAAATTTTCTTAATTAAATTTATCATCATTTCTGTTATCTAAATTGAGATTTTGCTATCAAATTCCCTCCTCAAATCTCTCAATTTTTGCTAGAATTTTCGTCAAAAAATCGTTGTTTCTTCGATGACAATTCTGCTCTTACAAAACAACACCTATCTGCAACAACTTTCACTGATTTCTATCAAACCTTTGCTGCCATCTACCACAGATCTAAAACTTTTTTTCCTTAACTTTCATCCACTACAATCATAGCCCTAAAACTCCACTAAACCACACCCTCAAACTGCACTCAAAATAGCCACAAAACAAGCCTAAACCACAGCCTACATCCACCAATCCACCAACCCTTTCGACCACCACTTCTCTCAACCGATGCATGCCTTTAACCTGACAACAAAAGAGAGATCTTAACATTATAGATTTGGAGGCATATACTATGCCATCTGAGGAGGCAATCAATGCTAAATTCGAAGCCTTCGAGATGCGAATGGAGGATAAGATTCGAACTCTCTTTACCGATCTCAGTTTGGGCCAACCACTAAGCCCAAAGAAATCATATCAAGGAGAGAGCTATGACTAATGACACCAAGCTCGAAGAGATGACTTCCAAGAGAGGGGAGGCTCTATGATCAAACCCTACTATCCACGCATGAGGGTAGACTTCCTTAGATGGGAAGAAGGAGACCTGATTGGTTGGATCTCGCGTACGGACCGATATTTTCAATATCATAAAACCGCAGATGTATCTATGATGAAAATTATGGCTATATATCTTGAAGGGGATGCCATACAGTGGTTTGACTGGTTTGAACACATTCATGGAGTCCTCTCACAGTGACAATTTAAAGAAGGACTGCTGATCTGCTTCAGACCAACCGATTACGAGAACATTGATGGACAACTAGCAAAGATCCGACAATCCTCCACCATTCATGAGTACTAAACTATGTTTGAAATGTTATCAAATCAAACTCATGATTAGTTTAAAAAATAGATATTAGGGAGCTTCATTGAGGGCTTGAAGCTAGAGATCTAGGGAGAAGTTAAAGTACGATAACCGTACACGCTTATGGCAGCTATCTCTTTCGCATGACTTCAAGAGGAGCGATTGAACCATGAAGCCTGAAGGTCTAAGGTCGCTCCCTGACCAGCAATACCGAAACCCTCAGCCCCCCCACTGTCAACCGAGCCTTTGCACCAAAAAGGTTGATAAGAATATAGCTTCGAGAGTGATCTACGAAGGGGTTATGTTGGCATTGCGATGAGCCGTGTTGCCGCGAGCATCGTTGTAAAAAAGGGAGAGTTCTTGCGATTGATGTTGAATCTCGGATTTTGATGATGAAACCAATTGATAGTGTTTATGATTTAATCTACATTTTGAGTGATGTAGGAAGCTTCGATCAAAGAGAGACAATTAAAGTTGGAAGAATCATATTGGGCCGGAGAAAAACATGTCAGAAGATTGGACGTCATGCCGAAGGATTGGTCAACGTATTGGTAGAAGGCTTCGAGCCAAGAAGAGCAAAAATTATACTAAGGAAATCGGAATTGTGGAGGTCAATTGGCTGATTAGGCAATAGGTCAGAAGAGAGGATGATGCGTCGAAGAATCAAACGAAGTGTCGATGAACCAATGACATGCCGGACAACATTTGATTCAAGCTTTGTAATAATTATCTAGATCGAAGTAGGTTTTAACTGTGTTGGATTAACTATGAGAGCGATCAAGGCATAAAGTAAAATAAAGTCCCGGAGTCAAGAATGAGATTTTGTTAGAAGTTCGAGAGTTCATTCGAAGTTCGGACGTTCGTCGGAAGTTCTGCCGGAATTGACTGAGAAGTCTAGGAGTTTGCTAAAGAAGCACATCAGAATTTGCCAAGAAGATTATCGTGAAGTCCAGGAGCTTACCGAGAGTCCACTGAAACATTGTCGAGAGATCGTCGAAAGTTCGCTGGAAGCTCGTCGGAAGAAACCTAGACTAATCGGACTTGATTTGCTTAGTGTATGCATTAAAATTCATAGTTAGCACATAATTGGTTTGGAATTGGGTTAAATCAATTAGGAGCCAATTGGGCCCAAGTTTGGGCTATGTTGGGCCAAGTGAAAGGCCCAAACAGTGACCCAATAAGTGGAATCATCGTGGCACAATCTCTGAGCCTATCAGGTGGTGGTACCCGCCCAGACTTAGTCTCCGAGACTCTCAAGCGGCGGTATCGCTAGTCTGGGCGGTGGTACCACCCAGATATAGTCTCCTAGGTGGTGGTACCGCCTAGTGTCAGTGCTGTAGGCGGTGGTACTGCCCAGCACAGCCGGTGGTACCGCCAGGACCCAAAAACTCGGGATGAGATGTTTTTAGGCTCCAAGTTTAAATCAACTTGAGGCCTATAAATACCACTCTCATCCCTGGTTAACATACACACAACTAAGAGCAAAATGAAAAGAAAACATTGTTGTAATCTTGTATGAACTCCTCTCAAACTCTAAAATGTTAGTCTTGTTTAAAAGAGGAGTGAAGGGGGGTTGTAAAAGTTCTCTCCTGAACCTATCAAAAAGAGAATTGAGTTGTAAGGGTAGTTGATCTTCGCCCATTGAAGGAAGATTGTTAGTGGATGATGGTAGCCTCGACGGAAGAGGAATCGACGGAGTGAATGTAGGTCATAACAACCGAACCACTATAAAATCTAGTTTGCTTTTCTGCTTTGCTATTTACATTTATTGCAAAATGCCATACTTCCTAATTACTTTAGCTGCACACTCTTACGAATGTGTTTCAAGTTAACATCATTTCTGAAATCGATTTTTATCGTATGAATATTTTTTGAAACCGATGTAAATTTTATCCACTGCACTAATTCATCCCCCCCCCCCTCTTAGTGTTGACTCGTTCCTAATAGTTGGTATCAGAGACACGTCTTTTCTCATTTGGTTTAACACCCAAGAGAAATGACTCTTTTTGACTTTCAAGAGGGCTTTTCTATTATTCGTCCTCCCATGTTCAATGGGACGGACTACACTTTTTTTGCTTTTAATGGATTTGAATTTATGGAATATTGTCAAAAGCGGTTCTCAAAAGTCTTCCACTCCAATGAACGAATGGAATGATTTGGAGAAGAAAACTTTTTCTTTGAATGATAGAGCTATGAATGCTCTCTTCTGTGCTTTGAGCAAAAATGAGTTTAATCGTGTTTCTATTTGTGAAACGACTTTCGATATTTGGCATATACTTGAAATCACACACAAAGGCAATAATAGAGTAAATGATTCTAAGATAAATCTTTTGATGCATGATTTTGAACTATTTCAAATAAAGCCATACGAAACCATTGTTGACATATACACCCGTTTTACGAATGTCGTCAATGGCTTAAAAGCTCTTGGCAAATGTTTTTCGAATCTTGAACTTGTAAATAAAGTTTTACGATCTCTTTCTAAAACTTGGGATCCTAAAGTAATGGTCATTTAAGAGGCCAAGGATTTGAATATTTTCCCTCTTGAATAACTTATCAGGTCTTTGATAACATATGAAATGACTTATGTAGCACTTGAACTTGAGAACAACCTTGCAAAGAACAAGAAAGATTTGACACTTAGAACAAATGAAGACCACTCGAGCGAAAGCTCAAGTAATGAGGACTTTGAACTCTTAACTATAAAGCTTAAAAAATTCTTAAAATAAGAATTAAAGAAAAAAAATGAACCTAAAAAGAAGAAGCTACAAAAGAAGAAGAAAATACTCAAGGTAGCTTGGGGCGAATCGAGTTCATTCGAAGATGAAAAAAAACCAACAAAGGCGAGGTGGCAAACAATGTCATAACAGCTTTCGATGATAATTTAATCAAAATCCCCTTTGTTTACTTTGAAATTACTTAATGCTTTTTCATGAGTTATTTTTAATTTAGTTTAAAAAACTATATATATATTTTTTTTAAAATTACATGATGTAATAAAAATAAATATTTTTTTTTTGTGATCATGTTAGTAAATTTGGAAATGACAATGACAATTGCATGTTCTATGAAAATACAACAAAATGCTAGATATAAATAAATCTAATGCTTGTACACCAAATAAGATTAATCTTATGTATGTTTAAAAAAAAAACACTAATATGTATATTAATGATTTCCATAGTGCTTTTCGATTTCGTTTAAAAATGTTTTATGCTTAATGAAATGATACTTGATGTTTTAATGACATAATGATATAAGATGTAATGAAAATATTAAAGTTTTGATACGTGCTTGATGATTTTATACTATGCATGAGATTTTGAAGTTATACATGATAATTTTTGTTATTTATGGCTTATTGATCTTTGTCGCAATGAAAGTTGCTTTTTCGATTTTAAACAAGATGAATGGTTTTCATATGAAAAACTTGAGCATATTTATATAAAATCAATCACATAAAATGAAACACATAAAAAGAAAAATGTATGGTCATTGGAATTAAAATGATAAATCAAATCTCTTGCTTAAAGAAGCCGTATGTTTAATGTGTTACATTTTTTGTCATGATGATTAAATTTATTTTTCGATCTTAAACGATGATGCATGCTTTGACTTGGCATAAAAAACTCGGGCATGCTTGTGTTAAATAAATCAAACAAAAAAGGGGAAGGAAAATATTTTTCTTAAAGAATTTCTCAATCCCTACTTTATTGATTTTTTAAAAAGGGAGATCAATGAATGTATTTATGTTATTTTATGAATCTCTTGAAAATAATTTTGATGATTTGATGATTTGATGATTTGAATTTGAATGAGTTTTATTCAAATCATGATATTGATTTCTTGGAATTACTTGAGATTTTTAATCAAGATCTTATTAAATCTCGGATTTTGATGATGAAACTAATTGATAGTATTTATGATTTGATTTGCATTTTAAGTGACGTAGGAAGCTTTGATCAGGGAGAGACAATTAAAGCAGGAAGAATCATGTTGGGCTAGAGAGAAACATGTCAGAAGATTGGACGTCGAGCCGAAGGATCGGTCGACGTATCGACAGATGGCCTCGAGCCATGGGTTCGGGCATCGGGCCAAGAAGAGCGAAAATTGCGCCAAGGAAATTAGAGTTGTGGAGATCAACTGACCGATTAGGCAATAGGTCGCAAGATAGGACAATGCGCCGAAGAATCGGACGAAGCGTCGATGAACCAATGACATGCTGGACAACATTTTATTTAAGCCTTATAATAATTGTCTAGATTGAAGTAGGTTTTAAGTGTGCAGGATTAACTAAGATAGCAAGGCATAAAGCAAAATAAAGTCCCGGAGTCGAGAACGAGACTTCGTTGGGTGTTCGAGAGTTCGTCGAAAGTTCGAATGTTTGTCGGATGTTCTACCGTAATTGATCGAGAAGTCTAGGAGCTTGCTAGAGAAGCTTGTTGGAACTTACAAAGAAGATCATTGTGAAGTCCAGGAGCTTACCGGGGAGTTCGCTTGAACATTGCCGAGAGATCATCGGAAGTTCGCTGAAAGATCATCGGAAGCTCGCTGGAAGAAACCTAGACTTACAGACTTATTTAGCTTAGTAAATTTCTTAAAATTCATAGTTAACAGTTAATTAGGTTGGAATTGGGTCAACTCAATTAGGGGCCAATTGGGCTAAGTTTGGGCTGTATTGGAACAAGTAAAAAGGCCCAAATAGTGACCCAACAAGTGGAACCGATGTGGCACAGTCTTCGAGACTATCATGTGGTGGTACGGCTAGTCTAGACGTTGGTACCACCTAGACATAGTCTCTAAGACTGTCAAGTAGTGGTACCGCTAGTCTAGGCAGTGGTACCACCCAATGTCAGGCTGCAAGTGGTGGTACCGCCCGTACCCCGAAATTTCGGGGATTTGAATTTTGGATCCAAGTTTTGAAGCCATTTGGGCTCTATAAATACTTTAGCTAATCCTGCATAGAGTAGTAAGAAAAGTGATAAAAAACTTTATGTTTCTAAAGTTGAAAACCTTTGTAAAGTATATAGTCCCTCCTCCTAAAGTTTAGAGACCATTCTAAGGGAGAGTGTGAGGGAAGCTTTGTAAAAAGGAGTTGTAAAGGTTCTCGCTTAAACCTATCAAAAGGAGAATCAAGTTGTAATGGTAGTTGATCTTCGCTCTTTGAAGGAAGATTGTTAGTAGATGCCAATGGCCTCGACGGAAGTGGAATCGATGGAGTGGATGTAGGTCACGGCGACTGAACCACTATAAAAATCTGGTTTGTATTTATTTCTTGCTATTTACCTTTATTGCAAATGGAATTCTTATTTCACTATACTTCTTCATGCTTTTAAGTTAAGCATTTCTGAGATCAGATTTTATCGCGTGAAATGACTTTTGATATTTGGCATACTCTTGAAATCACATACGAAGGCACTAGTAGAGTTAAAGGCTCTAAAATAAATATTTTAATGCGTGACTTTGAATTATTTCGTATGAAGCCAAGCAAGACTTTTGGAGATATGTACACCCGTTTTATGGATGTCGTCAATAGTCTAAAAACTCTTAGTAAAAGTTTTTTGAATCTTGAACTTGTGAATAAAGTTTTATGATCACTTTCTAAACATTGGAATTCTAAAGTAACGATAATATAAGAATCAAAGCACTTAAACTATTTTCCGTTTGAAGAACTTATTGGGTCTTTGATGACCTATGAAATGACTTATTTGATACTTGAATTTGAGAACAACCTTCTAAAGAATATGAAGGATTTGACACTTAGAACAAATGAAGACCACTCGAGCGAAAGCTCAAGTGATGATGAACTCGAACTTCTCACTATAAAATTTAAAAGGTTCATTAAATAGGAATTAAAAATAAAAAAGAATTTAAAAAGAAATTGCCAAAGAAGAAGAGAGCACTCAAAGCTACTTGGAACGAACCGAGTTCTTCCAAAGATGAAGAATAAATCGACAAAGGCGAGGTGGCAAACTATGCCTTAACGACTTTCGATAACGAGATAACCAAAAGCTCTTTACCTTATTTCGAAATTACTTGATGTTTTTTATAAGTTATTTTTAAATTAGTTAGTAAATAAAATATATATATCATGATTTTTTTCTAGCTAATTTTAAAAATGATAATGATAATTATATGTTTTATAAAAATACAACAAAATGTTAGATTTGAATCTAATGATTAATCCTATGTATGTTTTTAAGAAAAAAAATAATGTGTATCTAAATTGATGATTTTCGATTTTGATTGAAAATGCTTTATGAAATCATATTTGATGATATCATGTTTAATGAGTTTATAGTTTGAAATTATGCATGTTATACCTTGAAAACTTGAAACCATATTTTGATGTCATGCCCAAAGTAGTGATGCATAATGATCATGCTGAATAAGTTTATATTTCAAAATTATGCATGATGATATTTGTGATTCATGGCTTATTGATCTTTGCTACAATTAAAGTTGCTTTTTCGGTTTTAAACAAGATGGAAGGTTTTCATATGAAAAACTTGAGCATATTTATGTGAAATATAAAATGAAACACATAAAAAGGAAAATGTATGATGATTGGAATTAAATGATAAATCAAATTTGCTAGCTTGCTTGGTGCAAAATTTATTAGCTTGCTTGATGTAAAACTTGCTATCTTACTAGCTTGCATATCTAAAACTTGCTAGCTTGCCCAACTCAAAAGAGAAGCAAGAATTACTAGCTTGCACATCCCAAATAGAAGCAAAATTGCTAGCTTACACTTCTCAAAAGAGAAGAAAGAACTTGCTTCCTTGAACATCACCAAAAATTGCTAGCTTGCTATTTTAAGAAGCAAAAGTGCAAACTTTACAATCTTGCACATCTTTAAAATTAATGATGATTTGGTGATTAGGGATGTTGTAAAGTGATAAACAATTTGTTAGCTTGTATGTTACAAAAGTTGCATATCTCTAAAACTTGCTAGTTGCAGTTCTTCTTTTTGTTGATGACAAAGGGGGAGAAGTTTTGTTAATGATCATGCATGGAATGATGTATTGAAAATTTGATTATGCATAATTTTATGATCACATATTGCAAATATTCATGATGAAATATTACTTTGACTTGAATTCAAGGTTCTATTATGGTGTATTGATAGGGAGAGTTAAGGGTAACTCCGTCATGAATTGGTTGTCTTTATCAAAATGGGGGAGATTGTTGAATTTTGAATTTTGATGATTAAACCAATTGATAGTATTTATGATTTGATCTACATTTTGAGCGACGCAGGAAGCTTCAATCAAGCGAGATAATTAAAGCAGAAAGGATCATGTTGAACTAGAGAGAAACATATCAAACGATTGGACATGGACCCGAATGATCGGTCAACGTATCGATAGAAGGCCTCGGACTATGGGTTCGGGCATCGGGCCAAGAAGAGCAAAAATTATGCCAAGGAAATCAAAGTTACGGGGGTCAATTGGCCGATTGGGCAATAGGCCGCAAGATAGGATGATGTGTCGAAGAATCAAACGAAATATCGATGAACCAATGACATGTCAAACAACATTTGATTTAAGGCTTATAATAATTGGGTTGATCAAAGTAGGTTTTAAGTGTGCAGGATTAACTATGATAGTAAGGCATAAAGTAAAATGAAGTCCCAAAGTCAAGAATGAAACTTCGTTAGAAGTTCGAGAGTTCGTCGGATATTCTGTCAAAATTGATTGAGAAGTCCAAGAGCTTGCCGGGAGTCCGCTGGAACATTGTCAAGAGATTATCGGAAGTTCGCTGGAAGATCGTCGGAAGATCATCGGAAGAAACATAGACTTACGGACATATTTAGTTTAGTAAATGTATTAAAATTTATAGTTATCACCTAATTGGGTTAAAATTGGATCAACTCAATTAGCTGCCAATTGGGCCATGTTTGGGCTGTGTCGGCCCAAGTGAAAAGGCCCAAATAGTGACCCAATAGGCAGAACCGACGTAGCACAGTCTCCAAGACCGTGTCAAGCGGTGGTACCACCAGTCTGGGCGATGGTACCACCCAGACTCAATCTTCGAGATTGTCAAGTGGTGGTACCACCAGTCTAGGTGGTGGTACCGCCTAGTGTCAGGCTGCAAGCAGTGGTATTGTCCGTACCCCGAAATTTCGAGGATTTAAATTTTGGCTCCAAGTTTTGATACCATTTGGGGTCTATAAATACCCCAGCTATTGCTGCATAGAGTAGTAAGAAAGGTGATAAAAAAATATATGTTTCTAAAGTGGAAAACCCTTGTAAAGTGTAGAGTCCGTCCTCCTAAAGTTTAGAGACCATTCTAAGAGAGAGTGTGAGGGAAACTTTGTAAAAAAGGGTTGTATAGGTTTTGTCCTGAACATGTCGAAAGGAGAATCGAGTGGTAAGGGTAGTTGATCTTTGCTCATTGAAGGAAGATCGTTAGTGGATGCCAGTGGCCTTGACGGAAGTGGAATCGACGAAGTGGATGTAGGTTACGACGACTGAACCACAATAAAAATCTGGTTTGTATTTATTTCATGCTATTTACCTTTATTTCAAACGGAATTCTTACTTTCACTATACTTCCGCATGCTTTAAAATTAAGCATTTTTGAGATCAGATTTTATCGTACGAAGAAATTTTAAACCTACATTTTTATCCGTTGCACTAATTCACCCCCTCTCTTAGTACTGACTCATTCCTAATAGTTGATATTAGAGCTAGGTTAATTCTCATTTGGTTTAACACCCATGAGAAATGGTTCTTTTCCGATTTCAAGAGGGATTTTCTATCATTCGTCCTCTAATGTTCAATGGGACGGACTACACTTATTGGAAAACTTGGATGAGAGTTTTTTTGTTTTCTATGGACTTGAATTTATGGAATATTATCGAAAACGGTTTTAAAAAGTCATCTACTCCAATGAAAGAATAGAATGATTTAGAGAAGAATTTTTTTTTTTAAATGCTAGAGCTATGAATGCTCTAGTTTGTGCCTTAGACAAAAATGAATTCAATCGATTTTTTATTTACGAAACAACTTTCGATATTTGGCATGTTGAATCTCATATTTTGATGATGAAACTACTTGATATATGTTTATGATTTAATCTGCATTTTGAGTGACGCAGGATGCTTCGATCAGGATGAGACAATTAAAGCAAGAAAATCATGTTGTGCTGGAGGAACATGTCAGAAGATTGGACGTCGGGCCAGTGGATCGGTCGACGTATCGATAGAAGGCTTCAGGTCGTGGACTCGGGCATCGGGCCAAGAAGAGCGGGTATTGTGCCAAGGATATCGGAGTTGCGGAGTCAACTGGCCGATTGGGAAATAGGCTGCAGGAGAGGACGATGCGCCAAAGAATCGGACGAAGCGTCGAGGGACCAATGACATGCCGAACAACTTGGTTAATTGCTTAGGATTAATTGTCTCGATCGAAGTTTTGTTTTAAGTGTGCAGGATTAACTACGATGAAAGTAAGACATGTAGCAGGAGTTGCGCCGGAGTCAAGACAATGATCACGTTGGGAGTTCGAGAGTTCGATGGAAGTTTGGACAGTCGTCGAAGGTTCTACGGGAATAAATCCGAGAAGTCCATGAGCTTGCCAAAGAAGCTCATCGGAACTCGCTAAGTGGATCGTCGCAAGTGTTAGGATCAGAGCGGCACTAAGAGGGGGGGGTGAATTAGTGCAGCGGTGAAGTGCGATAAACTTTTCACGATTTAAATACTTTTCGGAAACTTTGTACGATAAAAGCAACGTTTTCGTTTAAAACCGTTTCGATTGCGTTTTAACTTGAAGAGATAAGTGAGACGAAGACAAAGCAGTATAGCGTTAAAGTGCAAATGGTTTGCAGTAATATAAATGACAATAAGTAAATGCAAACCAGAGATTACGCCGATTTTACAGTGGTTCGGTCAAATGACCTACATCCACTTGCGAGGCCCCTCTTCGATGAGGCTCCCACCTTCCATTAGCAAGTCTCTTGAAATGGAAGGGTAAATACCCCTCTTACAACTCTTTACAAGCGGTTCACACTCTTACAGATTTTCGAGAAGGAATGAGGTGAACACTAGCAAATTGAAAATAAGACCTTCTAAGACTTTTCTAAGACCTTTCTCTCAGTCAATTGCTGCTCAAAAAGTTGTTATCTCAGTTGAGATTTGAGGGGTATTTATAGGCCTCAAGATGATTCAAATTTCGGCTCCAAATTTGAATTCTCGTGGAGTTCCCGATGCTGGCGGTGCTACCGCTTGTCAATGGCGGTGCCACCGCTTGTCAGTGTCAGGCGCTGACAGTGCTGGGCGGTGCCACCGCCTAGCCCAAGCGGTGCTACCGCCCAGCTCTCGGGCACTGGGCGGTGCCACCGCCCAGCTCAGGCGGTGCTACCGCCCAGCTCTCGGGCACTAGGCGGTGCCACCGCCCAGCCCAGGCGATGCCACCGCCTACAGTGTTTTCAGCCCACTAGTTGGGCTTCAATCTTGCCCCAAACTAGTCCGAACTTGGGCCCAATTGGCCCCTACTTGGGTTATAGGATTAACACCTAATCCTAACCCTAATTAACGTGCTAACTATGAATTTAAAGACATTTTCTAAGCTATTACAAAGTCCGTAAGTCAAGACTTCTTCCAGCGAGCTTCCGGCGAACTTCCGACAGTCTTCCGATAAACTCTCGGAAACCATTCTGCAGACTCCCGGCAAGCTCCTAGACTTCACGATTTGATCTTGGCGAGTTCCAATGAGCTTCTTCGGTAAGCTCCGATCTTTCTCGGTGAGCTCCGCGAACTTCCAACGAACCTTCCGGCGAGCTTCCGAAAAACCCTTCGGCAAGCTCCCTACTCATTCTTGGCTAGTTCCGGCAGCATTCCCGACGAACCTTCGGACTTCCGTCGAACTCTCGAACTCCCAATGAATCCTTCGCACTTGACTCCAGCACTTTGTTTCGCTTTATGTCTTCATCGTTATCGTAGTTATTCCTGCACACACAAACTAAAACTCTACTCCGATCTAGACAATTATTACAACGCGAATCGACATTCCATTGCCCGGCACGTCATTGGTTTGCGCTTCGTCCGATTCTTCAGTGGATCGTCCTCTCTTGCGGCTTTTTGCCCAATCGGCGGTTGACCTCTGCAACCCCGATATCCTTGGCGCAATTCCACTCTCCTTGGCCCGATGCCCGACGTTCGAAGCATTCAGCCATCCAATATCCTGACGCGATCTCTTCCGGCGCAATGTCAATTCCTCCTGGGTCAACTATCTAAACCTGATCGAGTAGACCTGCATCGCTCAAAATGCAGTTTAAATCATAAACACATATCAAGTGGTTTCATCATCAAAATACGAGATTCAACAATCTCCCCCTTTTTGATGATGACAACCACTTGATGACGGAGTTAACCTTAACTCCGGGAGTTTAAACAAACTCCCCCTATCAATATGCCATATTGATAGAACCTTGAATTCAAACTGAATTCAAGTCATTGCAATATTCATTATGAATACTTGCAACACATCATCATGAACATATGCACTAACTTATGATGATCATGTCATCAACATACTTCTCCCCCTTTGTCATCAACAAAAAGGAGAAGTACAACTATTCTTTGTGTTTTTAATATAAGTTCAACTCATTGTATGAAAAACATAATATCAAGTTTTATCATCATGCAGTTTTGAAGCTAGAAAATTTAGCAAGTATTGCATCATGCTTAGGACATTCAAGCTATCAAGTTTTAGATATGCAAGTTTTATAGCATACATGATAGCACTTTTGGTAATGTTCAAGATAGCAAGTTCTACATCATGCAAGCTAGCAAAATGTTTTAAGATGTTCAAGAAAGCAACTCTTGCTTCTTGAAATATGCAAATTTGTCAAGTTTTGCTAGATGTGCAAGTTAGAATTTTTGCCTCTTAAGATAGGCAAGATAGCACATTTGCTCTTTTTGATACAGCAACTTTTTGCTCTCTTTAGACTACAAACTAGCAATTTTTACGATATGTAAGTTTCACAATATACAAGCTAGCAAAAATTTTGAAAGCAATTGCAAGATAGATTTCTTGTGTAAGCTCATGATTCTTGCTTCCTATTGCAATGTGCAAGTTGCAAGTTTTGCTTCTTGAGATAGGCAAGATAGCACTTTTGCAATTTTTGTTTCTTAAGATAGGCAAGCTTGTGATCATTATATATTCTTATATTAATTTTCATATTATGACAAAGGTAAGTATCATTCTTATTTGTGCATCATTATATATTCAAATTAAAACATACACAATTTCAAAAACCTTATTTTTTATGCACGATACCGAAAAATAAATCAATCATCATTTATAGGCATATCATACATGATACTCAAACATTAAAATTTTTAAGCATTTATCAACACGTTGATCATGATACCAATCATTCATCATTTAAAGCATTTATGATACACATCATATGCAATAAATACATCATGTACATCATTATCATAAGTATTACATACATCATTTTAACTTTATGAATATTTCATCATTGCATGCATCATGCCAAAAACATTTCAAGCCAAGCAAGCCATAAATACAAAGAAATCATATCTTAAAGGAATTCAATATGAAAATTCAGCAAGAATCACATGATACAATCGCAAAGCATGATATCATTGTGTGATATATAATGAAATGATAATTTATCATATCAATGAAAGATATCAATCGTGAAACATGAAATCATAATAGTCTCAAAATTTTCAATTTGTGATACATGTGATACATTGCGATACACTAAAAAAATTTAATGCGATGCTTCTAAGGATATCAACCTATTTTCGATACAAAGCATGGCTAGAGCAATTATATTGTTAGGCAAGATCTTTCTTCTCTTTTTGAGAAGTGCAAGCTTGCAAGTTTTACTTAGCATGCTAGGAAGTTTACTTTCATTTTCAATGCACAAGCTAGCAAAACCTTCTCCCCCTTTATCAAAGTAAAAAAGAAAGGGAGGACTCAATGGCTAAATATTTCAACCGTTCGACAAGCCAAATATACAAAAAATTCATGAAAGATATCAATAAGGATCAATTCATGAATACCGAAGATATGATTCACGATTCATTAAAATTGTTCTTAACAAGTTCATGATTCGGTTGAAACAAAGTTTCATTCAAGTTAATTCATTAACTAAAAAAAAATCATAATCAAATTATCATTTTTGAGATTCATAACATGAACAACGTTATTACCATTTCATCAAAATCAATTTCGAGATTCACACAATATCATGAAATCATTAATCTCGCTAAGATGGGAAAAACATTTTCTTTTTAAGTGATTCTTTAACACATCATCAAAATCTCATTCATAATTCAAGTGGTTTACAAGATATCATAAATGAATTTATCACTTGTATTTCATCAAAAATCGAGAACTTTAGAGATAGAAAATGATTGAAGCATTTAACAAGATTGAAGCATGATTCATACTTAAAATGTATCTAATGTCGTAAATACGAATCAAGCATTTGTCACATTTGAAATCATCCTCAAAATTACATTCAATAAATTTATATATGACAAGCATAGATTTATTGAAAAATCAATAACATAGAGGATTGTATTTCATTTTTATAAATTTATATTCATGTATTTTGCTTCTTATAAGCATGCCTTTGCTTTAAAAAGAAATGTCAACATTCAAGATAGAAAGGCAAATTTTGTCATAAAGATTTATTAAGTTGAATCGCATTAAGCATGTGACATTTTCCAAAAGATTTGATTCAAGATATCCAAATAATTCATGAAATGAGTTCATTAATTTCAATAGGATAGAGAATCCATTTTTATGTCATGTAATTGATTTCATATGAGCATATTTAAAATTTTCATGTAAAAACTATGCATCATGTTGAGAGCAAAATCATCATTATGTTTGCTTCTATCTATTAATCACATTTGGTGTGTAAGCATTATCATAAAACATGCCATTATCATGATGTTTAATTTGTAGCAAACAATGCATCTTGTTTTGAAACTAAAATCAACATGAATTTATCACGGTCATACATATATATTTATTTTTTGTTTGTGTTTCATTTTGGATTGAGTAAAAGAAAATGTTTATGAAAGTGTTGAGCATCAATGTTTAGAACCGAAAGCATCATCACCATCAAGGCATCATTCCAAAACATAGGGTATCATCATTTTAAATTCTCATGCATAATATCAAAATACACAATCATAGATTAATCCTATTAAACATAATCATGCAAATTAATTTTTATGTCAAAACCATACATCAAAATCTAATACGAAAATCATAAACATTCATGGAATTTTGTATTATCACAAATTAAGTAATCATCATTCATAATTTTTAATTTTTCAAAAATACTAGAAAGAAAAGCATAAAAAAAATCCTACTAACTAAGTTAAGCACTCATGTAATTTCAAAATAATTCAAGAGAGTTGAGTTACTTACCTTGTAGTCGAAGCTCGTCAAAGCCCAATTCGTCGTTTCACCTTTGGAAGTTTTTTATTCATCCTTGGTTGCCTTCCTCTTCTTTGGCCTCTTTCTCTGTTCAAGTTCATTATTTATTTTAGATTTTTGTTTAATGAACTTATTAAGAGTTAATGTTCGAAGTTCAAGTTCATCATTGTCCTCATCACTTGAGTCATCGCTCAAGTGGTATTCATTTCTCCGGAGTTTCAAATCCTTCCTGTTATTTGGAAGGTTGTTCAAGTGTTCATTGTGTTCATTATGTGCATTGCGCACCATTTCATATATCATTAATGAGCCGATAAGTTCTTCGAGTGGAAAAATTTTTAAATCTTTTGTTTCTTGTATTGCTGTTACTTTTGATTCCCAAGCTTTAGAAAGTGATCGTAAAACTTTACTAACAAGTTCAAAATTCGAGAAACATTTGCCAAGAGCTTGTAAACCATTGACGACATCCGTAAAACGGGTGTACATGTCAACAATGGTTTCGCTCGGCTTCATTTGAAAAAGCTCGAAATCATGCATTAAAATGTTAACTTTCGAGTCTTTGACTCTACTAGTTCCCTCGTGAGTGATTTCAAGTGTTCGCCAAATATCAAAAGCCGTTTCGCATGTGGAAATCCGATTAAACTCATTTTTGTCCAAAGAGCAAAATAAGGCATTCATAGCCTTTGCGTTTAAAGAAAAATATTTCTTCTCCAAATCCGACCATTCGTTCATCGGTTTAGAGGGAAGTTGGAAACCATTTTCAATAATATTCCATATATCCAAATTCATAGAAATCAAGAAAACTCTCATTCGAGTTTTCCAATAAGTGTAGTCCAATCCGTTAAACAACGGTGGACGAACAACCGAAAAGCCCTCTTGAAAGCCATGAAGAGCCATTTCTCTTGGGTGTAAATCTGAAATGAGAAATACCGGGCTCTGATACCAATTGTAAGGATCGGAGCGGCACTAAGAGGGGGGGGTGAATTAGTGCAGCGGTGAAGTGCGATAAACTTTTCGGAAACTTCGTACGATAAAAGCAATGTTTTCGTTTAAAACCGTTTCGATTGCGTTTTAACTTGAAGAGATAAGTGAGACGAAGACAAAGTAGTATAGCGTTAAAGTGCAAATGGTTTGCAGTAATATAAATGATAATAAGTAAATGCAAACCAGAGATTACGCCAATTTTACAATGGTTCGGTCAAATGACCTACATCCACTTGCGAGGCCTCTCTTCGATGAGGCTCCCACCTTCCACTAGCAAGTCTCTTGAAATGGAAGGGTAAATACCCATCTTACAACTCTTTACAAGCAGTTCACACTCTTACAGATTTTCGAGAAGGAATGAGGTGAACACTAGCAAATTGAAAACAAGACCTTCTAAGACTTTTCTAAGACCTTTCTCTCAGTCAATTGCTGCTCAAAAAGTTGTTATCTCAACTCAGATTTGAGGGGTATTTATAGGCCTCAAGAGGATTCAAATTTGGGCTCCAAATTTGAATTCTCGTGGAGTTCCCGATGCTGGCGGTGCCACTGCTTGTCAATGGCGGTGCCACCGCTTATCAGTGTCAGGTGCTGACAGTGCTGGGCGGTGCCACCGCCCAGCCCAAGCGGTGTTACCGCCCAGCTCTCGGGCACTGGGCGGTGCCACCGCCCAGCTCAGGCGGTGCCACCGCCCAGCCCAGGCGGTGCCACCGCCTATAGTGTTTTCAGCCCACTAGTTGGGCTTCAATCTTGCCCCAAACTAGTCCGAACTTGGGCCCAATTGGCCCCTACTTGGGTTATAGGATTAACACCTAATCCTAACCCTAATTAACGTGCTAACTATGAATTTAAAGACATTTTCTAAGCTATTACAAAGTCCGTAAGTCAAGACTTCTTCCGGCGAGCTTCCGGCGAACTTCCGACAGTCTTCCGATAAACTCTCGGAAACCATTCTGTAGACTCCTGGCAAGCTCCTAGACTTCACGATTTGATCTTGGCGAGTTCCAACGAGCTTCTTCGGTAAGCTCCGATCTTTCTCGGTGAGCTCCGCGAACTTCCAACGAACCTTCCGGCGAGCTTCCGAAAAACCCTTCGGCAAGCTCCCTACTCATTCTTGGCTAGTTCCGGCAGCATTCCCGACGAACCTTCGGACTTCCGTCGAACTCTCGAACTCCCAATGAATCCTTCGCGCTTGACTCCAGCACTTTATTTCGCTTTATGTCTTCATCGTTATCGTAGTTATTCCTGCACACACAAACTAAAACTCTACTCCGATCTAGACAATTATTACAACGCGAATCAACATTCCGTTGCCCGGCACGTCATTGGTTTGCGCTTCGTCTGATTCTTCAGTGCATCGTCCTCTCTTGCGGCTTGTTGCCCAATCGGCGGTTGACCTCCGCAACCCCGATATCCTTGGCGCAATTCCGCTCGCCTTGGCCCGATGCCCGACGTTCGAAGCATTCAGCCATCCAATATCCTGACGCGATCTCTTCCGGCGCAACGTCAATTCCTCCTACGTCAACTGTCTAAACCTGATCGAGTAGACCTGCATCGCTCAAAATGTAGTTTAAATCATAAACACATATCAAGTGGTTTCATCATCAAAATACGAGATTCAACAGCAAGTCCAGGAGTTTGCCGGAAGTCCGCAGGAGCATCACTAAGGGTTCATCTGATGATCGACGGAAGTTCGCTGGAAGCTCGCTGGAAGAAGCGATTGACGCACCGGAGAAAGTTGCAGTAAATGTCTTAGGGAATATTGTAGTTAGCACAATGATTAAGTTGGAAATGGGAGGTGATCCCATTAACTTGATCTTGGGGTAATTGGGCCTCTGAAAAACCCAAATTGGGCCGAATGGATCAACCCATTCGGACCCTGATTTCTGCCAGGCGGTTGAACCGCCCAAGCCAGGAGGTGGCACCGCCTGGGCTAAGTCTCCGAGCGAGACTGGGCGGTTCAACCGCCCCAGCCAAGAGGTGGCACCGCCTAGGCTCAGTCTCCGAGTGAGACTGGGCGGTGCAACCTCCCCTGATAGGAGGTGGCATCGCCTAAGCTCGGTCTTCGAGCTCTGCCTGGAGGTGCAACCACCTCAGTCAGGCGGTGGCACCACCTGAGCTCGGTCTTCGAGCTCTGGCAGGAGGTGCAACCGCCCCTGACAGGAGGTAGCACCGCCTAGAGGCTCAGTCTTCGAGATCTGCATGTACATCTATGTATGAATTTCTTGATAATCTTTTGATGATAGATGTGATATCATGTTGTTTTATTTTTGATGTGTTTGGTCTTGACGGCTTTATGATGAAACTTATGTTTTGATTTTAAATGATGATACATGTTTTCACAAAAAGACTTGAACACCCTCACATGAAATCAATTGTATGAAATGGAAATGAATTTTATATCGTATTGAGATTAATGAATTTATTTTACCAATCTTGTAAATCTCATGAAAATAAACATGATGAATATTTTGAAAATAAATGAGTGTATCATGCATTTGGTCTTAATAATTTCTCTTGAACATACTTTTTGAAATCATACTTGATAATGAATATCAAGATATTAAAAGGATGTTATCATGGAATCATGCTTGATAATTTATTTTACGGAATTTACCTTTCTATGTTGACATTCTTTTTAAAAAGCAAAGGCATGCTCATAAGAAGCAAATCACATGAATAGAAATTTATAAAAATGAAATGTAATCCTCTATCTTATTGATTTTTCAATAAATATATGCTTGTCATATATGAATTTATTGAATGTAATTTTGAGGATGATTTCAGATTTGATAAATGCTTGATTCGTATTTACGACATAAGATACATTTTAAATATGAATCATGCTAAATGCTTCAATCATTTTCTATCTCTAGTGTTCTCGATTTTGATGAAATAGTAATAACGTTATTCATGTTATGAATCTCAAAAATGATAATTTGATTATGATTCTTTTTATGAATTAACTTGAACGAAAATTTGTTTTAACCGAATCATGAACTTTCCCTTGACTTCTTGACTTAAGAATTTTAAAGAAACATGTTGATTACTTGATATTTAATACTTGAAATTTCTTGTAAAACATGATCTTGATAAAAACGTTTCAAGTTGCTCTTTGTGCTATATCTTTTCAAATGAATCATGAGCCTTGATATCATATATTCCTTAATATAGAAATAACAAGATTTCTTTGCCTTGTATGTCTTGTGTAATGATTGTACATCAATTTGCTTTATTATGAATTATATGAATCCTGATCGTGAACTTGTTAAGAAGAATTTTAATGAACCATGAATCATATCTTTGGTATTCACGAATTGATCCTTATTGATATCTTTCATTGATATGATAAATTATCATCTCATGATATATCACATAATTATATTATGCTTTGCGATTGTATCATGTGATCTTTGTTGAATTTTCACATTGATATTTTTCATGACATGATTTCTTTGCATTGTATGCTTCATATGATAATATGAATACATGAAACACATATGATATGATTTTTATACAATTCCGTGTATTTATAAAATATTTGTCTCATCACCCAATAATTCTTCTTGATATTCCTTATGAGATGAAATGAAATAATGCATAAAATACAAATGAGAAGTTAATGCTCATGCATGATAGGATGTAATGAATTTTGACATTTAGATACCATCATTTGAATAGCTATGATCATGTTGCCAAAATGATATATCATGGATGCTTGAATATCATATTTGATATGCTCATAATGATAATTGATTTTTTCGGTATCGTGCATAAAAAATGAAATGTTAATGAATTTGTGCATTAAAACTATAATGATGTACAAATAAGAATAATTACTTACCTTTATCATGATTTAGAAATTGATGTAAAGGGTTTTTCCCTTCTTTTTGACAATAACAAAGGGGGAGATAGATTGCTAGCACAATTCAAGAAAAAGGCAAAAATTACAAAAGAGAAGAAATTGCTATCTTGAACATCACCGATAATTGCTTGCTTGAAATGTCAAGAAAATGCAAAAACTTGTTTATTTTCTTGCACATCTAAAGAGAAGATGCAAATGTAACACTTGCCAAATTGTTTGCTTGCCTCATGTAAAACATTATCTCTTGCACTTTGCAAAGAAAGCAAAAATGACACTTCTCAAAAGAGAAAAAAGAGCTTGTTATCTTGAACATCACAAGCTTGACAAACAAAAATTGCAAAAGTACTATCTTACCTATCTCAAGAAGCAAAACTTGCAACTTGCACATTGCAATAGGAAGCAAGAATCATAAGCTTACACAAGAAAGCTATCTTACATTTGCCATCGAAATTTTTGATAGCTTGTATGTAGCATAAAGAGAAGCAAATAGTTGCTATCTCAAGAAAATTAAACATGCTAAACTTACACCTTGCAATGGAAGCAAAATTGCGAGCTCAAACATTGCAAAGGAAGCAAAAATTTGCTAGCTTGCAACTTGCATATTTCAAGAAGCAAGAGTTGCCTTCTTGAACATCTCTAAATTGCTAGCGTGCAAGTTCTAAAATGTTGTAACATTGCTAGCTTGCATGCTCTAAAAGTGCTATCTTGTATGTTGTAAAACTTGCATATCTAAAACTTGATAGCTTGAATGTTCTAAGCATGATGTAACATTTGCTGAATTTTCTGGATTCAAAACTGCATGATGATAAAACTTGATATTATGTTTTTCATGCAATAAGTTAAACTAATATTCCAAACACAAGAATAGTTGGACTTCTCCTTTTTGTTGATGACAAAGGGGGAGAAGTATGATGTTATGCATAAGTTTATGCATAAGTTCATAATGACCTGTTGCAAGTATTCATGATGAATATTGCAATGATTTGAATTCAGTTTGAATTCAAGGTTCTATCAATATGGCTTATTGATAGGGGGAGTTTGTTCAAACTTCAGGGGTTAAGTTTAACTCCGTCATCAAGTGGTTATCATCATCAAAAAGGGGGAGATTGTTGAATCTCGTATTTTGATGATGAAACTACTTGATATATAATTATGATTTAATCTACGTTTTGAGTGAAGCAGGATGCTTCGATCGGGATGAGACAATTAAAGCAGGAAAATCATGTTGTGCCGGAGGAATATGTTAGAAGATTGGACGTCGGGCCGGTGGATCGGTCGACGTATCGATAGAAGACTTCGGGCTGTAGACTCGAGCATCGGGCCAAGAAGAGCAGGTATTGTGTCAAGGATATCGGAGTTGCAGAGTCAACTTGCCGATTGGGTAATAGGCTGCAGGAGAGGACGATGCGCCGAAGAATCGAACGAAGCGTCGAGGGACCAATGACATGCCGAACAACTTGGTTAATTGCTTAGAATTAATTGTCTCGATCGAAGTTTTGTTTTAAGTGTGCAGGATTAACTACGATGAAAGTACGACATGCAGCAGGAGTTGCGCCGGAGTCAAGACAATGATCACGTTGGGAGTTCGAGAGTTCGACGAAAGTTCGGACAGTCGTCGAAGGTTCTACGGGAACAAATCTGAGAAGTCCATGAGCTTACCAAAGAAGCTCGTTGGAACTCACCAAGTGGATCGTCGCAAGTCCAGGAGTTTGCCGGAAGTCCGCAGGAGCATCACCGAGGGTTCATCGGATGATCGACGGAAGTTCGTCGGAAGTTCGCCGGAAGAAGCGATTGACGCACCGGAGCAAGTTGCAATAAATGTCTTAGGGAATATCATAGTTAGCACAATGATTAAGTTGGAAATGGGAGGTGATCCCATTAACTTAATCTTGGGGCAATTGGGCCCCTGAAAAACCCAAATTGGGCTGAATGGATCAACCCATTCGGACCCTGATTTCTGCCAGGCGGTTGAACCGCCCAAGCCAGGAGGTGGCACCGCTTGGGCTAAGTCTCTGAGGGAGACTGGGTGGTGCAACCGCCCCAGCTAGGAGGTGGCACCGCTTGGGCTCAGTCTCCGAGCGAGACTGGGCGGTGCAACCTCCCCTAACAGGAGGTGGCACCGCCTGAGCTCGGTCTTCGAGCTCTGTCAGGAGGTGCAATCGCCTCAGTCAAGCGGTGGCACCGCCTGAGCTCGGTCTTCGAGCTCTGGCAGGAGGTACAACTGCCCCTGATAGGATGTTGCACCACCTAGAGGCTCAGTCTTCGAGCTCTATCAGGTGGTGCAACCGCCTCAGTCAGGAGGTGCAACCGCCAGATCCCGGAATTCCGGGAATTGACAATTTTGAGCTCCAAATTCAAACTGGGTTAGGGCCTATAAATACCCCACCCATTCAGCACTGAAAGGGCACTCATATACACTGAAATCCTGATCTTGTTCTGTGATTTTTAGAGCTCAAAATTGTTGTAAAGGCCAAAAGTTCTTCTCCCTCTTTTCTTCCAAGTTCTGAGCTTTAAAGAGAGGAGAGAAAATTCTGTAAGGGTTGTCTCCTAAGCTAGTCAAAAGGAGTGAAACTGTAAAAGGGTGGTTGGCCTTCACCTATTGAAGGAAGGCTTCTAGTTGACGTCGGTGACCTCGTCGGTGGAGGAAGCCAAAAGTGGAGTAGGTCAAGATTGACCGAACCACTCTAAATCTCGGTTTGCATTTACTTTGAGCATATTATCTTTTCTACAAACCTCCTCAAAAGCTTACTGCTTTCTGCGCATATACGATTCGGTTTCAAGCTTTGCACTTTCCGAATCGGCATTTAGACGTAAATCAGTTTCATCGTACGATCATCATATTTCAGTTTGCGCTTACATTTTGATTTCTATCATAACTGCAAACTACCTTTATATCCTTGCTTTAACTGCATCTTGCTTAATCAAAAGTTAAAGTGATTTACGAATCGGCTTTCTTACCGAAATCACTTTTATTGAACGAACGCGATTTTTATCGTAGAAGGTTTTCCGCTGCACTAATTCACCCCCCCCTCTTAGTTCTCTTGATCCTAACATGGCACACTCTTGAAATCATACACGAAGGCACTAGTAGAGTTAAAGACTCTAAAATAAATATTTTGATGTGTGATTTTGAATTATTTCATATGAAGCCAAGCGAGAATATTGAAGAAATGTACACCCACTTTACAGATGTCGTCAATAGTCTAAAAGCTCTTGGTAAAAGTTTTTCAAATCTTGAACTTGTGATTAAAGTTTTACGATTGCTTTCTAAAAATTGGGATTATAAAGTAACGACAATATAAGAATCAAAGGACTTGAACTATTTTTCGATTAAAAAACTTATTGGGTCTTTGATGACCTATGAAATGACTTATGTGGCACTTGAACTTGAGAACAATCTTCCAAAAAACAGAAAGGATTTGACACTTAGAACAAATGAAGACCACTCGAGCGAAAGCTCAAGTGATGATGAACTCGAACTTCTCACTATAAAATTTAAAATATTCATTAAACAAGAATTAAAAAATAAAAAAGAACTTAAAAAGAAGTTGCCAAAGAAGAAGAGAGCACTAAGGCAGCTTGGAACGAACTGAGTTCATCCAAAAATGAAGAACAAACCAACAAAGGTGAGGTGGCAAACTATGTCTTAACGACTTTCGACGATGAGGTAACCAAAACCTCTTTGCCTTATTTAGAATTACTTGATGCTTTTTTATAAGTTATTTTTAAATTAGTTAGAAATAAAAAATATATATCATGCTTATTTTTCTAGCTAATTTTGAAAATGAGAATGATAATTACATGTTTTATGAAAATATAACAAAATATTAGATTTAAATCTAATGATTAATCCTATGTATGTTTTTAAGGAAAAATAAATAATATGTATCTAAATTGATGATTTTCAATTTTGATTGAAAATGCTTTATGAAATCACGTTTGATGATATCATGTTTAATTAGTTTATAGTTTGAAATTATGTATGTTATACCTTGAAAACTTGAAACCATATTTTGATGTCATGCCCAAAGTAGTGATGCATAATTATCATGGTTAATAAGTTTATATTTCGAAATTATGCATGGTGATTTTTGTGATTCATGGCTTATTGATCTTTGTCGCGATGAAAGTTGCTTTTTCAGTTTTAAACAAGATGGATGGTTTTCATATAAAAAACTTGAGGATATTTATATGAAATATAAAATGAAACACATAAAAAGGAAAATGTATAATCATTGGAATTAAAATGATAAATCAAATCTCTTGTTTAAAGAAGCCATATGTTTAATGTGTCATATTTTTGGTCATGATGATGAAATTTATTTTTTCAGTCTTAAACAATGATGCATCTTTTTATTTGGCATAAAAAAAGGCAATGACATGCTTGTATGAAACAAACAAATTAAAATAAAACATCTCTATCTTATTGATTTTTGGATAAAAGATTTATGAATATATGTATATTATGTTGAATCTCGTATTTTGATGATGAAACTACTTGATATATGTTTATGATTTAATCTGCGTTTTGAGTGACGCAGGATGCTTTGATCAGGATGAGACAATTAAAGCAGGAAAATCATGTTGTGCCGAAGGAACATGTCAGAAGATTGGACGTCGGGCCGGTAGATCGGTCGACGTATCGATAGAAGGCTTCGGGCAGTGGACTCGGGCATCGGGCCAAGAAGAGCGGTTATTGTGCCAAGGATATCGGAGTTGCGGAGTCAACTGGCCGATTGGGCAATAGGCCGCAGGAGAGGACGATGCGCCGAAGAATCAGACGAAGCGTCGAGGGACCAATGACATGCCGGACAACTTGGTTAATTGCTTAGGATTAATTGTCTCGATCGAAGTTTTGTTTTAATTGTGCAGGATTAACTATGATAACGATGAAGACATAAAGCGAAACAAAGTGTCGGAGTCAAGCGCGAAGGATTTGTTGCAAGTTCGAGAGTTCGACGGAAGTCCGAAGGTTCATCGGGAATGCTACCGGAACTAGCCGAGAATGAGTTGGGAGCTTGCCGAAGGATTTTCGGAAGCTCGCCGGAAGGTTCGTTGGAAGTTCGCGGAGCTCACCGAGAAAGATCGGAGCTTGCCGAAGAAGCTTGTTGGAACTCGCTAAGAACAAATCGTGAAGTCTAGGAGCTTGCCGGGAGTCCACAGAATGGTTTCCGAGAGTTCATCGAAAGACCGCCGGAAGTTTGCCGGAAGCTCGCCAGAAGAAGTCTTGACTTACGGACTTTGTAATAGCTTAGAAAATGTCTTTAAAATCATAGTTAGCACATTAATTAGGGTTAGGATTAGGTGTTAATCCTATAACCCAAGTAGGGGCCAATTAGGCCCAAGTTCGGACTGGTTTGGGCCAAGTTTGGAGCCAAACCAAGTGAGCTGAAATAGTGAAAGAGGTGGCACCGCCCCAGCCAGGAGGTGACACCGCCTGGGCTAAGCCTCCCAGCGAGACTGGGCAGTGCAACCTCCCCAGCCAGGAGGTGGCACCGCCTGAGCTCAATCTTCGAGCTAGACTAGGCGGTGCAACCTCCCTAACAGAGAGGTGGCACCGCCTGAGCTCAGTCTTCGAGCTAGACTGGGCGGTGCAACCTCCCTGACAGAGAGGTGGCATCGCCTGAGCTCAATCTTCGAGCTAGACTGGGCGGTGCAACCTCCCTGACAGAGAGGTGGCACCGCCTGAGCTCAGTCTTCAAGCAAGACTGGGCGGTGCAACCTCTCCAGTCAGGAGGTGCAACCGCCTGATCCCGGAATTTCAGGATTTGATCGTTTTGAGCTCCAAATTTGATTTGGGTTGGGGCCTATAAATACCCCTCCCATTCAACACTGAAAGCACAGAACACACACTCGAAATCTTGCTATCTTTCTGTGTTTCTTAGAGCTCAAAACTGCTAGTTCTCCTCTTTCTATTCTTCAAGTTTGAGTTGTAAAGAGAGGAGAGAAAACTTCTGTAAGGGTTGTCTTCTAAGCCCGTCAAAAGGAGTGAATCTGTAAGAGGGTAGTTGGCCTTCGCCTATTGAAGGAAGGCTTCTAGTTGACGTCGGTGACCTCGTCGGTGGAGGAAGCCAAAAGTGGAGTAGGTCAAGACTGACCGAACCACTCTAAATCTCTGGTTTGCTTTCATTTTGAGCACTTTATCATTACTGCAAACCTCCTACATAGCTATTGCTCTCTGCGCTTTTACGAATAAGTTTCTAAGTTCTGTTCTTTTCAAATCTGCATTCAGACGTAAATCGGTGTTTTCGTACGATCTCTACATTGCGGTTTACACTTACGTTTTGATTCTATTTATAACTGTAAACTGTCTTCTGCGCTTTTACGAACGAGTTTCTTTATAGTTTACGTTTACGTCTTGATTCTGTTTATAACTGCGAACTGATTTCTGCGAACGAGTTTCTTTGCAGTTTACGTTTACGTCGTGATTCTGTTTATAACTGCAAACTGATTTCTGCGAACAAGTTTCTTTGCAGTTTACGTTTACGTCTTGCTTCTGCTTAGACGTAAAACTATGTTTTAGACGTAAACTACTTTTAAACGTAAAACTACGTTTAGACGTAAAACTGCGTTTAGACGCAAACTGCGTTTAGACGTAAAACTACGTTTAGACGTAAAACTGAGTTTAGACGTAAACTGCGCTTAGACGCAAACTGCGCTTAAACGCAATCTGAGCTTAGACGCAAACTGTGCTTAGATGCAAACTGCGCTTAGACGCAATCTGCATTTAGACGCAAACTGCAAACTGCAAACTGCATAAATTGCGCTTAGACGCAAACTGTGTTTAGACATAAACTGCACTTAATAATAAGTAATCTTAGAATTGGCTTTTGCATCAAAATAGTTTTTATCGAACGAACGCAGCTTTCGTTTTTAATCGCTGAAAGATTTCCGCTGCACTAATTCACCCCCCCCCCTCTTAGTGCTCTCGATCCTAACATATTATGCTTTTGTGAATCTCTTGGACTATGAAAATGAATTTGAATGAGTTTTATCGAAATCATTATTTCTTGAGATTTATAATATAAAATCTTTTTTGAATCAAGATATCTTATTTAATCTCTTATGTTTCTCTTTGCTATTTACTAAAGAGGAAAATAATCTAATTCATGATCTTGATTTCTCGATATTGGATACTTGAAATCTTTCTATGAATTAAGATCATTTTCTCCTTATTTCTTTTTGCTATTCACAAAAAAAAAGAGGCTTATCCCAACAAACCATGATATGCTACTGGACATCTTGGGAATTTATGACTTGAGTTTTGTTATGCATTTCTTCCCTTATTCGTTCTTGTTTACAATGACAAAAGGGAGAAAGAAAATCGCTAGCATCTCAAGAGATTGATAAATCAATTAATGTCATTTTGAATCTCTTATGATTTTGATGATTTGAATCTAAATAATATTTTTTTCAATCGAATCATAAGCCTTCTCTTGAGATTTTCTTTTATGAATCAAGATTTCTTACTCTTTATTTTTATATGATTCTTGCATTTTGTTTAAGAGAAAATTTTCTATATGAATCATGTCTTTTGGTATTCACATGATCTTATCTTTCATGATATGATTTTTATAATTCCTTGTATTCATGAAGTATATCTCAACACTAAAATTCTCTTGATATTCTTCATGTGATGATATGAAATTATACATGAAATACTCATGAATTTATGTTGATGCATACAAATGAGAAGTTATGATCATGCATGGTAGGATGTAATGTAATTTGACATTTTGATACCATCATGATTTGAATTGTTTATGATTTGGAATGATGCATGCAATACTATGATTTATTGCTAAAATGATGCATCATGAATGTTGGAGTATCATGTATGTTATGCTCATATTGATGATTTATTTTTTGTATCATACATGAAGTAAGGATGAAATATAAGGTTTTGAAATTATACATATTTTAATTTGAAACTATAACGATATACAAATATACTGAAATAAGATTAATACTTTACCTTTGTCATAATTTGAAAATTGTTGTAAAGGGAAAAAGAATTACAAAATTATTTTCTTCCCTTCTTTTTGATAATGACAAAGGGGGAGAAAGAACTAGCTTGCATGTTCTGAAATGACGTAAAATTTGCTAGCTTGCATGGTGTAAAATTTGTTAGCTTACTTGTTGTAAAACTTGCTATCTTACTAGCTTGCATATCTAAAACTTGCTAGCTTGCCCAACTCAAAGGAGAAGCAAAGATTACTAGCTTGCACATCCCAAGTAGAAGCAAAATTGCTAGCTTGCACTTCTCAAAAGAGAAGAAAGAACTTGCTATCTTGAACATCACCAAAAATTGCTAGCTTGCCTATCTTAAGAAGCAAAAGTGCAAACTTTACAATCTTGCACATCTTTAAAATTAATGATGATTTGGTGATTAGGGATGTTGTAAAGTGATAAACAATTTGCTAGCTTGTATGTTACAAAAGTTGCATATCTCTAAAACTTGCTAGTTACACTTCTCCTTTTTGTTGATGACAAAGGGGAAAATGTTATGTTAATGATCATGCATGGAATGATGCATTAAAAATTTGATTATGCATGATTTTATGATCATATGTTATAAATATTCATGAAGAAATTTTGCTTTGACTTGAATTAGGGGTTCTATCAATATGGCATACCAAAAATCTCTCACAAGTGTCCACATGACATAATCAAATTTACAAGCCTAAAACAGCCCCCAAACCCAACTAAAATGGGACTATTAAGCCTTCGGTTGTCCCTCTACATGTTAGACAAAGTATGAACATACCAAAAGACACAGACATACATAAGCATTACATCAAACATCATGTTTAGAATATGTGACAGCGAGGCATGGCTTAAGCATTGGATAGGCCGCGAGGCATGGCTCGGGCATTAGACTAGCTACGAGGCTTAGCTTGGGCATTGGGCTGGCCGCAAGGCGTGGCTCGGGCATTGGGCAGGCCGCGAGGAGTGGCTTGGGCATTGGATTGGCCGAGACGTGTCTACATCATCCTAGCTAACACTTGTACCTTGTGGGTGAGGTTAAGGAATGCATCGACTGAGACAGTAAGCTTCCCCTTAATGGTCTCGGGAGGTGATAGCCCAGGATCATTGAATAGTTGCCAATAGCGGCTTGGAGTCATGGTCAAGGTATTCCCTTCTAGGATTGGAGGAAGTGGGAGTTGCCATCCAAACCCGAAGGTCAGGTGAGTTGGGGGTGGTTCTTCTTCGGGGCGCTCTCCCGGGTTACTCAGTTGGGGGCGCTCTTGGGACATCGGGCCCTCCTTCTAGTGCCAAAAAGTTGGTGAACCTCTATGCCATGGCTGAGGAGTTAGCATGGCTCGATCCGATCTCGAATGTATAAGGTCGCCCAGATAGAGACTCGGGCAACGGAAGTGCATGTCGGGTTGGGTTGAGCTATGAGTAGTCTTGTTGTCTACTTCTTCATCGCTGGCCCTTGCAAATAGATCGAGGTTGGGAGGGGGATTTCCCGACTTGACCCCTCCAAAGCTTAAGTTAGCATTGAGTAGAATAAGAGTGAGTTGAATGTGCGAAAGTCCCCCTCTTGATTAAGGAAGGTTAGCTTTTATACCTGCGAGGATGAGTTGATCGTATGAGGTCAATTAACTATAGCCGGCTTAAGCTTCTGTGTGAGTGTCGATCGACCTGTATAGATCGGCGCTGCGCGATGCTGCCCTAAGCTTTCCGGGATGACTGTACCATGGTGATGTCATTCGTATGGAGGGGGCGGCGAGCGGTTGCCCCCCATGTGTGTGCTGTGTGCCACATCAGACTAGAAGTTCTAGGTCTGCATCGTTGTATCTGCTTTGCCTGGGTCCACATGAGCAATACTAAAATGTGCCTTATCAAATATATCTTCATTTTTTTATATATCGAAAATTGCCTCCTTCCTACCTGAAGGCTTCTTTATCCCTCTTAGTGTAAAAAGTCAAATCCCAAGTCCTCTTTCCTAGATTGGACTCCGTCATCAAGCTCATGGAGTCTCCTCTTGGAAGTCAAACCCATCATTGGAAGCAAAACTATTGAAAATACAAAATAATTCTAAACTCTTCTTATATCTTGAGGAACTCAACATTATCATATCTCCTCGTAAACATAGTCTTTATGGTAAGATCTGCGGTAGAACACCATCCTTTGATGTCATTAAATCTGCTCTTTCAAAGTATTGGAAAACGTCCATAGAAGTCCATATGATGATTTAATGGCTTATTCCAATCAAATGTGGATATACTTGTCATCCTCACTAGTAGCCTATGGTTTTGACGAGGATAGGTTTGGAGCTTTCTTTTATGATGTCACTAAATCTACTATTCCAAAGTATTGGAAAACCTCCATGGAAGTCTATAAGATTGATTTAATGGCTACTTCTTATTCCAATCGAATGTGGATATGCTTGTCATCCTCACTAGTAGCCTATGGTTTTGGTGAAGGATAGGTCTTGAGCTTTCTTTCATGACATGAGAACTTTTAACTTTTGAAAGAGGTAGTTAAACATATCCACATTTGAATCCACTTCCTATATATTTTTTTTGAATTCATGTCACCCAACATTTTATTTGAAATCTTGACCATGCTTGGTAAATGCTTAAAATTGTTGAAATAATTATCAAAGGGGAACATGGTAAGTTTATAACGATGTATGTCGTCATAAATATCACTTCTCTTCCTCAATGAGTTTGGATTTAGATTGATGATGTTAATCTTTCTCAATCGATAGTCTATAAAAAATTTGTTAGATTATGTGGTTCTATTTAATTAGGTAAGATATAATATAGATATGATTAAATTCTGATTATAGTTATTGGCTAATAGAAAGAAAGTCTAATTATGATAGGATTCCTTAGGAGATGATCTTGACGAGAATGACTCTCCTAGCTACTTATCCTAGACCCTCTGCTCTCACCTATAAATAGATGGGACCTATCAGGGACTCAACATGGATATGTGACATTATTAAGAGATTGCATATTTTCTCTTATCTCCCCTTAGTCATGTGAACCAGTCATTGAGAGATTATATATCTTCTCTCATCTCTCCTTTATCCTTAATCCATCACTGACTGTAATCTTGTGAAGAATAGGAAGAGAGGAGATTAGTTCTTCTTGCAAATCGATATCACTATAGATTTTGAATCTAACGACGATGATGCGCCTACAAATCATATAAAGATTTTTTAACTAGCATAAAAAAGTATGTATCATAAATTTAATATATTATTATTTGATTTTAATTTTTAATATTGAATTTTTTATATAATATCATAATCATGATTTTTATACTTCAATTGGTATCAAAGATATGTTTTGAAATCAAATACTTTATATCGTAAAAGTATTTCAGATCCATTATGTATTTAGATCTATTTATAGCATCCTTCACTTACGAAAATGTATTATTTGGTTTTGATTTATGATGCTTGAATGATTTGTTTGTGTTATTGATTTGTCTTCTATTTAGTCTGTCTTGTTGCCTACTTGCGGGCGATGCGAGGTTCCTTATGTTTGATTGATGGATAACTATCAATAGCTATTGGCAATAGTATTATTGAGGGTGGCGGCCTCTGGTAGTCACTAGCTTAGGCATGGACAATAGGTGCGTACACAGCATAAGCACCATGGAGTGCCGCAAACTTGCAGCGGCCTTGTGATGGTCAACTACAGCAATGCTGCTATTGCTTGTGGTGACTACAGCAGCACCACTGCATGTGGCAGCTATGGCGGATGAAGTAGTAAAGCTATCTACGATGGCTACAGTAGATGCAATAGTGCCGCTACTTGTGGCGGTTGCAAAAATGCTGCTACGACGACATCTACTGGCTGTAGGCGACATCACTAGACACCGAAGGCTAATAGTTATGTAGTGGTGGCATATGCACAAGTATGCAATGACAACCATGCAGGTCTCTAGGCGGTGTGTGTGCACAACCGTACCACGGCAATCGTGGGGGTCGTCGAGCAGCGTGTTATTTAGAACGAGTCGACACTAAGAGGGGGGGGTGAATTAGTGCAGTAGTAAAATCACGTCGGTTCGAAAATCTTTCATAAGATAAAACCCGTTTTGTAAAGATGCTTAAATTGAAAGAGTACGGATGAGTATAGCAAGTAATAAGAAGGCAACTTGTAGTTAAAGTAAATTGCTCAAAAGAAATTCAAACAAGATTTTTATAGTGGTTTGGTCATCGTGACCTACATCCACTCCACCGATTCCTCTTCCGTCGAGGCCATCGACATCCACTATCAGTCTTCCTTCAATGGGTGAAGACCAACTATCCTTTTACACCCCCTCCTCTCCTTTTCACAGGTTTAGGAGACAACCTTTATAAGCACACACTCCTCCCTAAATAGAATTCTAAACTTAGAACTAGAGGAGGGATTTGTTGAATCTCGGATTTTGATGATGAAACCAATTGATAGTATTTATGATTTGGTCTATGTTTTAAGTGATGCAAGATGCTTCAATCAGGGAGAGACATTTAAAGTAGGAAGAATCATGTTGGGCTAGAGAAACATGTTAGAAGATTGGACGTCGCACTAAAGGATCGATCGACGTATCGACAGAATGTTTCGGGCCATGGTTTCGGGTATCGGGCCAATAAGAGTAGATATTGCACCAAAGATATTAGAGTTACGGAGGTCAACTAGCCAATTGTGCAATAGGCCACAAGAGAGGATGATGCGCCGAAGAATCGGACGAAGCATCGATGGACCAATGACATGCCAGATAACATGATTCATGCTTAATAATAATTGACTAGATCGAAGTATATTTTTATATGTGCAAGATTAACTATGATAGCAAGGTATAAAGAAAAATGAAGTCCTGTAGTTAAGAACACGATTTCGTTGGGAGTTCGAGAGTTCATCGGAAGTTCGGATGTTCGACGGAAGTTCTACTAGAATTGACCAAGAAGTCCTGGAGCTTGCTAGAGAAGCTCATCAAAACTTGCCAAGAAGATCATCGTGAAGTCCAAGAGCTTGTCGGGAGTCCGTCGGAACATTACCGAGAGATCATTAGAAGTTCACTGGAAGATCGTCGGAAGCTCGTCGGAAGAAATTGAACTTATATTGCTTAGAATATGTCTTAGGAATCGTAGTTAGCACATAATTGATATTGGGATTGGGAGGTAATCCCATCAACTCTATTAGGGGCCAATTGGGCCCGAAGTTGGGCTGGTTTGGGCCGGATTCAAGGCCCAACTAGGATATTGAAAGCTTGGCCGATGGTGGCACTACTTGGGAGATTCAGTCTCCCCGGTGGTTTGGGCGGTGGTACCACCGATAGTAAATGCTGCCAGCGGTGGTACCACCCAATGCAGTGTCAGTGTCACACTGACATTAGCGGTGATACCACCCAGCACATGCGGTGGTACCGCCCATACCTAGGAAACCCAGTATATGATATTTTTAGGCTCCAAGTTTGAATCAACTTGAGGCCTCTAAATACCCCTCTCATCCCTGGTTAAGATACATAAGACTTCAGAGTGAAAAAGAAAGAAATATTGCTGTAATCTTGTGTGAACTCCTCTCAAAGTTCTAAGTGTTAGAATAGTTTGAGAGAGGAGTGAGTGGGGGTGTCAGGATTATCTACTAAACCTAGTAAAAGGAGGAATTGGTAGTGAGAGAGGAGTGAGGTTGATCTTCACCTATTAAAGGAAGATCGATAGTGGATGCCGGTGGCCATGACGGAAGAGGAATCGGTGGAGTGGATGTAGGTCATGATGACCGAACCACTAAAAAAATTTGGTTTACCTTTTCTTTTGTGAAATTTATCTTACTGCAAACCTCCTTACCTTCTTACTGTGGTTTTACTATGCCTACACTTGCATATGCTTTCAAGTTTCATCAAAATCAATTTTAATCGAACGAAGATTTTTTAAACCGACATAATCTTTCTGTTGCACTAATTCACCCTCCCTCTCTTAGTGTCAACTCGTTCCTAGCAGGATTCTCTTAAGTGATTTCTATAGTGTTTTCTCACTTTTAAGCTCTCTTTGCTTGTGTTTATTAACTAGGGATGAGAGGGATATTTATAGGCCTCAAGTTGATTCAAACTTGGAGCCTAAAACTGCCTACATCACTAACATTAAGCGATTCCACCGCCTGACACTAACACTGGGCGGTACCATTGCCCAGTCTGACGGTACCATTACCTAACATAGTCTCGGAGACTATGCCAAGACGGTGACACCTGTTGGGTCACTATTTGGGCTTTTCACTTGGCCCAACATAGTCTATACATGGGCCTAGCTGGCCCCTAATTGGGTTGACCCAATTCCAATTCCAATTATATGCTAACTACGAAATTTAAGGTATACACTAACCTAAACAAGTTTGGTAAGTCTAAGCTTCCAATGATCTTTCAGCAAACTACCGATGATCTCTTGGCAATGTTCCAATGGACTCCCGGCAAGCTCCTGGACTTCACGATGATCTTCTTGGCGAGTTCCGATGAGCTTCTACAAGAAACTCTATTGAATCTCATATTTTGACGATGAAACCAATTGATAAGTGTTTATGATTTATTCTTCATTTTGAGTGACATGGGATGCTTCAATCAGCGAGAGATAATTAAAGCAGGAAAAATCATGTTAGGCCGGAGGAAAATATCTCAGATGATTGGACGTCAGGCCGGAGGATCGGTCGATCTATCGACAAAAGGCTTCGGGCCATGGATTCGAGCATCGGGCCGAGAAGAGCGAATATTGCATCAAGGATATCGGAGTTGCAGAGTCAACTAGCCGATTAGGCAATAGGCCGCAGGAGAGGACGATGCGCCGAAGAATCGGACGAAGCGTCGAGGAACCAATGACATGCCGGACAACTTAGTTAATTACTTAGGATTAATTGTCTCGATCGAAGTTTTATTTTAAGTGTGCAGGATTAACTACGATGAAAGTAAGACATGCAGCAGGAGTTGCGCCGGAGTCAAAGACTATGATCACGTTGGCAGTTCGAGAGCTCGACGGAAGTTCGGACGGTCGTCGGAGGTTCTGCGAGAGGATGATGCACCGAAGAATCGAACAAAGCGTCGATGGACCAATGACATGCCGGACAACATGATTCAAGCTTAGTAATAATTGTCTAGATCGAAGTATGTTTTTTCATATGCATGATTAACTATGATAGAAAGGCATAAAGCAAAATGAAATCCCGGAGTCAAGAACGCGATTTTGTTGGGAGTTCGAGAGTTCGTCGGAAGTTCTGTAGGAACCAGCCAAGAAGTCTCAGAGCTTGCTCGAGAAGCTCGTCGGAACTCACCATGAAGATCCTCGTGAAGTCCAAGAGCTTGCTAGGAGTCCACTGGAACATTGCTGAGAGATCGTCGGAAGTTCGCCGGAAGGTCGCCGGAAGCTCACTAGAAGAAACTAGACTTACGGACTTGTTTAGCTTAGGAAATGTCTTAGAATTCGTAGTTAGCAGGAAATTGGGATTGGATTTGGGCCAACCCAATTAGGAGCTAGTTGGGCCCATGTAAGGACTGTGTTGGGCCCAATAAAAGACCCAAACAGTGACCCAAGAAGTGGCACCGTCGTGGCATAGTCTTCAAGACTGTGTCGAGTGGTAGTACCACTAGTCTGGGCGGTGGTACCTTCCCTAGTAGGGTGCCAAGCTATGGTACCACCAGTCTGGGCAGTGGTACCGCCCAATGGCCTAGTGCCAAGCGGTGGTACCGCCAGATTGGGTGGTGGTACTACCTAGCGTAATGTCAGTGTCAGACTGACACTAGCGGTGGTATCGCCCAACAAAGGCGGTGGTACTACCTGTGTTGAATCTCGGATTTTGATGATAAAATCAATTGATGGGTTAATTGATCTAATCTATATTATTGAGTTAAGTGTGCAGGATTAACTACGATAACCAGAAAACACAAAGCAAGAATACCGGAGTCAAGTTCGATGGACGTTTAAGAGTCCGAAGAATCGTCGGAGATGCTGCCGGAACCAACCGAGAAGAAATCGGGAACCTATCATAATTTTCGGAAGTTCGCCGAAGAAATCGTCGGAGGTTCACGGAGATCACCGAGAATGCTCGGCTACTCGTTAAAGTCATCACAAGATCGGGAGCTTGCTGGGAGTCCGTCGAAAGAAGTTCGTTAGAAAGCTCGCCGAAACAAGACATGATGTTCGCGGTTGAAAACTTGCTTAGGATATTTTTTTTGTTATGTAGTTCACTTGTAATTAGGCTTAGGATTAAGAGATAATCCTATATCCTTGTTAGGGGCCAACTGGGCCCAAAATTAGACTTGGTTTGGGCTAAATTTGAAGCCCAACCAATGAACCGAAGGGTTTGGTGGTGGCACCGCCAGACTGGGCGGTTGCACCGCCCAGCACCCGAGAGCTGGGCGGTGGCACCGCCTGGGCTGGGCGGTGGCACCGCTCAGCACCCGAGAGCCAAGCGGTGGCACTGCCCAACACCCGAGAGCTGGATGGTGGCACCGCTTGGCTGGGCAGTGGCACCGCTAGTCCATTGTCAATGTCTGACACTAACAGGTGTTGGCACCGCCAGCATCGTGAACCAAAGAGAATTCAAATTTTGGAGCCCAAATTTGAATCCTCTTGAGGCCTATAAATACCCCTCAAATCTCAGCTGAGATTATAACTTTTTGAGAAGCAATTGATTGAGAGAAAGGTCTTAGAAAAGTCTTAGCAAGTCTTGTTTTCAATTTGCTAGTGTTCACCTCCTTCTTTCTTGCTGAAAATCTGTAAGAGAGTGAACCGCTTGTAAAAAGTTGTAAGAGGGGTATTTACCCTTCCCTTTTAAGAGATTTGCTAGTGGAAGGTGGGAGCCTCATCGAAGAGGGGCCTCGCAAGTGGATGTAGGTCATTTGACCGAACTACTTTAAAATCGACGTGATCTCTAGTTTGCATTTACTTATTGTCATTTATATTACTGCAAACCATTTGCACTTTAATGCTCTACTCCTTTGTCTCCTTCTTACGTATCCCTTCAAGTTAAAACGTAATTGAAATGGTTTCAAACGAAACGTTGCTTTTATCGTATGAAGTTTCCGAAAGTGTTTAAATCATCAAAAGTTTATCATACTTTACCTTTGCACTAATTCACCCCCCCCTCTTAGTGCCGCTCCGATCCTAACAATTGGTATCAGAGCTAGGCTCACTCTCATATTTGGTTTGATACCCAAGAGAGATGGCTTACTCCGGCATACATGAGGGTCATTCTATCACACGTCCACCCTTGTTTAATGGGTCAGATTATACTTATTGGAAGACTCGTATGAGGATCTTCCTCATTTCCATAGATTTCGAGCTTTGGACTATTTTTGAAAACGGATTTAAAAAATCTTCTCTTCCTATGAGTGAATGGAATGAATCGGACAAGAAGGTTTTTGTTTTAAACGCAAAGGCTATGAATGCCTTGTTTTGTGCACTAGACAAAAATTAATTTAATCATGTTTCAATTTGTGATTCGGATTTTGATATTTGGAGAACTCTTGAGGTCACTCATGAAGGCACTAGCCGAGTGAAAGAGTCGAAAATCAACATCCTTGTGCACTCTTACGAACTTTTTCGAATGAAACTAAGTGAGTCCATCGGAGACATGTACACCCGGTTCACGGATGTCATCAATGGACTCAAAGCTCTTGGTAAAGATTTTACTAACTTTGAACTAGTAACTAAAATCTTAAGATCCCTCCCTAAAAGTTGGGATCCAAAAGTTACGGTAATTCAAGAGGCCAAAGACCTTAAAACATTCCCTCTTGAAGAACTTATTGGGTCTCTAATGACCTACGAAATGACATGTCAAGCTCATGACGAGCTCGAGAACCCCTTCCAAAGAACAGGAAGGATATGGCACTCACATCACAAGAAGACCACTTGAAAGGAACATCAAGTGATGAGGACAGTGATAATGACATTACACTTTTGACTCAAAATTTTAAAAAATATTTAAGAAAGAACAAATTTAAAAATAATACGAAAAATAAATTCGAACACAAGAAGGACCAAGTGATTTGCTATGAGTGCAAAAAAATCGAGACACTACAAGAACGATTGTCCTCAAGCCAAAAAGAGAACATCAAAGAAGAAGGCGCTCAAGGCAACGTGGGATGATTCAAGTGCGTTCGAAGAAGAAGAGTCCAACACCGAGCAAGTTGCTCATTACGCTCTAATGGCCATCGGAGAAGAGGTAACGAATTTAATTGATACAGATTTACCTTATCATGAATTATTAAATGCTTTCCGTGAGTTGTTTGATGAATGTAAGACAATTAGTAGAAAATACAAATTGCTAAAAAAGGAGCATGATAGTCTCACTTGTGATATCGATAAATTAAAAACTGAATATCATGATAGTTTAGCTCCATATATAAAATGCCATGATCTAGAATCTCTCCAAAAGGAGAACTTGCTACTTAAGGACACCTTGAAAAAATTTGAGGTTGATAGCAAATCTTTGAACATGATCCTTACAAATAAGGGTCATGTTCCTAAAAGAAGTGGAATCGAATTTGTGAGAAGTCCTCACCAAAATCCAACCACCTTCATTAAAGGCCCCCATCTTACATGTTCGGCACCAAAGCAATTGCAACTTTTGTTGCAAATATGGACATAAAACTTATAAATGTCCATTCAAGAAAATCAGTCCGAACAAACTAATTTGGGTTCCTAAAGGAACCAAGATCAATTCTATGCAAAATGATGAACAAGTTAAATCAGTTTTTAAGGCACCCAAAAGAAAATGGGTACCTAAAAATAATCCCTTCTTGTAGAAACATACACCATCACAAGCTAGGAGCAAGAGATGATATCTAGATAGTGGATGATGAAAGACATATGACTGGAGATCCATCTCATTTCTCTATGCTCATTAGCAAAGAAGAAGGGTACGTCACCTTCGGAGACAACAACCAAGGCAAAATCATTCGCAAGGGAACCATAGGTAACAAATTAAAATTTTCTAATGATGATGTCTTACTAGTTGATGGATTGAAACATAATCTCTTGAGTGTTAGTCAATTATGTGATAAAGGTTATATCGTTAGATTTGAATCAAATGTGTGTATTATTGAAAAACCAAACCATAACATAACTATGATATTTTAAAACAAAATAATGTCTACACCATCAACCTTGATGAACTAAGTAATAAAATGTGCTTCTCCGCTTTAAATGATGGTGCTTGGCTTTGGCATAGGAGACTAGGCCATGCAAGCATGAAACTAATATCTAAGATCTCATCTAGAGAATTAGTGCGAGGAATTCCAAATATAAAGTTTATTAAGGACAAAGTATGCGATGCATGTCAACTAGGTAAACAAATAAAAACTAGTTTCAAACCAAAAACTCAAATTAGCACCACTAGACCATTACAATTTATTCATTTGTACTTAGTTGGACCAATTGACACGACAAGTCTAGGAGGAAGCAAATATGCATTTATAATTGTGGATGACTATACTAGATACACTTGGACCTATTTCTTAGCTCACAAAAGTGATTGCTTCAAGTGTTTCCCTAAATTTTGTAAACTCACTCAAAACGAAGAAGGTTTCATGATTTCATCAATTCGGAGTGATCACGGTGGTAAATTTCAAAACCGTGACTTTCAAAATTTTTGTGAAGTTAATGGATACAATCACAACTTCTCCACTCCGAGGAATCCCCAACAAAATGGAGTAGTTGAAAGAAAAAATAGAAACCTACAAGAAATGGCAAGAACGATGTTAAATGAACATAGTCTACCCAAGTATTTTTGGGTCGAAGCCGTAAATACGGCTTGCTACATCATGAATAGGGTCCTAATAAGACCATCCCTATCAAAAACTCCCTATGAATTATGGAATAACAAAAAACCAAATATTTCCTATTTTAAAGTTTTCGGTTGTAAATGTTTTATTTTGAATGAAAGGGATGCCTTAGGAAAATTTGATGCTAAATCCGATGAAGGCATCTTTCTTGGTTACTCTTCCGTTTCTAAGGCTTTTCGGGTTTTTAACAAAAGAACCTTAGTAATAGAAGAGTCTATTCATGTAGTTTTTAATGAAATTTCTAATTTAAAGAAAAATAATTTTGATGATGATCTTGGTTTTGATAATTTGAATTTAAATGAACCCCCTCCTCAAAATAGCAACTTGGATGCACCTTCTTCCGAAATTTCCTTACCCAATGAATGGAAGTATATAGATGCTCATCTAAAGGAGCTAATTATAGGAGATACATCAAAAGGGGTTCAACCAAGAAGAAGGTATCGATTACGAAGAAACCTTCGCTCCCGTGGCTCGATTAGAAGCCATAAGGATGCTCCTTGCCTATGCTAGTAGTAATAATTTTAAACTATTTCAAATGGATGTCAAAAGTGCCTTCTTGAATGGTTTTATTTCCGAAGAAGTATATGTCGAACAACCTCCCGGATTTGAAAATTCTCTTCTTCCTAATCATATATTCAAATTGACTAAGGCTCTCTATGGCTTGAAACAAGCTCCTAGAGCTTGGTATGAAAGGCTTAGTTCCTTTCTTATTTTAAATAATTTTACCAAAGGAAAGGTTGATACTACATTGTTTATTAAATATTTTAAAAATAATTTTCTTATTGTGTAAATTTATGTTAACGATATTATTTTTGGCTCTTCGAATAAATCACTATGTGAATCATTTGCCAAATGTATGAGTCATGAATTTGAAATGAGTTTAATGGGTGAATTAACTTTTTTTTTTGGATTACAAATCAAACAACTTAGTGATGGTATATTTTTTAACCAATCTAAATATACATTAGAATTGTTAAAATGATTTAACATGGATAATTCAAAAGCAATAAACATCCCTATGAGTACTGCGACTAAGTTAGATATGGATGAAAATAGTGAAAATTTCGATCAAAAAACATATAGGGGAATGATAGGTAGTCTACTCTACCTCACCGTGACTAGACCGGATATTATGTTTAGTGTAGGACTTTGCACTAGGTTTCAATCAAATCCTAAATTATCTCATCTTAAAAGTGTTAAAAGAATATTTAGCTATCTTAAAGGAACTCCAAATCTAGGATTGTGGTATCCAAAATCTGAAAATTTCGATTTAATAGCTTATGCAGATGCCGATTTTGGCGGATGCAGGATAGATAGAAAAAGTACATCGGGAACATGTCAATTTTTAGGACATGCACTTGTTTCTTGGACTTCCAAGAAACAAAATTCAGTTGCACTATCTACGGCGGAAGCCGAGTAGATTGCTGCAAGTGCATGCTGTGTACAAGTTGTTTGGATGAAAAATATATTAGAAGACTATGGAATTCACTTTAAAAATATTCCCATAAAATGTGATAATACTAGTGCCATGTCTTACTAAAAATCCAATTCAGCACTCTAGAACTAAGCATATCGATATTAGGCATCATTTCATACGCGATCATATCCTTAACAATAACGTTGTTTTAGAATTTATTGACACAAAGCATAAATTGGCATATATTTTTACAAAAGCCTTAAATGAAGACCAATTTGAATTTATTAGAAGGGAACTAGGCATGTTAAATTGTCCCTGAAAATAAGCTTGTTTGAATATATTTTTCGAAAAATGTCTCATCCTTTTTCGTTCTTCTATGGATTTGACTTCATCATTCTCCTTCGATTCAAGATGATATACTAAAGTACAACTCATTATCTTAACCTATCTTGAGTCAAACACCTCTGAAAAACAAAAGGGGGAAGAAAAAAAAATAATTCTAACGCAGAACGCCAGCGGTGGCATCGCTTGAGCGCTTGGGCGCCAGGCGGTGGCACCGCTCGGTTTGGCGGTGGCACCGCCCGAGACACCCTATAAATCCCAAATGGTTAGGGCCGGCGGTGACACCGCCCCCAACCCGAGGAAGCCTTGCTCCAACTCTCCCAAACTCTCTTAGTCCCTCATTCTAACCTCTACAAACCTTGGAGAGGGATTCTTGTTGGTCCAAGCTCTCCATCCTCCAAGAAACACTCCAGAAGGTAAAATCCTTCCTTCCCTTTCTTCTTGTTTTACCTACTCATTACAAATTTCATATTTTTTTTCATCTTGTCTAGAAAATGGCTCCTAAGAGATCAAAAGGGAAAAGGATTGAAGGAGATTCATAAGACCACGATCTTTTTAGATCCAAAGAAGAAGCCCTTAGGTTTCCAAAATTTGAAACAAGATATATCCATAAGGGTAAACACGTTGATCTCGATGAACTAGGAGACTTAGAACCCATTAGGTGGTTTGCTCATCTAGAGGCCCTACCTCTCCTACAAATGGATGAACCAATTTATCCTAGGATAGTTAGGCTCTTTTATGCAAACCTATGGGTAGATAACGATAGCCTAAGTACTTACCTTTTAGGAACACAAATTAGGATTTCTAATCATACTATTTGTGAACTAATTGGAATCACTAAAAAAGATAGGGGCTAATATTTTAGAGGTAAATGGGATGTTAATATAATAGGAGCAACTTACACCGAAGCTGTCGAAACCATTTTTGCAAACTCGGACCTCGGAATAATACCCAAGAGTTGCGAACACTTACTACCTTTTAACTCTAAGATTCTTCATCATATCATAACAAGCATACTATTCCCTAAGCAATATCATCTTGATAAAATGAGTCTAATAGAGACAAGCACGATGTATTGGATTATGATTGGTCAACATAACTGTTTTGGATATTCAATACGGCAACACATGTAGGATATTACAGCTAAAGATACTATGTTGCCATATGGGGGGTTAATCACTAGATTTCTTCATGCCTATGACTTTTGCATCCCACCCGATGAAGAAACAATTCAAAGTGATAGATATAACATCATCAATAAAAATCTACTAAAGAGACTTAGGTGCACATTTAACAATGGAATATGGGTAAGGCAACCTAGGAGGACTAATCCTATTCCTCCACCAGTAGAACAACCAGAAACACCAATTTTTAGGGGAAATGAATCTCGTCCTCCTAGTCCCTTTTGGTGCAGCACCTTCAGCTCCTGTTTCATCCTCTGAAGGACTCATTATGGCAGAACTGTCTCAGATCAAATTCCAACAAGACCAACTCAAATTGCAGCAAGAACAAATTCAACTCTAACAAATTGAAATTTTGAAGGAACTACGACAACTAAATCAAAAAATAGATGTTATGTATCAGCACTATGCATTACCTCCTAAGGATTGATGTATCATTTTATTCTGTTCTGTTTACTCTTAATATCAAGTTCGAAGCTGGTCATCTTTTGAACGAAAACTGAACCTTCTTTTTACATGTAATTTTAAAATTCTGGATATATGCTTCTGGATGAATGCTGATTTTTCCTTTAAGATGAACTCTGCGTAAATATTTTAGCATACTTAATTTTGGATGATGAATTTTTGTATGATCAATGCTGAATTCCTGATATTATAATCACAAGTTATATGCTTCAAGTCTCATTCCCTTTTTTGTTGATGACAAAGGGGGAGAAGTGATGACTAAATGATGACTTATACCATTTCGATAGCATGACTTAATGAAAATGTCTTATGCGCATCGTTAACATGACTTATATGAATTACAAAAGCTTATGTGATATGAATGTCTTATATGCCTTGCAAAATCTTTGAATATCGCAAGATTGATTGATCATATTAAAAGCATGCCTTACATTTATATCATGAAATTCATGTTGAAAATCTTTATCTTCTGTCGTAGTAAAAATTGTCTCTTATCATTCGACTTGAAAATGATTTTCATCAAAGTTTCATATTTACTTATGCTTAATGAGAATAACGATAAGTTCTACAGTTAGAACTTATCGATTTATGCTTGAATTTAATGGGATGGAATTCAAGTGTTTTTATCTTCTCATAATACGGCATATAGATAGGGGGAGATTGTTGAATCTCGGATTTTGATGATAAAATCAATTGATGGGTTAATTAATCTAATCCATATTATTGAGTTAAGTGTGCAGGATTAACTATGATAACTAGAAAACATAAAGCAAGAATACCGGAGTCAAGTTCGATGGACGTTTAAGAGTCCGAAGAATCGTCGGAGATGTTGCCGGAACCAACCGAGAAGAAATCGGGAACCTGTCAGAATTTTTGGAAGTTCTCCGAAGAAATCGTCGGAGGTTCACGAAGATCACTGACAAGGCTCGGCTACTCGTTAAAGTCATCACAAGATCGGGAGCTTGCTGGGAGTCCATCGGAAGAAGTTCGTCGGAAAGCTCGCCGAAACAAGACTCGACGTTCGTAGTTGAAAACTTGCTTAGGATGTTTTTTTTATTATGTGGTTCACTTGTAATAAGGATTAGGATTAAGAGATAATCCTATATCCTGGTTAGGGGCCAACTAGGCCCAAAATTAGACTTGGTTTGGGCTAAATTTGAAGCCCAACCAGTGAACCAAAGGGTCTGGCGGTGGCACCGCCCAGCACCCGAGAGTTGGGCGGTGGCACCGCCTGGGCTGGGCGGTGGCACTGCTCTGTACCCGAGAGCCAGGCAGTGGCACCGCCTGGGCTGGGCGGTGGCACTGCTAGTCCATTATCAGTGTCTGACACTGACAGGTGGTGGCACCGCCAGCATCGGGAACCAAAGAGAATTCAAATTTTGGAGCCCAAATTTGAATCCTCTTGAGGCCTATAAATACCCCTCAAATCTCAGCTGAGATTACAACTTTTTGAGAAGCAATTGATTGAGAGAAAGGCCTTAGAAAAGTCTTAGCAAGTCTTGTTTTCAATTTGCTAGTGTTCACCTCCTTCTTTCTTGCTGAAAATCTGTAAGAGAGTGAACCGCTTGTAAAAAATTATAAGAGGGGTATTTACCCTTCCCCTTCAAGAGATTTGCTAGTGAAAGGTAGGAGCCTCATCGAAGAGGGGCCTCGCAAGTGGATGTAGGTCATTTGACCGAACCACTTTAAAATCGACATGATCTCTTATTTGCATTTACTTATTGTCATTTATATTACTACAAACCATTTGCACTTTAATGCTCTACTTCTTTGTCTCCTTCTTACGTATCCCTTCAAGTTAAAATGCAATTGAAACAGTTTTAAATGAAACATTGCTTTTATCATACGAAGTTTCCGAAAGTGTTTAAATCATCAAAAGTTTATCATACTTTACTGCTGCACTAATTCACCCCCCCCTCTTAGTGCCGCTCCATTCCTAACAGCCTGAACCCAGGAAACCCAGGATAAGATGTTTTTAAGCTTAAAGTTTGAATCAATTTGAGGCTTATAAATACCCCTCTCATCCTTGGTTAATATACACAAGACTTGAGAGTAAAAATAGAAAGAAACGCAGCTGCAATCTTATGTGAACTCCTCTCAAAAGTTCTAAGTGTTAGAATAGTTTGAGAGAGGAGTAAGTGGGGGTATAAGGGTTATCTCCTAAACTCGATAAAAGGATAATTGAGTTGTAAAAGGTGGTTGGTCTTCGCCTATTGAAGGAAGACCGATAGTGGATGCTAGTGGCCTCGACGGAAGAGGAATCGGCAAAGTGGATGTAGGTCACGACGACCGTAGCACTATAAAATCTTGTTTGCATTTACTTATTGCAATTTACATTAACTGCAAACTATCTTCAATATGTTTATGAACACGCCTTCAATTTAAGCATCTTTTCGAGATCGGTTTTAATCATACAAAACATTTTCAGAACTGATGTTTTTACTGCTGTACTAATTCACCCCCCCCCCTCTTAGTGCTGACTCTTTTCCTAACTATTGGTATCAGAGCCACGTTTTTCTCATTTGGTCTAATACCTAAAGAGAAATGACTCTTTTCGGCTTTCAAGAGGGTCACTCTCTCATTTGTCCTCTTTTTTTCAATGGGACGGACTATACATATTAGAAAACTTGAATGAGAGTTTTCTTACTTTCCTTGGATTTAAATTTATGGAGTATTGTTGAAAATGATTTTCGAAGGTCTTCTCTTCTAATGAACCATTGGAATGATTTGGAGAAAAAGACTTTTTCTCTAAATGCAAAGGCTATGAATGTCTTATTTTACGCTTTAGATAAAACTGAGTTTAATCAGGTTTCTAATTGTGAAACGACTTTCAATATATGGCACACTCTTGAAATCACACACGAAGGCATGAATAGAGTAAAAGATTCGAAGATTAAACTTTTAATGCATGATTTTGAGCTGTTTCAAATGAAGCCGAGCGAAACTATTATTGACATGTATACCCGCTTTACAGATGTCATCAATAGTTTAAAAGCTCTTGGCAAATGTTTTCTGAATCTTGAACTTGTGAATAAAGTTTACACTCAGTTTCTAAAACTTGGGAATCAAAAGTAATGACTATTCAAGAATTAAAAAACTTGAACCATTTACCAATTGAAGAACTTGTAGGGTCTTTGTTGACCTATGAAATGACGTACAATGCACGTGAAGAACTTGAGAATTACTTTCTAAATAATAGGAAGGATTTCGGACATTGAACAAAAGAAGACCACTGAAGCAAAAGCTCAAGTGATGATGAACTTGAACTTCTCACAATAAAACTTAAAAAATACTTAAAGTAAGAATCAAAAAATAAAAATAAATTAAAGAAGAAGAAAATACTTTGGGATGAAACAAGTACTTCCGAAGACGAGGAGCAAATTAACAAAGGCAATGTGGCAAACTATGCCTTAACGACATTCGATGATGAGGTAATCAAAATGCCTTTAATTTATTTCGAAATTACATGATGCTTTTCATAAGTTATTTTTAATTTAGTTTAGAATAATTATTTTTCTTGAGAATTGCATGTTTAATGAAAATACAAAAATAAAATTGGATCATGCTTACCTTTCTAGTGATTTTAAAAATAATCATAAAATTACATATTTCATGATAAACAAACAAAATGATTTTGATTAAAGATGCTCTATAATTAATGAAATCATGTTTGATTTGAAGTAATGATTTGATAATAATGCTTAATGAGTTTATCTTTCGAAATTATGCATGATGATTCTTGTGATTTATGGATTATCGATTTTTACCGTAATGAAAGTTACTTTTTCAGTTTTAAAAATGATGCATGGCTTTTATATGGAAACTAAGAATGAAAAGTAAGATTCACCTAAAAAGAAAAATGCATGACTATAACAAACAAAATGAACTTGATTGAAAATGCTTTATATTTGATGAAATCATTTTCGATGATGTATAATGATGTAATTATGTGATGAAAATATTAAAATTTTTGGTATCATGCTTGATGATTTTATACTATGCATGAGATTTAAAAATGATGCATGATGATTTTTGTGATTTATGCCTTATTGATCTTTGTCGTAATAAATCTTGCACTTTCGGTTTTAAACATGATGCAAGTTTTTATTTAGCATAAATGAAATAAAATCATATGAATTGAAACAACTAAAAAGAGGAAAGCATTTTTTAAAAATTTTCTTTTTCTCTATCTTATCGATTTTTCACTAAGAGATCAATAAAATTATTTATGCCATTTTTAATCTCTTGAAAGAAATGCTGAGATTTTAATGATTTTGATGATCTAAATTTGAATAAGTTTTATCAAAATCATGATCTTGGTTTATTGGAATTACTTGAGATTTTTTTTAATCAAGATCTCTTCTTTGTACTCCTTTGATTTTTCTTGGTATTTTACTAAAGAGGAGATTTTTCTATGTGAATCATAAGATTTCTTTTGCATGAATTGAAATCCTTTTCTCCTACGTTTCCTTTTGCAATTTACTAAAGAGAATATCTTTTTCAAAATTCATGACTTAAAATTTCATTTGAATATCTTTTTCAAAATTCATGTCTTAAAATTTCATTTTAATATCTATTATTATATGATCTCCTAAGATTTCTCTTTGAATATTTAAGAGGAGATTTGTCAAAATGAATCATGTCTTTTGGTATTCACGTGATCTCATCCTTGATGATATGATTTTTTGGTTTTGTATAATTTCTTGTATTCTTGAAGTATATCTCATTACCTAATTCTTCTTGATATTCTTCATGTGATGATATGAATCAATAAATACTCATGATATTGTTTTGATGCTCCAAAATGATATAAATTTACTAGCTTGTGAGTATCATGTATGATATAATGATTGATTTATTTTTAGTATCATGCATAGAGTAAGGATGATGTGTAATGTTTTAAAATTGTGCATGTTGTAATTTGAAACTATAATGATGCACAAACATATTGAAATAAGGTTGATACTTTACCTTTGTCAAGATTGATAAAAAAGGAAAAGAATTACAACATTGTATTCTTCCCTTCTATTTGACAATGGCATAGGGAGAGCAAATTGTAAGGAGAAAAACTTGCTTGCTTGCTAGCACATCTAAAGAGAAGCAAAAATTACAAACGTACATATCGCAAAAAGATGCAAAACTTATTAGCTTGCTTCATGTAAAACATTGTATCTTGCTAGCTTGTTATCTTGCATTATTTTTCAAAAAACTTGCTAGCCTTCATACTTCAAAGAGAAGTAACACTTGCCAAATTGCTAGCTTGCATGTTGTAAAATAATGTAAAATTTTGCTAGCTTGCACTTTGCAAAGGAGGCAAAAATGACACTTCTCAAAAGAGAAGAATGAGCTTGTTATCTTGAACATCACAAAAAATTGATAGATTGCCTATCTTAAGAAACAAAAATGTAAACTTGCATAATTTATAATTTTACACATCTTTAAAATTTATGATGATTTGGTGATTATGCATGTTCTAAAATGTTGTAAGATTCACTAGCTTGCATGATGTAGAATTTGCTATCTGGAACATCACCAAGAAGTGCTATCTTACCTATCTCAAGAAGCAAAAAATGTTAACTTGCATATCTAACAAAATTTACCAACTTGTATATTTCAAGAAGCAAGAGTTGCTTTTTTGAACATCTCAAAATTGCTAGCTTGCATGTTTTAAAATGTTGTAAAATTATTGCTAGCTTGCATGATGATAAAACTGAAGATTAAGTTTATTATGCAATGAGTTAAACTTGTATTTTCAAACACTAGAAAGATACACTTCTCCTTTTTGTTGATGACAAAGGGGGAGAAGTATCATGTTATGTATAAGTTTATGATAACATGTTGCTTGAATTTTTGAATCCAAGAGTCTCTATCAATATGGCATATTGATACGGGGAGTTTGTTTAAACTCCGGGAGTTTATTTTAACTCTGTCATCATTTGGTTGTCATCAACAAAAAGGGAAAGATTGATGAATCTCGTATTTTAATGATGAAACCAATTAATAAGTTTTTATGATTTAATCTGTATTTTGAGTGATGCAGGATGCTTCAATCAGGGAGAGACAATTAAAGAAGAAAAAATCATGTTAAGCCGGAGGAAAACATGTCAGAAGATTGAACATCGGGCCGGAGGATCGGTCGACGTATCGACAGAAGGCTTCTATGGCCATGGATTCGGGCATCGATCCAATAAGAGCATATATTGCGCCAAGGATATCAGAGTTACGGAGTCAACAGGCCGATCGGGTAATAGGCTGCAAGAGAGGACGATGTGCCGAAGAATCAAACAAAGCGTCGATGGACCAATGACATGTCGAACAACATGATTCAAGCTTAGTAATAATTGTCTAGATCAAAATGTGTTTTTACATATGCAAGATTAACTATGATAGCAAGGCATAAAGCAAAATGAAGTCTTGGAGTCAAGAACATGATTTCATTGGGAGTTCGAGAGTTCGTCGAAAGTCTAGACATTCGTCGGAAGTTCTGTAGGAACCAGCCGAGAAGTCTCGGAGATTGCTAGAGAAGCTCATCAGAACTCGCTAAGAAGATCATCGTGAAGTCCAGGAGCTTGCCGAGAGTCCACTAGTACATTGCCAAGAGATCGTTGGAAGTTCGCCGAAAGATCACCAGAAGCTCGTCGGAAGAAACTAGACTTATGGACTTGTTTAGCTTAGGAAATGTCTTAGAATTCGTAGTTAGCACATAATTGGGATTGGATTTGGGCCAACCTAATTAGGGGCTAGTGTTAGAGTTAGCCCCAGGAAATTTATCAAAGGATAATTTTGGCAACCCAACAAAGATAATAAAGTGAAAAAATAAAAGCGACAAGAATACCATATTTACGTGGTTCGGCCAATTGACCTACATCCACGGACGAAAGAGGAACAAATCACTACTATAAAAGAGGGACTATTACAAATGCCTTAGGAAGATGTTCCTAGGCTATAAAACACCGGAATCTATTAAACAAAAAAAACCAAACTATAAGCCCAAACTATTTAACTGAGTGTGGTCTTAAACCCAAAGCAAACACTTAGGTTTTTCTTGTGGTGCATCTGACTTCAAAGCTCAGGCCCTTATTTATAGTTTAAACAGGAGATACCAAACTTGATTTTCCTGATGTGGGACTATGTGGAACTTGCTAAACTAACAAATCTCCACCTTGGCATGTCCCAACAAAACTTGCTCCACCTTCTTCACAAAAGCCCCAATGGGCAATCACCAACAATGAACACCAACCAAGTCCAAGCACTACTTGAACTTATAAACTGGAAGAGGTTTCGTAAGCATATTAGCTGGATTGTCCTTCGTATGAATTTTCTGAACAAGGATCTTTCCCTCAGCAATAGTATCCCATTTGCATCCAACAATTTTCTTACCCGAAGGCGACTTCATAAGATCCCAAGTTCTATTTCGATGGAGAGATTCTATTTCTTCATTCATCGCAATTAACTACTTAACAGAATTATCATAAGAAACTGCATCTAAGTAGGTAGTAGGCTCACCAACTTCACTTGTTTCTTCTGCAATAGACAAAGCATATGCAACCAAATTTGTATATCTTTGTGGTGGTCGAATATTTCTCCATGGTCTATCCTTGGCTATGGAATATTGCTCTTCCTCTGGATCATCTGCGTCAATAGACTCGGGACCATCTACTAGCATTCTTTGAGTAGAAGAGTTCAATTTAAAAGAATCTGAACTACCTATCTCAAGCTCCACCTGCTTCTACACACTGTCATTTGTACAACTAGTAGATTTCTCTTTGGAAGATAATATAGACAATTCATCAAAAGTAACATCTCTACTGATTACAAATTTTAAGGATTTGGGATCAGAACACCATAATCTGTATCTTTTCACCCTAGAAGCATACCCAAGGAAAATACATTTTCTAGCTCGAGGCTCTAATTTTCCTTCATTTATATGCATGTATGTTGGACACCCAAAAATTTTTAAATCAGAGTAATCAGCAGGAGTACCTGACCAAACTTCCTCTAGAGTTTTAAAGTTAAGTGCTGCAGACGGAGCGCGGTTGACAACGTAACATGCCATATTAATCACCTCTGTCCAAAAGTCCTTTGTCAACCCTACATTTGGGATCATACACCTTACTCTCTCCAAGAGTGTTCTGTTCATATGTTCGGCCACACCATTTTATTGAGGCGTCATCCTAACAGTGCAATGCTAAACAATTCCTTTGTTTTTACATAATTCATCAAAGTCACCTTCATAAAATTTCATGCCATTATCTATTCGAAGCCACTTAATCTGTTTACCCGTTTGCTTCTCCATCAAAGTCTTTCATTATTTAAATGTTAGAAAAATATCATTTTTATGCTTTAGAAAATAAGCCCAAACTTTCCTGGAATAATCATCAATGAAAGTCAACATATACCTAGCACCACCCTTAGACTAAACATGAGCTGGACCCCAAAGGTCTGAATGAATATAGTCAAGAGTTCCTTTCGTTTTGTGAACTATCGGAGAATTGAAGTTGACTCTTTTCTACTTTCCAAAAATGCAGTGTTTACAGAAATCTAGTGGCCCAGTACTCTGTCCGCAAAGTAGACCCCTTTTGCTCAATATGCTTAAATCTTTTTCGTTTATATGAACCAAATGCATATGTCATAATTTGGTGATGTCAAAATTAGACAATGATGATGACGAGACTGCAACTGAGCCTGTGATAGTAGTTCCCTGCAAAATATATAAGCTACCAGACCTACAAGCTTTCATAATAATAAGGGCAATTCTAGAAACTTTCATAACTCCACCTTCAGCTGCGTATTTACACCCAAGAGCCTCTAGGGTGCCTAAAGAGATGAGATTCTTTTTTAAATCAGGAACATGTCTAACATTAGTGAGCATCCTCACAATACCATCATGCATTTTAATTCGGATTGTTCCTCTACCAACAACATCACATGCTACATTATTGCCTATCAAAACAATTCCACCATTACAAGATTTATATGTGGAAAACAAATCTCTATAAGGACACATGTGATAAGAACAATCCGAATCTAAAATTCATTCATTTTTATACCTCGTCCTATCATCAATAGCAAAGAAAATATTTCCATCATTCTCATCAGCTGCTACACTAGCTTCAGCGGACTCAGTAGTTTTTTCAATAATTTTTTCTTTTTACTTTAATTTATTTTTTAATTTAAAGTAATCAGCATTAATGTGCCTCATTTTATGACAAAATCTGCATTCCAAATTTCTATGTCTGGATTTAGATTTAGATTTAGATCTACTACTATCAAATTCTCTTTTATCCATTCTACCCCTGACAACTAGACCCTTAGCCTAATTTCCTCTACTTTCCCTAGTGATATCTCTGTCTATCTGCTCCTTAGATTTTAGTGCTGATTTAATTTCTTGATATGAAATTGTTTCTTTTTCATAAATCATAGTATCACAGAAATGCTTAAAAGATTGGGGAAGAAAACACAAAAGTAACAGGGCTTTATCCTCATCATCAATTTTTGCATCTATATTCTCCAAATCCATAACCAAGGAATCAAATTTATCAAAATGTGAGAGCATAGATGTACCTTCAGTCATCCAAAGCATATACAAACTCTGCTTCAAGTAGAGACAATTCTCCACTGTCCTCTTCATATACAAGACTTTAAGTTTGTCCCACATGCTCTTAGTTGTAGTCTCCGTAGCTACCTCTCGTAAAACCTCATCAGAGAGATTTAGAATAATGCTGGATCGGGCCTTCTTATCCATACCTGCAAGATCTTCCTTTGACGTACCATTTGGAATGTTCTCAGCTCCTTATAGTGTCAAATCAACTTCGTCTTGAACCAGAATGGTCTCCATCTTGAGTTGCCATATGCCGAAGTTGACATTTCTGTCGAATTTCTCGACAACGATCTTTGTTATTGTCATTGTTGCCAAAAGATCCCGAAACTAGGCTCTGATATTAGTTTGTTAGAGCTAGCCCCAAGAAATTTACCAAAGGGTAATTTTGGTAACCTAACAAAGATAATAAAGCAGAAAAATAAAAGCGACAAGAACACCAGATTTACGTGGCTCAGCCAATTGACCTACATCCACGGATGAAAGAGGAGCAAACCACTACTATAAAAGAGGGACTATTACAAATGCCTTAGGAAGATGTTCCTAGGCCATAAAACACCAAAATCTATTAAACAAGAAAAACCCAAACTATAAGCCCAAACTATTTAACTGAGTGTGGACTTAAACCCAAAGCAAACACTTAGGTTTTTCTTGTGGTGCATCTGACTTCAAAGCTCAGGCCCTTATTTATAGTTTAAACAGGAGATACCAAACTTGATTTTCCTGATGTGGGAATATGTGGGACTTGCTAAACTAACAGCTGGTTGGGCCCATGTAGGACTGTGTTGGGCCCAATGAAAGGCCCAAATAGTGACCCAAGAAGTGGCACCGTTGTGGCATAGTCTTCGAGACTATGTCAAGCGATGGTATCACCCCTAGCAGGGTGCCAGGTGGTGGTACTACTAATCTGGGTGGTGGTGCCACCCAATGGTTTAGTGCTAGGCAGTGGTACCGCCAGACTGGGCAGTGGTACCGTCCGAACCCAGAAAACCCGAGATGAGATATTTTTATGCTCCAAGTCTAAATCAACTTGAAGCCTATAAACACCCCTCTCATCCTTGGTTAATATACACAAGACTTGAGAGTAAAAATAGAAAGAAACACTATTGCAATCTTGTGTGAACTCCTCTCAAAAGTTCTAAGTGTTAGAATAGTTTGAGAGAGGAGTAAGTGGGGGTGTTAGGGTTATCTCCTAAACTCGGTAAAAGGAGAATCGAGTTGTAAAAGGTGGTTGGTCTTCGCCTATTGAAGGAAGACCGATAGTGGATACCGGTGGCCTTGACGGAAGAGGAATCGATGGAGTGGATATTGTTGAATCTCGTATTTTGATGATGAAACCACTTAATATATGTTTATATTTTAATCTGTATTTTGAGTGACGCAGGATGCTTCGATCAGGATGAGACAATTAAAGCAGGAAAAATCATGTTGTGCTGGAGGAACATGTCAGAAGATTGGACGTCGGGCCGATGGATCGATCAACATAAGGCTTCGGGCCGTGGACTTGGGCATCGGGCCAAGAAGAGTGGGTATTGCGCCAAGGATATCGGAGTTGCCAAGTCAACTGGCTGATTGGGCAATAGGCTGCAGGAGAGAACGATGCGCCGAAGAATCGGATGAAGCGTCGAGGGACCAATGACATGCCGAACAACTTAGTTAATTGCTTAGGATTAATTATCTTGATCGAAGTTTTGTTTTAAGTGTGCAGGATTAACTACGATGAAAGTAAGACATGCAGTAGGAGTTGAGCCGGAGTCAAAGACTATGATCATGTTGGGAGTTCTAGAGCTCGACGGAAGTCCGGACGGTCGTCGGAGGTTCTACGGGAACAAATCCGAGAAGTCCAGGAGCTTGCCAAAAGAAGCTCGTCGGAACTCGCCAAGTGGATCGTCGCAAGTCTAGGAGTTTGCCGGAAGTCCATCGGAGCATCGTCGGAGGTTCGTCGGATGTTCGCCGGAAGTTCGCCGGAATCTCGCCGGAAGAAGCGATTGACGCACCGGAGCAAGCTGTAGTAAATGTCTTTCTTAGTTAAGTATTTTTCGAATCGGCATTAAGGCGGAAATCTGTTTTATCGTACGAACATCATATTTCAGTTTGTGCTTACATTCTGATTTCTATCTTAACTGCAAACTACCTTCCTTACTTTACTTCAAATATGTTTCCGTAAGCTTTCAAAGTTATTATCTGCACGAAATAATTTTTACGTTAGAATCGGATTTCAACGTACGAACGCAGTTTTAATCGTCGAAAGTTTTCCGCTGCACTAATTCACCCTCCCCTCTTAGTGCTCTTAAGGATCCTAACAATTGGTATTAGAGCCCGGTATTTCTCATTTCGGATTTACACTAGAGAGAAATGGCTCTTCATGGCTTTAAAGAGGTTTTTCGATTGTTCGTCCACCGTTGTTTAACGGATTGGACTACACTTATTGGAAAACTCGAATGAGAGTTTTCTTGATTTCTATGAATTTGGATTTATGGAATATTGTTGAAAACGGTTTTCAACTTTCTTCTAAACCGATGAACGAATGGTCGGATTTGGAGAAGAAGTATTTTTCTTTAAACGCAAAGGCTATGAATGCCTTGTTTTGTGCACTTGACAAAAATGAATTTAATCGCGTTTCGATGTGTGATTCGGCTTTTGATATTTGGAGAACTCTTGAGGTCACTCATAAAGGCACTAGCCAAGTGAAAGAGTCCAAAATCAACTTTTTGATGCATGATTTCGAGCTTTTTCAAATGAAGCCAAGCGAAACCATTGGTGACATGTACACCCGTTTTACAAATGTCGTCAATGGTTTAAGAGCTCTTGGCAAATATTTTTCAGATTTTGAACTCATAAACAAGATTTTGTGTTCTCTTTCTAAGAAGTGGGATTCAAAAGTAACTGCAATACAATAAGCTAAAAACCTAAACAACTTACCACTTGAAGAACTAATTGGTTCGTTGATGACATATGAAATGGTGCATAATGCACATGATGAATATGATGAACAAAACAACATTCCAAAGAACAGGAAGGATTTGGAACCCCGGACAAATGAATACCACTTGAGCGATGACTCAAGTGATGAGGACAATGATGAACTTGAATTTCGAACGCTAAATCTTAATAAGTTTATTAAACAAAAATCTAAAATAAACAATGAACTTGAATGGAGGAAGAGGCCAAAGAAGAGGAAGGCAACCAATGATGAATCAAGAACTTCCAAAGGTGAAACAGTGAACTAGGCTTTGACGGGCTTCGACTACAAGGTAAGAAACTCAACTCTCTTGAATTATTTTGTAATTACTTGAAGTCCTTCATGAGTGCTTAATTTAGATAGTAGGAATAGCAAATAAATAAATTGTTTTTCAAAAATTATATCATGTTTTTCTTTTTAGCATCTTTGAAAAATTAAAAATTTGATCATGAAAAGTATATTGCTAAGGTTTCATGCATGTTATGTTTGGAAATGTTGAATGATATATTTAACATTAGGGATGATAATATGATATGTGATAATGCTTAGGATTAATCCTTGCATGTGTATCTTGATGATTTTATGTCATGCATGAGTTTTTGAAGTAATATGTTTTTGGTCTAATCGTTTCTATGACGAATTAAGATGACATTCTCATGACATATTAAGATGACATAGTGCATGTACATCTATGTAAGAATTTCTTGATAGTCTTTTGATGATAGATGTGATATCATGATGTGTTTGGTCTTAATGGCTTCATGATGAAACTCATGTTTCGATTTTAAATGATGATACATGTTTTCACAAAAGACTTGAATACTCTCACATGAAATCAATTGTATGAAATGGAAATAATTTTCTATCCTATTGAGAGTACTGAATTTAATTTACCAATCTTGTGAATCTCATAAAAATAAACATGATGGATATTTTGAAAATAAATGAGTGTATCTTGCATTTGGTCTTAATGGTTTCTCTTTAACATACTTTTTGAAATCATACTTGATGATGAATATCAAGATATTAAAAGGATGTTATCATGAAATCATGCTTGATGATTTGTTTTTTACCTTTCCTTCTTAAATGTTGACACTTGTTTTATTAAAGGTAAAGGCATGCTTATAAGAAGCAAATCACATGAATAGAAATTTATAAAAATAAAATTTGATCCTCTATCTTATCGTATTTTCAATAAATCTATGCTTGTCATAAATGAATTTATTGAATGTGACTTTGAGGATGATTTCGGATTTTACAAATGCTTGATTCATACTTATGACATGAGACACATTTTAAATATGAATCATGTTCAATGCTTCAATCATGTTACATCTCCTTAATTCATTTTGTTCTCCTACATTTATTTACCAAAGAGGATAATCTTCCGAATGAATGAAATGATATAAATGAATCACTTATTGATATTTCTTTTTGAAATATCTTTTTAATGTGATGTTGATATTTTGAGATGTCTATTGGAATTCATGACATGAGATAATTGAATCCTTGACTTACTCTTTATATGGCTTGAAAATGGATGTTTAAAATCTTGCTTGATGAGTTGTTTTATAAGATTTTACCTTTACGTCTTGAACTTTCATGCTTATCTTGATTTGGCATATAAAGACTAAGGCATGCTTAGATGAAAAAGAATCACTTAAAAAATATTTTTTCCATCTGATCGAGATTAATAATTTCATGATATTTTGTGAATCTCGAAATTGATTTTGATGACTTGATTATGAGTTTCAAGTTAACGATTTGATTTGAATGAGTTTTTATCTAAATCATAATCTTGATCTTGCAAAATTGGAATCACAAATAATATCTTTTGGTATTCATGAATTGATACTCACAATATGAAAGTATTGGTATTCATGACTTGAATTTGATTGAAACATTGCATGCTTAAATTAATCATTCTCCTATGTTTCAAAAATTCTTTAAATGCCTTATGTGATGGCTGAAAATTAATTTGCTTTATGATGAATCACGAATCATGACTTGATCTATGATATTGATATATTTTAATCATGATCCTTGGTTGTATAATTCTTTTGCTCTATTAAAAGGATTTGTCAAATGAATCATGTCCTTTTTGAATTTTCTTGATATCATGACATGATTTTGTAATGTGGCCTGTATAATGATTAAAATTTTTTGGCCATTGATTTCTCCCTTCTTTTCGGTAATGACATAGGGGGAGAAAGGTTGCTAGCTCAAGGCAAATGTTGGCTAGCTTGTACTCTTCCCTTCTTTTCGACAAAAACAAAGGGGAGAAAGCTTTTGCTAGTTAGAACATGCAAAGAAAAGCAACGTGCAATCTTGCACAAGAAGCAAGTGTTGAATTGCCATGATTGAACTTAAGAATCTTGCTATGCTTTTGTGCTTATATGTTGTGATAAAAATCTAGCTTCATGTTACAAAAACTTGCATATCTTTTAAAATAGCTAGAGCTACTTCTCCTTTTGTTGATAACAAAGGGGGAGAAATATATGAATTGATACTATGAGTGCCATATTTGAATAAGAAATATATGAATTAATGCTATGATTGTCATATTCCATGTTTGCATCATGTTAAAATATCAAGAACTTGCATCGTAATTTTACTTGATGATATCTTGCCATGTGATGAAATGCTATGATTTGTTGCTAAAATGATTCATGCAATACTTATGCTTTTTATGTGATGATATGAATCATGATTAAAATTACCTTAATTTGAATTCAAGGTTTATCTCAATTATGAAATTTTGAAATAAGAATGATTACTCACCTTTGTCATGATTTAGAAATTGACATAAAGGGTCTTTCCTTCTTTAGAAAGGGTCTTCCCTTCTTTTTGACAATGACTAATGGGGAGATAACTAGCGTGCACAATTCAAGAAGAAAGCAAAAATTGTACTTCTCAAAAGAGACGAAATTGCTATCTTGAACATCATCGAGAATTGCTAGCTTGAAACATCAAGAAAATACAAAAATGTGCTATCATGCCTATCTCAAGAAAAGCAAATATGCCAACTTGAATATCTTTGAATTTGCTAGCTTGTAAAACTTGCATATTTCAAGAAGCAAGAGTTGCTTTCTTAAACATCTCTAAATTGCTAGCTTAAAATGTTGTAAAATTGCTAGATTGCATGATGATAAAAATTTAATATTATGTTTTTCATGCAATGAGTTGAACTTATATTACAAACACAAAGAATAGTTGTACTTCTCCTTTTTGTTGATGACAAAGGGGGAGAAGTATGTTGATGACATGACATATTAATGCCATGTTAATGCATAAGTCTATGCATAAGTTCATGATGATGTGTTGCAAGTATTCATGATGAACATTGCAATGACTTGAATTCAGTTTGAATTCAAGGTTCTATCAATATGACATATTGATAGGGGGAGTTTTTTAAACTCCGGGAGTTAAGGTTAACTCCGTCATCAAGTGGTTGTTATCATCAAAAAGGGGGAGATTGTTGAATCTCGTATTTTGATGATGAAACCACTTGATATGTGTTTATATTTTAATCTGCGTTTTGAGTGATGCAGGATGCTTCGATTAGGATGAGACAATTAAAGCAGGAAAAATCATGTTGTGCCGGAGGAACATGTCAGAAGATTGGACGTCGGGCCAATGGATCGGTCAACGTATCGACAGAAGGCTTCGGGCCATGGACTTGGGCATCGGGCCAAGAAGAGCGGGTATTGCGCCAAGGATATCGGAGTAGCGGAGTCAACTGGCCGATTGGGCAATAGGCCGCAGGAGAGGATGATGCACCGAAGAATCAAACGAAGCGTCTGTTAGGATCAAGAGCACTAAGAGGGGGGGGGGGGGGGGTGAATTAGTGCAGCGAAAAACTTTCTGCGATTAAAACGAAACTGCGTTCAAACGATAAAAATGATTTCTATGTGAAAGCCGATTCTAAGCAAGATGATGTTAAAGTCAATCTATGAAGGCAGTTTGTAGCTATGATAAAAACCAGAATATAGGCGCAAATTGAAATACGACGTTCGTACGAAGAAACTGATTTACGTCTAAATGCTGATTCGTAAATCACTTGATTAGGCAAGATACAGTTTAAGCAAGAGTATAAAGGCAGTTTGCAGTTATGGTAGAGCTCAAAACGTAAACGAAGTCTGAAATATGATGATCGTATGAAAAAACAAATTTATGTCTAAACGCTGATTCGGAAAGTGAAAGGCTTGAAACCCGATCGTTTATGCGCAAAAAGCAGTAAGCTTCAGAGGAGGTTTGCAGTAAAGATAATATGCTCAAAGTAAATGCAAACCGAGATTTAGAGTGGTTCGGTCAATCTTGACCTACTCCACTTTTGGCTTCCTCCACCGACGAGGTCACCGACGTCAACTAGAGGTCTTCCTTCAATAGGCGAAGGCCAACCACCCTTTTACAGTTTCACTCCTTTTGATGGGCTTAGGAGACAACCCTTACAGAAATTTTCTCTCCTCTCTTTACAACTCAGAACTTGGAAGAACAGAGGGAGAAGAACTTTTGGCCTTTACAACAATTTTGAGCTCTAAGAATCATAGAAAGGATCAAGATTTCGGTGTTAGCTCATGCTCTTTCAGTGCTGAATGGGTGGGTTATTTATAGGCCCCAACCCAGTTCAAATTTGGAGCTCAAAACTATCAATTCCCGGAATTCCGGGATCAGGCGGTTGCACCTCCTAACTAGAGCGGTTGCACCGCCTGGCAGAGCTCGAAGACTGAACCTCTAGGCGGTGCTACCTCCTGTCAGGGGCGGTTGCACCTCCTGACAAAGCTCGAAGACCAAGCTCAGGCGGTTGCACCGCCTGGCAGAGCTCGAAGACTGAGCTCAGGCGGTTCTACCTCCTGTCAAGGGAGGTTGCACCGCCCAGTCTCGCTCGGAGACTGAGCCCCAAGCGGTGCCACCACCTGGCTGGGGCGGTTGCACCTCCCAGTCTCGCTCGGAGACTGAGCCTAGGCGGTGCAACCACTTGCCTTGGGCGGTTCAACCACCTAGCAGAAATCAGGGTCCGAATGGGTTGATCCATTCGGCCCAATTTGGGTTTTTTAGGGGCCCAATTGCCCCAAGATTAAGTTAATGGGATCACCTCTTATTTCCAACTTAATTAATGTGCTAACTACGATTTTTCCTAAGACATTTACTGCAATTTGCTCTGGTGCGTCAATCGCTTCTTTCGGCGAGCTTCCGGTGAACTTCCATCGATCATCCGATGAACCCTCGGTGATGCTCCTGCGGACTTCCGGCAAACTCCTGGACATGCGACGATTCACTTGGCGAGTTTCGACGAGCTTCTTCGGCAAGCTTATGGACTTCTCGGATTTGTTCCCGCAGAACCTCCGACGATAGTCCGAACTTCCGTCGAACTCTCGAACTCCCAACGTGATCATTGTCTTGACTCCGGCGCAACTCCTGCTGCATGATTTACTTTCATCGTAGTTAATCCTGCACACTTATCTCAACATATAGATTAGATAACAAATGACAATTGACTTCATCATCAAAATCCGAGATTCAACAGCGTCGAGGAACCAATGACATGCCAGACAACTTAGTTAATTACTTAGGATTAATTGTCTCGATCGAAGTTTTATTTTAAGTGTGCAGGATTAATTATGATGAAAGTAAGACATGCAGCAGGAGTTAAGCCGGAGTCAAAGACTATGATCACGTTGGGAGTTCGAGAGCTTGACGGAAGTTCGGACGGTCGTCGGAGGTTCTACGGGAATAAATCTGAGAAGTCTAGGAGCTTGTCAAAAGAAGCTCGTTAGAACTCACCAAGTGGATCGTCGCAAGTCCAGGAGTTTGCCGGAAGTCCATCGGAGCATCGCTAGAGGTTCGTCGGATGTTCGCCGGAAGTTCGCCGGAAGCTCGCCGGAAGAAGCGATTGACACATCGGAGCAAGCTGTAGTAAATGTCTTAAGAATTGTCGTAGTTAGCATGTAGATTAAGTTATTCAATAGTGTGATGTCCAATCTTTGGCCCGAAGCCTTCTATCGATACGTCGATAGATCCTTTAGTGTGATGTCCAATCTTTTAACATATTTTTTCCAGCACAACATGATTCATCCCGCTTTAATTGTCTCATCCTAATCAAAGCTTCCTATGTTATTCAAAACACAGATTAAATCATAAACACTCTTAATTGGTTTCGTCATCAAAATCCGATATTCAACAATTAAGAGTTCCTTTTAGGTATCTAAAAATCCTTTTAATAGCTTTTAAGTGAGTTTACTTAGGATTTGATTGAAATCTTGCATATAGTCGAATACTAAATATAATATTAGGTCTAGTTGCTGTGAGGTATAATAAACTACCTATCATACCCCTATAAGTCTTTTGATCAAAACATTCTCCATTAATGTCCATATCTAATTTTGTAGAAGTACTCATTAGTGTATTTATAGCCTTAGTACTATCCATATTAAACTGTTTTAATAGATCTAATGAATACTTAGTTTGACTAACAAAAGTTCCATCACTAAGTTGTTTGATTTATAAACCTAGGAAAAAAGTTAATTCCTCTATTAAACTCATTCCGAACTCTTGGCTCATACACTTGGCAAAAGACTCACATAAAGACTCATTTGAAGAACTAAAAATGATATCATTATCATAAATTTGAACTATAAGAAAATTATTTTTAAAATATTTAATAAACAATATAGTATCGACCTTGCCTTTCATAAAATTGTTCTTAAAAGGATCTAAGTCTCTCATACCAAGCTCTTGGGTCTTGTTTTAAACCATAGAGAGCCTTAGAAAATTTAAAAACATGATTTGGAAAAGTAGTATTCTCAAATCTAGATGGTTGTTTAACATAAACTTCTTCAGAAATGAAGTCATTAAGAAAAGCACTTTTAACATCCATTTGAAATAACTTAAAATTATTACAACTAGCATAGGCAAGGAGAATCCTTATGGCTTCAAGTCTAGCCATAGGAGCGAAGGTTTCTTTATAATCGATACATTCTTCTTGGTTGAAACTTTTAGCCACTAATCTAGCCTTGTTTCTAACCACGATACCAAGTTCATCTTGCTTGTTTTTAAAGACCCATTTAGTACCAATTAATAAATGATCAATAGGTCTAGGAACAAGCTTCCACACCTCATTTCTCTCAATTTGATTTAATTCCTCATGCGTTACAAAGAACCATGAATCATCTTTCAGGGCTTCATCAATGTATTTGGTTCAATTTGGGATAAAAAAAGTCGCATTCGCATAAAAATTTAAAAAAAAAAAATGAGTTTGAACACCTTTTGATATATCTCCTATGATTAGCTCCTTAGGATGAGCATCTACTTTCTTCCAATCCTTAGGCAAAGATTCTTTGGAAGAAGATGCACCCAAGTTGCTTGGGAGAGGAGAGTTTTCATTCAAATTTAAATCATCAAAATCTAAATCATCATCAAATTTATTTTTCTTAAGTTCAGGAAGTTCATTAAAAGCAACATGAATAGATTTTTCTATAGCCAAGGTTCTTTTATTAAAGATATGAAAAGCTTTAGAAATAGAGGAATATCCAAGAACTATGCATTCATCGGATTTTGCATCAAATTTTCCTAAGGAATCTTTTTCATTTAAGACAAAACATTAACAACTGAAAACTTTAAAATATAAAATATTGGGTTTTTTGTTATTCCACAACTCATAGGGAGTTTTAGAAAGTAATGATCTTAGGAGAACCCTGTTCATGACATAGCAGGTTATGTTAATGGTTTCAGCCCAAAAATATTTGGGTAGGCTACGTTCATTAAGCATGGTTCTTGTCATTTCTTATAAACTCCAATTTTTTCTCTCAAAAACTTCATTTTGTTGAGGGTTTCTTGGAGTGAAGAAGTTGTGGTTATATCTATTTGAATCATAAAAGTTTTTAAAATCATAGTTTTGAAATTAACCAACATGATCACTTCAAATAGAGGTAAACATAAAAACCTTTTCATTTTACACTAATTTATAAAATTTTGAAAAATATTTAAAGCAATCACTTTTATGTGACAAGAAGTATGTCGTGTATCTATAATAATCAATAATAATTACAAAGGCATATTTACTACCTCCTAGACTTATTGTATCAATTAGTCTAAATAAATCTATATGGATCAATTGTAGTGGTCTAGAGGTGCTTATTTGATTCTTTGATTTGAAACTACTTTTTATTTATTTACCTAGTTAGCATGCATCACAAACTTTATCTTTGGGAGACTTGATGTTAGGTATTCCACTTACGAGTTTTATAGTTGAGATTTGAGAGAGTAGTTTCATGTTAGCATGACCTACTCTCATATGCCAAAGCCATGCATCATCGTTTAAAGTCAAAAAACACGTTTCATCACAAAACTCATCAAGATCAATAGTATAGACATTGTCGATCCTTAAGGCAATCAAAGATCTATTTATGTGTCGTATTTCAATAATGCAAGTATTAGATTCAAATTTGATGTTATATCCTTTATCACACAATTGACTAATGCCTAGCAAGTTATGTTTTAAACCATCTACTAATAAAATGTTTTCAATTAAAAGGATTGATTTGTTACCTATATTTCCTTTGCCAATAATTTTTCCTTTATTATCTCCGAAGGTGACAAATCCTTCGGTCATGTGCCTTGAGCTAGTGAGCTCAGAGAAGTGTATTGGATCTCTGGTCATGTGCCTTGAGCATCCACTATTACCATCTCTTGCTCCTAGCTAATGATTGTAGACAAATCTACAAGAAAGTAGGTTTTCTTTTAGGTACCCATTTAATCTTGGGTCCCTCATAAATAGGTCTATCTATCATAGAGTGATTTATGGTTCCTTTGGGAGCCCAAACTTATTTGTGGGGACTATACCTTTTAAATGGTCATTTGTAGGCAAAATGACCATATTTTTCATAAAAATTATATTTTTCTCTAGGTGAGACATACAATGTAGGTTATTTAATGAAGATGGTTGGCTTTTGTTGAGTGTTACTTACAAAGCTAATTCCTTCCTTTCTATGAACATGGCCCTTATTGGTAACGATCATTGATAGAACCCTTATAGATTCTAAGCTTGGGATTGATCTCTTTAGGGGATCGACCTCCTTGGAACTCTATAAGGGTTCCTTCCTCCAAATTATCGCTCAAAGGCTACAGAAAAGATTCATTTATTGCTTGTTAAAAGAGGATGAATATATGGCTATTTATAGGTCTTCTAAACCCTAACTCCTAATAGGACTCCTACTCAAGACTCATATTCCTTTACAACTTCTAATGCTGCTCTAAGAACAACTCCTAATAGGACTCTTACTCAAGACTCATATTCCTTTACAACTCCTAATGCTTCTCTAAGAAATAATATCTTAACCCTAGTCGACCTCTTCACCTCTTTAATAAGGGTCGGCTAGGTCAGTTAACATGAATGCCCCTCTTTATTAGGACTCTCCTAGCTAGAGTCCTAACAGACCCCTCTTCAAATCATCCTTGTCCTCAAGGCTAGCGATTCATGAATTCTGAGAATTTGATCTTCAAGTCGTCATAGTTCTCCCAAGTGGCACCTTCTACTGGTAAGTTCGCCCACTGTATTAGCACTTTAGTAGTGGGTCGTCATCATCGAGTCATGATCCATCGATCAACAATGGCACTCGGTTGAGTCTGGAGTTCCCCTTAGGTAGTCATATTTGGTGGTGGCTTTGGGCTATCTCCTAGCACCTGTTCACTATTAGGATCGGAACAACAATAAGAGGGGGGGTGAATTAGTGCAACAGATTAAAACTTGTAAGTTTGAAGACAAATTCGTAAATGCAAGGAGATTTCGATTCGATAGTTACTTAAGTAAACTGAGAAGATAAAAACAAAATCTTGCTATAGTGTAAATTATTGAATCTCGGATTTTGATAATGAAGTCAATTGTTATTTGTTGTCTAATCTATGTGTTGAGATAAGTGTGCAGGATTAACTACGATGAAATTTAGACATGCAGCAGGAGTTGCGCCGGAGTCAAGACAATGATCATATTGGGAGTTCGAGAGTTCGACGGAAGTTCGGACAGTCGTCGGAGGTTCTGCGGGAATAAATCCGAGAAGTCCATAAGCTTGCCAAAAGAAGCTCGTCGGAACTTGCCAAGTGGATCGTCGCAAGTCCAGGAGTTTGCCGGAAGTCCGTAGGAGCATCACCGAGGGTTCATCGGATGATCGACGGAAGTTCACCGGAAACTAGCCGGAAGAAGCGATTGACGCACCGGAGCAAGCTGCAGAAATTGTCTTAGGATTTATCGTAGTTAGCATAATGATTAAGTTGAAAATGGGAGGTGATCCCATTAGCTTAATCTTGGGGCAATTGGGCCCCTGAAAAACTCAAATTGGGCCGAATGGATCTACCCATTCGGACCCTGATTGCTGTGGGAGGTGCAACCGCCCAAGCCAGGAGGTAGCACCGCCTGGGCTAAGTCTCCCAGGGAGACTGGACGGTGCAACTGCCCCAGCCAGGAGGTAGCACCGCCTGGGCTCAGTCTCCGAGCGAGACTGGGCGGTGCAACCTCTCCTGATAGGAGGTAGCACCGCCTGAGCTTAGTCTTCGAGCTCTAGCAGGCGGTGCAACCGCCCCAGTCAGGAGGTGCAACTGCCTGAGCTCGGTCTTCGAGCTCTGGCAGAGAGGTGCAACCGCCCCTGACAGAGGTGGCACCGCCCATAGGCTCAGTCTTCGAGCTCTGCCAAGCGGTGCAACCGCCCCAATCAGGAGGTGCAACCGCCTGATCCCGAAATTCTGGGAATTGACAGTTTTGAGCTCCAAATTTGAACTGGGTTCGGGCCTATAAATACCCCACCCATTCAGCACTGAAAGAGAACAACTTACACTCGAAATCTTGATCTTTTTCTGTGATTCTTAGAGCTTAAAATTGTTGTAAAGGCCAAAAGTTCTCCTCCCTCTGTTCTTCAAAGTTTTGAGTTGTAAAGAGAGGAGAGAAAATTTCTGTAAGGGTTGTCTCCTAAGCCCGTCAAAAGGAGTGAAACTGTAAAAGGGTGGTTGGCCTTCGCCTATTGAAGGAAGGCCTCTAGTTAACGTCAGTGACCTCGTTAGTGGAGGAAGCCAAAAGTGGAGTAGGTCAAGATTGACCGAACCACTCTAAATCTCGGTTTGCATTTACTTTGAGCATTTTATCTTTACTGCAAACCTCCTAAATAGCTACTACCTTCTGCTCTTTTACGAACGAGTTTCTAAGTTCAGAACTTTCCGAATTTGCGTTTAGACGTAAATCAGCTTTTTCGTACGATCATTACATTTCAGTTTACATTTACCTTTTGATTTCAATCATAACTGCAAACTGCCTTCTGCGCATTTATAAAACGTATCTCAAAGTTCAGTATCCTCAAAATTGGCATTTAGACGTAAACCGGTTTTATCGTACGAACGTCGCATTTCAGTTTGCACTTACTTTCTGATTTTTATCATAAACTGCAAACTGCCTTTGTAGATTTACTTTAACGTCATCTCGCTTAATCTTAAGTTAAAGTAATCTTAGAATTGACTTTTACATCGAAATCGTTTTTATCAAACGAAGGCAGCTTTCGATTTTAATAGTGAAAGATTTTCGCTGCACTAATTCACCCCCCCCCCCCTCTTAGTGCTCTTGATCCTAACAATTGGTATCAGAGCGGGGTTAACTCTCAAACGGAATAAAACCCAAGAGAGATGGCTTACGCCGGAAACCAAGAGGGCCATTCTATTACACATCCACCCATGTTCAATGGGACGGACTACACCTATTGGAAGACCCGAATGAGGAACTTTCTTATTTCTATGGATTTTGAACTTTGGAATCTTGTCGAAAAAGGTTTTTCGAAATCTTCTCTTCCAATGATCGATTGGAATGATTTGGAGAAGAAGGCTTTCGCTCTTAATGCAAAGGCTATGAATGCCTTATTTTGTGCACTTGATAAAAACGAGTTTAATCATGTTTCGATTTGTGAAACCGCATTTGATATTTGGCACACACTCGAAGTGACTCATGAAGGCACAAGTAGAGTGAAAGAGTCAAAAATTAATCTTTTGCTACACTCTTTTGAACTTTTCCGAATAAAACCGAGTGAGACTATTGGCGACATGTTTACCCGTTTCACGGATGTCGTCAAGGATCTAAAAGGACTCGGAAAAAGTTTTTCAGATTTTGAGCTCGTAAATAAGATTCTAAGATCCCTTCCTAAAAGGTGGGATCCTAAAGTCACTGCTATTCAAGAGGCGAAAGATCTAAACTTGGGGTTGATCTCTTTAGGGGATCGGCCTCCTTGGAACTCTATAGGGGTTCCCCCCTCCAAGTTGCTGCTCAAAGGCTGCAGAAAAGATTCATCTATTGCTTATGAAAAGAGAAGGAATACATGGTTATTTATAGGGCTTCTAAACCCTAACTCCTAATAGGACTCCTACTTAAGACTCTTACTTCTAACCAACTCCTAGTAGGACTCCTAGTCAAGACTCATATTCCCTTACAACTCCTAATTCTTCTCTAAGAAAACACCTCTTACATGAATGCCCCTCTCAATTAGGACTCTCCTAGCTAGAGTTCTAACAGAATGTCCCTCTCAATTAGGACTCTCCTAGCTAGAGTCCTAACAGTTTTACATGAATGTCCCTCTCTATTAGGACGCTCCAAGCTAGAGTCCTAACAGACCCGCCCTCTTCAAATCAGCCTTGTCCTCGAGGCTGATGATTCGTGAATTCTGAGAATTTGATCTTCAAGCCGTCATAGTTCTCCCAAGTGGCATCTTCTATTGGTAGGTTCGCCCACTGTATTAGCACTTCATTAGTGAGTCATCGTCGTCGAGTCGCGATCCGTCGATCAATAATGACACTTGCCTGGGTCTAGAGTTCTCTTTGGGTAGTCATATTTGGTGGGTGGCTTTGGGCTGTCTCCAAGCGCCTATTTAAAACTTTCTTCTGGCCGTCGGTTTGTGGGTGATATGTCATACTCCTTTTCAATTTAGTACCCTGTATATTGAATAACTTTGTCCAAAATCTGCTCGTGAAGATGCAAGTAGAATTTATCATAAGCACAATGCGTCCCTTATAGTGTAATTGTTTTGAGTCCCAATTGTAATGAGCCATGGGGCTTGGTACTTCCTCCAATTTTTTTATAATCTTACTAGTCTCTGAATCTTCCTGCCATTCCATCTTAATATCCTTAAGAAAGTCGCTGGTCGGAAGTGAAACGGCCGAAACTTCAACTTGCTCGGGTAGCTGCGAAAGCGCATCTGCAAGAACATTCTCTTTCCCCTTTTTGTAAGTTATTTCATAATCAAATCCAAGAAGTTTTATTACCCTTTTTTGCTGCTCAGGGGATGATATTTTTTGCTCCAAAAAGTACTTGAGGCTTTTATGGTCGGTTTTAATTTGAAATCGTCGACTAATCAAGTAGGGTCTCCACCTCGTTGCTGCACGCACAATGGCGAGCATCTTCTTATCATATGTTGACTTATTTTGATGGGAGGGAGATAATGCCTTGCTAGTGTATATGAGTGGTCGGCCATCCTGCATGAGAATGGCTCCAATTCTGACTCCAGATGCGTCGGCCTCAATAATGAAGGGTCGGTTGAAATCTGGTAGTGTTAGCACCGGCATCGTCGTCATGGCTGCCTTAAGTTTGTCGAAGGCAGCGGAGGCTCTATCCGACCATTGGAAGACATCTTTTTTCAGTAAGGAAGTAAGTGGTGCACTAATCTCTCCATAGTTTTTCACGAACTTGCAGTAGTAGCCTGTTAAACCCAGAAAGCCATGTAGCAATTTTATGTTCCACGGGGTCAGCCAGTTTTGCATTGCTCCAATTTTGAAGGGGTCTACTGCCACACCTTCCTCTAATATGATATGCCCAAGATATTCCACCTTCTTATGAAGAAAACAAAAATTCATAGTGGTTGTTGTGTGTTCAAAAGGTGGTTTTCGGTATGTCTTCTTCGCATACTCGTATTTGATGATACCCGGATCGAAGGTCCAGCTTTATGAAGATTTGTGCTCCCTTAGCAACTCATCTACTATTGGAATAGGGTATTTATCCTTGATGGTTATGCCATTGAGAGCTCGGTAATCAACACATAATCGACATATTCCATCTTTCTTTCGTATGAGGAGCACCGGTGAAGAGTAGGGGCTACAACTTAGCCGAATAACTCCTGTTTTGAGCATCTCTTTTACAATCTTTTCTATTTCATCCTTCTGGAGATGTGGATATTGATATGGCTGAGCATTTGTTGGAGATTTGCCTTGAAGAATCATTATACAATGATCATGCCGACGGGTAAGAGGTAGGTTGCGCGGTTCGTCAAATATATCTGAAAATTCAGCAAGCAAAGGAAGTAGATTTGGATCTTTAAATTTTGTTGGCTCTCCCTTAGTTTGTTGCTCAAGTTGTACCAAAAAGCCGCTGCATGCTTTATGCAAAACCTTCTCCATTTGTTGAGTGCAAATCGTCGTTACGTCGCCCTCACGTTTCCCGTGTAGTATCACCTGTTTCTCCTTACTGTAAAATTTTATAATTAGTTGCATAAAATTCCAAGAAATATCACCTAATGTCATCAACCATTTAATTCTGAGTATGGCCTCATGATCATCAAGAGGGAGGAGGAAGAAATCTGCAATTATCTCTTGGTCCTGCAGCAATAGTTTCACCTGCGGGCACCTATGTTCACACTTCAAAATCCATCCGTTGGCGACCTTAACGACAAACCTGCTACAATTCTCAATAGGTAAGTTCATATGGACAGCAACCTTACTGTTTAGGAAGTTATTAGTGCTGCCCGTGTCGATGAGAACAGTGATCGGTTGTTGTTTGAGAAGGCCTCCAACTTTCATCGTTTGCGGGTTTGAGTAGCCAGCTAGTGTATATACCGTAACTTCGATCGGTTGTGGCTCTTCTTATGCATCTTTTACTTCATGTTCAAGGCTCTCTTCTGAATGTTCAATGACCTCTTCTTCTATTAGTTCAATCATAAGAAGTCCCCCTTTACTACAGCAATGCTCACGGCTCCACCGCTCATCACAATGCCAACATAACCCCTTCGCATATCGCTCCCGAAACTCTTCTCTTGTTAACCTCTTTGGTGTAGGGACTTGGTTGACAATAGGGGGGGCTGAGGGCTTCCATATTACTGGTTGAGGAGCGACCCTAGTCCTCCGAGCTTCATGGTTCAATTGCTCCTCTTGATGTCGTGCGAAAGAGATGGCTGCCATAAGCGTATACGGTTGTCGCGCTTTAACTTCTCCTCGGATCTTCGGCTTCAAGCCCTCAATGAAGGTCCTCAATAGCTGTTTTTGAGACCAATCATGAGTTTGATTAGATAACCTTTCAAACCTGGTTTGGTACTCCTGAATGGTGGAGGTTTGTCGGATCTTTGCTAGTTGTTCGTCAATATTCTCGTAATCGGTTGGTCTGAAGCGAATCAGCAGTCCTTCTTTGAATTGTCACCATGAAAGGACTCCATAAGTATGTTCAAACCAGTCAAACCACTGTATAGCATCCCCTTCAAGATGTATAGCTGTAATTTTCACCATACATACATCCGCGGATTTGTGGTACCGAAAATATCGCTCCGCGCGCGAGATCCAACCAATCGGGTCTCCTTCTTCCCATCTAGGGAAGTCCACTCTCATGCATGGATAGTTGGGGTCAGTCATATAGCCTCCCCTCCCTTGGAAGTCATCTCTTCGGGCTTGGTGTGATTGGGCAAAGCTCTCTCCTTGATATGATTTCTTCAGGCTTAGTGGTCGGCCCAATCTGAGTTCGGTAAAGAGAATCCGAATCTTATCCTCCATTCGCGCCTCCAAGACTTTGAATTTAGCATTGATTGCCTCCTTAGATGCCATAGTATATGCCTCCAAATCTATGATGTTAAGATCTCTCTTTTGTTGTTGGGTTAAAGGCATGTATATGTTGAGAGAAGTGATGGTTGAAAGGGTTGGTGGATTAGTGGATGTAGGCTGCGGTTTAGGCTTGTTTTGTGGCTGTTTTGGGTGCAGTTTGAGGGTGTGGTTTGGCAGAGTTTTAGGGTTGTAGATGAAAGTTTTGGATCTGTGGTAGATGGTAGTAAAGGTTTGACAGAAATCCGTGGAAGTTGCAGCAAGTATGTGCTGTCTTGTAAGAGTAGAATTGTCGTCGAAGAAACAACGGTTTCTTGACATAATTTCCACCAAAAACTTGAGAGAATTGAGGAGGGAATTGATAGCAAAATCACAGTTTATATGACAGCAAGGATATCTAATTTAATCAAGAAAATTTCGGCAATATAACAGCAAGGAAATTGGTGCAAGTTGCAATTGCAGAATTCTCGTCAAAAAATTTCAGCGGGTTAGACGAAAATTTGCAGCAACATAAAATCGTTTTTAGAGATGAATTTTCTTAATAGATCAATCTTAGATGGAAGCCAAGATGATCTATGAAGTGTATAAGAAATTTCATTCAAAAAAGATTGCAAATAGATGGGTTAAGGCAACAATATGCGGCTGAAATTTTCTGCAGCACAGATTTTTAGATATAGCAGATTGGACGTAAAAGATCAGTGGTTTATATTGAGAATTTTTTGATGAAACTAAAGGAAAATCCACTGATAGGAAGTGTCAAAGCTATCCTAAAAATTTCGTAGAGATTTGGATAGAAACAATATAGTATCAAGATCAAACAAACAGTGCTATGCGGCTGAAATTTTACAATGCAGATTTTCAAGTATAGCAGATTAGACGTAAAAGATCAATAGTTTATATTGAGAATTTTTTGAAAAAACCAAAGGGAAATATGCTGTTAGGAAGTTTCAAAGATGTTATAAAAATTTCATAGAAATTTGGATAGAAAAAGCACAATAGCAAGATCAAACAAATGGTGCTATGCGGCTGGAATTCTGCAATGTATCTTTCGTCGTAGAGATGAAAACTTTGTGACGAAAGGTTTATGTAGCAATATAGGAACAGTTTTTTTTTTTTTTTGGATTTTTGAATAAGGATAACTAAATTGCAGCAGCAGTAAGGTAGGAAACCAGAACCTGTTGCAATTCACGGGGAGATCAAAGGATGATCTGCGGTGCTGGAGATGACGGTGGAATTTGGCGACGATCTTTTAAGCAATTGTGGGAATTGCTTTGAGCGGTTGTGGAGGGTTGATGGATGGCTGTGGAAGAGTAGTGAGACACCAAGAATGCTGCTCTGATACCAAGTGATAGAACCCTTGCAGATTCTAAACTTGGGGTTGATCTCTTTAGGGGATCGGCCTCCTTGGAACTCTATAGGGGTTCCTCCCTCCAAGTTGCTGCTCAAAGGCTGCAGAAAAGATTCATCTATTGCTTATGAAAAGAGAAGGAATACATGGCTATTTATAGGGCTTCTAAACCCTAACTCCTAATAGGACTCCTACTTAAGACTCTTACCTCTAACCAACTTCTAGTAGGACTCCTAGTCAAGACTCCTATTCCCTTACAACTCCTAATTCTTCTCTAAGAAAACACCTCTTACATGAATGCCCCTCTCAATTAGGACTCTATTAGCTAGAGTCCTAACAGAATGTCCCTCTCAATTAGGACTCTCCTAGCTAGAGTCCTAACAGTTTTACATGAATGTCCCTCTCTATTAGGACTCTCCAAGCTAGAGTCCTAACATGAATCTCCTTGTGAATCTTTTGCTAAAACTATGAGTCTTGAATTTGAAATGAGTTTAATGGGAGAGTTAACATTCTTCTTAGGTTTACAAATCAAACAACTAAGCAATGGCATCTTTATTAGTCAAACTAAATATGCTATGAATTTACTAAAAAAGTTTAATATGAATAACTCAAAAGCTTTTGACACTCCTATGAGCACCTCCACTAAGTTAGAAATTGATGAAAGTGGAGAAAGTTTCGATCAAAAAACTTATAGGGGTATGATATGAAGTTTACTTTACCTCACTACAACTAGACCAGATATCATGTTCAGTGTAGGACTTTGTACTAGATTTCAATCAAACCCTAAGATATCTCATCTCAAAGCAGTTAAAAGAATACTTAGATATCTTAAAGGTACCACAAATCTAGGATTATGGTACCTAAAATCAGAAAATCTTGAGTTAATTGCTTATGCTGATGTAGACTTTGCTGGCTGTAGACTAGATAGAAAAAGCACATCAGGAACATGTCAATTTTTAGGACATGCCCTTATTTCCTGGTCATCTAAGAAACAAAACTCGGTTGCACTATCAACAACCGAAGTTGAATATATTGCAGCAAGTGCATGCTGTGCACAAGTTGTATGGATGAAAAACACTTTAGAAGATTATAAAGTTCATCTTAAAAATATTCCCATCAAATGTGATAACACAAGTGCAATATGCTTAACAAAGAATCCTATACAACACTCAAGAACAAAACATATTGATATTAGACATCACTTTATACGAGATCATGTTACTAATCATGATGTAATCATAGAGTTCATTGACACTAAACATCAACTAGCCGATATTTTTACAAAACCTCTAAGTGAAGAACAATTTGATTTCATAAGAAGGGAATTAGGAATGTTGATGTGTCCGAATACATAAACCAGTTAAAATTATCTTTCGGACTTTATTGAATGATCATATCACTTGACTGCCATTACATGCCTAAATAACATGTTGGAAATTATGTGTTGAATACAAAAATGTTTTGTCTTTTGATTGTATTTGAAAATCTGTAGCATAGTTTTATTCGAATGCATGAAAGAGTTAATTTCATTTTCGGATTCGCTTAACAATTGGAATGCTAAAAATCGGATTCTCTCGTACATTCTTATGAAAAATATTTTTCTAAAATGGATTTGATAAAATGATTCCATCTTGAAATATGGATGATAGTATTTCTATTTACAAAAAGTTGTTTCACATATCTTGACTCAAAGCAAACTGAAAAATAGCATGAATCAAAGCAATCAACATATCATGTTTTCCTTTATGTGCTTGAACAATTAATTTCCTATCAGTTACTATTGGAAATAACATGAATCAAGTAAAGGCATGAAATAATCATTGCACGTATACTCAAAATTTACTTGTATTGTTCTCCTGATATCACAACTACCATGCTTTTTGTTGATGACAAAGGGGGAGAAATATATGAATTGATGCTATAAACACTGATGCTATGATTATGCCATGCTTGCATCACTAAGAGATATATGAATAAATGCTATGATTTGCATTATGCCTTGTATCGTGTCAAGATATCAAACAAAAACTTGCATCGTAATTTTACGAGTTGAAATCTTACCGTGTGATGAATTGCAATACTTGCTAAAATACTTGAAATGTGTACATCATGTAATGATATCAAAATCATACTTCACAGTTTTACATGCTGATATCTTACAATATGATGAATTGTTACTGTTACCATCATTCAAACTTGTAAGGTAAAATTTGAAAATGAATGTCAAGCCTTGACATCATCTTCAGAGAGATACATCATGATAGGAATCATGATGGGAATATTGATAAGTTCAAATGATTTTAACTTATCAATATGTCTCTTGAATTCTTAAGGTTTTGAATTCAAGAATGACTTATCTCAAGTATGGCATATAGACAGGGGGAGTTAAGGTTAACTCCATTATCAATTGATTGTCATCATCAAAAATGGGGAGATTGTTGAATCTCGGATTATGATGATGAAGTCAATTGTCATTTGTTGTCTAATCTATGTGTTGAGATAAGTGTGCAGGATTAACTACGATGAAAGTTAGACATGCAGCAGGAGTTACGCCGGAGTCAAGACAATGATCACATTGGGAGTTCGAGAGTTCGACAGAAGTTCGGACAGTCGTCGGAGGTTCTGTAGGAACAAATCCAAGAAGTCCATAAGCTTGCCAAAAGAAGCTCGTCGGAACTCGCCAAGTGGATCGTCACAAGTCCAGGAGTTTGCCGGAAGTCCGCAGGAGCATCACCGAGGGTTCATCGAATGATCGACGGAAGTTCGCCGGAAACTCGCCGGAAGAAGCGATTGATGCAACGGAGTAAGCTGCAGAAATTGTCTTAGGATTTATCGTAGTTAGCACAATGATTAAGTTGAAAATGGGAGGTGATCCCATTAGCTTAATCTTGGGGCAATTGGGCCCCTGAAAAACCCAAATTGGGCCGAATGGATCTACCCATTCGGACCCTGATTGCTGTGGGAGGTGCAATCGCCCAAGCCAGGAGGTAGCACCGCCTGGGCTAAGTCTCCCAGGGAGACTGGGCGGTGCAACCGCCCTAGCCAGGAGGTAGCACCGCTTGGGCTCAATCTCCGAGCGAGATTGGGCGGTGCAACCTCTCCTGACAGGAGGTAGCACCGCTTGAGCTCAGTCTTCGAGCTCTGGCAAGTGGTGCAACCGCCCCAGTCAGGAGGTGCAACCGCCTGAGCTCGGTCTTCGAGCTCTGGCAAAGAGGTGCAACCGCCCCTGACAAAGGTGGCACCGCCCAGAGGCTCAGTCTTCGAGCTCTGCTAGGCGGTGCAACCGCCCCAGTCAGGAGGTGCAACCGCCTGATCCCGAAATTTCGGGAATTGACAGTTTTGAGCTCCAAATTTGAACTGGGTTGGGGCCTATAAATACCCCACCCATTCAGCACTGAAAGAGAACAACTTACACTCGAAATCTTGATCTTTTTCTGTGATTCTTATAGCTCAAAATTGTTGTAAAGGCCAAAAGTTCTCCTCCCTCTATTCTTCAAAGTTTTGAGTTGTAAAGAGAGGAGAGAAAATTTCTGTAAGGGTTGTCTTCTAAGCCCGTCAAAAGGAGTGAAACTGTAAAAAGGTGGTTGGCCTTCGCCTATTGAAGGAAGGCCTCTAGTTGATGTCAGTGACCTCGTCTGTGGAGGAAGCCAAAAGTGGAGTAGGTCAAGATTGACCGAACCACTCTAAATCTCAGTTTGCATTTACTTTGAACATTTTATCTTTATTGCAAACCTCCTAAATAGCTACTGCCTTCTGCGCTTTTACGAACGAGTTTCTAAGTTCAGAACTTTCCGAATCTGCGTTTAGACGTAAATCGGCTTTTTCGTACGATCATTACACTTTAGTTTACGTTTACGTTTTGATTTCAATCATAACTGCAAACTGCCTTCTGCGCATTTATAAAACGTATCTCAAAGTTCAGTATCCTCAAAATTGGCATTTAGACGTAAACTGGTTTTATCGTACGAATGTCGCATTTCAGTTTGCACTTACATTCTGATTTTTATCATAAACTGCAAACTGCCTTCGTAGATTTTCTTTAACGTCATCTCGCTTAATCTTAAGTTAAAGTAATCTTAGAATCAGCTTTTACATCGAAATCGTTTTTATCAAACGAACGTAGCTTTCGATTTTAATAGTGAAAGATTTTCGCTGCACTAATTCACCCCCCCCCCTCTTAGTGCTCTTGATCCTAACATAAATAATAATTTCAGAAAGGTAATTACTCACACATTCAAGGAACACACCGATTTAAAGTGGTTTGGTCAAATGACCTACATCCACTTACGAAGCCTTCTTCGATGAGGCTCCCAACTTCCACTAGCAAATCACTTTGAAGGGGAAGGACAAATACCCCTCTTACAACCTTTTATAAGTGGTTCGCACTTTTACAATTTTTTTACAAGTGGTTCACACTCTTATAAATTTTTAACGAAAATGAAGGAGGTGAACACTCAAGCAAAACACATAATCAATTTACTTTTACTTACCAAAAAAAAAAATACTCGAGCAATTGAAAACAAGGCTTGCTAAAGACTATGCTAAGGCTTTTATCTCAATCTATTGCTTCTCAAAAAGTTGTCTTCTCTGCTAAGAATTGAGGAGTATTTATAGGCCCCAAGAGGATTCAAATTTGAGCTCCAAATTTAAATTGCTTTTGGGTTTCCCAGTGCTGGCAGTGCCACCGCCTGTTAGTGGCGATGCCACCGCCTGTCTGTGTCTGACACTGATAGTGTACTGGCAGTGCCACTGCCTAGTCCGGCGGTGCCACCACCGGACCTCTCAGGTGCTGGGCGATGCCACCGCCCGACCTTACGTGTCACTGGTTGGGCTTCAGATCTGGCCCATACCAAGTCATATTTAAGCCTAGTTGGCCCCTAACCAGGATATAAGATTATCCCTTAATCTTAACCCTAATTACATACAAATTACGCAACTGAAAACATAGTCCTAAGCAAGTTTTTAACCGGCAAATGTTGAGTCTCCTTCCGGTGAGCTTTCCAGCGATCTTCCGGTGGACTTCCGATACACCCTCGGATTTCTTCCGGCGAACTCCCAACAAGCTCCCGATCTTATGGCGAGTTCAGCGAGTAGCCGAGCCTTCTCGATGATCTCCACGAACTTGCAACGATCTCTTCATCGGACTTCTGTAAACTTTAACAAGTCCTCGATTTCTTCTCGGTTGGTTCCAACAGCATCTCCGACGAATCTTCGGACTCTCAAACACCCATCGAACTTGACTCCGGTAGGCTTGCTTTATGTTTTCAGGCTATCATAGTTAATCCTACACACTTAACACAATAATATGGATTAGATCAATTAACCCATCAATTGATTTCATCATCAAAATTCAAGATTCAACAATCTCCCCCTTTTTGATTATGACAATTAATTGATGACGGAGTTTAACATAACTCCCCCTATCTATATGATATATTATGAGAAGATAAAAACACTTGAATTCAATCTCTTTGAATTCAAACCTAAGCTGATAAGTTCTATCCGTTGAACTTTATCGTTATTCTCAATAAGCATGAGCAAATACGAAACTTCGTATTTCTCATAATTTCAAGCTATGAAGATTATTTTCAAGTCGATTGATAAAAGACAACTATCATTTCAACAAGAGATATGAACTTTCAACATGAATCTCATGATATAAATGTAAGGCATGATCAAGTAATCTAAAAACTTACAATATTCTCAAGGAGTTTTGTGATGTATTTAGGACATTTACACAGGCTCTTGCAATTCAGATAAGTCATGCTATCGATGCATATAATTCATATAAGACCTTTGCAATACACAAGCTTTTGCAATTTATATAAGTCATGCTTTCACATTGGCATACAATTCATCAATCTTTTACTCATTCTTCTCATATTAATATAGGCTCTTGCAATTGATATAAGTCATGCTATCGATGCATACAAGACATTTGCATTAACACAAGCTTTTGTAAGTCATATAAGTCATGCTATCACATCGGCATACAATTCATCAATCTTTTACTCATTATTCTCTCCCTTTGTCATCAACAAAAAGGAGACTAGACTTTTAAGTATAGAATTTGTGATTGAAAATTCACCATAAAGATTGATCATTCGGCATTCATAAGATTATACAAAATTCAGCTTATTAAACAGAATCCAAAATTCATCTTAGTAGAAATAAATCAATATTCATTCAAAATTCATCATATTTAAAAAATTCAGCATTCGTTTAAAACAGCATGGCTTTCATAGAAAAGAAGGAAGATGGCAAAACTTTAACTTGGCATTAAGAGTAATCATACAAGGATCGCATGTCAAGGTAACAGAATAAGAAGGCATATCGATTAATTCTTAGGAGGAAATCCATAGTTCTTATACATGACATCTATTTTTTGATTCATTTGTTATAGTTCCTTCAAAATTTCAATTTGCTGAATTTGAATTTGCTCTTGCTATGATTTGAGTTGTTCTTGTTGTAATTTGATCTGATGTAATTCTGTCATAATGAGTTCTTCAAAGGATGAAGCAGGAGCAGATTCTGAAGGTGCTGCACCAAAGAGACTGGGAGGAGGAGATTCATTTCCCCTAAAAATTAGTGTTTCGGGGTGTTCGACTAGTGGGGGAACTAGATCAGTCCTTCTAGGTTGCCTAACCTAAACACCATTGCTAAAGGTGCACCTAAGTCTTTTGAGCAGGTTTCTATTGATAGTGGTAAATCGATCAACTTGAATTATTTCTTCATCGGGTGAGACACAAATATTATGGGCAAGTATTAATCGAGTGACTAACTCCCCATATGGTAACATTGTGTCTTTAACTATTATATCCTACATATTTTACCGGATTAAGTATCCAAAACAATTATGATGGCTGGTCATTATCCAATACATAGTGCTTAGCTCTATTTGACTAATTTCATCATGATGAAATTGTTTGGGAAGTAGTATGTTAGTCATGATATGATGAAGAAATTTAGAGTTAAAGGGCAATAAGTGCTCACAACTTTTAAGAATCATGCCTAGGTTTGGATTTGTAAAAATAGTTTCTAAGGCTTTAGAGTAGGTTGCTCCTATTGCATTGATATCCCATTTATTTCTAAATTAACATCCCCTATCCTTTTCAGTAATTTCAATTAGTTCACAAATAATACTATTAAAGATTTGAATTTATGTTCCTAAAAGATAGGTACTTAGGCTATCTTGTTCACACATAAGTTTACATAAAATAGCATAATTAACCTAGGATAAATTGGTCCATTGATTTATAGGAGAGGTAAGGCATCTAAATGTGCAAACCATCTAATGGGTTCTAGGTTTCCAAGTTCATCTAGATCAACATGTTTGCCCTTATGTATAGTTCTTGTTTCGAAATTTGGAAATATAAGAGCTATTTCATTAGATCTAAAAAGGTTTTGGTCATATGAATCTCCTTCCACTCTCTTCCCTTTCGTTCTTGTTGATCTCTTAGGTGTCATTATCTAAACAAGATGATAGATCAAAAATATGAAACTGTGAAAAGTAGGCAAAATAATGAGAAGAGGAAGGAAAGATTTTAGATTTTATCTTATGGAGAATTCCTTGGAAAATAGAGAGCTTGAACCAATAAGAATCCCTCTCTAAGGCTTCTAAAGGGTAGAATGAGGGTTAGAGAGGTTCAGAGAGTATTGTAGGAGATCTAGGAAGAGTTCTCACGGGTTGGGGGTGGTTCCATCGTCGGCCCTAACCCCTTCTCTTATAAGGGAGTTCTCGGGCAGTGCCACTACCAATCCGAGCGATGCCACCGCCTGGCGACCCGCTCAAGCGGTGCTACAACCGGTCCTAGCGGTGCCATCGTTGGCGTGCCAAAGAAGAGAAAGAAAAAATTCCTTTCCTCACCCTTTTTGTTTTTCAGAGGTGTTTGTGTTAGAACCCTTGCAGATTCTAAACTTGGGGTTGATCTCTTTAGGGGATCGGCCTCCTTGGAACTCTATAGGGGTTCCTCCCTCCAAGTTGCTGCTCAAAGGCTGCAGAAAAGATTCATCTATTGCTTATCAAAAGAGAAGGAATACATGGCTATTTATAGGGCTTCTAAACCCTAACTCCTAATAGGACTCCTACTTAAGACTCTTACTTCTAACCAACTCCTAATAGGACTCCTAGTCAAGACTCCTATTCCCTTACAACTCCTAATTCTTCTCTAAGAAAACACCTCCTAACAGAATGTCCCTCTCAATTAGGACTCTCCTAGCTAGAGTCCTAACAGTTTTACATGGATGTCCCTCTCAATTAGGACTCTCCTAGCTAGAGTCCTAATAATTTTACATGAATGTCCCTCTCAATTAGGACTCTCCAAGCTAGAGTCCTAACAGACCCGCCCTCTTCAAATCAGCCTTGTCCTCGAGGCTGATGATTCGTGAATTCTGGGAATTTGATCTTCAAGTCGTCATAGTTCTCCCAAGTGGCATCTTCTATTGGTAGGTTCGCCCACTGTATTAGCAATTCATTAGTGGGTCGTCGTCGTCGAGTCACGATCCGTCGATCAATAATGGCACTTGGCTGGGTCTGGAGTTCTCTTTGGGTAGTCCTATTTGGTGGGTGGCTTTGGGCTGTCTCCAAGCACCTATTTAAAACTTCCGTCTGGTTGTTGGTTTGTGAGTGATATGTCATACTCCTTTTCAATTTAGTACCCTGCATATGGAATAACTTTGTCCAAAATCTGCTCTTGAAGATGCAAGTAGAATTTGTCACAAGCATAATGTGTCCCTTATAGCATAATTCTTTTGAGTCCCGATTGTAATGAGCCACGGAGCTTGGTGCTTCCTCTAATTTTTTTTGTATCTTACTGGTCTTCGAATCTTCCTGCCATTTCATCTTAATATCCTTAAGGAAGTCGCTGGTTGGAAGTAAAACGATCGAAAATTCAGCTTGCTCAAGTAGCTGCGAAAGCGTATCTACAACAATATTCTCTTTCCACCTTTTGTAAGTTATTTCATAATCAAATCCAAGAAGTTTTGTTACCCATTTTTGCTGCTCAGGGGATGATATCTTTCGCTCCAAAAAGTACTTAAGGCTTTTTTGGTCGGTTTTAATTTGAAATCGTCGACCAATCAAGTAGGGTCTCCACCGCGTTGCTGCGCGGACAATGGCGAGCATCTCCTTATCATATGTTGACTTATTTTGATAGGAGGGAGATAATGCCTTGCTAGTGTATGCAAGTGTTCAACCATCTTGCATGAGAATGACTCTAATTCTGACTCCAGATGTGTCGGCCTCAATAATGAAGGGTCGGTTGAAATCTGGTAGTGTTAGCACCGGCGTTATCGTCATGGCTGCCTTAAGTTTGTCGAAGGCCATAGAGGCTCTGTCCAACCATTGGAGGACATCTTTTTTCAGTAAGGAAGTAAGTGGTGCACTGATCTTTCCATAGTTTTTCACGAACTTGCGGTAGTAGCCTGTTAAACCCAGAAAGCCATATAGCAATTTTATTTTTCTCGGGGTCAGCCAGTTTTGCATTGCTCCAATTTTGAAGGGGTCCACCATCACACCTTCCTCTGATATGATATGCCCAAGATATCCCAACTTTTGTTGAAGAAAGTAAAAATTTCTAGTGGCCGTTGTGTGTTCGAAAGGCGGTTTTCGGTATGACTTCTTCGTACACTCGTATTTGATAATACCCGGATCAAAAGTCCATCTTCGTGAAGATTTGTGCTCCCTTTCATATAGCAATTCATCTAGTACTGGAATAGGATATTTATCCTTGATAGTTATGCCATTGAGAGCTCGGTAATCAACGCATATTCGCCATGTTCCGTCCTTCTCGTGTACAAGTAGCACCGGTGAAGAGTAGAGGTTGCAACTCGGCCGAATAACTCCTGTTTCGAGCATCTCTTTTATAATCCTTTCTATTTCATCCTTCTGGAGATGTAGATACTAATATGGCCAAGTATTTACTGAAGATTTGTCTGGAAGAATCGTTATACAATGATCATGCCGACGGGTAAGAGGTAGGTTGCACGGTTCGTCAAATATATTTGAAAATTCAGCAAGCAAAGGAAGTAGATTTGGATCTTCAAATTCTATTGGCTCTCCCTTAGTTTGCTGCTCAAGTTGTACCAAAAAGCCACTGCATGCTTTATGCAAAACATTCTCCATTTGTTGTGTGCAAATCGTTGTTATGTCGCCCCCACGTTTCCCGTGCAATATCACCTATTTCTCCTAACTGTAAAATTTCATAATTAGTTTCATAAAATTCCAGAAAATATCACCTAATGTCGTCAACCATTTAATTCTGAGCATGGCCTCATGATTGTTAAGAGGGAGAAGGAAGAAATCTGCAATTATCTCTTGGTCCTTCAGCAATAGTTTCTCCTGCGGGCGCCTACGATCACAATTCAAAATCCGTCCGTTGATGACCTTAACATCAAACCTGCAGTGATTCTCAATAGGTAATGCTATCCGAACAACAAGCTTACTATATAGGAAGTTAGTAGTACTGCCCGTGTCGATGAGAACAGTGATCGGTTGTTGTTTGAGAAGGCCTCCAACTTTCATCGTTTGCGGGTTTGCGTAGCTGGCTAGTGCGTGTACTGTAACGTTAGTTGGTTGTGGCTCTTCTTCTGCATCTTCTTCTTCATGTTCAAGGCTCTTTTTTGGATGTTCAATGACCTCTTCTTCTATCGATTCAATCATAAGAAGTCCTCCTTTACTACAGCGATGCTCACGGCTCCACGGCTCGTCACAATGCCAACATAACCCCTTCGCATATCGCTCTCGAAGCTCTTCTCCTGTTAACCTCTTTGGTGCAGGGACTTGGTCGATAGTAGGGGGGGCTGAGCGCTTCAATATTACTAGTTGAGGAGCGACCCTAGTCCTCCGAGCTTCATGGTTCAATTGCTCCTCTTGATGTCGTGCGAAAGAGATGGCTGCCATAAGCGTGTACGATTGTCGCGCTTTAACTTCTCCTCGGATCTCCGGCTTCAAGCCCTCAATGAAGGTCCTCAATAGCTGTTTTTGAGACCAATCATGATTTTGATTAGATAACCTTTCAAACCTGGTTTGGTACTCCTGAATGGTGGAGGTTTGTCGGATCTTTGCTAGTTGTTCGTCAATATTCTCGTAATCGGTTGGTCTGAAGCGAATCAACAGTTCTTCTTTGAATTGTTGCTATGAAAGGACTCCATAAGTATGTTCAAACCAGTCAAACCACTGAATAGCATCCCCTTCAAGATGTATAGCTGCAATTTTCACCATAGATACATCCGCGGTTTTGTGGTACCGAAAATATCGCTCCGCGTGCGAAATCCAACCAATCGGGTCTCCTTCTTCCCATCTAGGGAAGTTCACTCTCATGCATGGATAGTTGGGGTTGGTCATAGAGCCTACCCTCCCTTGGAAGTCATCTCTTCGGGCTTGGTGTGATTGGGCAAAGCTCTCTCCTTGATATGATTTCTTCGGGCTTAGTGGTCGGCCCAATCTGAGTTCGGTAAAGAGCGTCCGAATCTTATCCTCCATTCGCGCCTCCAAGGCTTCGAATTTAGCATTGATTGCCTCCTTAGATGCCATAGTATATGGCCCCAAATCAATGATGTTAAGATCTCTCTTTTGCTGTTGGGTTAAAGGCATGTATAGGTTGAGAGAAGTGATGGTCGAAAGTGTTGGTGGATTGGTGGATGTAGGCTGCGGTTTAGGCTTGTTTTGTGGTTGTTTTGGGTGCAATTTGAGGGTGTGGTTTGGTAGAGTTTTAGGGCTGTGGATGAAAGTTTTGGATCTGTGGTAGATGGTAGCAAAGGTTTGACAGAAATCCGTGGAAGTTGCAGCAAGTATGTGCTGTCTTGTAAGAGTAGAATTGTCGTCGAAGAAACAATGGTGTCTCGACGTAATTTCCACCAAAAACTTGAGAGAATTGAGGAGGGAATTGATAGCAAAATCACAGTTTATATGACAGCAAGGATATCTAATTTAATCAAGAAAATTTTGGTAGTATAACAGCAAAGAAATTGGTGCAAGTTGCAATTGCAGAATTATCGTCGAAAAATTTCAGCGGGTTACGATGAAAATTTGCAGCAACATAAAATCGTTTTTATAGATGAATTTCTTAATAGATCAATCTTAGATGGAAGCCAAGATGATCTATGAAGTGTATAAGAAATTTCATTCAAAAAAGATTGCAAATAGATGGGTTAAGGCAACGATATGCAGCTGAAATTTTCTGTAGCATAGATTTTCAAGTGCAGCAGAATGGACATAAAAGATCTGTAGTTTATATTGAGAATTTTTCAATGAAACCAAAGGGAAATCTACTGTTAGGAAGTGTCAAAGATGTCATAAAAATTTCGTAGAAATTTGGAGAGAAAAAGCACAGTAGCAAGATCAAACAGATGGTGCTATGCGGCTTGAATTCTGTAATTCAAGTGCAGCAGATTGGACATAAAAGATCAGTAGTTTATATTGAGAATTTTTTGATGAAACCAAAGGGAAATCCACTATTAAGAAGTGTCAAACAGATGGTGCTATGCGGCTGGAATTCTGCAATGTATCTTTCGTCGTAGAGATGAAAACTTTGTGACGAAAAGTTTATGCAGCAATATAGGATCGATTTTTTTTTTTTTTTGGATTTTCGAATAAGGATAACTAAATTGCAGTAGTAGTAAGGTAGGAAACCAGAACCTGTTGCAATTCACGGGGAAATCGAAGGATGATCCGCGGTGGTGGAGATGATGGCGGAATTCGGTGACGATCTTTTAAGCAATTGTGGGAATTGCTTTGGATGGTTGTGGAGGGTTGATGGATGGCTGTGAAAGGGCAGCGAGACGCCAAGAACGCTGCTCTGATACCAGGTGTTAGAACCCTTGTAGATTCTAAACTTGGGGTTGATCTCTTTAGGGGATCGGCCTCCTTGGAACTCTATAGGGGTTCCTCCCTCCAAGTTGCTGCTCAAAGGCTGCAGAAAAGATTCATCTATTGCTTATCAAAAGAGAAGGAATACATGGCTATTTATAGGGCTTCTAAACCCTAACTCCTAATAGGACTCCTACTTAAGACTCTTACTTCTAACCAACTCCTAATAGGACTCCTAGTCAAGACTCCTATTCCCTTACAACTCCTAATTCTTCTCTAAGAAAATACCTCCTAACAGAATGTCCCTCTCAATTAGGACTCTCCTAGCTAGAGTCCTAACAGTTTTACATGGATGTCCCTCTCAATTAGGACTCTCCTAGATAGAGTCCTAACAGTTTTACATGAATGTCCCTCTCAATTAGGACTCTCCAAGCTAGAGTCCTAACAGTTTGGTTCAAGATATGATAGGATCTTGGATTGCACTTTAAGATATCATTTGGAATCGAAAGAGAAGGAAGAAATCAAATCCACGAAAAAACAAAAAGAGGATGAAAAACTCTTCGAAAAATACATTCGATCAAGCTTATTCTCAGGGACAATTTAACATCCCTAGTTCCCTTCTAATGAAGTCAAATTGATCTTCATTTAAGGCTTTTATAAAAATTTCTACTAATTGATGCTTTATGTCAATAAACTCTAGAATGACATTATTGTTAACGACATGATCGCGTATAAAATGATGCCTAATGTCGATATGCTTAATTCTAGAGTGTTGAATTAGATTTTTGGTAAGACAAATGGCACTTGTATTGTCACATTTTATGGGAATGTTCTTCAAGTAAATTTCATAGTCTTCCAATGTATTCTTCATCCAAACAACTTGTGCATAGCATGCACTTGCAACTATGTATTCGGCTTCTGTCGTAGATAGTGCAACCGAATTTTATTTCTTGGAAGTCCAAGAAATAAGTGCATGTCTTAAAAATTGACATGTTCTGGATGTGCTTTTTCTATCTATCGTACATCCGCTAAAATCGGCATCTGCATAAGCTATTAAATCAAATTTATCGGATTTCGGATACCACAATCCTAAATTAGGAGTTCCTTTAAGATATCTAAAAATTCTTTTAACACTTTTAAGATGAGATAATTTAGGATTAGATTGAAACCTAGTGTAAAGTCCTACACTAAACATAATATCCGGTCTAGTTGTAGTGAGGTAAAGTAGACTTCTTATCATTCCCTTATATGTTTTTTGATCAAAGTTTTTACCATTTTCATCCATATCTAACTTAGTGGAAGTTCTCATAGGGGTGTCTATCGCTTTTCAACCATCAATGTTAAATCATTTTAACAATTCTAATGTATATTTAGATTGATTAAGAAATATACCATTACTAAGTTGTTTAATTTGTAATCCTAAAAAGAAGGTTAATTCTCCCATTAGCTCATTTCAAATTCATGACTCATACATTTGGCAAATGATTCACATAGTGATTCATCCAAAGAACCAAAAATAATATCATCAACATAAATTTGAACAATAAAAAAATTATTTTCAAAATGTTTGATAAACAATATAGTATCAACCTGATCTTTTATAAAATTATTTAAAATAAGAAAGGAACTACGCCTTTCATACCAAGCTCTAGGAGCTTATTTTAAGCCATAGAGAGCCTTAGTTAATCTAAATACGAAGAAGAGAATTTTCAAATCCGGGAGGTTATTCAACATACACTTCTTCAGAAATAACACCATTCAAGAAAGCACTTTTGACATCCATTTTAAATAGTTTAAAATCATTACTACTAGCATAGGCAAGGTGTTGAATCTCGGATTTTGATGATGAAGTCAATTGTCATTTGTTGTCTAATCTATGTGTTGAGATAAGTGTGCAGGATTAACTACGATGAAAGATAGACAAGCAGCAGGAGTTGCGCCGGAGTCAAGTTCATGATCACGTTGGGAGTTCGAGAGTTCGACGGAAGTACGGACGGTCGTCGGAGGTTCTGCGGGAACAGATCCGAGAAGTCCAGAAGCTTGCCAAGCGAAGCTCGTCGGAACTCGCCAAGTGGATCGTCACAAAGTCCAGGAGTTTGCCGGAAGTCCGCAGAAGCATCACCGAGGGTTCATCGGATGATCGACGGAAGTTCGCCGGAAACTCGCCGGAAAAAGCAATTGACGTACCGAAGCAAAGCTGCAGAAATTGTCTTAGATTTAATCGTAGTTAGCACGGTGATTAAGTTAGAAATGGGAGGTGATCCCATTAGCTTAATCCTGGGGCAATTGGGCCCCTGAAGAACTCAAGTTGGGTCGAATGGTTCAACCCATTCGAACCCAAGAAGTTGTGGGAGGTGCAACCGCCCAGGCAGGGAGGTGCCACCGCCCAGGCTAAGTCTCCCAGCGAGACTGGGCGGTGCAACCGCTCCAGCCAGGCGGTGCAACCGCCCAGGCTAAGTCTCCCAGCGAGACTGGGAGGTGCAACCGCTCCAGCCAGGCGGTGCAACCGCCCAGGGCTCAGTCTCCAAGCGAGACTGGGCGGTGCAACCTCCTCTGTCAAGCGGTAGCACCGCCTGAGCTCAAGTTTCGAGCTCTGCCTGGTGATGCAATCACCGAGCTCAGTCTTCGAGCTCTGGAAGAGAAGTACGACCTCTCTGGCCAGGAGATGCACAGCCTAAGCTCAGTCTTCGAGCTCTGGCAGAGAGGTGCAACCACCTCTGGCAGAGAGGTGCAACCACCTCTGGCAGAAAGGGGCGATCACCTCTGGCAGAGAAGAGAAACTTCTCTGGTCAGGAGATGCACCGCCTGAGCTCGGTCTTCGAGCTCTGGCAGGAAGGTGCAACCACCCCTGACAGAGAAGGTGGAACCGTCCGAGCTCAGTCTTCGAGCTCTGCCAGGCGGTGCCACCTCTCCAGTCGAGAGGTGCAACCGCCTGAGCTCAGACTTCGAGCTCTGCCAGGCGGTGCCACCTCTCCAGTCAAGAGGTGCAACCGCCTGATCCCGGAATTCCGGGATTTGATCGTTTTGAGCTCGAAATTTGAATTGGGTTGGGGCCTATAAATACCCCACCCATTCAGCACTGAAAAGATACAGACCTACACCGAAATCTTGATCTTTTCTGTGATTCTAAGAGCTCAAAAGTGTTGTAAAGCCTTTAAGTCTCCTCCTTCTGTTCTTCAAGTTTTCAGTTGTAAAGTGAGGAGAGAAAGGTCTGTAAAGGTTGTCTCCTGAGCCTGTTAAAAGGAGAGAAACTGTAAAAGGGCAGTTTGGCCTTCGCCCATTGAAGGAAGGCCCCTAGTTGACGTCGGCAACCTCGTCGGTGGAGGAAGCCAAAAGTGGAGTAGGTCAAGGCTGACCGAACCACTCTAAATCTCTGGTTTGCGTTTATTTTTGAGCACTTTATCATTACTGCAAACCTCCTCCATTACTACTGCTCTCTGCGCTCTCACGAACAAGTTCTAAGTGCTGTTCTTCCGAATCTGCATTCAGACGTAAATTCGTATTTTCGTACATTACAGTTTACGTTTACGTTTGATTCTGCAGAACTGTCTTCCGTGCTTTTACGAAAGAGTTTCTTTGCAGTTTACACTTACATTTTGATCCTATTGATAACTGCAAACTGTCCTCTACAATTTTACGAACGAGTTTCAACATTTAGACGTAAAACTGCATTTAGACGTAAATCGGCTTTCCTCTCACAATCATCAGTTCTCAGTTCACGTTTACGTCTTGATTTCAACTGCATATTGCCTTCTGCAAGTATACAAACGAGTTTCAAAGTTTAGACGTAAATCTGCGTTTAGACGTAAATTTGAGTTTAGACGTAAACTGCGCTTAGACGCAAAACTGCGCTTAGACGCAAACTATGTTTAGACGCAAACTGCGCTTAGACGCAAACTGCGCTTAGATGCAAACTGCGCTTAGACGCAAACTGTGTTTAGACGCAAACTGCGCTTAGACGCAATCTGCGCTTAGACGCAAACTGCACTTAGATACAAACTGAGAATTAGCTTTTGCATCATAATAGCTTTTATTGAACGAACGCAGCTTTTGGTTTTTAATCGCTGTAAGATTTCCGCTGCACTAATTCACCCCCCCCCCTCTTAGTGCTCTCGATCCTAACACAAGGAGCATCCTAATGGCTTCTAATCTAGCCACAAGAGCGAAGGTTTCTTCGTAGTCGATACCTTCTTCTTGGTTGAAACCTTTGGCCACTAGTCTAGCCTTGTTTCTAACTATGATACCGCATTCATCTTGCTTGTTTCTAAAGACCCATTTAGTACCAATGACTAAATGGTCACTAGGTTTAGGAACAAGCTTCCATACCTCATTCCTCTCAAATTGGTTCAATTCCTCTTACATTGCAATAACCCATGAATCATCTTTCAAGGCTTTGTCAATGCATTTAGGTTCAATTTGAGAAAGGAAGGTGGCGTTAGCAAAAAAAATTCTTGAAGGAAGAATAAGTTTGAACCCCTTTTGATGTATCTCCTATAATTAGCTCCTTTGGATGAGCATCTACATACTTCTATTCCTTGGGTAAGGAAATTTCAGAAGAAGATACATCCAAGTTGCTATTTTGAGGAGGGGGTTCATTTAAATTCAAATTCTTAAAACCAAGATCATCATCAAAATCATTTTTTTTTAACTCAGAAATTTCATTAAAAACTACATGAATAGACTCTTCTATAACTAAGGTTCTTTTGTTAAAAATACGAAAAGCTTTAGAAACGGAGGAGTAACCAAGAAAGATGCCTTCATCAGATTTAGCATCAAATTTTCCTAAGGCATCCTTTTAATTCAAAATAAAGCATTTGCAATCGAAAACTTTAAAATAAGAAATATTTGGTTTTTTGTTGTTCCATAATTCATAGGGAGTTTTTGATAGAGATGGTCTTATTAGAACCCTATTCATGACATAGCAAGTCGTATTAACGGCTTCGGCCCAAAAATACTTAGGTAGACTATGTTCATTTAACATGGTTCTTACCATTTCTTGTAAATTTTTATTTTTTCTTTCAACTACCCCATTTTATTGAGGATTTCTCGGAGTAGAGAAGTTGTGATTATATCCATTGGATTCATAAAAACTTTGGAAGTCACGATTTTGAAATTCGCCATCGTGATCATTCCGAATTGATGAAATCATGAAGCCTTTTTCGTTTTGAGTAAGTTTACAAAATTTAGAGAAACATTTGAAACAATCACTTTTGTGAGCCAAGAAATAGGCCCAAGTATATCTACTATAGTCATCTACAATTACGAAAGCATATTTGCTTCCTCCTAGACTCATTATATCAATTGGTCCAAATAAGTCTAAATGGATCAATTACAATGGTCTAGTAGTGCTAATTTGATTTTTTGGTTTGAAACTAGTTTTTATTTGTTTTCCTCGTTGACAAGCATCACACACTTTGTCCTTAACAAACTTCATATTGGGAATCCCTCGTACTAACTCTCTAGATGAAATCTTAGATATTAGTTTCATACTTGCATGGCCTAATCTCTTATGCCAAAACCAAGCATCATCATTTAAAGTGGAAAAGCACATTTCATTATTAAGTTCATCAAGGTTGATGGTGTAGACATTATTTTGTTTTAAGGCAATCATTGATATGTTATTGTTTGATTTTTCAACAAAGCACATTTATATTAAACCATTAAGAGCTTTAGTCAGTTTAAACACATGATTAGGAAAACTATTATTCTCAAATCCGGGAGGTTGTTCAACATAAACTTCTTCATAAATAAAGCCATTAAGAAAAGCACTTTTAATATCCATTTGAAACAACCTAAAATTATTACTACTAGCATAGGCAAGGAGCATCCTTATGGATTCTAATCGAGTCATAGGAGTGAAGGTTTCTTCGTAATCGATACCTTCTTCTTAGTTGAAACCGTTGGCCACTAATCTAGCCTTGTTTCTAACCATGATACCAGATTTATCTTGCTTGTTTCTAAAGCCTCATTTAGTACTAATAACTAAATGATTATTTGGCCTAGGAACAAGCTTCCATACCTCATTTCTCTCAATTTGATGTAACTCATCTTGCATTGCGATAATCCATGAATCATCTTTCATGGCTTCATCAATACATTTAGGTTCAATTAGGGAGAGAAAAGCGGTGTTGGCACAAAAATTTTTAAGAGAAGAATGTGTTTGAACCCCTTTAGATGTGTCTCCTATGATTAGCTCCTTAGGATGACCATCTACATACTTCCAATCCTTGGGTAAGGATGTTTCGGAAGCGAATGCATCTAAGTTACTAGTTGGAGAAGGGGTTTCATTTAAATTTAAAGTATCAAAATTAACATCATCATCAAAATCATTTTTATTAATTTCGGAAACCTCATTAAAAACAACATGAATGTATTCTTCTATAATCAAGGTTCTTTTATTAAAGATACGAAATGCTTTAAAAATTGAAGAATAGCCAAGAAAAATTCCTTCATCGGATTTAGCATCAAATTTTCCTAAGGCATCTTTTTCATTCAAGATAAAACACTTCACCCAAAAACTTTAAAATATGAAACATTGGGTTTTTTATTGTTCCACAACATATAAGGAGTTTTGGTGTGTAAGAGTCTTACTAGAACTCTATTCTTGATATACCATGTCGTATTTACTACTTCGGCCCCAAAACAATTGGGTAAGCTATATTCATTCAACATGGTTCATGCCATTTCTTGTAAATTTCTATTCTTTCTTTCTACCACTCCATTTTGTTGAGGATTTCTTAGAGTAGAGAAGTTATGGTTGTATCCATTAGATTCACAAAATTCTTGGAAATCACAGTTTTGAAATTCACCACCGTGATCACTTCGAATTGGCAAAATCATAAAACCCTTTTCATTTTGAACACATTTACAAAACTTAGAGAAATATCTAAAGAATTCACTTTTGTGTGCCAAAAAATAAGTCCATGTGTATCTACTGTAATCATCTACAATGACAAAAGCATATTTGCAACCTCCTAGGCTTGATATAGAAATTGGTCCGAACAAGTCCATATGGATCAATTGCAAAGGCCTAGAGGTACTTATTTGGTTCTTAGGTTTGAAGCTACCTTTTATTTGTTTTCTTAATTGACAAGCATCACACACATTACCTTTGATGAACTTGATATGAGGAATTCCTCTTACAAGTTCTTTAGATGAAATTCGGATGATTAGTTTCATTCTAGCATTACCTAATCTCCTATGCCAACGCCAAGCATCATCATTCAAAATCGAAAAACATATTTCATTGCAAAGATTATTAATGTCAATGGTGTACATGTTATTTTGTTTTAATATAATCATAGATGTATTTTTGTGTGGTTTTTCAATAATGCAAGCATTAGATTCAAATTTAACAATATATCTTTTATCACACAATTGACTAATGCTCAAGAGGTTATGTTTTAAACCATCAACTAATAAAATATCTTCAATAAAGAAGTTGGATTTGTTACCTATGGTTCCTTTGCCAATGATTTTACCCTTGTTGTTGTCTCCGAAGGTGACATATCCTTCATCTATGCTAGTGAGCTTAGAGAATTGAGATGAATCTCCGGTTATATTCCTTGAGCATCCACTATCAAGGCACCATCTCTTGTTCTTAGCTTGTGATAATTTACATTTCTACAAAAGAGGATGATTTTTATGTACCCATTTGACCTTGGGTGCCTTAAAAATCTATCTAAATTGCTTATCATGTTACATGAAATTTATTACAGTTCCTTTAGGAACCCATATCAATTTGTGTGGATTAACCTTTTTAAATGGACAATGATAAGCTTTATGTCCATGTTTGCAACAAAAGTTGCATTTGTTTTGGGGTGAAATATGCAAGATAGGGCCTTTAACGAAGGTAGTTAGATTTTGGTGAGAGCTACTCACAAATCTGATTCCACTTCTTTTATGAACGTGACCCTTATTATAAGGATCATATTCAAGGACTTGCTACCAACCTCAAATTTCTTCAAGGTATCCTTGAGTAGCAAGTTTTATTTTTGAAGTATTTCTAAATCATGGCATTTTGTACATGGAGCTAAACTATCATTATGCTTAATTTTTAATTTATCAAAATTACTAATAAGAGAATCATGCTCCTTTTTTAACAATTTATATTTTTTACTAATTATTTTGTATTTATCAAATAAATCATGAAAAGCATTTAATAATCCATCAAATGCTAAATTTGCATCAATTGAACTTGATACCTCATCTCCAATGGTCATTAGTGCATAGTGAGCAACTTGCTCAGTGTTGGTAGGCTCCTCTTCTTCGGATGCGCATGAGTCATCCCATGTTGCTTTGAGCGCCTTCTTCTTTGGTGTCCTCTTCTTAACTTGGGGACATTCACTCTCGTAATGTCCCGGTTTCTTACGTAGCAAATTACTTGATCTTTCTTGAGTTAAAATTTATTTTTAGTGTCATTTTAAAATTTATTTCTTTTAATAAATTTTTTGAATTTTCTTGTTAAAAGTGCCAAGTCATCATCAAAGTCCTCATCAATTGAGTTTTCTCTCAAGTTGTCTTCTTGTGTTCTTAATGCCATGTACTTCCTATTCTTTGGAAGGGTGTCCTCAAGCTCTTTATGAGCTTTGTATGTCATTTTATAGGTCATTAGTGACCCAATTAGTTCTTCAAGAGAAAAGTTATTTAAATCTTTGACCTCTTGAATAGCTGTGACTTTAGGGTCCCAACTCTTTCAAAGGGATCTCAAAACTTTATTAACGAGCTCAAAATCCGAAAAACTTTTATCAAGTTCTTTTAGAACATTGATGACATTCGTAAAATTGGTGTACATGTCTCTAATGGTCTCACTCAGTTTCATTCGAAATAATTCATAAGAATGTACTAAAAGGTTGATTTTTTACTCTTTCACTCTACTAGTGCCTTCGTGAGTCACTTCGAGTGTGTGCCAAATATCAAAAGCCATTTCACAAATCGAAACTCGATTGAACTCGTTTTTACTTAGAGCACAAAACAAGGCATTCATATCCTTGGCATTTAAAGTGAAAGTCTTTTTCTCTAATTCATTCCAATCGGTCATTAGAAGAGAAGACTTTTGAAATCCATTTTCTATAATATTCCAAAGCTCAAAATCCCCATAGAAATTAGGAAGATTCTCTCTAGTCTTCCAATAGGTGTAATCCGTCCCATTGAACATGTGCGGACATGTAATTGAGTAACCCTCTTGGTTTTTGACAAATGCCATCTCTCTTAGGTTTTAATCCAACTGAGAGTGAACCTCGCTCTGATACCAATTATTAGGATCAAGAGCACACTAAGAGGGGGAGGGAGTGAATTAGTGCAATAGAAAACTTTGACGATTTCAATAAACTTATTTCGATTAAAGCCGATTCAACAAGAATGGTTTCAACTCAATCATTTTCGAAAGAACTTTGAACTTGAAACCATTCGTAAAAGAGCAAGAAAAGACTAAGGTGAATTGTGACAAAGTAAAGTGCACAAATGAAAAGCATCAGTTTTGCAAGGTCTTCGTACGATTAAAGCCAATCTCAAAAAATGTTAATGTCAAAGCGTATGTAGACGTAATTGAGGCACAGTAAGGAGGAGACTTAGTTTGCTATAAAGGAAAGTTGCTCAAAGTAAATACAAACTGAGATTTTAGAGTGGTTCGATCAACGTGACCTACATCCACTATTGGCTTCCTCCTCCGACAAGGTCACTGGCTTCCACTAGAGGCCTTCCTTCAATAGGCAAAGGCCAACCACCCTTTTACAGCTTTTCTCCTTTTGCCGAGCTTAGGAGACAACCCTTACAAATTTCACTCCTCTCTTGAATGATCTCAACATTTAGAAAGGAGGAGGAGAACTCTAGCCTTTTACAACACTTTAAGGCCTCAAAGACTCAAGAGTATTTCAACATTTCGTTGCCCTTTCATGCAGGAAAGGGTATGATTTTTATAGGCCCCAATGAGTTCAAAAATGGAGTATAAAAGTGTCCATTCCTAGATTTTTAGGGTCCTAGCGGTACCACCATCATTATTGGGCGGTGCTACCACTTGTCATCGGGCACTAGGCTGTGCTACCGCCTGACAACGCTCAAAGACCGAGTTCAGGTGGTACCATCTCCTGATAGAGGTGGTACTATCGCTTGACAGGGGTGGTACCACTGCCCAGAATTCCTAGGAGACCGAGTCTCCCAAGCAGTGCCACCGCCGGCCAAGAATTTAAGGGCCGAATAGGCTGTTCCATTCGGCCCAATTTGGGTCTGTTAAGGGCCAAGTTGGCCCCTAATTAAGTTAGTTGGATTACCTCTCAATCCTAACTTAATCTATACTCTAACTATGACAATTAAGACATCATTACTACAATTCATATTTCGGTGTGTCAATCGCTTCTTCCGGCGAGCTTTCGACGTACTTTCGATGAACATCCGACGAACTCTCGGCGATGCTCCGGCGGACTCCCGGCAAGCTCCTGAACTTTGCAATGATCTTCTTGGCGAGTTCCAATGAGCTTCTATGGCAAGCTCCTGGACTTCTCGGCTGGTTCCCGTAGAACTTCCGACAAATGTCCGGACTTCCGACGAACTCTCGAACTTCCAACGTGATCGTGATCTTGACTCTGACATAACACCTACTACATGTCTGACTGTCATCGTAGTTAATTCTGCACACTTTTCTCAACATATAGATTAGATACAAATGACAATTGACTTCATCATCAAAATCTGATATTCAACAATTTCAATTCATGCAAAAGAAATCTTATGATTCATATAGAAAATCTCAAATAATTCCAATAAACCAAGATCATGATTTTGAGAAGACTCATTCAAATTCAAATCGTCAAAATTATCAAAATCTCAACATTTCTTTCAAGAGATTCAAAATGACATAATTTTATTGGTCTCTTAATGAAAAATCGATAAGATAAGAAAAATGAAATTTTCAAGAAAAATGCTTTCCTCTTTTTACTTTATTTCATACAAGCATGTCTTTGTCCTTTTTATGCCAAATGAGAAAAAAATATATATCATCAATCGTTTAGGATCGAAAAATAAATTTCGTCATAAAAACCATCAAGATCAATAAACCATAAATTACTTAAAAATCATCATGCATAATTTCAAATTTTATTAAGCATGATCATTATGCATGACATCAAATTACATTATTTCATCAAGCATGATTTCATATTTTCAATCAAAATTATTTCGTTTGTTTATCATAAAATATGTATTTTTCATGATTAATTTTAAAATCATTAGAAAGGTAAGCATGATCCAATTTTATTTTTGCATTTAAACATGCAATTCAAAAAAAATATTTAATTTTCTTAAACTAAATTAAAAATAAGTCATAAGAAGCATTATGTAATTTCAAAATAAATTAAAGGCATTTTGATTACCTCATCATCGAATGTCGTTAATGCGTAGTTTGTCACCTCGCCTTTGTTGAGTTTCTCCTCATCTTCGGAGGAGCTTGATTCATCCCAATTTGTGTTCTTCTTCTTGCGTTCAAAGTAAGTGGTTGCATTCTTTTTGTTCTTTATTTTTTATTTCATAAACTTTTTAAATTTATTAGTGAGGAGTTCATGTTCACCATCACTTGAGCTTATGCTCGAGTGGGCTTCAAATGTTCTGTGTCTGAAATCCTTCCTATTATTTGGAAGGTGGTTCTCGAGTTCTTCACGTACATTGCACATCATTTCATGTCATCAAAGATCCTATTAGTTCTTCAATCAAAAAAGTATTTAAATTTTTTATTCTTGAATAGCCGTTATTTTTGAATCCTATTTTTTAAAAAATGAGCATAAAACATTGCTTGTAAGTTCAAAATCTGAAAAGCTTTTACCAAGTGCTTTTAAACCATTGACGACATCCGTAAAACGGGTGTACATGTCTCCAATGGTCTCGCTTAGTTTCATATGAAACAGTTCAAAATCATGCATTAAAAAGTTAACTTTAGAATCCTTAACTTTGTTAGTGCCTTCGTGTGTGATTTTGCAAGTGCACCATATGTTAAAAGCCGTTTCGCACATAGAAACTCGTTTAAACTCAATTTTATCTAAGGTGCAAAACAAGGCATTCATAGCCTTTGCATTTAGAGAAAAAGTCTTCTTCTCCAAATCATTCCAATGGTTCATTAGAAGAGAAAATCTTTAAAAACCAAATTCGACCATATGTCATAAATCGAGATTCAATTAAAGCAAGAAAACTCTCATACAAGTTTTTCAATATATGTAGTCTGTCCCATTGAACAAGGGAGGACGAATGAGAGAGTGACCCTCTTGAAAGCCAAAAAGAGTTATTTCTCTTAGGTGTTAAACCAACTGAGAAATACGGCTCTGATACTAATTGTTAGGAAAAGAGTCAGTACTAAGAGGTGAATTAGTGCAGCGGAAAACTTTCGCAATTTCAAAAAACTTATTTCGATAAAAACCGATTTCGAAAACTTAACTTTGAAAGCGTGCGTTTATGAAGTGAATGCAGTAGGCAAGTAAAGATTCAGTTTGCAGTATGTAAATAGCAAGAAGTAAATGCAAACTAGAGAACACGCCAATTTTATAGTGGTTTGGTCGTCGTGACCTACATCCACTCCGCTGATTCCTCCTCCGTCGAGGCCACCGACATCCACTATCGATCTTCTGTTATAGGCGAAGATCAACCTCCTTCTTACACCCCCCTCTTCTCCTTTTATTAGGTTTAGGAGACAACCCTTACAAGCACTCACACTCCTTCAAAACAAAATTCTAAGGTTAGATCTAGAGGAGGGATTTCTTAAGTGATTACAACAGCGTTTCTTTACTTTTAAACTATTTATGCTTGTGTGTGTTAACCAAGGATGAGAGGGGTATTTATAGGCTTCAAGTTGATTCAAACTTGGAGCCTAAAAATATATCAGCCCGGGTTTCCCAGGCACGGGCGGTACCACCGCTTACGTTGGGTGGTACCACCGCTTGGCACCCTACTAGGGGCGGTACAATCACCCAAACTGGCAGTACCATTGCCTGACATAGTCTCAGAGACTATGCCACGACGATGCCACCTCATGGGTCACTGTTTGGGCCTCTCATTGGGCCCAACACAGTCCTTACATGGGCCTAGTTGGCCCCTAATTAGGTTGGCCCAAATCTAAACCCAATTACATGCTAACTACGATTCCTAAGACATTTGCTAAGCTAAATAAGTCCCTATGTCTTGGTTTCTTTCGGCGATCTTCCGGGGAACTTCCGACGATCTCTTGGTAATGTTCCGACGGACTCCCAGCAAGCTCTTGGACTTCACGATGATTTTCTTGGCGAGTTTCGACGAGCTTCTTTGGCAAGCTCTGAGACTTCTTAGCTGGTTTCGCTAGAACTTTCGATGAACGTCCGGACTTCCAACGAACTCTCGAACTCCCAACAAAATCATGTTCTTGACTCTGGGACTTCATTTTGCTTCATGCCTTTCTATCGTAATTAATCCTGCATATGTAAAAACATACTTCGATCTAGACAATGAATACTAAGTATTAATCATGTTGTCCGGCATGTCATTAGTCTCTCGACGCTTCATCCGATTCTTCGATGCATCATCCTCTCTTGCGGCCTATTGCCCAATCGGCCAGTTGACTCTACAACTTCGATATCCTTAGCGTAATATCCACTCTTCTTAGCCCAATGCCCGAATCCATGGCCTGAAGTCTTCTATCGATATATCGACCGATCCTCCGGCTCGACATCCAATCTTCTAACATGTTTTCTACCGGCACAACATGATTCTTCCTGCTTTAATTGTCTCCTCCTGATCGAAGCATCCTGCGTCAATCAAAACGCAGATTAAATCATAAATACTATCAATTGGTTTCATCATCAAAATATGAGATTCAATAGCTTGACCTCCTTCAACCTCTCCTATAGATCTATAGGGATTCAGAGATATACGATCTCCCTAGGTAATATAACAATCTCATGCGTGGTTTTTGTTAGGATCAAGAGCACTAAGAGGGGGGGGGGGGGGGGAATTAGTGCAGGGGAAATCTTTCGACGATAAAAAAATGTTCGAACGATAAAAACAATTTCGGTGTGAAAGCCGATTCTAAGATTACTTTAACTTAAGATCAAGCAAGATGACGTTAAAGTCAATCTATAAAGGCAGTTTGCAGTTATGATGAAAACTAGAATATAAGCGCAAACTGAAATATGACATTCGTACGAAGAAACTGATTTACGTCTAAATGCTGATTCGTAAATCACTTGATTAGGCAAGATGCAGCTTAAACAAGGATATAAAGGCAGTTTGCAGTTAAGATAGAAATCAAAACGTAAACGCAAACTGAAATATGATGATCGTATGAAAAAACAGATTTGCGTCTAAACGCTGATTCGGAAAGTGCAAAGCTTGAAACCCAATCGTCTATGCGCAGAAAGTAGTAAGCTTTAGAGGAGGTTTGTAGTAAAGATAAAATGCTTAAAGTAAATGCAAACCGAGATTTAGAGTGGTTCGATCAATCTTGACCTTCTCCACTTTTGGCTTCCTCCACCGACGAGGTCACCGACGTCAACTAGAGGCCTTCCTTCAATAGGCGAAGGCCAACCACCCTTTTACAGTTTCACTCCTTTTGACGGGCTTAGGAGACAACCCTTACAGAATTTTCTCTCCTCTCCTCTCTTTACAGATCAGAACTTGGAAGAAAAGAGTGAAAAGAAATTTTGGCCTTTACAACAATTTTAAGCTCTAAAAATCACAGAACAAGATCAAGATTTCGGAGTGTATTCTCTATACTTTCAGTGCTGAATGGGTGGGGTATTTATAGGCCCCAACCCAGTTCAAATTTGGAGCTCAAAACTGTCAATTCCCGAAATTCCGGGATCAGGCGGTTGCACCTCCTGACTGGAGAGGTTGCACCGCCTGGCAGAGCTCGAAGACTGAGCCTCTAGGCGGTGCCACCTCCTGTCAGGGGCGGTTGCACCTCCTGCCAGAGCTCGAAGACCGAGCTCAGGCGGTGCAACCTCCTGACTGAGGCGGTTGCACCGCTCAGCCAGTGCTCGGAGACTGAGCCCAAGCGGTGCCACCTCCTGTCAGGGGAGGTTGCACCGCCCAGTCTCGCTCGGAGAGTGAGCCCAAGCGGTGCCACCGCCTGGCTGGAGCGGTTGCACCTCCCAGTCTCGCTCGGAGACTGAGCCCAGGCGGTGCAACCTCCTGCCTTGGGCGGTTCAACCGCCTGGCAGAAATCAGGGTCCGAATGGGTTGATCCATTCGGCCCAATTTGGGTTTTTCAGGGGCCCAATTGCCCCAAGATTAAGTTAATGGGATCACCTCCCATTTCCAACTTAATAATTGTGCTAACTACGACATTCCCTAAGACATTTACTGCAACTTGCTCCGGTGCGTCAATCGCTTCTTCCGGCGAACTTCCGTCGATCATCCAATGAACCCTCGGTGATGCTCCTGCGGACTTCCGGCAAACTCCTGGACTTGCGACGATCCACTTGGCGAGTTCCGACGAGCTTCTTTGGCAAGCTCATGGACTTCTCGGATTTGTTCCTGCAGAACCTCCGACGACTGTCCGAACTATCGTCGAACTCTCGAACTCCCAACGTGATCATTGTCTTAACTCCGGCTCAACTCCTGCTGCATGTCTTACTTTTATCATAATTAATCCTGCACACTTATCTCAACATATGGATTAGATAACAAATGACAATTGACTTCATCATCAAAATCCGAGATTCAACAATCTCCCCCTTTTTGATGATGACAATCAATTGATATTGGAGTTAACCTTAACTCCCCCTGTCTATATGCCATTCTTGAGATAAGTCTTTCTTGAATTCAAAACCTTTGAATTCAAGAGACATATTGATAAGTTAAAATCATTTAAACTTATCAATACTCCCATCATGATTCCCATCATGATGTAACTCTCTAAAGATGATGTCAAGGCTTGACATTCATTTTCAAATTTTACATTTCAAGTTTGAATGATGGTAATAGTAGCAATTCATCATATTGTAAGATATCAATATGTAAAACTGCGAAGTAAGATTTTGATATCATTACATGATGCATACATTTCAAATGATGTTTTAGCAATTATCACATGGTAAGATATCAATACGTAAAATTACGATGCAAGTTTTTTTTTTGATATCATGACATGATGCAAACAAGGCATAATGCAAATTATAGCAATCATGGCGTCTCTTGGTGATGCAAGCATGGCATTAATACTCATATATTTCTCCCCCTTTGTTATCAACAAAAAGCATGGTATTTGTGATGCTAGGAGAACAATATAAGCAAATTTTAAGCATCAGTGTAATAATTGTTCATGCCTTTACTCGGTTCATGTTATTTTTCAATAGTAAGTGATAGGAAATCAATTATATAAGCATGATATGTAGATCACTTTGAATACTTCTTACTTTTTATTTGTTATAATCTTTTTGCATGAAGGAGGAAGGCCATTTGTGATACCAGCTATTTGTGAGTTTACATTAAGTGAAGTTAAAACCGATCATGGTTCAGGTATCAAGATATGTATGTGAAGAAAATCTTTGCAAGTAAAAGCACTATCATTCATATTTCAAGATCGAATTCATAAGCAGGAATCATTTCATCAAATCCATTTCAGAAAAATATTTTTCACATATAAGTGTATGAGAAAATCTGATTTTTAGGATACCAATTGTTAAGCGAATTCACACATGAATTGAACACTTTCATGCATTCGGACAAGACTATGCTACAGATTTTCAAATACAATCATGAAGACAAAACATGCTTATGTTATGAAAATTTTTGTATTCAACACATAATTCCAATATGTTATTTAGGCATGTAATGGTAGTCAAGTGATTTGATCATTCAATAAAGTCCGAAAGATAATTTTAACTAGTTTATGTACTCGGACACATCAACATTCCTAACTCTCTTCTTATGAAATCAAATTGTTCTTCACTTAGAGGTTTTGTAAAAATATCAGCTAGTTGATGTTTAGTATCAATGAATTCTATGATTACATCATGATTAGTAACATGATCTCGTATAAAGTGATGTCTAATATCAATATGTTTTGTTCTTGAGTGTTGTATAGGATTTTTCGTTAAGCATATTGCACTTGTGTTATCACATTTAATAGGAATATTTATAATCTTCAAAGGTGTTTTTCATCCATACAACTTGTGCACACCATGCACTTGCTGCAATATATTCAGCTTCGGTTGTTGAAAGTGCAACCGAGTTTTGTTTCTTAGATGATCAGGAAACAAGGGCATGTCCTAAAAATTGACATGTTCCTGATGTGCTTTTTCTATCTAGTCTACAGCCAGCAAAGTCCGCATCAGCATAAGCAATTAACTCAAGATTCTCTGATTTTGGGTACCATAATCCTAGATTTGTGGTACCATTAAGATATTTAAATATTCTTTTAACTGCTTTGAGATAAGATATCTTAGGGTTTGATTGAAATCTAACACAAAGTCCTATACTGAACATGATATCTGGTCTAGTTGTAGTGAGGTAAAGTAAACTTCCTATCATACCCCTATAAGATTTTTGATCGAAGCTTTCTTCACTTTCATCAATTTCTAACTTAGTGGAGGTGCTCAAAGGAGTGTTAATAGCTTTTGAGTTATTCATATTAAACTTTTTCAACAAATTCATAGCATATTTAGTTTGACTAATAAAGATGACATTGCTTAGTTGTTTGATTTGTAAGCCTAAGAAGAATGTTAATTCTCCCATTAAACTCATTTCGAATTCAAGACTCATAGTTTTAGCAAAAGATTCACAAAGAGATTCATTCGTAGAACCAAAGATAATATCATCAACATAAATCTGAACAATGAGAAAATTATTTTCAAAATTCTTAATGAACAATGTAGTATCAACCTTGCTTTTTGTGAAATTATTTTCAATAAGAAAAGAACTAAGTCTCTCATACCAAGCCCTCGGAGCTTGTTTTAAACCATAGAGAGTTTTGGTTAATCTAAACACATGATTAGGGAGGCTATTATTTTTAAATCCAGGAGGTTGTTCAACATAGACTTCTTCGGAAATAAAGCCATTTAGAAAAGCGCTTTTAATATCCATTTGAAACAACTTAAAATTATTACTACTAGCGTAGGTAAGGAGCATCCTTATGGCTTCTAATCGAGCCACAGGAGCGAAGGTTTCTTCATAATCGATACCTTCTTCTTGGTTGAAACCTTTGGCCACTAATCTAGCCTTGTTTCTAACCACGATACCATATTCATCTTGCTTGTTTCTAAAAACCCATTTAGTGCCAATAACTAAATGATCATTTGGTCTAGGAACAAGCTTCCACACCTCATTTCTCTCAAATTGATTTAATTCATCTTGCATTACGATAATCCATGAATCATCTTTCATGGCTTCGTCAATACATTTGGGTTCAATTTGGGAGAGAAAAGCGGCGTTGGAACAAAAATTTTTAAGAGAAGAACGTGTTTGAACCCCCTTTGATGTGTCTCCTAGGATTAGCTCCTTAGGATGAGCATCTACATACTTCCAATCCTTGGGTAAGGATGTTTCGGAAGTGGATGCATCCAAGTTGCTAGTTGGAGATGGAGTTTCATTTAAATTCAAGGAATCAAAATTAACATCATCATCAAAATCGTTTTTCCTTATTTCAGAAATCTCATTGAAGACAACATGAATGGATTCTTCAATAATTAAAGTTCTTTTATTGAAGATGCGAAAAGCTTTAGAAACCGAAGAATAACTAAGAAAGATTCCTTCATTGGATTTAGCATCAAATTTTCCTAAGTTATCTTTTTCATTCAAGATAAAACACTTACAGCCAAAGACTTTAAAATATGAAACATTGGGTTTTTTGTTGTTCCATAACTCATAGGGAGTTTTGGTGAGTAAGGGTCTTACTAGAACTCTATTCAAAATATAGCATGCAGTATTTACGGCTTCGGCCCAAAAATATTTGGGTAGGCTATGTTCATTCAACATGGTTCTTGCCATTTCTTGTAAATTTCGATTTTTTCTTTCTACTACTCCATTTTGTTGAGGATTTTTAGGAGTAGTGAAATTATGGTTGTATCCATTGAGTTCACAAAATTCTTGGAAATCATGGTTTTGAAATTCACCATCGTGATCACTTCTAATTGACGAAATCATAGAACCCTTCTCATTCTGAACAAGTTTACAAAACTTGGTAAAATATCTAAAGCATTTATTTTTCTATTTTAAGAAGTAAGTCCATGTGTATCTGTTATAGTCATCCACAATGACGAGAGCGTATTTACTACCTCCTAGGCTTGATGTAGAGATTGGTCCGAACAAGTCCATATGGATCAATTGTAAGGGCCTAGAGGTGCTTATTTGATTCTTAGATTTGAAACTGCCCTTAATTTGTTTACCTAATTGGCAAGCATCACATACATTATCTTTGATGAACTTGATATGAGGAATACCTCTTACAAGTTCTTTAGATGATATTTGAGTGATTAGTTTCATGCTAGCATGACCTAATCTTCTATGCCATAGCCAAGCATCCTCATTCAAAACCGAAAAACACATTTCATTACATAACTCATTGATGTCAATAGTGTAAACGTTATTTTGTTTTAATGCAATCATGGACGTGTTTTTGTGTGGTTTTTCAATGATGCAAGCATTAGACTCGAATCTGACAATATATCCTTTATCACATAATTGACTAATGCTCAAGAGGTTATGTTTTAAACCATTAACTAACAAAACATCTTCGATAAAGAAGTTGGATTTGTTACCTATGGTTCCTTTGCCCATGATTTTACCCTTGCTGTTGTCTCCGAAGGTGACATAGCCTTCGTCTATGCTAGTGAGCTTAGAGAATTGAGATGGATCTCCGGTCATATGCCTTGAGCATCCACTATCAAGGTACCATCTCTTGCTCCTAGCTTGCGATGGTATAGGTTTCTACAAGAAAGGATGATTTTTAGGTACCCATTTGCTTTTGGGTGCCTCAAAAATAGATCTACATTGTTTATCATGTTGCATAGAATTTATCATGGTTCCTTTAGGAACCCAAATTAATTTGTTTGGACTAATTTTCTTGAATGGACAATTATGCGTTTTGTGTCCAAGTTTGCAACAAAAGTTGCATTTGCTTTGGTATCGAACATGTAAGATGGGGCCTTTTATGAAGGTGGTTGGATTTTGGTGAGGACTTCTCACAAATCCGATTCCACTTCTTTTGGGAACGTGACCCTTGTTTGCAAGGATCATGTTCAATGACTTGCTTTTGGAGAGTTTCTAGATCATGGCATTTTGTGCATGAACTTAAACTATCATGATATTCAGTTTTTAACTTATCAAAATTACAAGTAAGACTATCATGCTCCTTTTTTAGCAATTTATATTTTCTACTAATAATCTTGCAGTCATCAAATAAGTCATGGAAGGCATTTAATAATTCATCAAATGATAAATCTGCATCTATTAAATTTGTTACCTCCTCTCCGATGGCCATTAAGGCGTAATGAGCAACTTGCTCGGTGTTGGACTCCTCTTCTTCGGACGCGCTCGAGTCATCCCATGTTGCTTTGAGCGCCTTCTTCTTTGATGTTCTCTTCTTGACTTGGGGACAATCACTCTTGTAGTGTCCTGGCTTCTTGCACTCATAGCAAATAACTTGGTCCTTCTTGGGTTCAAATTTATTTTTTGTTTCATTCTTAAACTTTTTTCTTTTAATGAATTTTTTAAATTTTCTTGTTAGAAGTGCCAAGTCATCGTCACAGTCCTCATCACTTGAGTTTTCTCTCAAGTGGTCTTCTGAAATTTTAAGTGTCATATCCTTCCTGTTCTTTGGAAGGATGTCTTCTTGCTCTTCATGAGCTTTGCAAGTCATCTCGTAGGTTATTAATGACCCGATTAGTTCTTCAAGAGAGAAGTTGTTTAAATCTTTCGCCTCTTGAATAGCAGTGACTTTAGGATCCCAACTTTTAGGAAGGGATCTTAGAATCTTATTTACGAGCTCAAAATCTGAAAAAAAAATTTCGAGTCCTTTTAGACCGTTGACGACATCCGTGAAACGGGTAAACATGTCGCCAATAGTCTCACTCGGTTTCATCTGGAAATGTTCGAAAGAGTGTAACAAAAGGTTGATTTTTGACTCTTTCACTCTACTTGTGCCTTCGTGAGTCACTTCGAATGTGTGCCAAATATCAAATGCGGTTTCATAAATCGAAACATGGTTGAACTCGTTTTTATCAAGTGCACAAAATAAGGCATTCATAGCCTTTGCATTAAGAGCGAAAGCCTTCTTCTCCAATTCATTCCAATCGATCATTGGAAGAGAAGACTTTGAAAATCCATTTTCAACAAGATTCCAAAGTTCAAAATCCATAGAAATAAGAAAGATCCTCATTCGGGTCTTCCAATAGGTGTAGTCCGTCCCATTGAACATGGGTGGACGTGTAATAGAGTGGCCCTCTTGGTTTCCGGCGTATGCCATCTCTCTTGGGTTTTAATCCGTTTGAGAGTTAACCCCGCTCTGATACCAATTGTTAGGATTAAGAGCACTAAGAGGGGGGGGGGTGAATTAGTGCAGCGGAAATCTTTCGACGATAAAAAAACGTTCGAACGATAAAAACGATTTCGGTGTGAAAGCCGATTCTAAGATTACTTTAACTTAAGATCAAGCGAGATGATGTTAAAGTCAATCTATGAAGGCAGTTTGTAGTTATGATGAAAACCAGAATATAAGCGCAAACTGAAATATGACGTTCATACGAAGAACTGATTTACGTCTAAATGCGGATTCGTAAATCACTTGATTAGGAGAGATGCAGCTTAAGCAATGATATAAAGGTAGTTTGTAGTTAAGATAGAAATCAAAACGTAAACGTAAACTGAAATATGATGATCGTACGAAAAAATAGATTTACGTCTAAACGCTGATTCAGAAAGTGCAAAGCTTGAAACCTGATCGTATATGCGCAGAAAGCAGTAAGCTTTAGAGGAGATTTGTAGTAAAGATAAAATGCTCAAAGTAAATGCAAACCGAGATTTAGAGTGGTTCGGTCAATCTTGACCTACTCCACTTTTAGCTTCCTCCACCGACGAGGTCACCGACGTCAACTAGAGGCCTTCCTTCAATAGGCGAAGGCCAACCACCCGTTTACAGTTTCACTCCTTTTGACGAGCTTAGGAGACAACCCTTACAAAATTTTCTCTCCTCTCCTCTCTTTACAACTTAGAACTTGGAAGAAAAGAGGGAGAAGGAATTTTGGCCTTTACAACAATTTTGAGCTTTAAAAATCACATAACAAGATCAAGATTTCGGAGTGTATTCTCTATACTTTCAGTGCTGAATGGATGGGGTATTTATAGGCCCCAACCCAGTTCAAATTTGGAGTTCAAAACTGTCAATTCCCGGAATTCTGGGATCAGGCGGTTGCACCTCTTGATTGGAGCGTTTGCACCGCCTGGCAAATTTGGAGCTCAAAATTGTCAATTCCCGGAATTTCGGGATCAGGCGGTTGCAACTCTTGATTGGAGCGTTTGCACCGCTTGGCAGAGCTCGAAGACTGAGCCTCTAGGCGGTGCCACCTCCTATCAGGGGCGGTTGCACCTCTTGCCAGAGATCGAAGACCGAGCTCAGGCGGTGCAACCTCCTGACTGAGGCGGTTGCACCGCTCAGCCAGTGCTCAGAGACCGAGCCCAGGCGGTGCCACCTCCTGTTAGGGGAGGTTGCACCGCCCAGTCTCACTCAGAGACTGAGCCCAAGCGGTGCCACCGCCTGGCTAGAGCGGTTGCACCTCCCAGTCTCGCTCGGAGACTGAGCCCAAGTGGTGCAACCTCCTGCCTTGGGCGGTTCAACCGCCTGGTAGAAATTAGGGTCCGAATGGGTTGATCCATTCGGCCCAATTTGCATTTTTCAGGGGCCCAATTGCCCCAAGATTTAGTTAATGGGATCACCTCCCATTTCTAACTTAATCATTGTGCTAACTACGACATTCCCTAAGACATTTACTGCAACTTGCTCCGGTGCGTCAATCGCTTCTTCCGGCGAGCTTCCGGCGAACTTCCGTCGATCATCCGATGAACCCTCGGTGATGCTCCTGCGGACTTCTAGCAAACTCCTGGACTTGCGACGATCCACTTAGCGAGTTCCGACGAGCTTCTTTGGCAAGCTCATGGACTTCTCGGATTTGTTCCTGCAGAACCTTCGACGACTGTCTGAACTACCCTCGAACTCTCGAACTCCCAACGTGATCATTGTCTTGACTCCGGCGCAACTCCTGCTGCATGTCTTACTTTTATCATAGTTAATCCTGCACACTTATCTCAACATATGAATTAGATAACAAATGATAATTAATTTCATCATCAAAATCCGAGATTCAACAGTTTTAAGTTTAGCGGGTTTTGCGCTCCAAGTTTTGCACGACATTGAACACCATTTTGGAAAATTTGAGGTTTCTGTTTTTCTATTCTTCCGCTATACATGTAATGTTGCCCCCAGATTTGTCTAGAGAATAAGCCTCCTAATAGGCTCAAATCAGCCCCGACTTAGGGCCAATGGACCCTTAATTGAGTTAGCATTATTACAACCAAAACTAACTCAATTATAACCTAAATTACTTTGATCAAGACACAACCAATTACAAGACAAGAATACTAGATTGTCCGACATGTCATTGGTTCATCCAACGCTTCGTTCGAACCTTCAACGCATCATCCTCTCCTTCGATGTATTACCCGATCGACATGTTGACCTCCTGCAACATCCGATATCCTTGTCGCAATGTCCGATCCTTCTGGCCTGATGCCCGAACTTATGGCATGAAGTCCTTCTACCGACACATCAACCAATCTTCTGACATGATGCTCTTCGGCCCAACGTCTGATTCTCCTGCTTTAATCGACTTATCTTTCCATGATCGAAGTTAATCTTGCATTACTCAAATGCTCATTAGATCATAATTTCATTAATTGATTTCATTATAAAAATCTGAGATATAATAGTAACAAAATAGAAGTCTAGCGAATCTTGTTAAGCTGCCTATTAACTGACTCATATTCGGATGGTCCAAAATGAACAAGAAGCCCTTTCTTGAACTACTCCCATGAGGTAACTGTTGAATCTCGGATTTTGATGATAAAATCAATTGATGGGTTAATTGATATAATCTATATTATTGAGTTAAGTGTGTAGGATTAACTACGATAACCAGAAAACACAAAGCAAGAATACCGGAGTCAAGATCGATGGACGTTTAAGAGTCCGAAGAATCGTCGGAGATGCTGTCGGAACCAACCGAGAAGAAATCGGGAACCTATCGGAATTTTCGGAAGTTCACCGAAGAGATCGTCGAAGGTTCACGGAGATCACCGAGAAGGCTCGGCTACTCGTTAAAGTCATCACAAGATTGGGAGCTTGCAGGGAGTCCGTCGGAAGAAGTTCGTCGGAAAGCTCGCCGAAATAAGACTCGACGTTCGCGGTTGAAAACTTGCTTAGGATGTTTTTTTTATTATGTAGTTCACTTGTTTGTAATTAGGATTAGGATTAAGAGATAATTCTATATCCTGGTTAGGGGCCAACTGGGCCCAAAGTCAGATTTGGTTTGGGCTAAAATTAAGTCAAACTAGTGAATCGGAGAGCCAGGCGGTGGCACCGCCTGGCTGGGCGGTAGCACCGTCCAGCACCCGAGAGCTGGGCGGTGACACCGCCTGGGCTGGGCGGTGGCACCGCCTGGGCTGGGCGGTGACACCTCCTGGGCTGGGCGGTTGCACCATCCAGCACCCGAGCGTTGGGCGGTGGCACCGCTTGGCTAGGCGATGGCACCGCTAGCATCGGGAACATAAGAGAATTCAAATTTTTTGGAGCCCAAATTTGAATCCTCTTGAGGCCTATAAATACCCCTCAAGTCTCAGCTGAGAACACAACTTTTTGAGCAGCAAGTGATTGAGAGAAAAGTCTTAGAAGAGTCTTTGCCTTTCTTGTTTTCAATTTGCTAGTGTTCACCTCCTTCTTTCTTGCTGAAAATCTGTAAGAGAGTGAACCGCTTGTAAAAGTTGTAAGAAGGGTATTTACCCTTCCCTTTCAAGAGATTTGCTAGTGGAAGGTGGGAGCCTCATCGAAGAGGGGCCTCGCAAGTGGATGTAGGTCACTTGACCGAACCACTTTAAAAACGACGTAATCTCTGGTTTGCATTTCATTACTGCTATTTACATTACTGCAAACCCTCTTACTTGCTTTATTTCCTCATTACATTTACTGCACAACTTTGCGAATATGCTTTCAAGTTAAGCACTTCCAATTCCGATTTTTATCGTACGAAAAGATTTGTCGAAACCAATATTTTAAGCCACTGCATTAATTCACCCCCCCCTCTTAGTGCCGCTCCGATCCTAACAATTGGTATCAGAGCAAGGCTCACTCTCATATTTAGTTTAATACCCAAGAGAGATGGCTTACTCCGGCATGCATGAGGGTCATTCTATCACACGTCCACCCTTGTTTAATGGGTCGGATTATACTTATTGGAAGACTCAGATGAGGATCTTCCTCATTTCTATGGATTTCGAGCTTTGGACTATTGTTGAAAACGGATTTCAAAAATCTTCACTTTCGATGAGTGAATGGAATGAATCGGAGAAGAAGGTTTTTGCTTTAAATGCAAAGGCTATGAATGCCTTGTTTTGTGCACTAGACAAAAATAAATTTAATCGTGTTTCAATTTGTGATTCGGCTTTTGATATTTGGAGAACTCTTGAAGTCACTCATGAAGGCACTAGCCGAGTAAAAGAGTCCAAAATCAACATCCTTGTGCACTCTTACGAACTTTTCCGAATGAAAATAAGTGAGTCCATCGGAGACATGTACACCCGGTTTACGGATGTCATCAATGGACTCAAAGCTCTTGGTAAAGATTTTACTAACTTTGAACTAGTAACTAAAATCTTAAGATCCCTCCCTAAAAGTTGGGATCCAAAAGTTACGGCCATTCAAGAGGCCAAAGACCTTAAAGCATTCCCTCTTGAAGAACTCATTGGGTCTCTAATGACTTACAAAATGACATGTCAAGCTCATGATGAGCTCGAGAACCCCCTTCCAAAGAATAGGAAGGATATGGCACTCAAATCACAAGAAGACCACTTGAAAGGAATATCAAGTGATGAGGACAGTGACAATGACATTACACTTTTGACTCAAAAATTTAAAAAATATTTAAGAAAGAATAAATTTAAAAATAATACAAAAAATAAATTTGAACAAAAGAAGGACCAAGTGATTTGCTATGAATGCAAAAAACCGGGACACTACAAGAACGATTGTCCTCAAGCCAAAAAGAGAACATCAAAGAAGAAGGCGCTCAAGGCAACGTGGGATGATTCAAGCGCGTCCGAAGAAGAGGAGTCCAACACCGAGCAAGTTGCTCATTACGCGCTAATGGCTTTAGGAGAAGAGGTATGTGATTTATTTAATGAAGATTTATCTTTTGAAGAACTCTCTATCGCTTTTCATGAATTATTTGATGAATGTAGAACTGTTAGCAAGAAGTTAAGTATCTTAAAGAAAGAGCATGCTTTGCTACAAGATAAGTTTGATAGTCTTCAAACTCCTCCATGCTCTAAGTGTGAGCATTTAGAAGCAATAAAAAATAAAAATTTACTTCTTAAAGAAACCTTAAACAAGTTTAAGGTTGGTATCAAAGGATTAGATATGATCCTTGCACACAAGGGTCACGTCGCAAATAGAAATGGAATTGGATTTGTAAAAGGATTACATCAAAATCCTACCACTTTCATAAAAGGACCTACATTACATGTTTCCTCTTATATGAAATGCAACTTCTGTTGCAAATCCGGACATATTGCCTACAAATGTCCATTTAGGAAAATTAGTTCACAAAAATTAATATGGGTTCCTAAAGGAACTATAAAGGATTCAATAATAAATAACAAAGTTAGTGGATCAATTTTTGAGGCACCCAAAATCAAATAGGTACCTAAAAGTCATCCTCTTTTGTAGACAAAACCCACAAGCTAGGAGCAAGAGATGGTGTCTCGATAGTGGATGCTCAAGACATATGACTGGAGATCCATCTCATTTATCTATGCTCACTAGCAAAGAAGAAGGGTACGTCACCTTCGGAGACAACAACAAAGGCAAAATCATTGGCAAGGGAACTATTGGTAACAAATTTAGTTTTTCCATTAATGATGTTTTACTAGTTGATGGATTGAAACATAATCTCTTGAGTATTAGTCAACTATGCGATAAAGGTTACATCATTAGATTCGAATCAAATATGTGTATTATCGAAAAACCAAACAATAACTTGACTATGATTGCATTAAAACAAAATAATGTCTACACCATCTACCTTGATGAACTAAGTAATGAAATGTGCTTCTCTGCTCTAAATGATGATGCTTGGCTTTGGCATAGGAGATTAGGCCATGCAAGCATGAAACTAATATCTAAGATCTCATCTAGAGAATTAGTACGAGAGATTCCAAATATGAAGTTTACTAAGGACAAAGTATGTGATGCATGTCAACTAGGTAAACAAATAAAAACTAGTTTCAAACCAAAAAATCAAATTAGCACCTCTAGACCACTACAATTGATCCATTTTGACTTATTCGGACCAATTGACACAACAAGTCTAGGAGGAAGCAAATATGCATTTGTAATTGTGGATGACTATACTAGGTACACTTGGACCTATTTCTTAGTCCACAAAAGTGATTGCTTCAAGTGCTTCTCTAAATTTTGTAAACTCACTCAAAACGAAAAAGGTTTCATGATTTCATCAATTCGGAGTGATCACGGTGGCGAATTTCAAAATCGTGACTTTCAAAATTTTTGTGAAGTTAATGGATACAATCACAACTTCTCCACTCCGAGGAATCCCCAACAAAATGGAGTAGTTGAAAGAAAAAATAGAAACCTACAAGAAATGGCAAGAACTATGTTAAATGAACATAGTTTACCTAAGTATTTTTGGGCCGAAGCCGTAAATACGGCTTGCTACATCATGAATAGAGTCCTAATAAGACCATCCTTATCAAAAACTCCTATGAATTGTGGAATAACAAAAAACCAAATATTTCCTATTTTAAAGTTTTCGGTTGTAAATGCTTTATTTTGAATGAAAGGGATGTCTTAGGAAAATTTGATGCTAAATCCGATGAAGGCATCTTTCTTGGTTACTCTTCCGTTTCTAAGGCTTTTCGGGTTTTTAACAAAAGAACTTTAGTAATAGAAGAGTCTATTCATGTAGTTTTTAATGAAATTTCTAATTTAGAGAAAAATGATTTTGATGATGATCTTGGTTTTGATAATTTGAATTTAAATGAACCTCCTCCTCAAAATAGCAACTTGGATGCACCTTCTTCCGAAATTTCCTTACCCAAGGAATGGAAGTATATAGATGCTCATCCAAAGGAGCTAATTATAGGAGATACATCAAAAGGGGTTCAAACTCGTTCCTCTTTCAAGAATTTTTGTGCTAATGCCGCCTTCCTTTCTCAAATTGAACCTAAATGTATTGACGAAGCCATAAAAGATGATTTTTGGGTTATTGCAATACAAGAGGAATTGAATCAATTTGAGAGGAATAAGGTATGGAAGCTTGTTCCTAGACCTAGTGACCATTTAGTCATTGGTACTAAATGGGTCTTTAGAAACAAGCAAGACGAAAATGGTATCGTGGGTAGAAACAAGGCTAGATTAGTGGCCAAAGGTTTCAACCAAGAAGAAGGTATCGATTACGAAGAAACCTTCGCTCCCGTGGCTCGATTAGAAGCCATAAGGATGCTCCTTGCCTATGCTAGTAGTAATAATTTTAAACTATTTCAAATGGATGTCAAAAGTGCTTTCTTGAATGGTTTTATTTCCGAAGAAGTATATGTCGAACAACCTCCCGGATTTGAAAATTCTCTTCTTCCTAATCATGTATTCAAATTGACTAAAGCTCTCTATGGCTTGAAACAAGCTCCTAGAGCTTGGTATGAAAGGCTTAGTTCTTTCTTATTTTAAATAATTTTACCAAAGGCAAGGTTGATACTACATTGTTTAATAAATATTTGGAAAATAATTTTCTTATTGTGCAAATTTATGTTGACGATATTATTTTTGGCTCTTCGGATGAATCACTATGTGAATCATTTGCCAAATGTATGAGTCATGAATTTGAAATGAGTTTAATGAGTGAGTTAACTTTCTTTTTAGGATTACAAATCAAACAACTTAGTGATGGTATATTTCTTAACCAATCCAAATATACATTAGAATTGTTAAAACGATTTAACATGGATAATTCAAAAGCAATAAACACCCCTATGAGTACTGCGACTAAGTTAGATATGGATGAAAATAGTAAAAATTTCGATCAAAAAACATATAGGGGAATGATAGGTAGTCTACTCTACCTCACCGCGACTAGACCAGATATTATGTTTAGTGTAGGACTTTGCGCTAGGTTTCAATCTAATCCTAAATTATCTCATCTTAAGAGTGTTAAAAGAATATTTAGGTATCTTAAAGGAACTCCAAATTTAGGATTGTGGTATCCAAAATCTGAAAAATTCGATCTAAAAGCTTATGCAGATGCCGATTTTGGCGGATGCAGGATAGATAGAAAAAGTACATCCGGAACATGCCAATTTTTAGGACATGCACTTATTTCTTGGACTTCCAAGAAACAAAATTCAGTTGCACTATCTGTTGGGAAATCATTGGGGGCGACATCATATGCGCAGCAGAAGAACAAGAAAACAAAAATCCCCGATTCCCAAAAAGATGTTCGTCGTCGTGCGAAGATTGGTGCGCAAAATCCGCAAAAACACAAAACTGCGTATAGAGATTGTGTTACCTAGGGAGATCGTATATCCCTGTTTCCTTGTAGATCCTTAGGAGAGGGTGAAGGAGGTCAAGCGTCCTCCTCTCTAGCGGTGATCCACACAGCAGGGTTGCGACGACGCTCCTCAAAAACTCCAGGCCTACTCTGAGGTGGAGAGGGAGAGGAGAATAGGAAAGGCAAGCAAAGACTCTAGCCTATGAGGCTGTAAATCCCTCCTATTTATAGAGATCCCGTGTCAAACCCTAATGGGTCCTTCCCTAGTGGGTATTGGATCTGCATCCAATAAGACAAGGGCTCCGTCGGATATCTCATATCCGAACCTCTACTCATCGCAATGCCTACCATATGTGTGTGACCCTCTAGGCCCAATATCGAGCTGGCCGTGAGTCATACCTGTCAGAACTCCTTCTAACTCAGTGAATTATTATCTTTGTAATAATTCACTCGACTCATCGACTACGGACGTACTAGGCCACTACGCCGTAGTCCCCAGACGATACAGGGGAATCCAATCCATTGGACCTGTCTGTCCTTAGTTACCATGTACCTATAGTCCCTCATCCATCTAATATCCCAGAGAACGTATATCGAGCATGGTGTTGTCAGACCCATACGGTTTCTACTCGAGTCTCGCTCTAATCGGATTCTCCCGGAGAACTCTTTCTCTCTCAATCCGAATGACCCTAGCTAGGGATTTGTCTGAGCAAGAACACATGGGATATTCCTCTCATGACGCCGAGAGTGGATTATCCTCTATCGACACTCAATAGCCCTCGTAAGGTCGACTACCACTCCCAATGACCAGCTGTACTAGATCTGGGGACAGCCAAACCTATAAGTCTGGTATCAAAGAGTGGAGCACTCATACAGGACATCCTTGGTGTCTCAAATCTAAGGACCAGATACACCACTAGGACTACGGAATCGCTGTCTGACAATAAGGCATCATCAACCATCCAGCATTCCGTAAGCGGATCAATCAGTGAACTCATTCTCCAATGAGCACCTATACTGTATCCCTAGTGTCCCTACACGAGCAGCTATGAGACTAGCTGCATCCATCATATGGATGGGTATACAGCACACTAGTCTATCCGGTTATCACGATGTCCTTCTCGAGTAACCTATGACCGGGATTATTTAGGATATGTGTTTAAAGGTGAATCGATCTCATTATCGTGATCTCATCACGATCCGATTCCCATTGCACAAATCCAAGAACATCACAATATATGTATGCATTTATGCAATAGTTATAAAGTGATATACGCCAAAATATAATAAGCAAAAAGATTATGTATCAAGTCACACGTGTCATCACTCACGTGATTGGCTTGTTGGGCACCTATGACTAGCAATCTCCCACTTGACCTAAAGTCAATCACCTATGTGTCTGATCCCCATCAGACTCCTGTGACGATCATAGACAATCTGAGACAACGGCTTTGTTAGTGGATCTGCAATGTTATCTTCGGATGGAACTCTTTCCACTACTACATCTCCTCGGGTTACAATCTCTCTGATAAGTTGGAACCTCCTCAGAACACTTCTGATGAGACCCGGGTTCCCTTATTTGAGTAATCGTCCCGTAGTTGTCGCAATATAAGGAAGTCAGCTCCTCGTTACTCGGCACGACTCCCAAATCTGTGATGAACTTCTTTATCCAGACTCCCTCCTTTGCTGCATCTAATGCAGCAATGTACTCCGCCTCTGTGATCGAGTCAGCAGTGATATCTTGCTTGGAACTCTTCCAACACACTGCTCCTCCATTCAAGGTGTACACATATCCTGAATTCGACTTGCTATCATCGACATCAGACTGAAAACTTGAGTCAGTGAAGCCTTCAACCTTAAGGCTATTACCTCCATATACTAGTAAAAGATCCTTAGTCCTTCTCAAGTACTTAAGGATACACTTTACTGCTTTCCAATGCTCCAAGCCTGGATCCGCCTGATACCTACTCGTGACACTCAGAGCATGCGCTATATCAGGCCTAGTACATAGCATGGCATACATGATAGACCCTATTGCTGAGGCATAAGGTATCATATTCATGTTTGCCCTTTGGAATTTTCCATGTCAAACCTTTTGACAATAGTTTCTATGTACCTGGACTGGGACAAGCCAAGCATCCTCTTGGATCTATCTCTATAGATTCTAATCCCTAAGATATAGGATGCTTCCCCTAAGTCCTTTATGGAGAAGTGTCTAGATAACCAAGCCTTTACTGTGGATAGCATTCCTATATCATTCCCAATGATGAGGATGTCATCCACATATAACACCAAAAAGGTGATAGCGCTCCCACTTACCTTCCTGTACACACAAGGCTCATCTTCGTTCTTAACGAAGTCATAAGATCTGATTGACTCATCAAATCTTATGTTCCAACTTCGGGAAGCTTGCTTTAGTCCATAAATGGATTTAAGCAACCTACATACTTTATCTGGGCAGTTCTTGGACACGAATCCCTCAGGTTGCATCATATACACCTCCTCCTCGAGGTTCCCGTTGAGGAATGTGGTTTTCACATCTATCTGCCAGATCTCATAATCATAGTGTGCTGCAATAGCCAATAGAATTCTGATGGATTTTAGCATTGCTACGGGTGAGAAAGTTTCGTCGTAGTCAACACCTTGCCTTTGACGATACCCCTTAGCCACTAGCCTTGCTTTATAGGTCTCTACCTTTCCATCTACTCCGATCTTTTTCTTAAAGATCCATTTGCAACCGATGGGTACAATACCTTCGGGTGCATCAACTAGGTTCCAAACCTTATTGGAGTACATAGAATCCATCTCAGAATTCATGGCTTCTTGCCACTTCCCGGAGCCTATACTCATAATAGCCTCCTCGTAGGTCTGAGGATCAATATCCTCAACATCCTCTCCTCTAATATGTCCCACATATCTCTCAGGAGGATGAGATACTCTATCAGACCTGCGTAAAGTTGAAACTTGTGTATTAGGTACTTGAACAGACTCGGGCTGTAGAGTGGTGCTTGAGCTTGGTTCTCTAACTTTGCTCAACTCTATCATTCTCCCACTGTCTCCGTCAAGAATGTGTTCCTTCTCAAGGAACACTGCTCTCTTAGCTACAAAGACCTTTTGGTCCTCGAGATGATAGAAATAATACCCACAAGTTTCCTTGGGGTATCCCACAAATATGCATCGCTCTGTCCTTGATTCTAACTTATCGGGGTTGTGTCTTTTAACGTGGGCTGGGCAGCCCCAAATCTTAAGAACCTTAATATCAGGCTTCTTCCCTTTCCATATCTCATATGGTGTAGACACTACCGACTTAGTTGGAACTCTGTTCAGAAGGTAAGCTGCGGTTTCTAGGGCATATCCCCAGAATGAGATGGGTAGGTCAGCGAAACTTATCATGGACCGTACCATATCTAATAAAGTACGATTTCTCCTTTCAGAGACACCATTGAGCTGAGGTGTGTAAGGAGGTGTCCATTGGGATAATATCCCATGGTCCTTGAGGAACTGAGTAAACTCTGTACTTAAGTACTCACCTCCTCGATCTGATCGAAGAGTTTTGATACTCTTTCCAGTCTGGTTCTCCACCTCATTCTTATACTCTCCGAATTTCTCAAAGGCCTCGGACTTGTACTTTATTAAGTACACATATCCATACCTTGAGAAATCATCAGTAAATGTAATGAAGTAGGAGTAGCCTCCAATGGCATGAGTTGACATGGGTCCACATACATCACTATGTATGAGTTCCAACAACTCAGTGGCTCTCTCTCCAGTTCCACTAAATGGAGAGTTGGTCAATTTTTCACGAATGCAAGGCTCATAAGTTACATAAGACATATAGTCGAATGGATCTAGATATCCATCATTTAGCAACTTTTGAATCCTTCTTTCATGGATGTGACCTAGCCTACAATGCCACAAGTATGCACTGTTCAACTCATCTCGTTTCCTTTTGGACACATTTACATTTATGATATGTGGAGTGGTGTCTAACATAAATAAACCATTATGCAATGTTCCTTTCGTGATGATCTTATCATCTAATAATATCGAACAACCATTGTTCTCAAAAATAAATTTATATCCACTAACTGTTAAACATGAAATGGAGATAATGTTTTTGATAATAGAAGGAACAAAATAACATGCATCTAATGCAATAAAAGCTCCACTAGGCAGATGTAGGGCGACCTTGCCAACAGCTAATACAGTAACTTTTGCTCCATTACCCATCTTGAGGTCCATCTCGCCTCTCTCTAGTCTCCTAGGCCTTGCCAGAACCTGCAACGAATTGCATATATGATAAGCACTACCGGTATCTAATACCCATGTGTTATCATAAGAGTCTGACAAATGGAGACTGATCATGAATGTACCTGAAGCTTCATCAAGCTTTTGTTTCGCCCTTTCTGCAAGGTACTCTTTGCAGTTTCTCTTCCAGTGCCAATCTTTACCACAGTGGAAGCACTGGCCTTTTGTCCTTTGTTGGGTCTTTCTTAGCAACCTTTGCTTTACCTTGTTTGCCCTTGCCCTTTTCCTTCTTTAGGGACCTTTCTGCTTTCCTTTTCTTTCTGGTCTCACCAGTGTAGAGAACTGGCTTCTCTTTCTTAATAGTACTCTCTGCCTCCCTCAACATATTGAGGAGCTCTGGGAGAGTCACCTCAAGCTTGTTCATATTAAAATTCATTATGAACTGTGAAAAGGAATCTGGTAGGGACTGAAGCACAATGTCCACACACAAGTTATCCTTTAGGACCATTCCTAGACCTGTGAGTTTCTCTATCCACTCAATCATCTTTAGGACATGGTTCTGAACCGGTGTCCCCTCAGTCATCCTAGCGCGGAAAAGGCTCTTGGATATCTCATATCGTTGAGTCCTTCCCTGTTCCTCAAACAATTTGCAGACATGTAGGAGAATGGATCTGGCATCCATCTTTTCATGTTGTCTCTGTAACTCTGGAGTCATAGAGCCCAACATATAGCACTGAGCAAGAGTGGAGTCATCAATGTACTTCACGTAGCGAGCGATCTCATCCTCGCTTGCCCCTTCTTCGGGCGTAGGCATCACTATATCAAGGACGTACACGATTTTCTCCGCTGTGAGAACAATTCGCAAGTTACGGAGCCAATCCGTATAATTTGGACCAGTGAGGCGGTTGACATCAAGTATGTCACGTAAGGGATTTGAAAGCGACATTTTCTGAAAATAAAGATGTAGCAGAAATGAATAACATGCAGATTTTGCAAGAAATAAACTATCAAGATATGGACTTCTATCTTAATATGCTCCCACTATTTTACTAACGAGTCACGCGACATCCTCAGCACGTGAAACGGAAGTCTCCGGCAGACTTCTAGTGGGGATCAGGATCCAATCAGCGTCTTAGTGTAACCTCGAGGGACTCGACCAATCACACTAAGCCTAAAAGGTAGGCAACTCTTGCCGATCACAACTTCTTGTGATTCCCATCCTGTTCGGCCTCCGAATCACCATAGCCTCGAGGGACTCGACCAACCATGATGCTCGGTTAAGTCAACACCTTCGTTACAAGATGAGTCTGATTTGATGATATACCCTCGAGGGACTCGACCAAGCATACCATGCCCTCAGGTCACCGGTGACATCTCTACGTCGTAAGCAAGATAGCGAATCGCGATATAGGCGAGTCTCGAGGGACTCGACCAACTCAACCTACACAGGGAATCGGTTCCTACTCATAACGATGGAAGGCCACGTGGGTCAATCTAATTGCCTCACGTTTACCGACTTAATATTATCGAGAGATGTTTCTATGATTTGGTCTCCTAATATGACATGTCACATATATACATATTTAATATATATCTACATCGCATGCAAATATATATACATATCTAGTATGTGTATAAGCAATCACACCAGATGATCATGGACCACAACCTAATATGATTAGGCCCGAGCCAGTAGGCCTAATCACTCACATCAAGATCTATGTGTGCAACGGTGCATCTCCATGCCCTGTGATCGTCCATCTCGTCCTCGTCGGTTCCGTCGACATCTTGATGCATCTCCATGCATCACGATCGTCCGTCTCGTGGGTCCCGCTATCGCATCCACGCTCCCGCTATGCCTCCTCGTGTGACTACAACTTAATCATAGGCACGCAAGCCCGACAATAAACGAGAAATATAATGGAGGTTCGCAGACCTCAATAATAATAATTACAAGTACACACATCACACGGTCCATGATCATCCGTCCACACATCATACATCACATGTATAAATAATCATCATCATGTAGGACTACTAAATAATAATAAAAATAATAATCAACTAAACCTTTTAATTAATTAATATTTTCTGAAATCAGGGACATGTAGGGAATTTCTCAATTCCTAAGTGTATTTTCATAATTTGGACAAAAGACAGAAACTGGAATTTCTCAAATTCCGAGGGGCAAAACTATCTTTTGCCTAGAAAACCCTAATACCCTTTCCCCTTTTCGCTGCTGCCACCGTCGCCACCCTGCCGACGGCGGCCTGTGCGGCGGGGCGAGGGCACTGCCCTCGCCTGCAGGCGGCATGCCCGCTAGCGACGATGCCGCTGCGGGTGGGCGCCCCCTTCGAGCACCGCTGCCTCCGCAGGCGGTGCTGTACCGCCGGGCGGCCGCCCCTGTGGAGGGGGTTTCGCCCGCGGGAGCAGCGGCGGCCGTCGTCGCGCGTCGCTGCCCTGCGGCGACAGGCGCTGCTTCCTTGCAGCGGCTCGCGCCGCTGCCCTGCGGCGCCTCTGCCCGTGGGCTGCCAGCCCCGCCAGCAGCAACCCTGCAAGAAGAAGGGTGGCTGCAGGCATGCAGATCGAGGGCAGCAACTGTTGCTGCCCTTCCTCGCTTTTGCGTCAACGATTTTGACGTCAAAATTCTTCCTAAACACAATACACGCAGTTCAAAACCAATCATTCGCACGAACAACCTGGCTCTGATACCACTGTTGGGAAATCATTGGGGGCGACATCATATGCACAGCAGAAGAACAAGAAAACAAAAATCCCCGATTCCCAAAAAGATGTTCGTCGTCGTGCGAAGATTGGTGCGCAAAATCCGCAAAAACACAAAACTGCGTATAGAGATTGTGTTACCTAGGGAGATCGTATATCCCTGTTTCCTTGCAGATCCTTAGGAGAGGGTGAAGGAGGTCAAGCGTCCTCCTCTCTAGCGATGATCCACATAGCAGGGTTGCGACGACGCTCCTCAAAAACTCCAGGCCTACTCTGAGGTGGAGAGGGAGAGGAGAATAGGAAAGGCAAGCAAAGACTCTAGCCTATGAGGCTATGAATCCCTCCTATTTATAGAGATCCCGTGTCAAACCCTAATGGGTCCTTCCCTAGTGGGTATTGGATCTGCATCCAATAAGACAAGGGCTCCGTCGGATATCTCATATCCGAACCTCTACTCATCGCAATGCCTACCATATGTGTGTGACCCTCTAGGCCCAATATCGAGCTGGCCGTGAGTCATACCTGTCAGAACTCCTTCTAACTCAGTGAATTATTACCTCTGTAATAATTCACTCGACTCATCGACTACGGACGTACTAGGCCACTACGCCGTAGTCCCCAGACGATATAGGGGAATCCAATCCATTGGACCTGTCTGTCCTCAGTTACCATGTACCTATAGTCCCTCATCCATCTAATATCCCAGAGACCGTATATCGAGCATGGTGTTGTCAGACCCATACGGTTTCTACTCGAGTCTCGCTCTAATCGGATTCTCCCGGAGAACTCTTTCTCTCTCAACCCGAATGACCCTGGCCAGGGATTTGTCTGAGCAAGAACACATGGGATATTCCTCTCATGACGCCAAGAGTGGATGATCCTCTATCGACACTCAATAGCCCTCGTAAGGTCGACTACCACTCCCAATGACCAGTTGTACTAGATCTGGGGACGGTCAAACCTATAAGTCTGGTATCAAAGAGTGGAGCACTCATACAGGACATCCTTAGTGTCTCAAGTCTAAGGACCAGATACACCACTAGGACTACGGAATCGCTGTCTGACAATAAGGCATCATCGATCATCCAGCATTCCGTAAGCGGATAAATCAGTGAACTCATTCTCCAATGAGCACCTGTACTGTATCCCTAGTGTCCCTACACGAGCAGCTATGAGACCAGCTGCATCCATCATATGGACGGGTATACAGCACACCAGTCTATCCAGTTATCACGATGTCCTTCTCGAGTAACCTATGACCGGGATTATTTAGGATATGTGTTTAAAGGTGAATCGATCTCATTATCGTGATCTCATCACGATCCGATTCCCATTGCACAAATCCAAGAACATCACAATATATGTATGCATTTATGCAATAGTTATAAAGTGATATATGCCAAAATATAATAAGCAAAAAGATTATGTATCAAGTCACACGTGTCATCACTCACGTGATTGGCTTGCTGGGCACCTATGACTAGCACTATCTACGACGAAAGCCGAATACATTGCTGCAAGTGCATATTGTGCATAAGTTATTTGGATGAAAAATACATTAGAAGACTATGTAATTCACTTTAAAAATATTCCCATAAAATGTGATAATACTAGTGTCATATGTCTTACAATGATGTTGTTCTAGAATTCATTGACACAAAGCATCAATTAGCAGATATATTTACAAAAGCTTTGAACGAAGACCAATTTGAATTCATTAGAAGGGAATTAGGTATGTTAAATTGTCCCTAAAAATAAAATTGTTTGAATGGATTTTCCGTAAAGTTTTTCATCCTCTCTCTCTTCCTCCATGAATCTGATCCTTCTCTTTCGATTCTAAATGACATGTTAAATTATCTTATCCTATCTTGAGTCAAACACTGCTCCCATCTGATCATGATTAATGATTTTATGATATTTTATGAATCTCGAAAGTGATTTTGATGGCTTGATTATGAGTTTCAAGTTGACGATATAAATATAAATGAGTTTGTATTCGAATTATGATCTTGACTTATTGGAGTTACTACTTGATATTTTTTAATCACAATCTCTTCCTTGCACACCTACAATTTGTGTTATTTATAGAAAAAAGAGATTTGATAAATGGATGAATGTTGAATTTTCCTTTAGGTGAACTCTGCGTAAATATTTTAGCATACTTAATTTTGGATGATGGATTTTCGTATGATCAATGCTGAATTCCTGATATTATAATCACAAGTTATATTCTTCAAGTCTCATTCCCTTTTTGTTGATGACAAAGGGGGAGAAAAGTGATGACTTGTACCATTTTGATAGCATGACTTATATGAATTTCAAAAGCATGTGTGATATAAATGTCTTATATGCCTTGCAAAATGCCTTGCAAAATCCTTGAGAATATCGCAAGATTGATTGATCATATTGAAAGCTTGCCTTACATTTATATCATGAAATTCATGTTGAAAATCTTTATCTCCTATCATAGTAAAAATTGTCTCTTATCATTCTACTTGATAATGATTTTTATCGAAGTTTTGTATTTACTATTGCTTAATGAGAATAACGATAAGTTCTACAGTTAGAACTTATCGGTTTATGCTTGAATTCTATGGATGGAATTCAAGTGTTTTCATCTTCTCATAATATGGCATATAGATAGGGGGAGTTATGTTTAACTCCGTTATCAATTGATTGTCATCATCAAAAAGGGGGAGATTGTTGAATCTTGGATTTTGATGATAAAATCAATTGATGGGTTAATTGATATAATCCATATTATTGAGTTAAGTATGCAGGATTAACTACGATAACCAGAAAACACAAAGCAAGAATACCGGAGTCAAGATCGATGGACGTTTAAGAGTCCGAAGAATCGTCGGAGATGCTGCCGGAACCAACTGAGAAGAAATCGGGAACCTATCGGAATTTTTGGAAGTTCGCCAAAGAGATCGTCGGAGGTTCACGGAGATCACCGAGAAGGCTCGGCTACTCGTTAAAGTCATCACAAGATCGGGAGCTTGTAGGGAGTCCGTCGGAAGAAGTTCGTCGGAAAGCTCGCTGGAACAAGACTCGACGTTCGCGGTTGAAAACTTGCTTAGGATGTTTTTTTTGTTATGTAGTTCACTTGTAATTAGGATTAGGATTAAGAGATAATCCTATATCCTGGTTAGGGGCCAACTGGGCCCAAAGTCAGATTTGGTTTGGGCTAAAATTAAGTCAAACCAGTGAATCGGAGAGCCAGGCGGTGGCACCACCTGGCTGGGCGGTAGCACCGCCCAGCACCCGAGAGCTAGGCGGTGGCACCGCCCAACACCCGAGAGCTGGGCAGTGACACCTCCTGGGCTGGGCGGTTGCACCGTCCAGCACTCGAGCGCTGGGCGGTGGCACCGCCAGCATTGGGAACATAAGAGAATTCAAATTTTTTGGAGCCCAAATTTGAATCCTCTTGAGGCCTATAAATACCCCTCAAATCTCAACTGAGATGACAACTTTTTGAGCAGCAAGTGATTGAGAGAAAAGTCTTAGAAGAGTCTTTGCCTTTCTTGTTTTCAATTTGCTAGTGTTCACCTCCTTCTTTCTTGCTGAAAATCTGTAAGAGAGTGAACCGCTTGTAAAAGTTGTAAGAGGGGTATTTACCCTTCCCTTTCAAGAGATTTGCTAGTGGAAGGTGGGAGCCTCATCGAAGAGGGGCCTCGCAAGTGGATGTAGGTCACTTGACCGAACCACTTTAAAAACGGCGTAATCTCTAGTTTGCATTTCATTATTGCTATTTACATTACTGCAAACCCTCTTACTTGCCATCTACTGCTGATCAATTGAGTGGTATCATGCGGACTTTGGAGACTATGGCACAAGTGATGCAACAACAACAACAACCTGTCCAACAAGGAAGAAATGATGGAACAGGGACATCAAACCAGACGGGGTTGGGAATTGAACAGTTTAAGAAGCTTAGTCCTCCCAGTTTTAGTGGTGAGTCTGATCCAATGGTGGCAGAACAATGGATGATGCAGATAGAGAAAATATTTGATGTCTTAAATTACCCTGATGATCGAAAAGTTTTTCTTGCCACCTTTATGTTGGAAGGAGAAGCTGAACACTGGTGGAGAATGATTAAGAGGATTTCTGAAATCAAACATGAGCCAATGACATGGAAGTTATTCCAAGAAAAGTTTAACGTAAATATTTTCCAGATTGTATGAGAGAGCAAAAAGAATTGGAGTTCTTGAATCTTATCCAGGGAAGTATGACGGTTACAAAGTATGAATCTAAATTCACTGAGCTCTCCAGGTTTGCCACACATATGACTGATGATGAATCTAGAAAAGCAAGAAGGTTTAAAAGGGGATTACGGCCAGCAATAAGAAGCCGAATGTCAGCTTTAAAACTACAAACATATGCAGATACGGTAGAAAGAGCTTTGAAAATTGAGAGGGACTTGGAGGAAATTCAAGAAATCTTGGGTAAGAACAAAAAGGACAAATTTGCTAGCAAAAGTAAGAGGGAAAATGAATATGGAGCTAGTGACAAGAGGATCAAGATATCTAGATTTGAAAAAGGTAAACCACTATGGAGGACTCAGTTATGTGCAAAATGTGGATTAAATCATGAGACAAGTCAGTGTTATCGGACGACTGGAGCCTATTTTGCTTGTGGAAGGTTAGATCATCAATTAAGAGATTGCCCACTGAAAAGGAAGAGAGAGCCACTGCCTCCTAGACCCTCAACCCATGCTAGAGTATATGCTATCACTGAACAAGATTCTAAAGCTTCTAAATCCGTGGTTGAAGGTATTCTTCATGTTTCTAAAAGAAGTGCAAAAGTTTTGTTCGATCCCGGTTCTAACCTATCCTTTGTTTCACAATACTTTGCTTATCACTTGGATATTCTACCTAGATCCCTGGGTGATATGTTATATGTAACGACTGCTGTTGGGGATTCTTTGGCAACAAACTTGGTTTACCCATTATGTTCGATCTCTATTGGAGAACATGAGCTTCTTACTGATTTGATTCTCCTAGAGATCCAAGGTTTTGATATTATACTTGGCATGGATTGGCTATCTTCCTATCATGCTAGTATTGATTGCTACACAAAGATAATTACTTTTTGTATACCATATTAGCCTATATTTTACTTTGAGGGCATTAGGCATGATTTGCCTCCTTGCTTGATATCAGCACTTCAGGCTTATCATCTTATGTAGAAAGGTTGTTTTTTGTTATATGGTGTGTGTAAAGGAGCATTTAAAACAGGAAACCCATCTAGATGAAATTTCAGTGGTCAAAGAGTTCCCTGATGTATTTCCAGATGACTTGCTCGGTTTACCTCCAGATAGAGAGGGTGAATTTGTTATTAATCTGGTCCCCAGTACAACCCCAATATCTAAGCCTCCCTACACAATGGCACCACTCGAGCTAGAGGAATTAAAGAAGCAACTACAAGAATTATTAGATAAGGGCTTCATACGACCCAGAGTTTCACCGTGGGGTGCTCCGGTATTATTAGTGAAGAAGAATGATGGAACATTAAGGCTTTGTATTGATTATAGACAGTTGAATCAGGTGACCATAAAAAACAAGTATCCCATACCCAGAATTGATGATTTGTTTGACCAACTGCAGGGTGCACAAGTATTCTCTAAGATTGATCTCAGGTCAGGTTACTATCAGTTGAAGATCAAGGAGGAGGATATTCCAAAAATAGCTTTTAGAACTCGATATGGTCACTATAAATTCTTGGTGATGCCTTTTGGTTTGACTAATGCTCCTGCAGCTTTTATGGAACTAATGAATAGGATATTTCAACCGCTCTTGGATGACTGTGTAATTGTATTCATTGATGACATATTAGTGTATTCAAGGAGTAATCAGGAGCATGAGAAACACTTGAGAAATGTATTGTCCATACTAAGAGACAAGAAGTTGTATGCAAAGTTCAGCAAATATGAATTTTGGTTGAATGAAGTTGCTTTCTTAGGCCATGTGATTTCAGGGAAGGGTATATCTGTTGATCCAAAGAAAGTGGAAGCTGTAGTTGAATGGGATGCACCAACAAATGTAACAGAAGTTAGAAGCTTCTTGGGCATGGCAGGATATTACAGGAGATTTGTGGAGGGATTTTCTCGAATCGCTCGACCTCTCACCAACCTCACTAAAAGGAATGTGAAATTTGTATAGGGTGATGATTGTGAGCAAAGTTTTTAAGAGTTAAAAAGAAGATTGACTAGTGCCCCTATTCTCACTATTCCAAGTGGTAGTGAGGGATTTGTAGTTTATACTGATGCTTCAAGAAAGGGCCTTGGATGTGTTTTGATGCAAGAAGGGAGAGTGATTGCTTATGCTTCTAGGCAACTAAAAACTTATGAAGTGAATTATCCAACTCATGATTTGGAATTGGCAGCAATTGTTTTTGCTCTAAAGATTTGGAGACATTATTTGTATGGTCGATAATTTGAAATCTTTACTGATCACAAGAGTTTAAAATATATTTTCACTCAGAAAGAGTTAAACATGAGGCAGCGAAGATGGATAGAACTTCTAAAGGATTATGATTGTGCCATCCGTTATCACCCGGGCAAAGCCAATATTTTCACTTAGTAGAAAATCTACAAGTTTTATGGCTAGTCTGGTGGTGAAGAAATGGAAGTTGTTAGAAGAAAATTCTGATTTGAAAGCTTTGGGGAAAGAGCAAGACTCGATGATATTGATGGCCTCCATTCAAGTGCAATCTGATCTTATTCAACAAATTAATAAAGGACAATTACGAGATCCACGTTTAATCTACTTGAGGAATGAAGTAGAAAAGGAATTGAAGCCAAAATTTCAAGTTTCAAAGGATGGCCTATTGAGATTTGGGGAGAGGGTATGTGTGCTAAATGAGCCAGATATCAAGAATCAAATCCTAAAGGAAAGTCATACTTCAAAGTACACCATGCATCCAGGGAGCACTAAGATGTATAGGGATATCCAAAGTCATTATTGGTGGGAAGGCATGAAGAAGGAAATTGCAATGTATGTTTCAAAATGCTTGACTTGTCAGCAAATCAAAGTAGAACACCAAAGACCTGGAGGGTTGTTGCAACCTTTAGATATTCCTGAATGGAAATGGGAATGTATTACCATGGATTTTGTTTCGGGACTACCCAGAACCTCTAGGAAGCATGATGCTATTTGGGTTATCATTGATAGGTTAACAAAATCTGCGCATTTCCTACCGATTAATATGACTTATTCGCTTGATAGACTTGCAGATTTATATGTCAATGAAATAGTAAGACTTCATGGTATTCCAAAGGAGATCATCTCTGATAGAGACTCCAGATTTCTCTCTAGATTCTGGAGAAGATTGCAGGGGTCGATGGGCACTAAAGTTAAGTTTAGTACTGCATATCATCCTCAAACTGATGGTCAGTCAGAAAGAACAATTCAAACACTTGAGGATCTGCTTAGAGCCTATGTTATGGATTGGAAGGGTGAATGGGATAAAGATATTTCACTTATTGAGTTCACTTATAATAATAGTTATCATTCAAGTATTCAAATGGCTCCTTACGAAGCTTTATATGGGCGAAGATGCATAACACCTATATATTGGGAGGAAGTTGGTGACAGAAAGATGTTAGCACCAGACAAAGTGCAAGATACTACTGAGAAAATTCAAGTTATAAAGAAAAGGTTAAAAACTGCTCAAAGTTGTCAAAAGAGTTATGTTGACAATAGAAGGCGAGATATCGAGTTCGAAATTGGAGATTTTGTGTTTTTAAAGGTTTCCCCTTCCAAAGGCATTATAAGGTTTGGGAAGAAAGGAAAGTTAAGCCCGAGGTTTATTGGACCTTTTGAGGTTCTTGAGAGGGTTGGTTCTGTCGCTTATAAGATTGCCCTGCCACCATCCTTGGGCCACATCCATAATATATTCCATGTTTCGATGATTAGAAAGTATATATATGACCCTTCTCACATCATTAAGTATGAGCTGATAGAGATCGATAAAGATTTATCTTATGTGGAAGAGTCTATTCAGATTGTTGATAAGAAAGAAAAATCCTAAGGAATCGGGTCATCCCACTGGTTCAAGTAATTTGGAGACATCATTCTAGAGAGGAAACAACTTTGGAGCTAGAGGAGGAAATGAAAAAGGTGTACCCCCGTCTTTTCATCGATAGAGGTACGATAAATTTAGAGGACTAAATTTTTCTTTTAAGGGGGGGGAGAGTGTAACACCCCTCATTTCTGAATTTTCGTATAAGTTTCTAGTGATAATGTAAGTATCTATTTTAAATTTAACAAAAGAACTAGAGTATGAATCAGAGGTAACTTATTCTTAAGATTTGGGAGATTTGTTCAAAAAAGAATCTGAGGACCTATATGTAAACCCTGAGGGCCTAATCGTGAATATAATAAAAACAAGGACTAAACTGCAAAACGCACAAAATAACAAATCCCACCACTTAAGCCTCTCTGCCTTCGTTCTTAAGGAACCAGAGAAGGTAGCTGCTGTGTGGAAGAACAGAGAAAGAAAGAAAGAAGAAGAGAAAAAAAAAGGGGGAAGAAGAAGAAGAAAAATTGGGGCTTTGAGGTTTCTTACTCAATCTTCTCAATTGGGGGTCAAAATTCTCAAAGGCAAGTGTTCTAACCACATCCTACAGAAATATTAGTCTCTGTTCTTATGTTGATTCAAAATAATCTGAAGGATTTCTATTTAGAAACTGATATGTCTCTCTTTGGACATAGAACCATGGATTCTGAAAATTTTCGGTAAACTGACCCCTATATACTGTTCCAGCTATAATTTTTAGTACGAAATGCAGATTTAGGCAGGACCTAGTTTTTTTGAAATTAGACTCTTATATATTTCTTTTGACAAAAATTTTGAAGATTTTGAACACCGAATACTTACCCAAACGTCTGTTTCAAATGAGCCAATAGATGCTGCAAAATAGGGATCAAAATTTCTGACCTTTCGGTACTAAAATACCTATAAGTTCCTGTTGGAAATTCTGATTTGTATAAAACTGACTTCATTCGAAACTAGACTTGTAAACCTTTCTTTTGACACATAGAGTGATAAATTTGGAATTCATATGCCTATCTTGTTATCTGTTGAACCCGACCCTATAAATTCTGCAGAACAGTGATTTTGTTTTGACCTTTTATTACTAAATCCATGGTAACTCCGTGTTGGAAACCCTATTTCATATGAAATTTGTTCCATCAGAATATAGATTGATATATTGTTCGACCATAGCTTTCTTGAGGGTATTGGAGCATAATTGACAATCTGAAATAATTGTTCAATGTGCCTCTTGATTTCTGCCAGAAATCAAACTTTGATCGATTTCGCATCTCTTGTTTTCATTCGCTTGGGAATAGATTTCATTCAGTTCCCTTCACTCAATTGAGGCTTATACTAATGCTTGAATTCTCATTTGCTCTTGTCTATAAACTATTTCCATTCTTGAACATATTGTGTAACTTTTATGCTATATCACACTGACTCGTAAAGGCACATGTACGTTTTGTTGTTCCGCGTGTGCTTCCGATATGTGCTATTTATTATTCATACTGCCTTTTGTACTCTGGTGTTTGTGGGATTATCTGGACCTTTGCCAGAAATGGTAAAGGGTATGTGCATAGAGCCTGAGATGCTCTGCCGGCCCCCCTCTGACTTCACCTAGACGTGGGTGGATGGAGCTCCCAGACGTGGGAGGCTTCTGTCTAGTGGTCATTCAGAAATGGATGATTCACATTCTGTCTGCGGTCCCACTGCACCTTCTGTATGTTTGATATGATATCTAGAGCTTTGGTTATATGTTTCTATAAATGCTTTGGATAAGAATTATATGAATGCAATGTCAAATACGACGTTTGAGCTTCTATTTGGTATTCGTTGTTGATATGCTCCGAAAGATTTCATCTGTTATTGGCATGCTCCGAAATGTTCCATATGCCGTTGATATGCTCCGGAACATTTTATACTCTATTAATATGCTCCATTTACTCTATGATCTGTCTGTTAAGAACCAAAAATGTCGATTGAAATGATATGTGTGATTCTACACCTAATGAGATTAGGTCTATGGATTCTTATATTCTGCCTTTCATTATGAAACCTTATTTGTTTGAAAATTTCCCTCTTTTACCATGGATATGTTAGTCACTTGCTGAGCTCTATATGCTCACCCCGTTGCTGTATAAATTTTTCAGGATAGCCTGTCACTCGCTTAAATGATTAAGATTGGGTTGAGGTAGTGGAGAGCTAAAAGATTTTGGGCAGATCTTTAATAGTATATATGTTTTTGTTGTATAAGTACACTCTGCATCTAATGAAATGTTGACGATGAATCTAACCTTGTGGATTTTGTATAAGTTTAAAAGACCCCTTTTTATGTCTAGGATTTTGGAATGTTAAGTTTAATTCGTGTAATGATATGAACTTATGGTAAATGTTGGTTTTGTGACTGTATAGACTCCCATACTAGTGAATTTATGTTATGGTTATTATTTTGGTGAGTTGGGTTCAGATTTTATGAATCATCGAACGATATGTTATATGTTTATGAACTGCACAGGGTTTATAAATTTGTAGATTATAGAGGTGAAATTTTGATCTGAATGTTTTCTTAGTGACCTCAAATGTGTGATTGGATCCTGGATGGACTAGTTTTTGATGAAAATTTTAAAATCATGGATATTTTTTTTTTAGGGGCGTGACACCTATGACCGGGATTATTTAGGATAAGTGTTTAAACGTGAATCGATCTCATTATCGTGATCTCATCACTATCCGATTCCTATTGCACAAATTCAAGGACATCACAATATATATATGCATTTATGCAATAGTTATAAAGTGATATACGCCAAAATATAATAAGCAAAAAGATTTTGTATCAAGTCACATGTGCCATCACTTATGTGATTGGCTTGCTAGGCACCTATGACTAGTAATCTCCCACTTGACCTAAAGCCAATCACCTATGTGCCTGATCCCCATCAGACCCCTGTGACGCTCAAAGACAATCTGAGACAATGGCTTTGTCAGTGGATCTACAATGTTATCTTCGGATGAAACTCTTTCCACTACTATATCTCCTCGGGTTACGATCTCTTTGATAAGTTGGAACCTCTTTAGAATACTTCTAATGAGACCGGGGTTCTCTTATTTGAGTAATTGCCTCATAGTTGTCGTAATATAAGGAAGTTGGCTCCTCGCTACTCGGCACGACTCCCAAATCTGTGATGAACTTCTTCACCCAAACTCCCTCCTTTGCTGCATCTGATGCAGCAATGTACTCCGCCTCTATGATCGAGTCAGTAGTAGTATCTTGCTTGGAACTCTTCCAGCACACTACTCCTCCATTCAAGGTGTACATATACCTTGAATTCGACTTGCTATCATCGACATCAGACTGAAAACTTGAGTCTGTGTAGCCTTCAACCTTAAGGCTATTACCTCCATATACTAGTAAAAGATCCTTAGTCCTTCTCAAGTACTTAAGGATACACTTTACTGCTTTCCAGTGCTCCAAGCCTGGATCCGCCTGATACCTGCTCATGACACTCAGAGCATATGCTATATCAGGCCTAGTACATAGCATGGCATACATGATAGACCCTATTGCTGAGGCATAAGGTGTCATATCCATGTTCGCCCTTTCTTCTGGAGTCTTTGGAGACATACTCGTAGAAAGCGAAATCCCATGTCTCATCGGTATGAGACCTCTCTTGAAATTTTCCATGCCAAACCATTTGATAATTGTTTCTATATACCTGGACTAGAACAAGCCAAGCATCCTCTTAGATCTATCTCTATAGATTCTAATCCCCAAGGTATAGGATGCTTCCCCTAAGTCCTTCATGGAGAAGTGCCTAGATAACCAAGCCTTTACTGTGGATAGCATTCCTACGTCATTCCTAATGATTAGGATGTCATCCACATATAACACCAAAAAGGTGATAATGCTCCAACTTACCTTCTTGTACACACAAGGCTCATCTTTGTTCTTAACGAAGTCATAAGATATGATTGCCTCATCAAATCTTATGTTCCAATTTCGGGAAGCTTGCTTTAGTCCATAAATGGATCTAAGCATCCTACACACCTTATCTGGGCAGTTCTTAGATACGAATCCCTCAGGTTGCATCATATAAACCTCCTTCTCGAGGTTCCCATTGAGGAATGCGGTTTTCATATCCATCTGTCAGATCTCATAATCATAGTGTGCTGCAATAGCTAATAGAATTCTGATGGATTTTAGCATTTCTACGGGTGAGAAGGTTTCGTCGTAGTCAACACCTTGCCTTTAATGATATCCCTTAGCCCCTAGCCTTGCTTTATAGGTCTCTGCCTTTCTATCTACTCCGATTTTTTTCTTAAAGATCCACTTGCAACCGATGGGTACAATACCTTCGGGCGCATCAACTAGGTTCCAAACCTTATTTGAGTATATAGAATCCATCTCAGAATTTATGGCTTCTTGCCACTTCCCAGAGTCTATACTCATAATAGCCTCCTCGTAGGTCTGAGGATCAATATCCTCAACATCCTCTCCTCTAATATGTGCCACATATCTCTCAGGAGGATGGGATATTCTATCAGACTTACGTAAAGTTAAAACTTGTGTATTAGGTATCTGAACAGACTCGGATTGTAGAGTGGTGCTTGAGCTTGGTTCTCCAACCTTGTTCAACTCTATCATGCTCCCACTATCTCCGCCAAGAATGTGTTCCTTCTCAAGGAACACTACTCTCTTAGCTACAAAGACCTTTTGGTCCTCGAGATGATAGAAATAATACCCACAAGTTTCCTTGGGGTATCCTATAAATTTGCATCGCTCTGTCCTCGATTCTAACTTATCGGGGTTGTGTCTTTTAACGTGGGCAGGGCAGCCCCAAATCTTAACAACTTTAAGATCAGGCTTCTTCCCTTTCCATATCTCATATGGTGTAGACACTACCGACTTAGTTGGAACTCTGTTCAGAAGGTAAGCTGCGGTCTCTAGGGCATATCCCTAGAATAAGATGGGTAGGTCAGCGAAACTCATCATGGACCGTACCATATATAATAGCGTACGATTTCTCCTTTCAGATATACCATTGAGCTGAGGTGTATAAGGAGGTGTTCATTGGGATAATATCCCATGGTCCTTGAGGAACTGAGTAAACTTTGTACTTAAGTACTCACCTCCTCGATCTGATCGAAGAGTTTTAATACTCTTTCCAGTCTAATTCTCTACCTCATTCTTATATTCTTTGAATTTCTCAAAGGCCTCGGACTTGTACTTCATTAAGTATACATATCCATACCTTGAGAAAGCATCAGTAAATGTAATGAAGTAGGAGTAACCACCAATGGCATGAGTTGACATGGGTCTACATACATCACTATGTATGAGTTCCAATAGCTCAGTGGCTCTCTCTCCAGTTCCACTAAATGGAGAGTTGGTCAGTTTTCCACGAAGGCAAGGCTCACAAGTTGCATATGACACATAGTCGAATGGATCTAGATATCCATCATTTAGCAACTTTTGAATCCTTCTTTCATGGATGTGACCTAGCCTACAATGCCACCGGTATGCACTGTTCATCTCATCTCGTTTCCTTTTGGACACATTTACATTCATGATATGTGGAGTAGTGTCTAACATAAATAAACCATTATGCAATGTTCTTTTCGTGATGATCTTATTATCTAATAATATCGAACAACAATTGTTCTCAAAAACTAATTTATATCCACTAACTATCAAACATGAAATGGAGATAATATTTTTGATAATAGAAGGAACAAAATAACATGCATCTAATGCAATAAAAGCTCCACTAGGCAGATGTAGGGCGACCTCGCCAATAGCTACTACAGCAACTTTTGCTCCATTACCCATCTTGAGGTCCATCTCGCCTCTCTCTAGTCTCCTAGGCCTTACCAGAACCTGCAACGAATTGTATATATGATAAGCACTACCGGTATCCAATACCCATGTGTTATCATAAGAGTCTGACAAATGAAGAATGATCATGAATGTACTTGAAGCTTCATTAAGCTTTTGTTTTGCCCTTTCTGCAAGGTACTCTTTGTAATTCCTCTTCCAAAGCCCATCTTTGCCACAGTGGAAGCACTGGCCTTTGTCCTTCGCTGGGTCTTTCTTAGCAACTTTTACTTTACCTGGTCTGCCCTTGTCCTTTCCCTTCTTAAGGGACCTTTCTGCTTTCCTTTTCTTTCTGGTCTCACCAGTATAGAGAACTGGCTTCTCTTTCTTAATAGTACTCTCTACCTCCCTCAACATATTGAGGAGCTTTGGGAGAGTCACCTCAAGCTTGTTCATATTAAAATTCATTATGAACTGTGAAAAGGAATCTGGTAGGGACTAAAGCACAATGTCCACACACAAGTTATCCTCTAGGACCATTCCTAGACTTGTGAGTTTCTCTATCCACTCAATCATCTTTAGGACATGGTTCTGAATCGGTGTCCCCTCAATCATCCTAGTGCAGAAGAGGCTCTTGGATATCTCAAATCGGTAAGTCCTTCCCTGTTCCTCAACCAATTTACGGACATGTAGGAGAATGGATATGACATCCATCTTTTCATGTTGTCTCTGTAACTCAGGAGACATAGAGCCCAACATATAACACTAAGCAAGAGTGGAGTCATCAATGTACTTCACGTAGCGAGCGATCTCATCCTCACTTGCCCCTTCTTCGGGCGTAGACATTATTGTTTCAAGGACGTACATGATTTTCTCCGCCGTGAGAATAATTCTCAAGTTACGGAGCCAATCCGTATAATTTGGACCAGTGAAGCGGTTGACAACAAGTATACCACGTAAGGGATTTGAAAGCAACATTTTCTAAAAATAAAGATGTAGCAGAAATGAATAACATGCAGATTTTGCAAGAAATAAACTATCAAGATATGGACTTCTTTCTTAATATACTCCCACTATTCTACTAATGAGTCACGCGACACCCTCAGCACATGAAACGGAAGTCTCCGGCAGACTTCTAGTGGGGATCAGGATCCAATTAGCGTCTTAGTGTAACCTCAAGGGACTCGACCAATCACACTAAGTCTAAAACGTAGGCAACTCTTACCGATCACAACTCCTTGTAATTCCCATCCTGTTCGGCCTCCGAATCACCATAGTCTCGAGGGACTCGACCAACCATGATGCTCGGTTAAGTCAACACCTTCGTTACAAGATGAGTCTGATTTGATGATATACCCTCGAGGGACTCGACTAAGCATACCATGCCCTCAGGTCATCGGTGACATCTCTATGTCGTAAGCAAGATAGGGAATCGCGATATAGGTGAGTCTCGAGGGACTCGACCAACTCAACCTACACCGAGAATCGATTCCTACTTATAACGATGGAAGGCCACGTGGGTCAATCTAATTGCCTCACGTTTACCGACTTAATATTATCTAGAGAGATATTTTTATGATTTGATCTTCTAATATGACATGTCACACATATACATATTTAATATATATCTACATCACATGCAAATATATATACATATCTAGTCGGTGTATAAGCAATCACACCAGATGATCATGGACCACAACCTAATGTGATTAGGCCCGAACCAGTAGGCCTAATCACTCACATCAAGATCTATATGTGCAACGGTGCATCTCCATGCCCTGTGATCGTCCATCTCGTCCTCGTCGGTTCCGTCGACATCTTGATGCATCGCGATCGTCCGTCTCATGGGTCCCGCTATCGCATCCACACTCCCGCTGCGCCTCCTCATGTGATTACAACTTAATCATAGGCATGCAGACCCAACAATAAACGAGAAATATAATGGAGGCTTGCAGACCTCAATAATAATAATCACAAGTACACACATCACACGGTCCATGATCATCCGTCCACACATCATACATCACATGTATAAATAATCATCATCATGTAGAACTACTAGATAATGATAAAAAATAATAATCAACTAAACCTTTTAATTAATTAGTATTTTATGAAATCAGGGATATATTTCTGAATTTATAGGGGTATTTTCATAATTTGGATAAAAGATAGAAACTGAAATTTCTCAAATTTCGAGGGGCAAAACTATCTTTTGCCCAGAAAACCCTAATGCCCTACTCCCCTTTGCTGCTGCCGCCACCCTGCTGGCGGCGGCCTATGCGGCGGGGCGAGGGCGCTGCCCTCGCCTGCAGGGTGGCGCAATGACCGCAAGCGGTGCTGCCCCTGCAGGTTGGCGCCCCTATGGGCGTCATTGCCTCCACGGGCGGTTCTGCCTGCGGGGCAACGCCCACAGGCGGTGCTGTCCCGCCGGGCGGCCGCCCCTACGGGGGGGTTTCGCCCGAGGGAGTAGCGGCGGCAGGCGCCGCTGCCCTGCGGCACCTCACCCCGTGGGAGAAGCGACCGTAGGCACCTCTGCCCGCGGGCTGCCAGCCCCGTCGGCCGCAAGCCTGCTGCAAGCAGGCCGCCGACCGGTTGCTGCAAACGTAGCCCCTATGCTGCCTGCTTGCGGCCACGCTACACGCACGCAGATCGAGGGCAGCAATTGTTGCTGCCCTTTCTCGCATTTGCGTCAACGATTTTGACATCAAAAGTTTCTTCAAAACACAACACACGTAGTTCAAAACCAGTCTATCGCATGAACAACTTGGCTCTGATACCACTGTTGGGACATCTTAGGGGCGACATCAGATGCATAGCGGGAGAACAAGAAAACAAAATCCCTGATGCCCAAAGAGATGTTCGTCGTCATGTGAAGATTGGTGCGTAAAATCCGCGAAACTTAAAACTGTGTATAGAGTAGATTGTTGTTAGGACTCTAGCTAGGAGAGTCCTAATTGAGAGGGACATTCTGTTAGGACTCTAGCTAGGAGAGTCCTAATTGAAAGGGACACTCTGTTAGGGCTAACTAGGAGAGTCCTAATTGAAAGGGACATTCTGTTAGGAGGTTTTTTCTTAGAGAAGAATTAGGAGTTGTAAGGGAATAGGAGTCTTGAGTATGAGTCATATTAGGAGTTGGTTAGAAGTAAGAGTCTTAAGTAGGAGTCCTATTAGGAGTTAGGGTTTAGAAGCCCTATAAATAGCCATGTATTCCTTCTCTTTTCATAAGCAATAGATGAAACTTTTCTGCAGCCTTTGAGCAGCACTTGGAGGGAGGAACCCCTATAGAGTTCCAAGGAGGCCGATCCCCTAAAGAGATCAACCCCAAGTTTAGAATCTGCAAGGGTTCTAACACCTGGTATCAGAGCAGCGTTCTTGGCATCTCGCTGCCCTTCCATTGCCATCCATCAACCCTCCACAACCATCCAAAGCAATTCCCACAATTGCTTAAAAGATCGTCGCCGAATTCCACCATCATCTCCACCACCGCAGATCAACCTTTGATCTCCCCGTGAATTGCAACAGGTTCTGGTTTCCTACCTTACTGCTGCTGCAATTTATTTATCCCTATCCGAAAATCCAAAAAAAAAAAAAAATTCGTTCCTATATTGCTGCAAATTTTCATCGTAAGTTGCTGAAATTTTTCGACAAGAATTCTGCTATCGCAACTTACACCAATTTTCTTGCTGTTACTGTCGAAATTTTCTTGATGGACATCCTTGCTATCATATAAACTGAGATATTGCTGTCAACTCTCTCCTCAAATCTCTTAAATTTTTGTGGAGATTTCGTCGAGAAACCGCTGTTTCTTCGACGATAATTCTGCTCTTACAAGACAACACAATTCTGCAGCAAACTTTCACTGATTTTTATCAAACCTATACATGCCTTTAACTCGTCAACAAAAGAGAGATCTTAACATCACAGATTTAGAGTCATATACTATGGCATCTGAGGACGCAATCAATGCTAAATTTGAAGCCTTTGAGGCACGAATGGAGGATAAGATTCGGACTCTCCTTACCGAATTCAGTTTGGACCGACCACCAAGCCCGAAGAAATCACATCAAGGAGAGAGCTCTAACCAATCACATCATGCCCAAAGAGATGACTTCCAAGAGAGGGGAGGCTCTATGACCGACCCCAACTATTCGCGCATGAGAGTGGACTTCCCTAGATGGGAAGAAGGAGACCCAATTGGTTGGATCTCGCGCGCTGAGCGATATTTTCGGTACCATAAAACTGCGGATGCATCCATGGTGGAAATTGCAGCTATACATCTTGAAGGGGATGCCATACAATGGTTTGACTGGTTTGAACACACTTATGGAGCCCTTTCATGGCGACAATTCAAAGAAGGACTACTGATCCGCTTCGGACCAACTTATTACGAGAACATTGACGGACAACTAGCAAAGATCCGACAAACCTCCACCATTCAGGAGTACCAAACTAGGTTTGAAAGGTTATCTAATCAAACTCATGATTGGTCTGAAAAACAGTTATTGGGGACTTTTATTGAGGGCTTAAAGCCGGAGATTCGGGGAGAAGTTAAGACGCGACAACCATACACGCTTATGGCAGCCATCTCTTTCGCACGACTTCAAGAGGAGCGATTGAACCATGAAGCCCGGAGGACAAGGATCACTCCACGACCTACAATACTAAAGCCCTTAGCCCCCCCTACTATCAATCGAGTCCCTGAACCGAAAAGGTTAACAAGAGAAGAACTTCGGGAGCGATCTGCGAAGGGGTTATGTTGGTATTGCGACGAGCCGTGGAGCCGCGAGCATCGCTGTAAAAAAGGTAGACTTCTTATGATTGAACCAGTAGAAGAAGAGGTCATTGAACATCTAGAAGAGAGCCTTGAACATGAAGAAGAAGATATGGAAGAAGAGCCACAGCCGACCGACATTACGGTACACGCACTAGCCGGCTATTCAAATCCGCAAACGATGAAAGTTGGAGGCCTTCTCAAACAACAGCCGATCACTGTTCTCATCGACACGGGTAGCACTAATAACTTCCTGAATAGTAAGGTTGCTGCTCGGATGGCACTGCATATTGAAGGTTGCAGCAAGTTCGATGTAAAGGTTGCCGACGGTAGAATCCTAAAGTGCGACTAAAGATGCCCGCAGGTGAAACTATTACTGCAAGACCAAGAAATTATCACCGATTTCTTCCTCCTACCAATCGATGACTATGAGGTAGTGCTTGGTATAGAATGACTGACTACACTAGGTGATGTCTCTTGGAACTTTTCTAAATTAATTATGAAATTCTACTGTAAGGGCAAACAGATCATCCTACGCGGGAAGCGCGGAAGCAACGTTACCACTGTTTCGACCCAACGAATAGAGAAAGTTTTACACAAGGTAAATGGTGCCTTTTTGATGCACCTCCAGCAGCAACCAAAGGGGAAGAAAATAGAATTTGAAGATCAAAATCTTGCCCAATTGCTTACTGAATTTGCCAACATATTTGCTGAACCGCGCGGTCTTCCTCCTTCTCGGCATTATGAATTCTTGGTAATGCCTTTTGGACTCACTAATGCTCCTTCAACCTTTCAAAGTCTCATGAATAATATATTTCGGAGCTTTCTTCGTAAATTTGTGCTGGTATTTTTCGATGATATTCTCGTTTACAGCCCTTCTCTTGAGACTCACTTTCAGCATTTACGGATTGTTTTGACGATCCTTCGAGAGAATACTATTTTTGTTAAGCAACCAAAGTGCAGCTTTCTCCAGCAAAAAGTAGAGTACCTTGGGCATATAATATCAGAAGAAGGAGTGGCGGTAGACCCAACAAAAATTGAGGCAATGCAAGGCTGGCCGAAACCTACAAACGTGAAATTACTGCGGGGGATCCTTGGACTAACGGGCTACTACCGAAAATTTGTTAAGGACTATGGGAAGATCAGTGCACCACTCACTTCTTTACTGAAAAAAGATGCTTTCCAATGGCCGGACAAAGCCTCTGCTGCCTTCGACAAACTTAAAGCAGCCATGACAACAACGCCGGTGCTTGCGCTACCGGATTTCAATAAACCCTTCATCATTGAGGCCGACGCATTTGGAGTCAGAATTGGAGCCGTTCTCATGCAAAATGGTCGACCACTCGCATACACTAGCAAGGCATTATCTCCCTCCCATCAAAATATGTCAGTATATGATAAGGAGATGCTTGCCATTGTACACGCAGTAACGAGGTGGAGACCCTACCTGATCGGCCGGCGATTTCAAATTAAAACTGACCATAAAAGCCTCAAGTACTTTTTGGAGCAAAAGATATCATCCCCTGAGCAGCAAAAATGGGTAACCAAACTTCTTGGATTTGATTATGAAATTATTTATAAAAAGGGGAAAGAAAACGTTGTTGCAGATGCACTCTCACGGCTACCTAAACAAGCTAAGGTTTCAGCCATCTCCCTTCCTACCACCGGTCTCCTCGAGGACATTAGGGAAGAATGGAAGAAGGATCCAGAGATCAGCAAGATCATAAAAAAATTGGAGGAGGATCCAAGTGCAATAGCCCACTACACTTGGGATTCGAGGGATTTACGCTACAAAGGTCGCATTGTGCTTATACCTGACTCCCCTTGCATCGCAATCATCTTGCATGAAATGCACTCTATACCTTCAGCAGGGCACTCTGGATTCCTAAGAACCTACAAAAGAGTGAAGCAAAATTTTTATTGGAGAGGGATGAAAAAAATTATTGCTGAATATGTGGCACAATGTGATGTATGTCAACAGCACAAGGGTGAAACTGTGGCAAATCCAGGGAAGCTACAACCACTACCCATACCAGACTCAGTGTGGACTGACATATCCATGGACTTCATTGAAGGGCTGCCATCTTCCAAAGGTAAAAGCACGATTCTCGTGGTGGTTGATCGACTTACGAAATATGCTCATTTTTGTGCTGTGAGAAATCCCTACACTGTTGCTAGTATTGCTCAGATTTTTATAGAAAATATTGTTAAACTGCATGGGATGCCAAGGTCCATCGTAAGTGATCGTGACAGGATCTTCACTAGTAAATTTTGGACCGAGTTATTTCAGTTACAAGGCACCAAACTCAAGATGAGCACAGCATATCATCCACAAACTGACGGCCAAACAGAGGTGGTAAATAGGTGCTTAGAGACGTACCTCCGGTGTTTCGCTAGCGACCGACCGAAAGAGTGGGCAAAATGGCTTCCTTGGGCCGAATGGTGGTATAATACTACATATCATTCATCTACAAAATGTGCCCCTTATGAAGCATTGTATGGTCGACCAGCACCTGTGATTCCAAAGTATATAATTGGCTCGGCCAAGGTAGATCAGGTTGACCAAGAATTGATTGATAGGGACAAACTCTTACAACTGTTAAAAGATAATCTCTCTACCGCTCAAGCCAGAATGAAGCAGCAAGCCGACACACGACGAAGTGAAAGAGAATTTTCAGTGGGAGATTGGGTTTATCTTCGCCTACAACCATACAAGCAACTCTCTATCAATACTCGAGCCTCCATGAAGCTATCCCCACGTTTTTATGGGCCCTATCAGATCACAGAGCGTATTGGAGCCGTGGCATACAGACTTAAATTACCTGAAGATGCCAAAATTCACCCTGTCTTCCACATATCATGCCTAAAGCCCAAGTTGGGAGAACACGAGTCACCCCAGATCCAACTGCCCAACACAACTGAGGATGGAGTTATTCAAGCCCAACCACAGGCCATCCTCGATCGCAGGATCATGATGGGTCGCCGACATCCCTCTACTGAAGTACTAGTGCATTGGAATAATCTACCACTTGAAGACGCCACATGGGAACCATATGAGGAGCTGAAGATCCGATTCCCTGAGTTCATGGAATCTCAGCCTTGAGGACAAGGCTGATTTGAAGAGGGCGGGTCTGTTAGGACTCTAGCTATGAGAGTCCTAATTGAGAGGGACATTCTGTTAGGACTCTAGCTAGGAGAGTCCTAATTGAGAGGGACATTCTGTTAGGACTCTAGCTAGGAGAGTCCTAATTGAGAGGGACACTCTGTTAGTGTTGAATCTCGGATTTTGATGATGTAATCAATTGGTGGGTTATTTGATCTAATCCATATTATTGAGTTAAGTGTGCAGGATTAACTACGATAACCAGAAAACATAAAGCAAGAATACCGGAGTCGAGCTCGATGGACGTTTAAGAGACCGAAGAATCATCGGAGATGCTGCCGGAACCATCCGAGAAGAAATCGGGAATGTGTCGGAAGTTCACCGAAGAAATCGTCGGAGGCTCGCGGAGATCACCAAGAAGGCTCGGCTACTCGTTAAAGTCATCACAAAGATTGGGAGCTTGCAGGGAGTCCGTCGGAAGAAGTTCGTCGGAAAGCTCGCCGGAACAAGACTCGACGTTCGCGGTTAAAAAACTTGCTTAGGATGTTTTTTTTGTGTTATGTAGTTCACCTGTAATTAGGATTAGGATTAAGAAATAATCCTATATCCTGGTTAGGGGCCAACTGGGCCCAAAGTCAGATTTGGTTTGGGCTAAAATTAAGCCAAACCAATGAATTGGAGAGCCAGGCGGTGGCACCGCCTGGCTGGGCGGTGAAACCGCCCAGCACCCGAGTGCTGGGCGGTGACACCTCCTTGGCTGGGCGGTTGCACCGCCCAGCACCCGAGCGCTGGGCGGTGGCACCGCCTGGCTGGGCGGTGGAACCGCCAGCACCGGGAACCCTAAGAGAATTCAAATTTTGGAGCCCAAAATTTGAATCCTCTTGAGGCCTATAAATACCCCTCAAATCTCAGCTGAGGTTACAACTTTTGAGAAGCATTTTGATTGAGAGAAAAGTCTTAGAAAGTCTTAGCAAGTCTTGTTTTCAATTTGCTAGAGAGTTCTCCTCCTTCTTTCTTATTGAAAATTTGTAAGAGGTTGAGCTGCTTGTAAAAGGTTGTAAGAGGGGTGTTTACCCTTCCATTTCAAGAGACTTGCTAGTGGAAGGTGGGAGCCTCATCGAAGAGGGGCCTCGCAAGTGGAGTAGGTCATTTGACCGAACCACTCTAAAAATCGGCGTAATCTCTGGTTTGCTTTTTATTATTGTCAATTACATTACTGCAAATCTTCTTACTGCTTTAGTTCCTTATTACTCTTGCTGCGTAACTTTAAGAACACGCCTTCAAGTTAAATTTCTCAAGTTTCGTTCTTAACGTACGAAAGATTTTATTAAAATCGAAGTTTAATCCGCTGCACTAATTCACCCCCCCCTCTTAGTGCTGCTCCGATCCTAACAGTTAGGACTCTAGCTAGGAGAGTCCTAATTGAAAGGGACACTCTGTTAGGGCTAACTAGGAGAGTCCTAATTGAAAGGGACATTCTGTTAGGAGGTTTTTTCTTAGAGAAGAATTAGGAGTTGTAAGGGAATAGGAGTCTTGAGTATGAGTCATATTAGGAGTTGGTTAGAAGTAAGAGTCTTAAGTAGGAGTCCTATTAGGAGTTAGGGTTTAGAAGCCCTATAAATAGCCATGTATTCCTTCTCTTTTCATAAGCAATAGATGAAACTTTTCTGCAGCCTTTGAGCAGCACTTGGAGGGAGGAACCCCTATAGAGTTCCAAGGAGGCCGATCCCCTAAAGAGATCAACCCCAAGTTTAGAATCTGCAAGGGTTCTAACAATTGTGTTACCTAGGGAGATCGTATATCCTTGTTTCCTTACAGATCTTTAGGAGAGGGTGAAGGAAGTCAAGCGTCCTCCTCTCTAGCGGTGATCCACACAACAGGGCAGCGACGACGCTCCTCAAAACTCTAGGCCTGCTCTGAGGTGGAGAGGGGAAGGAGAATAGAAGAGGCAAGCAAAGGCTCTAGCCTATGAGACTCTGAATCCCTCCTATTTATAGAGGTCCCCTGTCAAACCCTAATGGGTCCTCCTCTAATGGGTATTGGATCTACATCCAATAAGACAAAGGCTCCGTCGGATATCTCATATCCGAACCTCTACTCATCGCAATGCCTACCATATGTGTATGACCCTCTAGGCCCACTATCGAGCTGGTCGTGAGTCATACCTGTCAGAACTCCTTCTAACTCAATGAATTATTATCTCTGTAATAATTCACTTGACTCATCGACTACGGACGTATTAGGCCACTACGCCGTAGTCCCCAAACGATATAGGGGAATCCAATCCATTGGACCTGTCTGTCCTCAGTTATCGTGTACCTATGGTCCCTTATCCATCTAATATCCCAAAGACCGTATATCGAGCATGGTGCTGTCAGACCCATATGGTTTCTACTCGAGTCTCGCTCTAATCGGATTCTCCCGGAGAACTCTTTCTCTCTCAACCCGAATGACCTTGGCCAGGGATTTGTCTGAGCAAGAATACATGGGATATTCCTCTCATGACACCGAGAGTGGATGATCCTCTATCGACACTCAATAGCCCTCGTAAGGTCGACTACCACTCCCAATGACCAGTAGTACTAGATCTGGGACAGCCAAACCTATAAGTCTGGTATCAAAGAGTGGAGCACTCATACAGGACATCCTTGGTGTCTCAAGTCTAAGGACCAGATACACCACTAGGACTACGAAATCACTGTTTGACAATAAGGCATCATTAACCATCCAGCATTCCGTAAGCGGATCAATCAGTGAACTCATTCTCCAATGAGCACCTGTACTGTATCCCTAGTGTCCCTACACGAGCAGCTATGAGACCAGCTGCATTCATCATATGGACGGGTATACAGCACACCAGTCTGTCCGGTTATCACGATGTCCCTTTCGAGTATCCTATGACCGGGATTATTTAGGATATGTGTTTAAAGGTGAATCGTTCTCATTATCGTGATCTCATCACGATCCGATTCTCATTGCACAAATCCAAGGACATCACAATATATATATGCATTTATGCAATAGTTATAAAGTGGTATACGCCAAAATATAATAAGCAAAAAGATTCTGTATCAAGTCATATGTGCCATCACTCACGTGATTGGCTTGCTGGGCACCTATGACTAGCACTTTCTTGATTTTCTCCTTGTCTTCGGAGGAGCTCGATTCATCCTAATTTTTGTTCTTCTTCTTGCATTCAAAGCAAGTAGTTCCATTCTTTTTACTTTTTAATTTTTATTTCATTTGTAGTTTAAGTTCACCATCACTTGAGCTTATGCTCGAGTGGTCTTCAAATGTTCTATATCCCAAATCTTTCATGTCCTTTGGAAGGTTGTTTTGTTCATCATGTTCATCATATACATTGTGCACCATTTCATATGTCATCAACGAACTAATTAGTTCTTCAAGTAATACGTTGTTTAGGGTTTTAGCTTCTTGTATCGCAGTTACTTTTGAATTCCAATTTTTAGAAAGAGAACGCAAAATCTTGTTTACAAGTTCAAAATCCAAAAAACTTCTACCAAGGGCTTTTAAGCCATTGACGACATTCGTAAAATGGGTGTACATGTCTCCAATGGTTTCGTTTGGTTTCATGTGAAATAGTTCAAAATCGTGCATTAAAAAGTTAATTTTTGAATCTTTTAGTCTACTTGTGCCTTCGTGAGTGGTTTTAAGAACATGCCAAATATCGAAAGCCGTTTCGCACATAGAAACCCGATTAAACTCATTTTTGTCTAAAGCACAAAATAAAGCATTCATAGCTCTAGGATTTAAAGAAAACATCTTCTTCTCCAAGTCATTCCAATGGTTCATTGGAAGAGAAGATATTTTAAATCCATTTTCGACTATGTGCCATAAGTTCAAATCCAAAGAAAGCAAGAAAACTCTCATTTGAGTTTTCCAATAAGTGTAATCCGTCCCATTGAAAAAGAGAGAACGAATGAGAGATTGACTCTCTTGAAAGCCGAAATGAGTCATTTCTATTTGGGTGTTAAACCAAATTAGAAAATCGTGGCTCTGATACTAATTATTAGGATCAGGAGTACTAAGAGGAGGGGGGGGGGTGAATTAATGCAGCGGAAAACTTTCGACGATTAAAACTTCGTTCATACATTAAAACCATTTCCGACATAAAACCATTTTTGAAAACTTAACTTGAAAGCGAGTTCGTAAAAGTATTGAAGGCAGTAAGCTATTAAAGAGGTTTGTAGTAAGGTAATAGCAAGAATAAAATGCAAACCAGAGAAGATTGCTATTTATAGTGGTTCGGTCAATTGTGACCTACATCCACTCCTCCGATTCCTCTTCCGTCAAGGCCACCGGCATCCACTAACGATCTTCCTTTACTAGGCGAAGATCAACCTCCTTCTTACACCCCTCTTCTCCTTTTACTAGGTTTAGGAGACAACCCTTACAAGCACTCACTCTCCTCTCTAAACAGAATTCTAACACTTTGAATTTAGAGGAGGGAAATTCTAGAGATTGCAGTAGCGTTTTCTCTCTTTTAATCTCTCTGTGCTTTTATTCTTTAACCAAGGATGAGAGGGGTATTTATAGGCTTCAAGTTGATTTAAACTTGGAGCCTAAAAACATCTCATCCTGGGTTCCCCGGGCACGGGCGGTACCACCGCCTGCGCTAGGCAGTACCACCACTTGCGTTGGGCATTACCACCGCCCAGTGTCAATTTGACTAACACTGTCCTGGGCGGTACCACCACCCAGGTCTGGTGGTACCACCGCTTGGGGCGCAGTGCTGGGCGGTACCACCGCCCAGACTACCGGTACCACCGCCTGACATAGTCTCGAAGATTGTGCCACGACGGTGAGTCTTCTTGGGACACTATTTGGGCTTCTTATTGGGCCCAACATAGTTCTTATATAGGCCTAGCTGGCCTATAATTGGGTTGGCCCAATCTAAGCCCAATTACATGCTAACTACGATTCCTAAGACATATTCTAAGCTAAACTAAGTCTGTAAGTCTATTCTTCTGGCGATCTTCCGACGAACCTCCGACGAACTCTCGGCAATGTTCCAGCGGACTCCTAGCAAGCTCCTAGACTTGCGACGATCCACTTGGCGAGTTCCGACGAGCTTCCTTGGTAAGATTCTAGACTTCTCGGATTTGTTCCCCCAGAACCTCTAACGACCGTCCGAACTTCCGTCAAACTCTCGAACCCCCAACGTGATCATGGTCTTGACTCCGACGCAACTCCTGCTACATATCTTACTTCCATCGTAGTTAATCCTGCACATGTAAAATAAACTTCGATCTAGACAATTAATACTAAGCATTAATCAAGTTGTCCGGTATGTCATTGGTCCCTCGACGCTTCGTCCGATTCTTCAGCGCATCGTCCTCTCTTGTAGCCTATTGCCCAATCGGCCAGTTGACTCCGCAACTTCGATATCCTTGGCGCAATACCTGCTCTTCTTAGCCCAATGCCCGAATCCATGGCCCGAAGCATTCTATCGATACGTCGACCGATCCACCGGCCCGACGTCCAATCTTCTGACATGTTCCTCTAGCCCAACATGATTTTTCCTACTTTAATTATCTCATCCTGATCGAGACATCCTACGTCACTCAAAACGTAAATTAAAACATAAACACAATTATCAATTGGTTTCATCATTAAAATACGAGATTCAACATTTTATACCAATTATACTATTGAATAATATCCTCATCTAGTTGGATGAAAGCTATTTCCACTTTAGAATCTTATAGAGTTTTATGAAAATAAAAAAAAATTTCTGCCATAGAAATTTAGTTAGTCAGATCCCCATCTTCATATCTAGAAAAGTCTACTTTCATGCGAAGGTTGGTATTATCATGCTCTTGGTAGCATCTTCCTATGACTTCAGATCGTTCTAGTTGTTTAATTGTAAAAGCCGAATTTCCATCTTGCTGGTTTTTGTTAAAACTCTAAAGCAAACTTTTTAAAATCATTAAGAGTTTGTTACAGTTTACTCTCAATTTTTGCTTATAGGGCTTTCATAGAATTGTCAATAGTCATTGCATATGATTGTAGATCTGTAATTCCTAAGCTTCATTTTTTATTTCGGGTCAAGGGCATGAGTATTGCTTACTTGCATTGAAGGTGAAGTCACCATTGACAACGTGGGCATTGGGATCTATAACATTATCGAAGAGGGGATTGAGGGAATGTCGAAGACACATCGTAAGAACATTAGGAACACTGTGAAAACATCGAGGACACACCATCGAGGAAGCATCGATGACACACCACCTAGAAAGCACCTGAGGACACTGCACTAATATCAGATGATAAAACCCTAGTGCTTTTATCTAAGAAAATAGATAGAGATTTGATCGCTTCAAGGAGATCAAACTCCTTTTGATCGTTTTGAGAGGATCAATCTTCAAGTTAGCCAAAGGCTTAAAGTTGTATTTGATTATTTGAGATAAAATAGCCAAAGACATTATATATATAGAGTTATTAATCTTTAACCAACTAGGATAAGGATTTCTAACAAAAATAAAAATAGCAATTCCTAATTTACTATATCAAAGGATCCTAACATAATTAGGAAAAACTTAAAAACTTCTATCATAACTAAAAAAACTAAATAAAAAATAAAGATTAATATCAAATCCTTAAAATTAAGGACTCCTAAAATTAAAAAATTCATAAATTTTTTTAATAAATTACTGTTAGATTTTAAGATCAAAACCTGTTTTCACCATTTATCTTTTAAAATGATTTAATGCAAAGACTAATCCCTATAATCTTCTTGATATGGTCGAATGAGACATTACATTCCAAGACAAGAGAGTAATGACACCTTCGGCTTGTTATTGAACTCAACTTATTTGTAAGAGCATCAGCTTTACAAAGACATCGCGTGAGTGTTATGATTACAGCTTCTCTCTATAATAAAGTTCTCCCCTATATAAATAAATCTTTGCAATCATTCCTATGAAGTCGAGAGAGAATTAATTGACATGTACCATATAGTATCATCACTTACGATGGCATGTTTATTATGATTGATTGATTTGATCTGTAGTTGTTGTGCTTGCAAACAGACTTTGTTATTTCTGATCTTAGAAAAAGAGAAAAGGTTGGAAAAAAAAGTGTTATCTAAAAAAGATAGTGAATCTGTTCTTGAGCCTAAGAACAAAACATGTTTGTTTCTAAGTGCATGCAGAAAAACACATTTGATTTTGCTATCGAGCTCCTAATTAAAAATTAAAAAATTAGTCTTGCATGTGAGCAATCTGAAGGAGTCAAGGAACCCAAAAAAATATAATTTATTATGTCAGAGCACTGTAACTTTGGATGATCATATTGTTGAAAATTTACTTGGTGAATTCCCTAAAAAATTCTTCTTTTTTTTTTAATCTTTTCTAGGAGATTTTTGTTTTCATATTTCCCAAGGACATCTCACCTTTTCATAATTTCTAGAATACCCTAATATGACATAACAGCAGCTTTCCTTTTCCGAACAAATAGAATAAATACATTGGTTCATATCATGAACCATTCCATTTTTTATTTATAATATTTTTATTTATAATATTTTTATTTTTATTTTTATTCTTAAACAAATTCCAGGAATACGAACAAGCTGAAAGAGTTGAGGAACCCGAAATTGAATATAATTTATTGGATGAAATTGGTGAAAATTTACTTGCCTGTTTCACTTTATTTCCTGTAGATCCCGAAATGTTATTTAGCTCGTATGACAGTGGTCATGTATTTCCAGAATCAATCTCACATGTCGTTTGGTCTTTAATTTTTTTCCTTTATCTAATTATTTACAAACGTACACCAAAGCTGTCTTTAATGGAAAAGAAAAAGTCTCCCTTTAGAAAATCCAAAGCTTATCATCGGAAAGACCAGAACACTTTTGTCGGACTTCAGGGCAGGAGAGGGCGAGAAGATGGAAGGGATCAGCCATCGTACCTTGCTCGTGAACGGCGTCAACATCCACGTGGCCGAGATGGGCGAAGGCCCCGTGGTCCTCCTCCTCCATGGCTTCCCCGAGCTGTGGTTTTCCTGGCGCCACCAGATCGTCTCCCTCGCCGCCCGCGGCTACCGCGCCGTCGCCCCCGACCTCCGCGGCTTCGGCGACTCCGACGCCCCTCCTTCCAGCTCCGTCTACACCGCCTTCCATGTCGTCGGCGACCTCGTCGCCCTCATCCAGGCCCTCGGCCCTGACCAAGTAATCCTTCCTCTAAAACACCATTCTCTCTATGTATGACGTCTTATGTACATTGATGATGTCGACTTAATCGACACAGGTGTTCGTGGTGGGTCACGACTGGGGGGCGTATATGGCGTGGTGGCTGTGCATCTTGCGACCGGACATGGTGAAAGCGCTGGTGAATCTGAGCGTCGCTTACGCTCCGCGGAATCCCGGTCGGAGACCAGTGGACGCTTGTAGGACAATCTTTGGGGACGACCACTACATCTGCCGCTTCCAGGTAGCTATTCGATATCTTGCCGAACACTCGCTTTATCAAATGGCTACTTCTTAGACGAGACTGGCAATTTACATGGATGCTTACTGCCATCAGTTCTAGCTGCTGAAATCTGTAACTGATGTTGGACATCTAGGATACAAACTTTGTTAATTTTAATCCCTTCAATCCTCTCACTGATATGATTGGTTTCTATAACTGTGATCTTTGGTATACATGTTTCTACTATTATGCCGACCAGCCTTATCTCAGGTATTACTCATTTTGTTTAAAGGATCGGATGTTCAATCACTTTTAAGCGCAGTCTTCGCTGCCATAGATAGGTTGACTCATTCAAGGGTTTGATTAAATTGAATGGTTCTTATATCTGATTATGATATAGGGCGTCCTTCTGTTAGGTCTCTTACCTAAATCCCTGGCCCTTGTGCCTGTAGTAACCAAAAATGTTCATAACTATATTTCTGCCCTTAATTTTTCTTTCAACATTAGGGACCCTTTGGAATATTTTGAAGTCTGTTTGAATTTAAGAGCACCAATTTGTTATGTTATAGATTGAACAAATTGTTTAGCTATTAGGAACCATGTCTGGAGAGTTTAGATTTTTGTTTTGGTGGGTTCTTGTCGTATAACAAGATTTCTGGGAAAAGAAATTTTTTTTCCTGTACATCCTTTTAGTAGGCCATGTATATGAGTGATTGTAAGTCGTCGAAGCATGGTTATGTGATATTAATTTCATTTTTGTATATATATATATATTTAAGTTAGTATTTCCTTCTTATATGCAAACTTGGTCTTCTTTGACAAGGCTACTCACGTTGTAAGCTATTTATATGCCACCAATCATGTTTACCCACACTTGAAACAGGTAACTACAGCATTCTTACACTTTTCATCCTTCTGGCATGATGGTGTATATAGCATATGGCCTAATGGTTTAGAATCCCTTGTTATCTTTCTTCCATCATTAGATATATTAATCTTTTCTCTTAAAATAAGAATTAATGATATAACTCTTTCATGGCTTCATAATGGTTCTGAAGCATCTCTTCTTTCAATCCAACCTTCCATCACGCAGCTTGTCCCTCTTATGTATGAAATTTACATTTCTAGTTGCCAACTCATGAAATGGTTTTTCACAAGGTACAAAGTTTCAGAGTTTCACTAAAACCAACCCAATGCCACCATCAGATGTAGCTTGGGATTGTTAAGGGACCATATCTGGTATCATTGCATAAATGTTACAAGGCAATTATTGTTTAAAGTTTAAGCTTGTAGTTAGTTGATGTAGTTTTTAGTCAAAAGAGTGAGCATGCACCAGTTCTATTTGTTAACCTTGTTTTCTTATCTAGAATGATGTTTGCATAATGATGTATTTCTAGGAACATGGAGCAATGGAAGCTGAAATTGCACAGATTGGTACAACCTTGTTTATGAAAAAGTTCTTGACATACCGCAAGCCAGCAGCTATTAATATACCCAAGGATAAAGGACTTGAAGTTTCCCTTGAAACTCCAGTTACTTTGCCTTCATGGCTTTCAGAAGAAGATATAAACTATTTTGCTAGCAAATTTGAGAAGTCAGGGTTCACTGGAGGATTGAACTACTATCGGTGCCTGAACTTGTAAGTTCCTCTAAATTATCTTTTGAAATATTAGATTATTAGTTTTATCTAATTGACTTATGTTGGGGAAAAATATCGTTGATATTTTTGTTAGCACAACGTGGCCCTAATCTGTATGCGAGAAGTCGTCCAGAATAGAGTACGGTCTCTCCAGACTTATTACCTACACAAAAACTAAGGTCGGGAGCTACTTCCGGAGCCAGTCCCTCCAATACTTAAGTTAGTACGTAGGTCCCTCCTTAATCTGGAGTTAATGGTGTGTTTTTATACGACCTTGAGGAGAAGGAATGTCCCATAAAGATTTTGCGAGGGGCTAGTTCGTAATCAATCTAAGTTGTCCCCTGGGCTTTTGGGAATATTTCTGCAAATATTCCATAGAAGAGGAAGTTCGTAACCGACCCGAGCTATCGCTTGGACTTCCGAGAATATTCCTACGAATATTTCGTAGGGAAGACAACTCGACAACTCGGTAATTGACCCGAGTTGCCGTTTGGACTCCTATCCATGTGGGTAGGAGGGTGTTAGGCTTCCTGAGCCTTTACCTTCCTATAGGCCTTTCGTAGTGTTAACACGACAAATGGTGGCTAACTGATTTTATATTATCTATCATTTGTTTCCCCTCACCCCCCCGCCCCCCGCCCCCCCGAAGGCGTGCTTGGGGGCTTTTGGGGTTCGAAGCGCATCGTTTAGTGGCATGGGAGCATTTAGGATTTCTTCTAATAGATCGAGTTTTTCCAAATTAGGCACCTTGGGGATACTAGGCCTTGCATCTCTGTCGTGGTAGATTTTACTTGGTGCGGGTTAGATTTTTCTCGACTTATGCGCCTCGGGCGTCTCTTGGCTTAATCTTTTCGTTGTAGTGAGTTTTTTTTTTACATAGGTCAAATTTTTTTGACTCACGTCTTGAGCGTACTTCGCCTTGTGCTTTCGTTGTAGTGGGTTTTATTAGTCATATGTGCCCTGCAAGCCAATCACATGAGTAATGATACGTAGTCTTTTTGCTTGTTATTATTATTTAGCATTTTTTTCACTTTATATTATTTGTTGCTTAAATATATTATGATGTACATGGATCTGTGCAATGGGAATCGGATCGTGATGAGATCACGATAATAAGACTGATTCACCTTTAAACACAGATCCTAAATAATCTCGATCATAGGTTACTCGAGAGGGACATCGAGATAACCAGACAAACTGGTGTGCTGTATACCCGTCCATATGATGGATGCAGCTGATCTCATGGCTTCTCGTGTGGGGACACTAGGGATATAGTATAGGTGCTCATTGGAGAATGAGTTTACTGATTGATCCGCGTACGGAATGTTGGATGGTTGATGATGTCTTATTGTCAGACAGCGATTCCGTAGTCCCAGTGGTGTATATGGTCCTTAGACTTGAGACATCAAGGATATCTTGTATGAGTACTCCACTCTTTGATACCGGACTTATAAATCTAGAGGTTCCAGATCTAGCACAACCGATCATCTAGAGCGGTAGCCAACCTTACGGGGATTATTGAGTGTCGATAGAGGATCATCCACTCTTGGTGTCATGAGAGGAATGTCTCATGTGTTCTTGCTCAAACAAATCTCTAGCCAAGGTCATTCGGATTGAGAGAGAAAGAGTTCTCCGAGAGAATCCGATTAGAGCGAGACTCGAGCAGAAACCATATAGGTCTGACAGCACCATGCCCGGTATACAGTCTCTGGGATATTAGATGGTTGAGGGACTATAGGTACACGGTAACTAAGGATAGACAGGTCCAATCAATTGGATTCCCCTGTATAATTTGGGGACTGCAGCGTAGTGGCCTAGTACGTCCGCAGTCGATGAATCGAGTGAATTATTATGGAGATAATAATTCACTGAGCTAGAAGGTGTTCTGATAGGTATGACTCACGGCCAGCTCGATATTGGGTCTAGAGGGTCACACACATATGGTAGGCGTTGCGAAGAGTAGAGGTTCGGATATGAGATATCTGTCAAAGCCTGTATCTTATTAGATATCCAATAAGCTCCTGAATTATTGGATCCTATGGATGAGATCCAATAAGAGTCAATGGGAGATTATTGGATAGAGATCCATTAATCTAAGAGGCTTTGATAGTTGGATGAAGATCAAATACCCAATAGAGCAAGATCCATTAGGGTTAAGTTGATAGGGGACCTCTATAAATAGGAGGGAACCAATGGTTTATAGGCTAGAGCCTTTTTAGTTGTCATCTCCTATTCTCCTCCCCTTCTCAGATAGCAGGCTTGGAGAATCGGGTAACGAAGTTCGAGAGTGTCTCCTACTCATCTTGTCTTAGTCTGAGAAGCATCGTCGTTGTAGGCCTTGGGCGCATATTCCCGAGGAAGTGGAGCTCGAACTCTTTTGTCAGTTGAACGAAGGAGCTAATAGAAAGCGGCTTTAGACGAGCGTACCACTCTTTCGTTGAAGGGAGACCAATAGAAAGCATCGTCGCTGTAGACGTGCTCCATTAGATCAATGGCGCCATCAAAGGTTTCCAATGACGGGAGACCAAAGTTAGTGGGGATCGGCTGGTCCTAAATATCCTGAATAAATAGTGACCTCCGAGAATATTTCTGTGAATATTTCGTAGGGGAGATAGTTCCTAATCGACTCGAGTTACCTCTTGAACTTCTATGAATATTTTTACGAATATTTCACAAGGGAGATCGTTCGTAACAGACCCAAGCTACCTCCTAGACTTTTGGGAATATTCTTATGGATATTCCATAGGTTCAGTAGCTCAGTAGATCGATAACTGACCGGAGCTGTCTTTTGGACTCCTATCAATGTGGGTAGAAGGGTGTTGGGCTTCCTAGGCCTTTATCTTCCTATGGGCCTTCCATGATGTTACCGTGACGAACGGTGGCTAGTTGATTTTATATTCCCTATCGACTTGATTTGTAGATCTATTTATTTTAGTTACATGCTTTTGTTCTTGGTCAAGATTAGTATCTTCCATAGTTAATTAAATTATAGAAAGTATTCATTTATTTTGAGTCTCCATATGCTTGGTTTGAGTATAGAATAAATGGAAAGAAGTATTGATTTATTTTTAATCTTGATATGTTTGGTTTGAGATTCAAACTTGGGAAGATTATAGTCGTTTCGATATATTTTGGTAATCTTAGTTATCTGTGTGCTGTCCTTGTGTTCCAACAAGGAATAAATTTAAATTTGCTTTGGGAGTATTAAAAGTCTTCAAGTATACAGGAAAGATGTTTGATTCAATTTTTATTAATTTTCAGATCATCAAACATTCTGCTTTTCTTAGAGATCTTGCAGTAGTCCCTCCCGTCCCTTTTTCAACTGAATGATTTACCAATCTTTTTCCCTTAATGTTGAACAAAAGAAATTTCATTGCTGCAGAGAAGTATGAACTGGTCTGTTCTCTTAATACGCAATTTTGCAATTTCCAGTTTGTATCTGTTTGTTCATTTATGCCACATTATCATTGATATGAAGGAACTGGGAGCTCTCAGCACCTTGGACTGAGGTCCAAGTAGACGTACCTGTGAAGTTTATTATTGGAGATCTTGATTTAACTTACCACACGCCAGGCATCCAAGACTACATACACAAGGGTGGCTTCAAAAGTGCGGTTCCATTTCTTGAAGATGTTGTTGTGATGGAAGGAGTCGGTCACTTCATCAACCAGGAGAGGCCACACGAGGTTTCTGATCTCATTTATGACTTCATCCACAAGTTCTAGGTAGGTGTAGTCGTATGCAAAGCACCATGAATAAATGGCTCGATGGTGAAAAAGATTACGTGGTAAAAGAATCGACCCTAGTTGAGATTTAGGGATTTTACTGTATGAATAGATAGTTATTTTTTGTGTTCAACTAAAAACACATTGTTTTTAATTAATCTTTTAAAATATTGATAATTGTCACATTTCTTTTGATTAGATTAAAAAGGCGTTCTCAATATTTTTATATTTTGAGTGTGGGCCTTGGAAATTTTTAACAGATAAAAGCCAATCCCAATCTAAAAAAAGATCAACGAACAAAAGAGGATTGACAATCACCAATACCAATTGGAACCTTGCTATAAAGTTAACAAGTCCTATATTTCTTTTTTTAATGGATTGCGAATAAAAACTTCTTTTAGAAAATTTACTTTTAAAAAAAAGTTCTAAGAGAACAAAAATAAAACTGGAACCACCAAAATTTTTTATTGATAATAGGAAAAGAACAAAAAAAATAATGGGATTTATCCAAAGAGCCTCATTTTATCATGGATAAAAGGATTACAATGTGAGAAAGCAAGCTGTGATAAAAAAGATGGGTAATGTGTGAATTGCCAATATGTTTGAAAATTTCTTTCAAGTCTTTTTCATGTTCATAAGGTTTATGATATACACAAGTAATGTAATTTTGTCAGAGATTTTTATTTAGAAAATATCAATTTTGTAGGAGATTTTTATTTAGAAAATATCCCACCGAGACCCGATCAACCTACTGTTCGACTATTTTAATTTCAGATCTGAAGACTCTGCATAGATCCCAAAGTTTAATAGTCTACCGATCTCTATTAGTCTTTAACACTTTAGCAGCCCCATTGGTGTATCCCGACTTTTTAGAGCAAGCTAGAACGTGCACATAATGCAAACCGATACTTTGAGTCATGATTTTTATGTTTAAGGAAAATTAATAGTAGATAATTAGCCAATGACAGTTCGATTTGTCATCACTAGGTGGCAACAATTTGAGGTCTTTTAGGTAACAAATGCCTAATTAACCTAGTGATGTGGTGGGATATGGCTCTCATTTATCATATTTGGAATGGGTAAAAAAATAGAGAAAAATATTTAATCACATTAGCAATCGAGTTCAATAATTAAGGCAAACTTATTAAACCCAAATCAGACGGGAATCTGGTCAGACCCTACCATTTAGTGGTGCCCATATTCAATGTGTCAAAAAATGGCTAAAGAAATCCTCAAAATAAATAGCTTCACTGTTTTCAGTAAAAAAAAAGTGTAACAAGTGCACCCATGCACGGGAGAATCTTAAACTCCGTAGGCTATTAAGTTTGTTACGTTGTTTCAGAGTGATGATGTAATTGAATCTTTAGTAGATCGACTTGCGTGAACTCTGATGGAACCACCAGGTTTTGCAGGTAGAATCTCTAAGTGGAAAAATAAGACAACAATATAAACTTAGTTACACTAATCTTCATAAGATTCATAAATCTTATGGGGACAAAAATTACCTAATGCCAAATCTGAAGCATCCTATTTTGCCATTCTGATGCTTCTAAGAACATCAATGTGTCATACTAGCAATTTTTGCAATAAAAAAGACTCAAAAATTGATCCAAGAATGCTGAAACCTTGAAAGACTGAAAAGAAAAATCAGCCGCAATTTTTTTTCCATTTAAAATCAAATTATTTAAAATTTTCACACAATACACTACCCACGAAAAATAAATCTACACAACTCAAAAACTCACGAAAAATAAATCTACACAACCCAAAAACACAACTATTTGCGTCCTAGGATTCAAGATGAAAACAGTCTGCACAATCTACATACACAAAACCCCTTTACCATGAAATCTCACAAATCCACTTGAAAATCAACAATGTTAATGAAAATCAATGCTAAATAAGTGAAAACGGGAAAAAGACAAACTAGGGTTATAAGTGAAAAGAAGATGAACCTGAGAGATTCTTCAAGAGATTCAATCAACTCAGAAGACTGCAGAAAGATGATTTAAGGAGAGAGGAGCCGACAGATAATAATTAAATGACCTCTTACCTCTTTACTCCTTGAATTGGCAAAACCTTCTAATTTAATTCTCTTAACTAGCCTAAAACTCTCAACCAAATTGGACCAACCCCAAACTTCAATAAGGTGGAAAACAGATGCACCTCATAAAAAATATGAATGCTCTGGGGGCAGAACCAAAAACAGAGGCATTGTTTAGGAAGCAGTAATAAGCACAAGCGTTTTTGGGATACTTGCCTTCTTTAATATAATATTCCATGACTTCTTATTTGGCTATTTTAACTTCTAACGGTATTGTATTATTCTCTATATACACCAAATTTAGGCACCACTTCTAGTAAATTCTGGAACACAACATTTCACTGAATCAATGTTTCAGTTTCCAGGATCAAGATGAGAAGCTTAACTGGTACTACATATAACACAGATTAAGGTTTTATACAATAATAACTAAGATTGTGAGACCTACAGCAGGATGGCCCACCAAAAACAAGAATGAAATAGTCAGCATTTACTGCTGTAAGACATTAAAAAACTATTTACGATTTATTAATTTTATATTGAGACAGAATGAAACGACTCCAACATACCCATGTATTGCCCTAATATGCCAATACCGAAGCTCAAACAAGCTGCACAATGGCTGTGACCCGTAAAGCTCCAGCATGGAGAAGATCAGCCAGCTCATCAAATAGTAATGCAGTGCGCCAACCCCATCCTTTCGGAGCTTTAGGCAGTAATGTCCCTGCTTGCTTAAAGCTTCCAAACACCATGACTTCCCTCTTTGAGGGGCATATTAACTGCAATAAATAACCATAGCATGATCTGGTCTTTTTTTTCTTCACACAAGTGAAATAGATAAGAGTATACACTAAAGCTACCTGATATCGAGCTGTGACCTTCTCACGAGAGTCGACATACATATGCACCTGCAAAAGAGAAGAACAAGAAAAAGATGGCTACCAAGTCTAAAGCTCTATCTTTTGCCCCAGAAAAACTGACCTTTCTGAGAGAATCTGTAAGCTCAGCCTTCCGTCGGTGGAGAAACAATCCTGAATAGTAGAGGATCCATGTTAATCCGAGTTAATACCATTTAATTATGTCTCTCTGATACCAATATATTTTAGAATGAACCAATTGGTTGATGGAAAGTTTACCAAGTGTGCGGCGTCCTTGAGGATCCTCATCGTTGAAAGCCTGGACACTTACCTATAACAATGTAACCTTCCTTAGAAATTACATGGCAAGGATACTTCTAGAGATAACAAAATGTAAAGGCATGTACCTTCCACAGAGACCCAGCATAAAATACTTCAGAAGAGTGCTTCACTTGACCATCACCAAGTCTGTCAACATCTTCAAATTCTACCCTGACAATTAAGTTGACAGATTGTCAACAAGGGGAAAAAATAATTATCAAATTGTATAGACAATCATTAAGAAAATGTTAATTTTGAAAATTGAGAATGAAATTAATGTCATGCAAAAATAGTCTGATGATACTATGTTATTATTTTCCAGATAGGAAATAATCATTTGCAACACCAAGATATTTGGTTGGGATTTGAAATCTTGAGCAGTCCAATAAACAGCAAAGAAATGCATTGAGAGCAGACTACACGGGTAATATTCCATGGGCCTAATAGCAGAACTGTATCTTAAAGTTGCCTAGTGTTAGGAAGTGACATCAAGTTCAAGCCAATCCTATTGGTTTCTGAAAAACTATGGACCATAACTGTACCCTATGAACACATAAGGGTTTCTTTGTCCAAATTAGAGAATAGGTTACACTTAAGATCAGAACCACACAGGGACATAGAAGTCAACATCCTCTAAATAAAAGGGTTATCAGTTACTTTGATGTCACTGCATAAATCAGATGCACTGCAGTTTGAAGCAACAATGGATTGTATGCAACAAGGAACTATCTAATGTACTAGTGATTTTAAACAATCCAGATAAATCATCAAATTAAGGAGAATAGTTGAGTGTTAACCCAAAGCGAAATGGAGGAAAATGGCGTAATGGAGTTTTTAGGTCCAAGGATATCGATGAGCCCTCACAACTTTCCCATTCAAGTCCAAGAGTCTGCTCCCGCGATTCTAACATCTGTGACGAAATGCCACATGCACCAGGGTGAGATCCTGCAGCAGCAAACCTGTTCTGTATTTCTGCTTCACACATTCTTCCTCTTTGTTCTGCATGGATATGAACAAGATTGTTTCCTTGGACAAGACCAACTAAAGCTGTTAAACCATCACTTGGTACATCACCATTCAAATCAATTCGTGCTTCTGATTCATCATTGCCAAGTGTCTGCTGTGGATTTCTATTGCCAAGTACTGTCGGAACACGAGAAAATACATAACGTGTTGGAGGCCAAGCTGCACCATGCTCATATGTTGTTCCTCGCCCAATGCCTGCAAGCCCATCAATTGTTCCCCTCACAGGGACACGAACAGGCCCAAATAAGCCACTTCCATCACCCTGGGCATTTGCAAGGTATATATTTCCGTTGGTGCTAGAACTATTGTTTCGGTCATGTTCTTGCCTGTAATAACCAACTGGACCTCCTCCATGTGAATATCCATAAGCCTGTCTACAAGCACATGCACTGCTTGTCAAGCAACAGTTTTTGCAAGCATCAGCCACAATTGCTTGAACCCTGTGACACAGGAGCATCTGAAATGATAGACACAGATCTTAGACATCATATCCCATAACATCTATAGGTAGCAATCAAAAAAAGAATGAAAACTGTTATTAATAGGAACAATGGTGAAAGTTTATAGCTACTGACTTGCAGCCAAAGGCCATCATTTACAGCTTTGCAGGGAAATCCCAAGTCTTCTAGTTGCCTTCTAACACTTAAAAGTGCCTCAAAGGACATGTTACAGTAGAGAAGAGAACCCCCTTCAAATATTTTCATGAAGGCATCAAACTCTTCATCACGTAAAGAGGAGACCTCAGCATTTGTGACCTGTCTCCTACCTACTACTCGGCCACCCCATATGGGCACATTGGACCTACCCCAGTCATTCCGTGCTGTCTCATTACCAGTTAGGCTCATCAAGGACTCTCTTGATTGGTCCCTAGCAAGCCAAAGATTATTATTTAAATTGTAACAAGGGCTTTCCCCGGATGGTCCTTCCATAGCAATCTCCTTTCTGGCAGTTTCAACACTATTCCCCATGTCCATATATGAACAGGATGGCCTTGTTGAATTCATATCAGCTAAAGATGTAGGGGAGGCAGGTTGCCTCAATTTGGAGTACCTTGAATCCTGCACTGGGTTAGAGCCACTGTTTTGTCTCACTTGTACTTGTTTAGAAGAAGGTAACACTGTGTGGAAATCTACTACATAATCTGCCAACTCAACCAATATATTATGAGCAGCTTTATGTCCTTCTAAATTTCCTTGTATGTTCAATTGTTGTAATTCAGACTCCGTTGGTTGTTTACTGCAGCTACTATCAATCAAGTTCTTAGCCCTGTGTCCAGCAGAATCTGTAGAACCTGTCTCAATACTGGAGCTTCTTTGTGTGGAATGTTCTGTCTCTGATATGGCACCTCTTGCAAGTAGTGTGTATAGTGCCAGTTCAAACCTTGGTATTAGATAATAATAACAAGCCTTAGGCTAAACTTACGTCAATTATGAAAGACGATTGCAGGGAATAGAATGTGATGTACCGTTTCTCCTCATTAGGTATCCACAGTTCATCAGATGTAAGCAGCGCATGCAGAGTTTGTAAAGAAAGTTTAGGTAGCACCTATTTGAAGATGTCATTTATGAACCAAAATTAGATCATGTAGCTAGATAAGAAAACATTGCATAATACAAACATGAAAAAGCAAGTAAGAGAACCAGCACATGACAACATATTGACACCAAGACACAGGCATGCGAGAATATACCACAAATACTAGGAAGAAAAGTGGGGAGAAAAAGCAGCACTATTGATAAATTGATTAAAATTGAATGAATATTATTCTAGAACAGTGATTTCAATAGACGCTCGGACACTTGCCTAGGCGCTCGGGCGAGGCGAGGCGAGGCCCGAGCGCCTCGCTTTATATCCGGGCGCCTCGCTTCAAAGAGGCGTCACCTAGGCGCTTGCCCGAGCCCAAGTGCCGAGCGCTTCGAGCAAGCGCCTAGGTTAAACCAAGCGACTCAACCAGATTTTTAGGTCAGGTTGGTCTCCGATGCTTTAGTTGGTTCAATCGAACCAACTAAATCACCGATATCAGGCTCCCTCACGCGATTTCCCCGACTTCCCCAACCCTAACACTCGCGATTTTACCGCTGAGATTTCTTCTCTGTTGTCGCTGCTCTCTACTGTCGCTGCCACTGTCGCTACTCTCTGTTGTCGCTGCTCGCCGCTGCCACAATCGCTGCTCACCGCTGTTGTCGTCGCTCGCCGCTGCTGTCGCCGCTCTCGCTCCCGCTGCCACTCGCAGCTCCCGCTCCCACTCCTGCTGTCGCTAGCCACTCCCGCTATCGCCGCTGCTTGCCGCTGCCACACTCGCCGCTCCCGCTATGGCTGTCGCCGCTCCCGTTGTCGCTCGCCGCCCCCGCTACCGCTCACAGCTCTCGCTCCCACTCCCGCTATCGCTCGCCGCTCCCACTGTCGCTACCACTTGCTGCTCCCGCTATGGCTGTCGCGTGCTATCGTTGTCTTTGCCTCAGCGGCCTCGGTCTTCTCACACTCTTCTCACTATACTGTTAACAATATATTAACAGTATACTGCTAACTGTATACTAATAATAGTATTTTTATTTATTAGATTAATAATATATTATTTGAATTTTAATACTATTAATTTTTATTTATTTAATAGTATATTTTTTATTTAAAAAATAAAAAAAATACTATTATGATTTATTTATTTATTATGATTTTATACCCGATTTTCTTAATTTAATAGCATATTTTTATTTAAATAATTATATATATTAATTATATTATATATTTTTATATTTTAGTGCCTCGCTTCGCTCGAGCGAGCGCCTAACGCCTCGGGAGTTTTTGGACCTTGGTACCTTTTGGCGCCTAGCGCTTTTTAAATCGCTGTTCTAAAACAATATGCTATTGGACTATGACCACAAGTAATATCCTTCTTTGCAATATCTGATGTTGACAACTCTTCTTTTGAGGTTGGTCCACAAAAACTGATCACCTTTCAGAACATCCCAGAGTAGCTAGAACTACATAGACAAGCAAGGGCAAAATATAGTGATCTATGTGCATTAAAACCTGATCAAGACTTATACTATCATAACCTTGCAAATCTTATGACCAGTACGAGTCCCACACATGGTGCAATAGGCTAGGCTATCCTCAAGTCATGCTGCCTTGTATAAGGCCCACACATGTTATCATATTCTTACCTTTAAGCAAGTAAACCAGTTGAACTAAACTTTTGTGATTTTTGCCATTACCCATCTTTGGATATCTATACAAAAAACAAAGCTTTTGTAGCTCAGCTGCATACTGCATAGAATGTATCTCTTTTCCATGTTAATTATGCATTACATTGTAATTTCAATGACCGCTTGGGTGGTGACATTTCAATTATTTGTTCATTACATTTGATTCCAATTATATTGCTCCAACTCTGGTTATGGAAAATGAAGCAAATAATGCAATCACATTGTCCACATAAATTTTTTAAAACTACATTTATAATAACAGACCCATATACACTTTATTTCTCACTGAAATATGATGAGAACCCATGATTTCATCTATTAATTATCATATATGATTGTTCAATCAGAAGTTTGGTGGTCATGGGATAATAAAAGTAAACCACCAAAATTGAAAATATTGGCAATCCTACAAAGAGGAAAGAACAAACTGTTCTGAACCAAGATAAGTTTTCAAGCCTCCAAGGGGTACCAAAAAGTGACTTCAATCTCTTATCTATGTAGTTCAAGCAACTATGACATTCACTAGCATAGCTAGTGTTGAAGGCAATTTTTTTCAGAAAAGAATCGATATCAATGTGATGTATGAAATCTCAACTTATCAAAAAGTGGAGGCTGATATCAACATGAGATTTTGGTAGTGTTATCTTTTTCTGAGATTTGGCGATCTTGTCTCATCTCCATCAGAGATACAATTCTGGTACTTTCTTGGAAAGTCTGACTTACTAAGTCAAGGTGTTTTGCTCTCAGCAAGGGGATAAAATAAGAACAAGAAAAGAGGGCAGATGGTATCAGAAACTTGGTGAGAGAAGAGAAAAGTACACGACAGAAAGATCATACCAGAGGAAGAGGAGGAAACAATGACAAGTAAATGGATGCTTGTCATCCTCTTCTTCCCTTCTTCCTCATCCCCTGTCTCCATCTCCATTTATCGGTCCTTGAGCAAGGTTTACTTGCCTAGTTGTAATGTGTAGAAGTATAGACATGCCTTGACCAAAAAATCCTAAACTACTATGGTCACTCCTAAGATGTCTAGCTTATACAAAGAAATTTATCTCTAATCTTTCTATTTACAATGCATCCTTCCTCTAAATCAAGAATGCACCATTTGTTTGGGACAAACCATTTAAAATGCTTTTGAAAGCATTAAGTAGTATACATTTGTATCCAATTGGAACTGGTAACTAATACCAACATGGAAGCATTGAAAAACTCATATAAGCAAAAAATCTCAGATATCCTTGATCATGAGACATATAATTGTCACTATAAATAAGAACCATGATGCCAACAGTAGTAATTAGTATTGACATAATAGAACTAAGTAGATCGATCAAGTATCTGGACTGTAAGGAAAAATCATTATTGATGGTCCAAGACCATAGATATTGATAGATAGAACTTCCATGTCTTTGTTGAATAGATAAATTGGCTGAAAACCACATAAATATACTTAACAGTAAAACACTAGGAAAATCTACACCACCCCCCAGTGCTTGCATTCATGAGCTTCAGAATATCCAGATTTGCCAATCACCTTAAGATTGATCAGTAATATTTCATTACCTATGGTCCAAGGGCCAATGGTAAATAGCAGAAGCCTTTTAAAAGACATCGTCAAAGCTCCCTATAAAAGATAGTCAACAATAAATAAAAGGAATTGGCACCAAAAGCTTTGAGAAGCTCTTTGGGTTTATAGAGCAACCTATCAAACACCAACACAATCTACAACATATTCATCCTAAATCTTACTTACGGGCCTAAATGTAAATTTTATATTTTTGAGCAAGGTTCGCCATACCGATGTGTACCGCCCGGTACGGGCGGTACGTACCGGTCCGAGAGGCGACCGGTACGCGGACCGCCCTCTACCGGGCGGTACACCAAAAAAAGCCTGTATCGGGCGGTAACGGTCGAAATTTCGACCGTTACCGCCCGGTACCATTCGGTAACGGTCGATTTCGACCGTTACCGCCCGATACCACTCGGTAACGGTCGAAATCGACCGTTACCACACTGTAGCAGTGCTACAGTGCTCCAACGGTCAAATTGACCGTTGTAGCCATTTCTCCTCCTATTTAAACTAATCTTCTCTCCCCTATTTCATTATACACTCTTAAACTCTCTCTTAAACATTTCTTTTCTCTCATAAACTCTATAAAACAACGATTTGTGAATTCAATCGAGGTAAATTTGGGAAGATTAAGAGGAAGAACTTTCTAATCAAGAGGAATGAGTCAAACTGCTCGAGGAACTACCGATACCCAACGGTCACACTCGTCCGCCCAACGTGCAAAGGCAAAGGGGAAGGCAATAGCATCAGTTGCATCGTTGGAAAGAATCGAGTCGGGCGACGAGACACCTTCACAATCACATTCTCTTTCTCGTTCGGTCCAGAGACATGACAGCAACACGGACAGCAGTGCCTCAACAGATGATGGCGGTGATACCGGGCAGTCGTTGGTCTCGTCTGCACAACTTGAGAGTGGTGAATGGACTGAGGAGCAATATTTTACACATGCCACTCAAGATTCAGATCATGGAACTCGACAAGGTACTGGTCAAGTTTATGCGCGGAAGGGAAAGGAGAAGGGGAAGGGGAAGGCAGTGGATGAATATGAACAAATGCGACAGAGCATACATGATATAGACACAGAAAGAGACTCATCGTATTCACAGCCATCGTATTATGAAGAATCATATGAGCAACAACAGTATGGTGATAGTTGGTCATCCTTCTCTGAGCAACAACATGATACAGAACAACACCAATATATGCCTCAAGAGCTGCCTCGGACAAATATGATTTATGACGATCAATCTACGATCAGTACCACATTGATGCATCAATGGCATACGGTGTATCAATACACTATGTCATGGGATCAATTTCATGATTGGGTCCAACAAACGTATCATATTGATATGTATCGGATCGAGGACCCCGATCCACCACCCGTGGAGGCTCGTCGTTCGTTTTGGTGGTAGAATTAACAATCAGGTATATCTAGATATATGATTATTTAATTCATTTGAATTTTAGAGTTTATATTGTAACAAAATAGTCTAACAATTCAACTGATTTTTCTATAGATATTTCAATCTATAACGAGCTGAAATACGAACCTCGAGCAAGACTACCTCAAAGCCCAAAAAAGATATGTGATGTTATTTTTACCAAATTTACATTGATTTTGCTAAACTTATATTATTACTATATTTATTTGTAACTTGAAAACTCTATCCTAACTTTTTTTTTAATTTTCAGGTATTTTCGGAGGGAAAAATCAGTGAAATCAGGTGTACCGAGCGGTACACCTCGGTATACCGCTCGGTACGCCGTACCGTACCGTACCGAGCCAGCGTCGAAACGCCGGTACGGTACGGTTCGGCGAACCTTGTTTTTGAGGACTTCTATGCAAAACAAATCCTAGGGTTTTGAAGACCTAATATATAATATCCTCTTAGGGGTTGTCTCCACCCCACTTGAGAGGAACTAAACCCTGGAAGGATCATGCATTTGCGACCGAGAAGACTAGGAGATCAAGTTCTTAGTTGCATGGATTGATCTAAGTAAACTTTCGAATCCTTATATTCTATCTTGTTAATGGAGCATGAGGATCATATGATCTACTACAGCTTGATGATCTTCATCTTATTTAATGAATCAAAGAGTCAAAGAATTTTCTGGTTGAATTATATTATAGATGAGATATTTGGATGTATTGCATTCATGAACCATGATTCAAGTTTTTCTTTACTTATCTTTACCAAGAGTTAAGATTTATAATTACTGGATTGTAAGATAAATTCCAAGTTTACATAATAGATTTAAGAGATGAGACTGAACAAAATAATAAAATAAAATAAAAGAGTGCTGCAGCATATGGCAAGGCTGTCAGCGCTCAGCAAAACCCCCTTTGGTGGGGGAGGGGGATGGGGGGATGAGGGATCTCAAATTAGGCTTGCTGCAGCAGCATTGAGAGGATGTGAGTTGCTGCAGCATAGAGAGAGAACTGAGTGAAGAAGAGAGAGTGGGAAGCAAAGGACATAGGAGAAAGTAAGGGTGGTGCACAGGAGAGCGTGCAGCCATGCAATGAACAGAAGAGAAAGGCTTAGAGAAGAAAAAAAAAAATTGTTACAAAATATTTGAAGGATTAATAGCAGTGATTTAAAAAGGCGCTCGGGCGCTCGCCTAGGCGCTCGGGCGAGGCGAGGCGAGGCCCGAGCACCTCGCTTCACTTCCAGGCGGCGTGCTTCAAAGAGGCACCGCTTGGGCGCTCGCCCGAGCCCAGGCGCTGGGCGCTTCGGGCAAGCGCTTGGGTAAAACCAGGCGACCGAACTAGCGTTTTAGGTCTGGTTCGATCTCCGATGTTTTAGTTGGTTCAATTGAACCAACTAAAGCACCGATATCAGCTGTCGCTGCCCAACCTTAACCCTACTCGTTGCCACTGCTCCCGCTCCCGCTCCCGCTGCCACTGTCAGTGTCGCTGCTCACCGCTGCCGTTGCTCGCCACTATCGCCGCTCCCGCTGCCGTTGCCTCCTTACACTCCCGCTTCCACTCCCGCTACCGCTGCCACTTCCTCTTTTCTCAGTCAGCACCCCCTTACTCTCCTCTTCCTTCTTCTCCTTATGTATTATGTTAACAGTATACAGTATATTGTTAACAGTATACTAATAATAGTATTTGTATTTATTAGATTAATAATATATTATTTTGATTTTGTATCTTAGATTTTCTTAATTTAATAACATATTTTTATTTAAAATTTTAAATAATTATATTTATTAATTATATTATATATTTTTATATTTTAGCACCTCGCTTCGTTCGGGCGAGCGCCTAGCGCCTCGGGCGTTTTTGGACCTTGGCGCCTAGTACTTTTTAAATCACTGATTAATAGGAAGGATGCACATGACTTATGAGGTTTAGTTCTTGGTGATGTTAATCATATTAGCAATTTAGAATTTCACACTTGTACATGATTATTAACTGGTCCTCCTTATGTTATTTAGGAATGGAAGAAGGATCTTAGTCATTGTGTTATCTTGATTTTCTACAACTAAGGTAAGTATTCGAATGACTCCGTCTAGCCTCTTTTCGAAGTAATGACATATATAATAGTCACTTATATGGTTTTTGGTTGGTTTATAAAATATTTTATTATTCAGAAAGAATCACATACATATTATGTGTTTGCAATATGTGAAAAAAACATATGCCTTAGAAATATTATTTGAAGTAATTATTGGCCTGCAAATTATTTTATGGTTTCAAATATTACAAACTCCTTTACAAAATCATTTCTGAAAAATACTAAATGATTCTGTGAGATGTTTTATAAAGAACTATATAAATGTTTGACATGATATATGATGTCTTAGTTGTCTATTTATTATGGCTATGATCTGGACCCTACCAATGCGGGTTAAACATGGGTATTTATTAATTTCTTTTGGGCTCTAATAAAAGGATAAATGTGTTACCTACATCATGGGGTCAAACATGATTCTCCACCTTGTCATTGGTATATAGCGTGGCTATAGCCATCATTGCTAAAACGACATTTGTTATAATCTATGCTCTTAGCTATGTATATATTGTCCTTTGAAAAAATAATAATAACAATAGCATTAAAGATAAGTTACTCTGAAAATGTTATTTAAATCTTATGTGTTGAAGGTGTAAGACTTCTTTGCAAGATATATGAAGTTATGTTATGACTCTGTGGAAAACAAAAAAAAAGTTTGATGCCCTTTCTTTTGTTTAAAGGTAAATGATTGGTTGCAAAATTATTTTAAAGTTTTAATAAAAGCATCCTTTTTATATATCAATTTTGTTAGTGTGCAAGTTGAAACTTACTAGGCTATGGATTGCTCATACCTATGGTTTTAATTTTTTTTCAAATACTAAGGAGTAGATCACACATGGACTAGCTTAGAAGATCAATGTATGTGTCTCAGTGTAGTCAAAAGCACTAAGCGCCAAAAGGCATCATGGTCCCAAAATACTCGAGGTGTTAGGTACTCCCATAGGCACTCGCTCGAGCAAAGCAAGACGCTCCCAAATATTATAATTTAAAAATTATATATCATTATTAATAAAAATAAACTAAAACTAAAATAACACATCAAACTTGCATTCATTTATAGTACCAAACTACATTGTCCATATTCAATAACAAAATAAAACAAGATGTGCAACTTTCACTACAACAATAGCAATAATAATCAACATTTTACTTACTACAGCAAAGGCGACAGCTGCTGTTCACTACAGCAGGCAGCTGCGGTTCTCAACTAATCCAGTGCAGCGATTTCAATAGGCGCTCGGGCGAGGCGAGGCGAGGCGAGGCGAGGCGAGGCCCAAGCACCTCGCTTCATGTCCAGGCGTCTCGCTTCAAAGAGGCGCCGCCTCGCCTCGCCCGAGCGCCTCGCTTCATGTCCAGGCATCTAGCTTCAAAGAGGCGCCACTTGGGCGCTCGCCCGAGCCTAGGTGTCAAGCACTCTACGAGCGCCCGGGTTAAACCAGGTGACCGAACCAATGTTTTATGTCTGGTTTGGTCTCCGATGCTTTAGTTGGTTCAATCAAACCAATTAAAACACTGATATCAGCCTCCCAGCATCCCTCTCGTGACTTCCCCAACCCTAACCCTGCTCGCGATTCTATCGCTGCCATTTCCTCTCTACTGCCACTGCCTCTCTCCGTTGTCATTGCTTCTCTTTGCTATCGTTGCTCTCCGATGCCATTGCCACTGTCGCTGCTTATTGTTGTCACTGCTCGCCGCCGCTCGCCACTCCCGCTCCTGCTGTCGCTGCTCACTGCTATCGCTGCTGCTTCTCTCAATCAGCAGCCTCAGTCTTACTGTTACACTGTGCCCCCGCTACCACTACCGCTGCTCGCCACTATCGTCGCTCCCACTCCCGTTGCCACTACTGTTACTCTTACTCCCTCTTCTCACATCGACTCGATAGTATACTGTTAACAGTATATTAAAAGTATACTCTTAACTGTATATTAGTAACAATATTTTTTTATTTATTAGATTAATAATATATTATTTTAATTTTAATACTGCTAATTTTTATTTATTTGAAATTATTGTTTTTGTTTTGAATTTTTGGATTTTTTGTTAATGTGATATTATGATTTTGTAAGATTTTTTAATTTAATATCATATTTTTATTTAAATAATTATATTTATTAATTATATTATATATTTTTATATTTTAGCGCCTCGCTTCGCTCGGATGAGCGTTTAGCGCCTCGAGAGTTTTTGGACCTTGGCGTCTTTTAGGGCCTAATACTTTTTAAATCACTAATCTAGTGCATAATGATGTGCAACTTTACATGCACAAAGTTGTATCTTATGCATGCACAGTACCTCCTAATGTTGTTGGAACAACATCAGGTGTCCAATGAATTCATACAACCTAATGCATAGACCCACATTATATGGGAATGCTCAAATGATATTACCACTAAAAGCTTTCCACCCAATCAACAATAAGCAACAAGCACTCATTGCATGCATACTAGATTCTTGTAAAACCAAATTCCAAACCGATTACCATTGATCGGATAGAAAACATAACCTCTAAAAGTTTCATAGAAAAAATTCCAAAACTACTCGAGCATAAAAACATCCAAAGAAACAATTCCAAATACTCCAAATTTGACACATCAAAAATGAGGGAAGAGCAAGGAACGTAGGACGGTAGGATGGCAGCGGTGAATGGGGAAGAGAGGGAAGTGGGAAGAGCGAGTGGGGAAGGGCGGGGGAGACGAGGGGCTGTGGTGAACGTAGGAGGGTTGCAACGGTGAACTTAGGAGGGCTGTGGTGAACAAGGCAGAGGTAGGAGTGAGGAGAGAGGAGGGAGATATATCTAGAGGGAGGGGAAGACACTACCTTAGTCGTCGAAGGAAGACCCACCGCTGTTGCTAGAGGAAGACGTCGTGACTGTCGCTGGAGGAAGACACCGCCACTACTAGTGTCATTCGTCGATGGGAGTAACTCCACCGTTGTGAGAAACGTAGTGAGGAAAGGACTTCAGCGTTAGGGCACTCGCAGGTGGTGGTATCTACGATAAATACCTAGTTCAATCACACCATATGAGTATTTTGGTTCAATTCAGGCTTGACCTAGCCTGAGTTGAACCAAGCGAGCATCCGACCCTCCCAACACCTAGGCCTATGCGAGCGCTTAGGCCATGCTTGAGTCAAGTTAAATTTTCTATGTAAATATACAATTAAGGCTAGGCAAGCTTGATGCTCTTGATGAATTAAGGCTAGCTTAGCTGCAGATAAAAAACTTCGAACTACATCGACCTCAAATATTTGAAGCTTACAAGAAGCTAACTTAGGGCCACACCTTTGAAAAGGGAGAATTGGTCCTTCTAATAAAATGTGGAATCATTGCAAATGAAAATATAAGGGGAAATTTTGATCCAATTTGGAAAGATCGTTATATCATTGAGGTCTATGAAAAAGGGGCCTATAAATTGGTAGACATGCATGGAAACCATCCAATACTTCCTATGATTGGTTGCTTACTAAAAGTATAATATGCATAAAGAACTGCCATAAAAAGAAAAGATTGAGGACATATAACATTCTAAAGTTAGATGAGCAAAAAATGTGCCATCTTCTAACCTCATGAAAATTCAGAATAACATTAGGGGTAATAATGTCAAATCCCAAGTCTCGTTTATGGGTCAACCCCACGTGCATAATTGAGTCTTGCTGCAAAGAAACTCTTGAGGTTCCACAGGAAAAAGTTAGGTACATTGTGATTTGTGAAAGAAAACCCACTTGGACCTTATCACATCGTAAGGTTAACAAATCCAATACAATTCTTGATATGTATGCCAACAGATGTTAAGGCCTTTAGATTCCCCTCCATTAATTATATATTATGCATGAAGTAAAGTCCAAAATCTTATGCTATGGTATATGGTCAAGTATACCTCAAAGTATTCTTATTACGAGTAGTTTTACAAGAAAAAAATGAGCCTTAGGAGCCTAGATAGCCATCTAGGTGTTATATATAAGGAATTTACTGTAAATTAAAAAAAAGTAAAAGGAATGAAAGGGAACAATTATGGAACTGCTTGCAGTTTAAAAAAACTCAGTTTAATGTGCTGTCATGGTTCAAAAAGTCATAACTCTTCAGGATACCTAAATGGGTCTTTTAGCATCCTTTCAATATCTATATAAACTCCTCTATATTGAAGAGTAAAACACAAGAAATTCTAGTGCAAACAAAGAACTGAATTTTTCTTTCTCTTTATTTTCTGGTTAAGTTATGATTCTTCAAGTAATCAAGAAGTGCAGTCTTGATTATTTCGGTTAATAGGCATTGTATCCTGGAGATAGAATTTTCGTGAAACCATTTGCATCATAGTGGAGAAATCATTTATCTTGAAAACAGTTTCCTAGAAACGCCTTGTCTAATTCTGTTTTACTCAAGTTTTACTTAGATCTGTGTCTTTACTACAACAATTTCAAGATAGATAAGTCACAATGGATTCTGCATTAATCAAGGCACAGATTCATGATGTGGAAAGGCTTGAATGGTTTAGTGGTGCAAAGTACAAATGCTGGATTTATAAAAATCTTCTAATTGTTGACAATCGCCAAGGTGGCTTATGTGGACGTGGATCAAACTGAATAACAGAAGAAGAAAACTTTGGACTGCACTTAAACGCAGGTATGTTAATGAAGATGCTGGTAATAAATCTTTTTTGATCAACAAGCACATAGTTTATAAAACGAATAATTCAAAGCCTGCTATGAAATGTGCTGATGCTGGAGAACCAATCTCTGAATCATTTCCAAGTGTCTACCATCATTGGGAAACTTCCAACTTCATGGAAGGAATATCAAAATAAGTTGAAACATGAGAAAAAAATCTGTTTATCTAGATGAGTTGTTACAACACATTCAGATTGAGGCAGAAGCAAGAAGAAGATACGTTTTAACTAATTGTAATAAAAATGATGGTATTCATAATGTTGACGCGTCAGCATCAAAGGCTCCAAAGGGGAAGCAAGGGTCTTTAAAAAAAAGGAAGCATTCTTCATTCCAAAAGAATGAAAATAAAAATGATAACAAGAAGAGCAAGTTTGGCCCCTGTTTTGTTTGTGGAAAACCTGGACATACAGCCAAGGTTTGTTGTTTTTGGAAAGGAATTAACAAGGAAGAAACTAATCTGGTAGAAAGTGATTTTTTGTTGTCCTTACTGAAGTTTGTATGGTCAATTCCGATGAAAATTGGTGGCTGGATTCCGGAGTAACATGTCATGTAATTCATTATAAGAATCTATTTGAAACTTATTAAGTGTTGAATGGTTCTAAAACTGTCTATATGGGAAATTCATCTACTAGTGCAGTTTTAGGCAAGGGAACACCACGACTCTCTCTTACTTCTGGTAAAGTGTTTACTCTTTGAGATGTCTATCACATTCCTAGCATGAGGAAGAGTCTTGTATCAATTAATAGGCTTGATGAAAATGGTTTTAAGATTACCATAGCATCACAAAAAGTTATTATCTCTAAAAAAGGAACTTTTGCTGGGAAAGGCTATGTAAAAGCTAATATGTACTTGTTGAAAATTAATGATAATATTACCAGTTCAATTTACATTGTTGAGCATGATTCTTAGTCTCTTTGGCATTACAGACTAGGACATATTGGTATAAATGCAACGCATGATGTCTTATGATTTAGTTCCTAAGCAAGATTCGCAATTTCGGTCCGTAATGTTGTACCGACCAATAGTTGATACAGTACATACCGAGGTGTACCAACGGTACGTTGGGACATACCAATGGTACACCCAAAAAAGCATCGAAAATAGCTCCAAAAATACCTAAAAAATAGAAAATAAAAAGTTAGATTAGGATTTTTAAGTTAAAAATAAATATAAATTTAATATAATATTAGCAAAAATAATCTAAATTAAGAAAGAATAATGACACATCTTTTTCGGGCTTTAGGGAATAGCTTTGTTGTACGTTCCAAACCATCCTTCTGTTAATATTGAATTATCTACAAAGAAATGATTTGAATTGTTAGATTATGGTACGTTACGAACCATCCTCGTCGAGTTTCATGATTTGAATCTTAGGTGACATGTGACCATCAACTCCCCTGCGTTGTCGCCATCATCAATTGAGGCATTGTTGTCCACATCGCAGCCATGTCTCTGGATTGAGCGGGTTGAATGCGATTGAGAAGGTGTTTCGTCGCCTGACTCAATTCTTTCCAACAGTGTGGCTGATGCTACTGCCTTCCCCTTTATCTTTGTCTTTGCATACTAGGCGTACGACTGTCACAGTTAGGTGTCTCGAGTTCCTCGAACAGTCTAACTCGAAGTTATTTGGCTCTTCCGCCACGTTCTAACCGAGGGGAATCTTCCTCTTAATCCTCCCAAATTTGATCCAATCCTCGAATCGTAACCTTGTTTAGGAGAGTGAAAATCTGAGAATGAGAGTAAGACGTGAGTGAGAATAAGTTTAAGAGACTTGAGGAGATTGAGAGAGTAATGAGTTGAAAGAGGGGGGAAACCCTTTCCTATGGTTCAAACAATTAATTTGACCGTTTGAAATAGGGTGATCTCAGCCCTTGAACGATAACGATTGGATTTCGACCATTATTGCCCGGTACAGACCCCATATCGCCTGATACGGGGTCAAACTATGGTACTGCTCGGTAGAGGGCGATCTGCATACCGGTCCCCTATCAGACCAGTACGTACCGCCCATACCAAGCGATACAAGTCGGTACGGCAAACCCTGTTCCAAGTCTAAGAATATTCTATCAATGAATACTTGTGTATGTTGTGCACAATCTAAGATAACTAAACCCTCTTTTAAATTTGTTACTAGAACATCATCCTTGCTAGAACTTATTCATACTAATGTTTGTGAGAACAAGGAAAGTCTAACTAGAGGAGGAAAATATTATTTTGTTACATTTATTGATGACTTTTCAAATTTTACGTATGTCTATTTGTTAAGAACAAAGGATGAGGTTTTTGATAAATTCAAAATCTTTATGGAAGAAATTGAAAATAAAAGCAGCAAAAAGATTAATAGAATAAGATCTGATAGAGGAGGAGAATATCTCTCAAAAGAGATGATTTCATTTTGTGAACAAAATGGTATCATCTGAGAACTTTCTACACCTAACACTCCATCTCAAAATGGAGTACCAAAAAGAAAAAATAGATCTTTGCTAGAAATGGTTAGTGTTATGATAATTCATGCTAAATTACCTAAGAGTTATTGGGGAGAAGCACTTCTTACTGCATGTAATATATTTATTTGAAATAAGAAACCTAGTATTAATTATTTTAAAGTGTGGGGTTATATTGCATATGCTTTAGATGCTGCTTTGAAAAGATCTAAGTTAGGAAGTTAAACTGTTAAATCTATTTTCTTGGGTTATTCTGTGCATAGTGAAGTAAATAGATTTTTGAGTCTTTGTTCAAATAGAGTATTTGAGTATTTGAATCTGCACATGCTATTTTCTTTGAACACTTAACAATTAAAGATGCAGACAAGTTAGAATTAGAAAAGGATTTATCAAATGAGTTAAATTCGTATTCTGATCATGCTTCTAGTTCTAATACTGATGTATATCTATTTCTGTTGATCATAATAATTTGCATGATATGGATATGATTAATAATATTGTGAGAAGAAATGATGAACCTAATCTAAAGAGACAAAAGATGTAGAATTGAAAAGAATTTTGGTCCTGATATGAATACATTATCTTATAGAAGAGGATCCTAAATCTTTTCAAGAAGCAATGTCTTTACCGAATGCTAATATGTGGAAAAGGGCAATGGATGATGAGATTAAATCTATACATGATAACATTACATGGACCCTAGTAGAACTTCCTCCAAACACTAAACCTATTAGTTGCAAGTGTGTTTTGAGAAAGAAACTCAAAACTGATGGAACAATTGATAAATATAAAGCAAAATTAGTACCTAAAGGTTTTAGTCAAAAAGAGGAAGTCAATTATTTTGAAACTTTTTCTCCCGTAACAAAATTTACATCCATTAGAATTATGTTTGTCATTGCATCTAGGTATAATCTTGAAGTGCATCAAATGGGTGTAAAAACTGCATTTTTAAATGGTGACTTTGAAAAAGAAATTTACATCAACCAACATGAAGGTTATATTGTTAAAGGTCATGAGAATAAAGTATGTAAATTGAATAAATCATTTAAAAACTTAAACAAGCACCTAGACAATGGTATAAGAAATTTAAAAAGGAAATTAAGAAATTTGGTTTAAGAGCAGTAAAGTAGAAAGTTGTGTATTTACTAAAGTCACTGCAGAATATAAAGTACTCATTACTTTTTATGTTGATGACTTGCTTATTTTTGGTACTAATATAAATTAAATAGATAAAACTAAGAGAATCTTGAGACAAGCTTTTGACATGAAGGACTTACGTCCTGTCGATGTCATATTGGGGATCAAGGCTCTCGAAAGAGGAAGGGAATTTGTTTTAACACAATCTCACTATATAGAAAAGACGTTAAGAAAGTTCAATCATTTTGATTGTCAACCTTGTAAAACACACCCTCATGTAAAACTAGTTCAAAACAAGGGAACAGCAATAATTAAGGAGAATATGCCAAGATTATTGGAAGCATCATGTACGTTATGAATCACACAAGACCAGATCTTGCATGTGCAATCGGCATATTGAGCACATTCACTAGTAACCCAAGTGAACAGCATTGGAAAGGGTTAAGTAGAGTATTGAGATACTTGAAAAATAGTATAAATTATGGATTGCATTACAAATGTACAACTTCTGTACTTGAGTGTTACAGTGATGCAAATTGAGCATCCAATAGATCAAACTCTAGATCTACTAGTGGTTGGTTGTTCACTTTAGGTGGAACAATTGTTGCTTGGTCATCCAAGAAACAAAATTGTGTTACTTTATCTTCCATGGAATCAGAGTATATTGCAATGTCAATTGCAAGTAAAGAGATTGTTTGGTTTAAGAGAATCTTAAGAAGTATTCCTTATTAAATCTACCTAGTAACACTGTATTGTGACAACCAAGCTGCAATCCAAAATACAAAGAACAAAAGGATAACAGATAGAAGTAAATATATTGCTATAACTTTGTTCAGAGACTTGTGAAAAAAGGAAAGTTAGTGTTATAATACTTGCCACCGAAACAAATACTAGCATACCCTTTGACAAAGCCTTTATTAGGCGATAAAATTACTAAAAATATGAGAGGTATAAGACTGTTATCAATAAAAGAAATATCCTGATTGAAACCAACTCTATTTCTATAATATCACTCGATAGTGGAAATCAAGTTACAAGAGTTTAAAAGGCAATTTATTCAGAGATATTTGAGAAATGGAAACGATGATACATATCAAATGCATTGTTTAAGAAATAGTGGGGGGTATACTATTTTGTTAAAGTCCTATATCTGGTTAATGCACTATTTACCACAACAAAAGGTTGGACAATAAAGTCCTTAATAGACATAGCTATGTAGAGTGAGTTGTAGGCACTTTTGATGAGTCTACCTTTGCCAGTAGAGAAGAGGTTCTTTCTTACGGATCACACCGGTAAGACCCCACGAGTACTAGCTAAGCCAGGATTCAATGCAAGGCCCATTAAAGTGCTGCCATATGTAGACTTCAGAACTCATATATAGTGTGAATATGGTTCCTTATGTCCCATTTTCAATCCAAAGTTTAAGATTAGTCTACTTATGGATATACAAACATTATATACATCCCAGAGTTTACATTTTGATTTGTAATTTTATGATTATATTTTTATTATATGTAAATTAATGGGGGATTGTTATATATAAGGAATTTACTATAAATAAAAAAAGAAAAAGGAATAAAAGGGAATAATTATGGAAACTGCTTGCCATTTAAAAAAACTCAGTTTAATGTGTTATAATGGTTCAAAAAGTCATAACTCTTCAGGATAATTGAAAGGGTCTTTTAGCATCCTTTCAATGTATATATAAACTCCTCTATATTGAAGAGTAAAACATAAGAAAATTCTAGTGCAAACAAAGTACTGAATTTTTCTTTCTCTTTATTTTCTAGTTGAGTTATGATTCTTCAAGTAATCAAGAAGTCTTGATTATTTCGGGTAATAGGCATTGTATCCTGGAGATAGAATTTCCATGAAGTCATCTGCATCGTAGTGGGAAAATTATCTATCTTGAAGACAGTTTCCTAGAAACGCCTTGCCTAATTCTATTTTATTCAAGTTTTACTCAGATCTGTGTCTTTAATACAACACTAGGTTCCTCTATCTAGGCACTCTGAGAGATTGCTTGGGCTTTGTGCATAGAATGTGCTAAGAGTCTAGGAGGTAAGCATAGCTAAATGGCCTAGGTAGACCACCTAAACAACTACTTACAACAACATAGGACTATGTAGTGATAATTACTACATAACTTGAATCTTTGATCAGAATCAAATTATGAGATAAAAAATAAATCCATACTCCACTGCTTAAGTTTTATTTTTCGTTACCATTGAGGGATTCTTGTAACATATAATAGAAAATAGAAACTAATAATTAAGGTTCACTCTATAATAAAATGACAAACATACAAAATTGCTCTTCAGTTGGCCTCTCATTTGCTAGGCCCATCTATCTCAATCTAATATAATCATGAAACTAAGGGAACAAAGATCTAATACAAATTAGTTTTATCCTTTTATGTTAAACCACCCAATGCCACCAAGAAACACTTGTAGTATAAAAAAAGATTATGTGGGTTTCTTCTTTTTCTTTATCCCTTTTAATCAGTTCTCTACTTGGTTCTCATATATGCATTTGCTGTAAAAGATCTCCTTGGTCCTGTTCATCAAATAGTTAATGGAGAAATAATAGGACTACACACAAGCAGGTGAAGCTAAAGAAAGAATACTTGTAGAGGACATCATTCAGCAAACTCAAGAAAGTTCATCTTAAATCCATTTTTTAGCCAAATACAACAGTTTCAAGATTTAGATCCTAGAAACCTACTTCTGAACCATCTTGATTGAAAATGTAAAGAACGGTTCCTTATATCTACCAACCTAATTACCTTTGTAGGATAGGTATCAAAAGATATCTATAAATTTTTATATGCCCGTAGAAGAGTTGGATATAAAATGTTAGCCACAAGAAGAGCAAACAGCAGAACACGTATGATGCACAGTAAAGAGTATGTATTAAACTAAAACCATCTGTTCCTAACCTCTATCAATTCCTTGGTGGCACTTTGACAAAGGTATCCCCAGCATGCATTACTAACACGCTCTCCATGCATACCATAGTCATGGCTCTCTGCAAAGACCTGACTCACAGAGAATGCAATTTAAAATTGGATGAAATCGGAATCTGGTTTCATTAGAAGAAGGAAACTCAAATACAGTAGGGTTCAGAACTCACCTGGTATGCTAAAAAGTTTGAAGTTGAAAGTTCAGAAATGATAAAATCTGTGCAAATGGCACAAAGATCCTGAAAGTAAAGCCACATAAATCTCAAAGGAAAAAAAAATAAAATAAAAACTAGGGAGATTCAAACCCACAGAATGATACTTCACAGAACCTGTAGGTCTAAAAAAGAAGCAACTGCAAGAACACGGAAAGCATTGCTGTCATCAAGCTTCGGATAATGCCCGTAGAGATATGCTAAACCGACTGCAATTGCATCTGGATCAACATTAGCATCATCAATATTCAAGACCACAGTAGGCTCACCAGCTTCCTTCCAAGGACCATGAAGCATATTCCTACATGAGATCAGGTCAGTGCAACAAGAAAGAGGAAAGAAAATCACAGCATGTAGTGAGCAAATTATAGCTCCAGATGTTATCAAGGAATCCATAAGGTTATTGACAATAAAGATCATCATTTCATATTCTTCTTAACAACCAAGAGATTGATCGGTTAAAATACCTGTGGATTCAAAGTAGCAAGTTCAGAAATAAGCATAATCAGTTACATGACCATTAAGCTGCACAATTGACCTACGTGTTGCTCTCAAATTACGAGAGGAAGAAGCTATAATCAATATAATTTATGTATGCTAAAGGAATACCAAGTTGCATATGATCAAACCAAGAGAAACCTACAAATAAATGCAATAAAAAATTGCAGAAAAAGACTCTCCCAACTAGTATGTTAATTTCCAAAAAAACCCATATATTTTCTTCCTGCCGCACTCGAAGTCCCATAAATCAAGAAACGCCTATTCTACAATGGAACAAAATTGCACCTGAAATAAGAACTACGGGAAAGAATTAACCGGTGGAGTCGGTAGGTGGAGCCCATCGCCTGCACCACTACATCGGAGAATGCACCCGAATTGAACCCCTCCATCTGGATGTGGTCACAGAGGGAAGCAAGGTTACAATCCAAAGCGCGAAGCTCCCCACTGCTCCGATCATTATCAGGCGGTTGGGACTGGAGGCGGGCCAGCGGCGGAGACGGCGGCTGTTGGGATGGCTGCGTGGACGGCGGCGGGACAATGGCCATCTCGGAGGGCGGAAACCGTGGAGGAGGCAACTCGGCCTAGAGCAAACCGGCGGAGGGGCACCGTCGATCGCAACCAAGCCGCCTGCCGCTGCAACCGCCTAATCTTGTGGAGAGATGGGAAGAGCCATTGAGGCGATCTCTATCTGTGCCTCTGATTAGGGTTTCGAGTGCCGGGGAGGGAAGGGCGGGGTTTTATTTGGATTAGGGAAGAGAGATCGGATTTTCACATGGAGACGGAAAGAAAAGGATGGAGGGTTGCCAAAAGGGTCGAAAAAGAGAAACTTTTGGTCTTATAGTATTGTTGTTGACAATGGATCGTGATCCTAACTTGGAGTGGCTTGAACGCCAAGACTGTGCGAAGATACGGGTGTGAGAGCATTGTGAGAGCATTCATTCTTCCATATGGGAGCTCTTACACATATCTATCCTTACATATCTTGGAAATAGCATATTTACCCAAAACTTTTGATATGTCGTACCAAAAATATTAAGATCTTTCCAGCATGTTCACATGTACCTCTCTAATTAATAATTTTCTAACTACAATTAGTATTAGATAATTGTGATTGTATATGTGGCCCATTCTCACATTGTCATCAGTCGAACTGAGATTTGATAGTGATCCTTTACATCGTGGCACGATGAGTTGGCACGGTTTGGTTCGATCCCGGGTGCACAAGATTATCCACCTCTGGTAGGTCGGGTTTGAGCTCTGGCTTCTGAGTCAGAGGCTCCCTAGGGCTGATTGCCTACTCCTTAGGCTCCGATCCCTACACACAGGTCGGGGTCGAGAAGGGGCTCCCAACTTTGATCCCTCCGAAGATCTTGTTAATGTTGAGTAGCCAGAGAGGAACCTCTTTTCTCTGACCCCTCGAGGGGTTTTTATCTTCCCCTCAAGGGGACCGATCGTACCTGGGCTATTTATTACCGTCGGCGCTGTACTCGATTTAGCACCATCCCAATCTTTACGGGTCGGGGTGCATTCTACGGGCACCATCCTGCCCTTTGCAGGACAGCGTGGTATTTGGTGAGTGTCATCCTAGCCTTTTGTTGGGCAACGTTGTACTCACTCGACACCGTCCCGGCTTTTGTGGGACGGCATTATGCACGGTCGGCGTCGTCTCGACCTTTTGCTGGGCGGCGCTGTACTCGGTCGGCGACATCCTAGCTTTTGTAGGATGACGCTGTGCATGGCCAGTGCCGTCCAGGCCTTTTGTTGGGTGGCACCGTACTTGGCGAGTGCTGTGCTGGGTTGGCACCGTCTCAGCCTTTGCGGGATGGCGCTATGCCAACCCGACCTTTACGGGTCAGCGCGGTACCCGCTCGGTGTCGTCCCGACCTTTATAGGATTTATGTTGACTGAGGCGTGTTGTCCTATATGCTGATGTGGTCATGAATAGCGGTAGGTTTCCAACATGTGTCATATCATTCTCTCTCTCTCCCCCCCCCCCCCACAAAGCGGCTTGCACCGGGCTACTTTACGAGGGCCCAAGCACAAAGCGCGATTCGGTCTCGTAAGTTGGGTCTATCGTGTGGTGGCTGATCGGTCGTGGATAGGGCGTGTTGGAAAAGGTCGTCGGGATTATGGCTGGTCGAGCGGCATTGTTCATCGTGGGGCACGGTGATGCAGCTAGAGCCGGTATGCATCTTGATTTGGGTTGACACGATCGGGATTGCCATGTCCGAGGGGTACAACTTGGATGTGATTAATGCGGCTGAGTAGCATGACTCAGGGGCTGTATGACTGATGCGACCGAGTGGCATGACTCGGGCGCTATATGACTGATGTGACCAAGTGGTGTGACTTGGGCACTGTATGACTGATGAGGCCGAGCGGCATGACTCGGGCATAGCATGACTGATGCGGTCGAGTGGTGTGACTCGGGCACTGTATGACTGATGCGGCCAAGTGGCATGACTCGGGGATTGTATGACTGATGCGATCGAGTGGCATGACTCGGGCACTGTAGGACTGATGCGACCCGAGTGGCATGACTCGAGCGCAGCATGATTGATGCGGCCGAGCGACGTGACTCGGGGACTATATGATTGATGCGGTCGAGTGGCTTGACTCGACCATTGTATGACTGATGTAGTCGAGTGGCATGATTCAGGCGCAGCATGATTGATGTGACCGAGTGGCATGACTCGAGGACTATATGACTGATGCGACCAAGTGGCATGACTCGGGCGCTATATGACTGATGCGGCTGAGTGGCATGATTCGGGCGTAGCATGATTGATGCGACCAAGTGGTGTGACTCGAGGACTGTATGACTGATGTAGTCGAGTGGCGTGACTCGGGTGCTATATGACTGATGCGGCCGAGTAGTGTGACTTGGGTGCTGTATGATTGATGCGACCGAGTGGCATGACTCGTGCGCTATATGACTAATGTGGCCGAGTGGCACGACTCGGGCGCAACATGACTTATGCGGCCGAGTGGCGTGACTCGGGCACTGCTAGTCATAGGTGCCCAGCAAGCCAATCACGTGAGTGATGGCACGTGTGACTTGATACAGAATCTTTTTGCTTATTATATTTTTGGCGTATATCACTTTATAACTATTGCATAAATGCATATGTATAGTGATGTCCTTGGATTTGTGCAATGGGAATCGGATCGTGATGAGATCACGATAATGAGATCGATTCACCTTTAAACACATATCCTAAATAATCCCGGTCATAGGTTACTCGAGAGGGACATCGTGATAACCGGATAGACTGGTGTGCTGTATACCCGTCCATATGATGGATGCAGCTGGTCTCATAGCTGCTCGTGTAGGGACACTAGGGATACAGTACAGGTGCTCATTGGAGAATGAGTTCACTGATTGATCCGCTTATGGAATGCTGGATGGTTGATGATGCCTTATTGTCAGACAGCGATTCCGTAGTCCTAGTGGTGTATCTGGTCCTTAGACTTGAGACACCAAGGATGTCCTGTATGAGTGCTCCACTCTTTGATACCAGACTTATAGGTTTGGCTGTTCCCAGATCTAGTACAGCTGGTCATTGGGAGTGGTAGTCGACCTTACGAGGGCTATTGAGTGTCAATAGAGGATCATCCACTCTCGGCGTCATGAGAGGAATATCCTATGTGTTCTTGCTCAGACAAATCCCTGGCCAGGGTCATTCGGGTTGAGAGAGAAAGAGTTCTCCGGGAGAATCCGATTAGAGCGAGACTCGAGTAGAAACCGTATGGGTCTGACAACACCATGCTTGATATACGGTCTCTGGGATATTAGATGGATGAGGGACTATAGATACATGGTAACTGAGGACAGACAGGTCCAATGGATTGGATTCCCCTGTATCGTCTGGGGACTACGGCGTAGTGGCCTAGTACTTCCGTAGTCGATGAGTCGAGTGAATTATTACAGAGATAATAATTCACTTAGTTAGAAGGAGTTCTGACAGGTATGACTCACGGCCAGCTCGATATTGGGCCTAGAGGGTCACACACATATGGTAGGCATTGCGATGAGTAGAGGTTCGGATATGAGATATCCGACGGAGCCCTTGTCTTATTGGATGCAGATCCAATACCCACTAGGGAAAAGGACCCATTAGGGTTTTGACACGGGATCTCTATAAATAGGAGGGATTCACAGCCTCATAGGCTAGAGTCTTTGCTTGCCTTTCCTATTCTCCTCTCCCTCTCCACCTCAGAGTAGGCCTGGAGTTTTGAGGAGCGTCGTCGCAACCCTGCTGTGTGGATCACCGCTAGAGAGGAGGACGCTTGACCTCCTTCACCCTCTCCTGAGGATCTGCAAGGAAACAGGGATATACGATCTCCCTAGGTAACACAATCTCTATACGCAGTTTTGTGTTTTGCGGATTTTACGCACCAATCTTCGCACGACGACGAACATCTTTTTGGGAATCGGGGATTTTTGTTTTCTTGTTCTTCCGCTGCGCATATGATGTCGCCCCCCATGATTTCCCAACAGTGGTATCAGAGCCAGGTTGTTCGTGCGAATGATTGGTTTTGAACTGCGTGTGTTATGTTTAGGAAGAATATTGACGCAAAAGCGAGAAAGGGCAGCAACAGTTGCTGCCCTCAATCTGCGTGCGTGAAGCGCAGTCGAAGGCGGGCAGCGCAGGGGCTGCGTCTGCAGCAGCCGGCCGGCGGCCTGCTTGCAGCAGGCTTGCTGCCGGCGGGGCTGGCAGCCCGCGGGCAGAGGCGTCGTAGGGCAGCGGTGCCTGCCGCCGAAGGGCAGCGGCGTCTGCCGCCGCAGGGCAGCGACGCCTACCATTGTTGCTCCCGCGGGCGGAACTCCCCCCACAAGGGCGGCCGCCCGGCGGGACAGCACCGCTTGCGGAGGCAGCGACGCCCGAAGGGGGAGCCCACCTGCAGCGGCAACGCCGCCTGCGGGCGTGCCGCCTGCAGGCGAGGGCAGCGCCCTCGCCCCGCCGCACAGGCCGCCGCCAGCAGGGTGGCGGCGGCGGCGCAGCAGCGAAAAGGGGAAAGGGTATTAGGGTTTTCTGCGCAAAAGACAGTTTTGCCCCTCGGAATTTGAGAAATTCCAGTTTCTGTCTTTTGTCCAAATTACGAAAATACCCTTAGGAATTGAGAAATTCCCTATATATCCCTGATTTCAGAAAATATTAATTAATTAAAAGGTTTAGTTGATTATTATTTTTATTATCTAGTAGTCCTACATAATGACGATTATTTATACATGTGATGTATGATGAGTGGACGGATGATCATGGACCGTGTGATGTGTGTACTTGTGATTATTATTATTGAGGTCTGCGAACCTCCATTATATTTCTCGTTTATTGTCGGGCCTGCGTGCCTATGATTAAGTTGTAATCACATGAGGAGGCGCAGCGGGAGCGTGGAAGCCATAGCGGGACCCACGAGACGGACGATCGTGATGCATGAAGATGCATCAAGATGTCGACGGAACCGACGAGGATGAGATGGACGATCACAGGGCATGGAGATGCACCGTTGCACACATAGATCTTGATGTGAGTGATTAGGCCTACTGGCTCAGGCCTAATCATATTAGGTTGTGGTCCATGATCATCTGGTGTGATTGCTTATACACATACTAGATATGTATATATATTTGCATGCGATGTAGATATATATTAAATATATGTGTGACATGTCATATTAAGAGACCAAATCATAGAAACATCTCTCGATAATATTAAGTCGGTAAACGTGAGGCAATTAGATTGACCCACGTGGCCTTCCATCGTTATGAGTAGGAACCGAATCCCGGTGTAGGTTGAGTTGGTCGAGTCCCTCGAGACTCACCTATATCGTGATTCGCTATCTTGCTTACGACATAGAGATGTCACCGGTGACCTGAGGGCATGATATGCTTGGTCGAGTCCCTCGAGGGTATATCATCAAATCAGACTCATCTTGTAACGAAGGTGTTGACTTAACCGAGCATCATGGTTGGTCGAGTCCCTCGAGGCCATGGTGATTCGGAGGCCGAACAGGACGGGAATCACAAGGAGTTGTGATCGGCAAGAGTTGTCTACCTTTTAGGCTTAGTGTGATTGGTCGAGTCTCTCGAGGTTACACTAAGACGCTGATTGGATCCTGATCCCCACTAGAAGTCTGCCGGAGACTTCCGTTTCACGTGTTGAGGGTGTCGCGTGACTCGTTAGTAAAATAGTGGGAGCATATTAAGATAGAAGTCCATATCTTGATTGTTTATTTCTTGCAAAATCTGCATGTTATTCATTTTTGCTACATCTTTATTTTCAGAAAATGTCGCTTTCAAATCCCTTACGTGGCATACTTGATGTCAACCGCCTCACTGGTCCAAATTATACGGATTGGCTCCGTAACTTGAGAATTGTTCTCACAGCGGAGAAAATCGTGTACGTCCTTGATACAGTGATGCCTACGCCCGAAGAAGGGGCAAGCGAGGATGAGATCGCTCGCTACGTGAAGTACATTGATGACTCCACTCTTGCTCAGTGCTATATGTTGGGCTCTATGACTCTAGAGTTACAGAGACAACATGAAAAGATGGATGCTAGATCCATTCTCCTACATGTCCACAAATTGTTTGAGGAACAGGGAAGGACTCAACGATATGAGATATCCAAGAGCCTTTTCCGCGCTAGGATGACTGAGGGGACACCGGTTCAGAACCATGTCCTAAAGATGATTGAGTGGATAGAGAAACTCACAAGTCTAGGAATGGTCCTAGAGGATAACTTGTGTGTGGACATTGTGCTTCAGTCCCTACCAGATTCCTTTTCACAGTTCATGATGAATTTTAATATGAACAAGCTTGAGGTGACTCTTCTAGAGCTCCTCAATATGTTGAGGGAGGCAGAGAGTACTGTTAAGAAAGAGAAGCCAGTTCTCTACACTGGTGAGACCAGAAAGAAAAGGAAAGCAGAAAGGTCCCTTAAGAAGGGAAAGGGCAAGGGAAAACCAGGTAAAGCAAAGGTTGCTAAGAAAGACCCAGCAAAGGACAAAGGCCAGTGCTTCCACTGTGGTAAAGATGGGCATTGGAAGAGAAACTGCAAAGAGTACCTTGCAGAAAGGGCGAAACAAAAGCTTGATGAAGCTTCAGGTACATTCATGATCAGTCTCCATTTGTCAGACTCTTATGATAACACATGGGTATTGGATACCGGTAGTGCTTATCATATATGCAATTCGTTGCAGGTTCTGGCAAGGCCTAGGAGACTAGAGAGAGGCGAGATGGACCTCAAGATGGGTAATGGAGCAAAAGTTGCTGTTTTAGCTGTTGGCGAGGTCGCCCTACATCTGCCTAGTGGAGCTTTTATTGCATTAGATGCATGTTATTTTGTTCCTTCTATTATCAAAAACATTATCTCCATTTCATGTTTAACAGTTAGTGGATATAAATTTGTTTTTGAGAACAATGGTTGTTCGATATTATTAGATGATAAGATCATCACGAAAGGAACATTGCATAATGGTTTATTTATGTTAGACACCACTCCACATATCATGAATATAAATATGTCCAAAAGGAAACGAGATGAGTTGAACAGTGCATACCTGTGGCATTGTAGGCTAGGTCACATCCATGAAAGAAGGATTCAAAAGTTGCTAAATGATGGATATCTAGATCCATTCGACTATGTGTCATATGCAACTTGTGAGCCTTGCATTCGTGGAAAACTGACCAACTCTCCATTTAGTGGAACTGGAGAGAGAGCCACTGAGTTGTTGGAACTCATACATAGTGATGTATGTGGACCCATGTCAACTCATGCCATTGGAGGTTACTCCTACTTCATTACATTTACTAATGATTTCTCAAGGTATGGATATGTGTACTTAATGAAGTACAAGTCCGAGGCCTTTGAGAAATTCAGAGAGTATAAGAATGAGGTGGAGAACCAAACTGGAAAGAGTATCAAAACTCTTCGATCAGATCGAGGAGGTGAGTACTTAAGTACAGAGTTTACTCACTTCCTCAAGGACCATGGGATATTATCCCAATGGACACCTCCTTATACACCTCAGCTCAATGGTGTCTCTGAAAGGAGAAATCGTACATTATTATACATGGTACGGTCCATGATGAGTTTCGCTGACCTACCCATCTCATTCTGGGGATATGCCCTAGAAACCGCAGCTTACCTTCTGAACAAAGTTCCAACTAAGTCGGTGGTGTCTACACCATATGAGATATGGAAAGGGAAGAAGCCTGATCTTAAAGTAGTTAAGATTTGGGGCTGCTCTGCCCATGTTAAAAGACACAACCCCGATAAGTTAGAATCAAGGACAGAGCGATGCATATTTGTGGGATACCCCAAGGAAACTTGTGGGTATTACTTCTATCATCTCGAGGACCAAAAGGTCTTTGTAGCTAAGAGAGCAGTGTTCCTTGAGAAGGAACATGTTCTTGGCGGAGACAGTGGGAGAATGATAGAGTTGAGCGAAGTTAGAGAACCAAGCTCAAGCACCACTCTACAGCCCGAGTCTGTTCAGGTACCTAATACACAAGTTTCAACTTTACACAGGTCTGATAGAGTATCTCATCCTCCTGAGAGATATGTGGGATATATTAGAGGAGAGGATGCTGAGGATATTGATCCTCAGACCTACGAGGAGGCTATTATGAGTATAGACTCCGGGAAGTGGCAAGAAGCCATGAATTCTGAGATGGATTCTATGTACTCCAATAAGGTTTGGAACCTAGTTGATGCGCTCGAAGGTATTGTACCCATCGGTTGCAAGTGGATCTTTAAGAAAAAAGATCGGAGTAGATGGAAAGGTAGAGACCTATAAAGCAAGGCTAGTGGCTAAAGGGTATCGTCAAAGGCAAGGTGTTGACTACGACGAAACCTTCTCACCCGTAGCAATGCTAAAATCCATCAGAATTCTATTGGCTATTGCAGTACACTATGATTATGAGATCTGGCAGATGGATGTGAAAACCGCATTCCTCAATGGGAACCTCGAGGAGGAGGTGTATATGATGCAACTTGAGGGATTCGTGTCCAAGAACTGCCCAGATAAAGTGTGTAGGTTGCTTAAATCCATTTATGGACTAAAGCAAGCTTCCCGAAGTTGGAACATAAGATTTGATGAGTCAATCAGATCTTATGACTTCGTTAAGAACGAAGATGAGCCTTGTGTATACAGAAAGGTAAGTGGGAGAGCTATCACCTTTTTGGTGTTATATGTGGATGACATCCTCATCATTGGGAATGACGTAGGAATGGTATCCACAGTAAAGACTTCGTTATCTAGACACTTCTCCATAAAGGACTTAGGAGAAGCATCTTATATCTTGGGGATTAGAATCTATAGAGATAGATCCAAAAGGATGCTTGGCTTGTCCCAGTCCAGGTACATAGAAACTATTGTCAAAAGGTTTGGCATGGAAAATTCCAAAGGGCAAACATGAATATGATACCTTATGCCTCAGCAATAGGGTCTATCATGTATGCCATACTATGTACAAGACCTGATATAGCGCATGCTCTGAGTGTCACGAGCAGGTATCAGGCGGATCCAGGCTTGGAGCACTGGAAAGCAGTAAAGTGTATCCTTAAGTACTTGAGAAGCACTTAAGATCTTTTACTAGTATATGGAGGTAATAGCCTTAAGGTTGAAGGCTACACTGACTCAAGTTTTTAGTCTGATGTCGATGATAACAAGTCGAATTCAGGGTATGTGTACACCTTGAATGGAGGAGCAGTGTGCTGGAAGAGTTCCAAGCAAGATACCACTGCTGACTCGACCATAGAGGCGGAGTACATTGCCGCATTAGATGCAGCAAAGGAGGGAGTCTGGGTGAAGAAGTTCATCACAGATTTGGGAGTCGATACAGATAGCGACAAGTCGACTTCCTTATATTGCGACAACTATGGGGTGATTACTCAAATAAGGGAACCCGGGTCTCATCAGAAGTGTTCTAAGGAGGTTCTAGCTTATAAGAGAGATCGTAACCCGAGGAGATGTAGTAGTGGAAAGAGTTCCATCCGAAGATAACATTGCAGATCCACTGACAAAGCCGTTGTCTCATTTTGTCTTTGAGCGTCACAGGAGTCTGATGGGGATCAGACACATAGGTGATTGGCTTTAGGTCAAGTGGGAGATTGCTAGTCATAGGTGCCCAGCAAGCCAATCACGTGAGTGATGGCACGTGTGACTTGATACAGAATCTTTTTGCTTATTATATTTTTGGCGTATATCACTTTATAACTATTGCATAAATGCATATGTATAGTGATGTCCTTGGATTTGTGCAATGGGAATCGGATCGTGATGAGATCACGATAATGAGATCGATTCACCTTTAAACACATATCCTAAATAATCCCGGTCATAGGTTACTCGAGAGGGACATCGTGATAACCGGATAGACTGGTGTGCTGTATACCCGTCCATATGATGGATGCAGCTGGTCTCATAGCTGCTCGTGTAGGGACACTAGGGATACAGTACAGGTGCTCATTGGAGAATGAGTTCACTGATTGATCCGCTTATGGAATGCTGGATGGTTGATGATGCCTTATTGTCAGACAGCGATTCCGTAGTCCTAGTGGTGTATCTGGTCCTTAGACTTGAGACACCAAGGATGTCCTGTATGAGTGCTCCACTCTTTGATACCAGACTTATAGGTTTGGCTGTTCCCAGATCTAGTACAGCTGGTCATTGGGAGTGGTAGTCGACCTTACGAGGGCTATTGAGTGTCAATAGAGGATCATCCACTCTCGGCGTCATGAGAGGAATATCCTATGTGTTCTTGCTCAGACAAATCCCTGGCCAGGGTCATTCGGGTTGAGAGAGAAAGAGTTCTCCGGGAGAATCCGATTAGAGCGAGACTCGAGTAGAAACCGTATGGGTCTGACAACACCATGCTCGATATACGGTCTCTGGGATATTAGATGGATGAGGGACTATAGGTACATGGTAACTGAGGACAGACAGGTCCAATGAATTGGATTCCCCTGTATCGTCTGGGGACTACGGCGTAGTGGCCTAGTACTTCCGTAGTCGATGAGTCGAGTGAATTATTACAGAGATAATAATTCACTTAGTTAGAAGGAGTTCTGACAGGTATGACTCACGGCCAGCTCGATATTGGGCCTAGAGGGTCACACACATATGGTAGGCATTGCGATGAGTAGAGGTTCGGATATGAGATATCCGACGGAGCCCTTGTCTTATTGGATGCAGATCCAATACCCACTAGGGAAAAGGACCCATTAGGGTTTTGACACGGGATCTCTATAAATAGGAGGGATTCACAGCCTCATAGGCTAGAGTCTTTGCTTGCCTTTCCTATTCTCCTCTCCCTCTCCACCTCAGAGTAGGCCTGGAGTTTTGAGGAGCGTCGTCGCAACCCTGCTGTGTGGATCACCGCTAGAGAGGAGGACGCTTGACCTCCTTCACCCTCTCCTGAGGATCTGCAAGGAAACAGGGATATACGATCTCCCTAGGTAACACAATCTCTATATGCAGTTTTGTGTTTTGCGGATTTTGCGCACCAATCTTCGCACGACGACGAACATCTTTTTGGGAATCGGGGATTTTTGTTTTCTTGTTCTTCCGCTGCGCATATGATGTCGCCCCCCATGATTTCCTAACAGGCACTGTATAACTGATGTGGTCGAGTGGCGCGACTCGCCACGTCAGTTTGTGTGGGAAATCTTCGTCCTTCGATGACTCCTGCCTTGGTGGGAAGTATTTGCATTTGGTGGGAAGTTTCTACGTTCTGGCGAGAAGTTTCCTGTGTTTGGCAAGAAGTTTCCTGCATTTGGCGGGAAATTTCCCATCGGGGGAGGCAGGGGGAATCTCGCTGCTTGTCTCAGAAGTTGCGCAACTCCAGTCTTTTAAGGCGAGGGAAGTGATTGCTGACCTTCTAGGGGAGGCGAAGGGTTGCCTCGGTTGGCGGGGCTTCACCCTATGAATTCCCCTCCCTCTCTTCTTATCTGTTTGCTTGTTTATCTTACTTTTGGCTGAGTTCGTTCTTGTGCTCCGGGTTCTCACTCCTCATCTTTTCCTTGGTCGGTAGACACCTCAGGTCGGTCGAGATGTCCACCTCCTCTTCCTCTTCCTCTTTCTCTTCTTCCTCTTCCTTTGTTAGGTTGATGTCCAAGGTGATAGTGTCGACTTCAAGTAGTGGTCCCTCATCGAGGGCGTCCCCTGTGAGTGAGAGAGTGGTTCAGGCTCTAGAGGTCATGAAGTCCCAGCATGATTCTAACTCGATTGTGACCGCGGAGTGGCTGGGCCGCGTTAGGGGTCACTACAGTATCCCGAGTGAGTATGAGTTGCACGCTCCTCAGTTTGGGCAAAGGGCCTATGACCTATTTTCGGGTGGGTTCGGACTGACCCTTGATGCCCTCGAGGCTAGGCTTAGGTTCCCTTTGCACCTGGTGATCGAGGGCTGCCTCTCCTGGTGGCATATCTCACCATCACATATGGCTTCCAACTCTTGGAGGTACATGGTGGCCTTCCTCGGGGAGTGTCGAGGGGCGGCTATCACCCCAACCCACTCTCTTTTCCTGTCCTACTTTCGCTTATCGAAGGGATTGGGCAACTATTTTTTGTCCTCCCGCGGGGGCTTTAGGGTGAGCGGAGCGCCTTCTAACAACAAAGGGTAGAAGAGCCGCGTTTTCTTTGTTAGTTGCAGTCAGGGGTGGAGGTTTAGCCTTAGATGGTCGACTCGTGTAATCAACAACAGCTGTCCCGAGTTGTCTAACGATGAACGTGAGTAGCTAGAGTGGCTGAAGGGGATTCTTGCCGCCTCACAGGACATTAGGGACATGACCGAGGAGTGATTGGTCGAGGTCGGCCTTAGTCCGACACTCCGGGGTACGGCTCGGGCCAATCCCCTTTTACTAGTCGCCTTAGCATCATTGTACGTTACTGATCCCCCTATTTTGGGCAGATATGATGGACCTCAAGAAACTACGGGGGGATGCCACATGCTTCTACAGCTCCCCAATCTGATCCTCCCACTACGCAACCCGTAGGAGATCCGAGCCGATCAGGGGGTTCGGAGCCCGATCGCCTGTGCAAGAGGCCAAAGACTGCCACGCCGAAGATGTTTGCGTCTGTCGTGGCTCGGGAAGCTGCTAGCCGCGCTTGCAGTCGCCCAGGGGGGCGGCCCCGGGATCTCGCCCCGTAGGAGGTTGCTGGGAGCTCGTATGGCAAGGAGTGAGCTGGGAAGTCAAAGTCGGGCAAAGGGGCCCATCCAGCCATGGTGCGAGATCTTTGCCGCACCTGAGCCTACTCCAAGGATGAGCCCTTCCAGGCTCTCTCTGTGGGTGGGCTGCCCGAGGGCGAGGCGTCCGACGCTCTGGTGGCACAGTGGCCGGGTCTCACCCTCGACGACTGGGTCTAGATGGACGGCATGGCGTCCGCGACTTATGCCCGAGGTGCTCTCATTCCAGACATCACCAGGCAATTGTATGGTTCACCTTCTGAAGTGCTAATTGAGAAGGCTGCCAAGTCTCTGGTCTGGGTATGACAATAACAATTTTTTTTTTCCTTCGCCCCTTGCTCGACCTCCTTTGCTTATGTCTAGTCATTTCTTTATGCAGAACCTACACTACTACACAACGCTAGTGGACTGCATTTAGGATGCTGGTCTGATAATCAGCAGCGTAGGGGATAGGAATGCCGAGCTCCATGGCCAGGTCAAGGAGTTGAAGGCCGGGGCGGGGCCAGAGGTGATGGCAGCTACCTGGAGGGCGAGGTTGCACGGTTAAGGTCGGAGCTTGAGGGCATTGGGCAGCAACAAGCAAGTCTCCGTGAGTAGTTGAAGGAGTCCCGCGATTGGGTCCGCTCGATAGAGAGCGAACTGCTGGGCCTATCTCGAAGCTTGGAAGAGGCCCATTTGTCAGCGACGAAGGCCGAGGAGGCTTTGGTGGAGGAAACCCGAGTGGCTCCTGCAAAGACCAAAAGGGCGATCGAAGAGTATAAGGAGTCCCTCAGGTTTCAGCTCAGGATGCAACGGTTGGGGCAGGTGTCGTATGAGTATGGATACCGAGTCACAGTGTCACAATTTCAGGATCGATTTCCTGACCTCTACTTTGACGTTGATCCCTTCTCGTGTCACCCCGAGGACGAAGACGTTGAGATGCCTGTGGTGGTTCCTTTTGATGACTCCGTGGATACCCCTGGGGCCTGAGTGGCGTCTCCCTTCTTTCTTTTTTGGCGTCATTCATAGCTATTTCATTTTGTATGCTGCGATCGACTGGGTGATGTAAAAGGTCCATTTTATTAATGAAAATTTTCCTTGCTATTCTCATGCATCTTTTCTTCTTTTTACCATCAGCAGGGCTCTTGCTTGACAATCCTTTCAAATGTAAAACTTCTTTAGATTCGATATATGCCATGTCCTAGGTACCGACAAGCCTTCTTGTGTCGTCAAGCGATAAGTGTCATCTCGGATTACCTCAGTTACTTGGTAGGGACCTTCCCAGCTTGGAGCTAACTTGTCTCGGGAGTGCGTTGGGTCACTGACCTCGGCCTTTCGTAAGACCAAGTCGCCAAGTCTGATCGACCGAGGGCACACTCTTCGGTTGTAGAGTCTTACAACGACATTTTTATAAGAGAGGGCATGGAGATGTGCATGGGCTCTCCATTCCTCGATGAGATCTAAGCCGACCCAAAGCCCACTTTCCGAAGTGGCACCGTCGAAGTTCTCGACCCAGGGGGTCGGGAAGACCACTTCAGGCGGAAGCATTGCCTCGACACCAAATGAAAAGCTAAAAGGTGACTCTCCCGTGGTGGCCTTTGGTGTTGTTCGGGAGGCCCATAGTATGCTCAGAAGCTCGTCAACCAAGGTGCCCCGAACTCCTGTAACCCCTTCTTCAGGCCATTCACTATCGCCCGGTTAGTTACCTCGGCCAAGCCGTTAGTCTGCGGGTGGGTCACCGAGCTAAACCTCAGCTGTATTCCATAGTCCAAGCAAAATCTTTTGAATCTTTTGTTGTTGAATTGAGTGTCATTGTCGGTGATAATATCTTTAGGGATGCTGAAATGAGTAATGATGTTTCTCCATATGAATCATTCTGCTTGCTTCTCGGTGATGGATGCTAGCGGCTCGGCCTCCAACCACTTGGTAAAGTAATCAACTCTAACGATGAAGAATTTTCTCTATCCCGAGGTCGTTGGGAAAGGGCCGAGGAGGTCCATTCCCCATTGCACGAAGGGCCAAGCGCTGTCTAGGGGGGTCAGGGGAATCGTGGGTTGATGATGTGCCCGCGCATGCTTTTGACATTACACACACCGTTGTACGTAGGCCATAGCGTCCCGACGCATGGTCGGCCAGTAGTATCCTTGTCGGAGGATTTTAAAGGCTAGGTTCCAACCGCTAATATGCTCCCCACAGATTCCTTCATGAACCTCGGCTAACACCATCTAGGCTTTCATGGGGTTTAAACAGCGTAGGAGCAGTTGGGTGAATGATCTTCGATAGAGTTGGTCATTCATCTCGCAATACCATGCCTGTGTGTAATGGAGTCGTCGGGAGGTCGTTCTATTGGCTGGCAGCATCATGTTTTTTTGTAGCGGAGGATTTCTTCGACCCAGGTCGAGGGCACCTCTGTGGTGGCTACCTCTTCGATCGTAATAGTTCAGTGAGGAAGTCATTCAACCTCTGGTGGCGGTTCAGTGTCTATACTCGAGGCGAGTCTTGCTAAGGCGTCGGCTTGCGTGTTCTGTGTCCGCGACACCCTTACTATGGTGAAGCCTCAGAAGCAGCTAATGAGTCTCTTTGCCTCCGACAGATATTTCGTCATGGTGGCATCCCAAGCCATGTAGTCTCCATTGATATGGCCGACCACTAGCTGAGAGTCAATAAAAACTTGGACGTCTTTGACTTGTAGTTCGAGGGCCAACTTGAGGCCAGATAGGAGCACTTCATATTCAGCTTCGTTGTTGGTGGCTTTGAACCCGAAGCGGAGTGCATGCCTGAATGTCCGGCCATCGAGGCTTTCAAGGATGAGACCAGCCCCACCTCCCTTTGCATTCGCCGAGCCGTCGATGTGCAGGTTCCACCATTGCTCGATATACTCGTTGTCGCTGCTGCCCGGGGGGGTCAATTCTGAGATGAAGTCGGCTACAGCTTGAGCCTTGATGGTTGTTCTCAGGACATATTGCATGTCGAACTCCCCGAGCTCGACCGACCACTTGAGCATTCGTCCGGACATGTTAAACTTGGACAATATCTACTGCAATGGCTAGTCAGTTATTAATTTGATAGGGTGGGCCTGAAAGTAGGGTCTTAACTTTCTTGCCATCTGTACGAGTGCTAAGGCCAATCTTTCCATCGGTTGATATCTTACCTCCGGCCCGCCGAGGACGTGGCTCAGATAGTAGATCGGTTGTTGTACTACGGAGTCGTCTCGGGTCAAGACAAAACTAATGGCATGCTCGGAAGCTGCCAGGTGGAGGTTGAGTGGTTCTCCCAGAGAGACCATAGCAAGTCGAGGTAGGCATGCCAGGTGCTCCTTTAGTCAGCTAAAGGCCTCTTAACATTCTGAGGTCCATTCGAAGTCCTTTGGGTTCTTTAGGATTCGGAAGAAGGGGAGACACTTGTCCCCTGATCGAGACAAGAACCGAGCCAGGGAGGTGAGCCTCCCCGTAAAATGTTGGACCTCCTTTACCGACCGGGGGGGTTCCATGTTAATGATAGCTTGAACCTTTTTTGAGTTGGTGTCAATTCCCCTTTGGTGGATTATGAATCCGAGGAACTTTCCCGAGCTGACTTTAAAGACGCATTTGTCGGGATTTAGGCACATGCTGCATTTCCGCAACATCTTGAATGTCTCGGTGAGATCCGTTAGGTGGCTTTGGGCGGATTTGCTTTTGACGATCATGTCGTTGACGTATACTTCCATGTTCCTACTGATCTGGTGGGCAAACGTCTTGTTCATCATCCTTTGGTAAGTTGTCCCTACGTTCTTCAACCCGAATGGCATGACTTTGTAGAAGTACACTCCTCGATTTGTGATGAATGCCGTATGTTCCTAGTCTTCGGGGGCCATCTTGATTTGGTTGTACCCCAAGAATGTGTCCAGGAACATGAGGAGCTCGTGCCCAGAAGTTGAGTCGACTAGTTGGTCGATCCTCGGTAGTGGGTAGCAGTCCTTCGGGCATGCTCGATTCAAGTCGGTGTAGTCAATACACATCCTCCAATTTTCATTTGGCTTTTTAACGATGACTACATTTGATAGCCACCATGGGTATTTCACTTCAGCAATGAATCCCGCTGCCAGGAGTCGCTCTATTTCATCGTCAACTGCCTTTTGATGGTCACACGCTAGCTTTCGAGGTCATTGCTTCACGGGCCACGCTTGGGCACTGATATTCAAGTGGTGTTGTGCGACTGCTCGGTTGATCCCAGGCATGTCCGTTGGTGACCAAGCGAAGATGTCGACATTTTCAACTAGTAGGTTGACGAACTATTCTCTTTCCTCCTCTGGTAATCCTGACCTAACCCTAATGACCCTGTTGGGTCAGTCGTGGTGCAACAGGACTTTCTGGGTGTGTTCAGTCAGTTCGGGTCACTGCGTGGGCTTGGCATCGTTCCGAGGATCAATGATAGGATGTTCGTGTCTTGGCCTTTTTAGGAATGCGACGACCGCCAGGTAGCATTGTTGGGACTCCTGAGGGTCGCTCCTTGCTTCCCCGACTCCTTCTCGTGTCGAGAATTTTTTCGCTCGATGATATGTGGAGATGACTGCTCTGAATTTGTTGAGGGTTGGGCAGCCCAGGATAGTGTTATACGTCGAGGGGAGTTCCACCACCATAAAGGTTACCATAACCATCTTGACCTGTGGGACCTCACCCAAGGTGACTGGTATGGTGGTTGTGCCAAGGGATAATACAGAATCCCCTGTAAATCCGATGAGTGTCGATTGACTCGGGGTGAGGTCTTTTATGGTCAGGCCGAGTTTTTGGAAGGCATCAAAGTATAGGATATCGACAGAGCTCCCGGTATCCACCATGATCCTTTTAACCCGAGCATTGGCGATCCTGGCCGAGATGACCAACGCGTCATCGTGCTCCAGGTATTTGGTTTCTCCCATTGGGAAGGTGATATCGGGTGCTTCTCTATGGTTGCTCAAGCATAAGCTTTCCGTCCTGCCATGCTATCTCCCCCTGTCGTCGGACTGTCGCTGATCACGTCAATCTATTTTTCGATCGGCCCGGAGGGGCGGGGAGACGCTTCATGTGGCCTTCTAATATAGTGCCCCAGGTACCCCCGGTGTATGAGCTCTTCGATTTGATTCTTGAGGTCACGACATTCCTCGGTATCATGGCTATGATCATGATGGAACTGATAGTACTTCGAATGGTCCCTGAGCTCGCGGGGTGCCTTCATCGGGTTCGGGGCTTTTAGGAGCCCTCTCTCCCTGATTTGTAGGAATATCTTGGTCCTGGAGGCGTTCAAAGGTGGGAGCCTTGGGAGCATCCCATCAGGTCGGTTAGTTCTCCTTCGTGGTGGTGTCGGGAGCTACCCTCGAGTCAGTTTTGGTCATGTCCTTTTGTTCTCCTCCCATTTTCCCGCCACCAATGCTTCGGCAGCTACATATTGGTTGGCTCGTTGAAGCATTTCGGGAATGGCCATAGGGGGCCATTCAACCAACTACCAAAAGAACCTGGAGGGTCGGAGTCCTATTAGAAAAGCTTGCATTATCAAGAAAGGGTGAGTGTCGAGCAGCCCCCGGATTTTAGTAGCAAAATGTGTTACAAAATGAGCAAGTGACTTGTCATCCTTTTGGCTGAGACTGAGGAGCAAGGCCGCGGATGGCCTCGGTTGCACACTGGCCATGAAGTTGAGCTCGAACTCTTTGACAAGTTGGTTAAAAGAGGCGATTGAGGCCAGTCTAAGATGGCTATACCACATCCGGACTGAGCCTCGGAGTGAGGTGGGGAACGCCCTGCACATAAGGGTGTCAAAAGTACCGTATAGAGCCATTTGGGCCCTAAAGGCTGCGACGTACTCGGTTGGGTCAGAGCCACCATCGTAGGCTTCGAGAATAGAGGGGCAGAAGCTCGGAAGGATCAGCTCGTCCTAAACCACGGGTGTGAAAGGTAATGCTCCTGACGAGGCCTCGCCAAGTTCCTCTTTGGATTTGTAGAACTCGTGTTGAACTTCGTCAAGGCGCCGATTCACCGAGCGTAGTTGTGCCCGAAGGGAGTCCGCTGAGTCGGATGATAGGGTGTCAGTGTAATATGCCTCACTTTTGAAAATTTATTAATAAGGATTTATATGTAAATTGGAGGACCTATATGTAAATATAGAAATTTCAAGGACTAAACTTTAAGTTGCAAAAAGAAAAAAATAAAGAAAATTGAAAATTTCGGTTTTATCCGACCGCCTCCCACGATCTCTGAAACAGAGAGAGGAGCTGTGGGGCGTGGGGAGAAGAAGAAGAGAAGTAGAGGGAGAAGAGAAGAAAAGAAGAAGAAGAGGGAAAAGAAGAGAGAAAGAAGGGGGAGAAGAAGAAGAAGAAGAAGATAGGAGGATAGCTGCGGCAAGGCTGCAGCGAGGAGGTGTGTGACGTTGGGGAGGAAAAGGGAAGAGGAGAAGAAGAGAAGGAGAAGAAGAGGGAAAAGAGAGGGAAGAGAGAGAGGAGCGAGAGGTGGCAGCAGCTAGGGCTGCAGCACCTCTATTTCCTGCAGGTGGAAACCGAGGAGAGGTGTGGGGCGTTCGAAGAGGAGAAGAAGAAGAAGAGGAAGAGAAGAAGAAGAGGAAGCAGGAGAAGACGTTGTGATACCTCTATTTCCTGCAGAGGAAACAGAGGAGAGGGTGTGTGTGACGCCGAGGAGGTGGAGGGAAGAAGAAGAGGAGACGAAGAGAAGGGAAAGGAGGAGCTGTGGCTGCGGCGGTGGCAGCTGCAGCTGGAAGAGAAGGAGAGGAAGAGAAGGTGAGGAAGAAGAGAAGAAGAAGAAAGGAAGGAGAAGGAAGAAGGAGAAGAAGAGGGAAAAGAGAGGGAAGAGGGAGAGGAACGAGAGGTGGCAGCAGCTAGGGCTGCAGCACCTCTGTTTCCTGCAGGTGGAAATAGAGGAGAGGTGTGGGGCGTTCGAAGAGGAGAAGAAGAAGAAGAGGAAGAGAAGAAGAAGAGGAAGCAGGAGAAGAGGTTGTGATACCTCTGTTTCCTGCAGAGGTAACAGAGGAGAGGGTGTGTGTGACGCCGGGGAGGAGGAGGGAAGAAGAAGAGGAGAAGAAGAGAAGGGAAAGGTGGAGCTGCGGCTGCAGCTGGAAGAGAAGGAGAGGAAGAGAAGGTGAGGAAGAAGAGAAGAATAAGAAAGGAAGGAGAAGGAAGAGGAGAAGGGAAAGAAGCAGCTGCGGCTGCGGCTGTGGCAGGGAAAGAGGAAGAGGAAGGAAGAAGGGAAGGAGAGGAAGAAGAGTAGGGGAAGAAGGGGCTATGGCTGTGGCGATGGCAGCTGCAGCTGGAAGAGAAGAAGGAGAGGAAGATAAGCAGGCGAGGAAGAAGAGGCTGCGGTTGTGGTGGCTGTGGCCATGGCTGCGACTGCGATTGCGGCAGTTGCAGTTGGGAAAGAAAAGAAAGGAAAGGGGGAAAAAGGGGCTGTGGGCGTGATTATGGCTGCAGTGGTGATGGCTGCATCTACGGCAGCTGTGTTTGGGAAAGAAAAAGTAAGAACGAGAGAAGGGAGGAAGGAAGTAGTGCAGTGGAAGGGGCTGCGATTGTGACAACAGCTACAGTCGTGGCTACGACTGTGGTAGTGGCAGCGGCGATGGCTACGACAGCTGCGTTTGAGAAAGAAAACGAAGGAATGAGAGTAAGAGAGAGCAGGTGACTATGCCTCGATGTTCGACACGTGGTGTAGTTACGAAGAAAGAAAGAAAATGAGTGCACAAAACGAAACAAGGAGGGGACGGAGGAAAAGTAGAAAAAGGATTCGAGCGTACACCTTCTTCGAATCTTTGGATCAAAACCTTCAAAAGGCAAGTTTCCCGATCGTTTCTCCTATAATTGCTCTAATTTTTCTTATTGCAAGTGTTCTGATCATTTCTATTGCAAGCTTTTTAATCTTTTCTCTTGCAAGTGTTCTGATCCTTCCTATTGTAAGCTTTCTAATCTTTCCTATTGCAAGTGTCCTGATCTTTCCTTACTGTAATTTTATCTCTACATTTGCTTTGAATATGAGGAATTTTAAATTGTTCTAGCCTTGCATTATATATATCTCCTATTTAGATGTAACGATTCGAATCTGTGCAACTTTTGAGATTCTGACTTTTTGATACCGAGCTGCCTATAAGTCTTTGTTGGAAACTATAATTTGTTCAAAACTGATTTCATTGGAAACTAGACTCGTAGATCTTTCTTTTGATATATGGATTGAAAGATTTGGAATCCAAACACCTGCCCAGTTATCTATTGAATCTGACATTATGAATTCTACCAAACAGAGATTTTGTTCTGTGACCCTTGTTTACCAAATTATTTGTAACTCTCTTTGTTAGACAGTTCAATTCATATGAAGCTTGTTTTATCTGGAAGTAGATTGAAATATCTTTCCAATGATATATTTCTGAGTAAATTGGAGCACGATTGATAGTTTGAATCATTTGTTCAATGTGCCTCTTGAATTCTGCCAAAAATCGAGCTTTGGTCGATTTCACATATTCTAGTTTCATTCCTTTAGAAATGGATTTCATGTAACCTTCTTATTTGAATTGAGCTATATATGATTGCTTGGAATCCTTGTATACTCTTGCTTTCATTTCCTTTCAAATCTGAATACATTTGTAAAAGATTATGTTTGCATCATATTGACTCATAAAGGCACATGTACATTTCATTGTTCCGCATGTGCTTCCGATATATCCCAATTTATTGTTCACAATACCCTTTTGTACTCTGGTGTTTGTGGAATTATTTGGACCTTTGCCAGAAATGGTAAAGGGTATGTGCTTAGAGCCCGTGATGCTCTAGATTATGTTTGGTGGTCATTCAGAAATGGATGGACTATATTATGTTTGGAATCCCACTTCACAATCTATCTGTTTGATATGAAATTCAGAGCCGACCTAGCACTTGGGCAGGGTGAGAGGGCTCGAGTAGGAAAGGGCTACCCGTGGATGGAGTCGAGAACTCATCACGGTGTGGAGCCACCACTGAGTTAAACCTCACATGCACTATGCTAGGGTACGACGTCTGAGCTTCTGTTTCGTATTTTGTATTGATATGCTCCAATTGCTCTATGCTCCATTTGCTATGAACCAAATATGTTTTAAATGACATGACACATATGATTTTGTATCTAATGAGATGGTATCCTTGAAAATTCTTGTATTCTGCCTTGCATTATGATACCTTACTTGTTTGAAATCATTCCTTTTGTTCTGAATATGCTTTGTCACTTGCTGAGCTATTTTTAGCTCACTCCGTTATATAAATCTTTCAGGTCAAGTTGTCACTCTTTGAGATGTTTTGAATTGGGCTGAGGCAGTGGAGAGCTATTAATTATGGGCAAGTCTTGTTGGTTATTATGTTATTATTGTATAAACATATTTTGTATATAATGAAATGTTGTTGATGAACCGAAATGGATATACCTTGTAAAAGTATTAGACGATCTCTCTTATGTGGAATTTCAGAATGTTAAGTCTAGTTTACGATGATATGAACTTGTGGTAAATGGTTGGAGTTTTGATTTTATAAATTACTTAGCTTTTGAATTTATAAATGTTGTTCATGTTTGTTTAGTTGGCTTGGGTTACCATAAATGTGAATTATCGAGAGATGTGATATATGATTATAAACTGCACAGGTTTTATAGATGTGAATTTGATAGAATGTTTTTCAGTGTCCTCAAATGTTGGTTTGGATCCTGGATTAGTTTTTGATGAAAATTTTAATATCATGGATATTTTTGAGGGGCGTGACAGTCAGGCTTGAGGCTATCGATGCGGGGGCGTCGAAGGCTTCATGCGTCGTGCACGGGTATCGGCCTCGGGCTTAGTAGCAGTTCGGATGATGCATCCACGGTCGCCGTCGTGCGTTATTGGGGGGCCGAGAGTGATGGAGGGGAATATACGGGTTGTGCGGGAGCCGGGTCGACAACTCCTGCTGTGACGTCAGTAGGAGCATCGGGAGCTGTCCGGGATGTAAGACGAGGGGAACGATGGTCTGCATCATTCCCGCTAGGACTTGAACTTGGTGTGCCAGGTTGAGAAACACCTCCGCAGAGACGGAAAGTTGAGTAGCGATTGCTCCCGGAGGCGATAACCTCGGGTCAGTGAACAGCCTCTAGTAGCATCCCGGGGTTGCTATGTGGGCTTCCTACTCGAGGGGAGGTGGGTGTTGCTCCCCAAGCCCGGGAGTCGAGTGGGTCGGGGGGTGGTTGTCACCCGAGCATTCAGTCAGGTGACCGAGTTGAGGTTGATCCTATATCATTGGGCCCTCCTTGTAGAGCCAAACTGATAGTGATCCTTTACACCATGGCAGAGCGAGCTAGCACAGTTTGATTCAGTCCCGGATGCACAAGATCATCCACCTCTAGTGGGTTGGGTTTGAGCTCTAACTTCTGAGTCGGAGGCTCCCTAGGGTTGACCGCTTACTCCTTGAGCTCTGGTCCCTACACACAAGTCGGGGTTGGGAAGGGGCTCCCGACTTCGACCCCTCCGAAGATCTTGTTAGTGTTGAGGGGCCAGTGAGGAACCTCTTCTGTTTGACCACTCGAGGGGTTTTTATCTTCCTCTCAGGGGGACCGATCACACCTGGGCTGTTTATTACCGTCGGGGCTGTACTCGGTTTAGCGTCATCCCAATCTTTGCGAGTCGAGGGGCATTCTGCGGGCATCGTCCTAGCCTTTGCGGGACGACGTGGTATTTGGCGGGTGCCATCCCGACCTTTTACTAGGTGGCGCTGTACTAGGTCGGCGCTGTCTCGGTTTTTATAGGACGGTGTTGTGCATGACTGACACCATCCCGACCTTTTGCTGGGTGGTGCTGTACTCGGTCGGCGTCGTCCCAGCTTTTGCAGGACGACGTTGTGCATGACCTGTGCCATCCTAGCCTTTGCTAGGCGGCGCCATACTTAGCGGGTGTTGTGCTGGGTTGGTGCCGTCCCTAATGAATCTCGGATTTTGATGATGAAGTCAATTATCATTTGTTGATCTAATCTATATATTGAGAAAAGTGTGCAAGATTAACTATAATGGCAGTAAGATATGCAGCAGGTGTTGAGCCGGAGTTAAGATCAAGATCACGTTGGGAGTTTGAGAATTCATTGGAAGTCCAAACATTTGTCGGAAGTTCTGCGGGAACCATCCGAGAAGTCCAGGAGCTTGCCAAAGAAGCTCATCGGAACTTGCCAAGAAGATCGTCACAAAGTCCAGGAGCTTGCCGGGAATCCGTCGGAGCATCACTGAGGGTTCGTCGGATGTTCACCGGAAGTACACCGGAAGAAGTGATTGACGCAGCGGAACACAGAATTGCAGTAATCATGTCCTAATTATCATAGTTAGAGTATAGATTAAGTTAGGGTTGGGAGGAAATCCCACTAACTTAATTAGGGGCCAATTGGGCTCTTAATAAACCCAAATTGGGCCGAATGGAACAGCCCATTCAGACCTAGAATTCCTGGCCGGTGGTGGCACCGCCCAGGAGACTCGGTCTCCCAGGGATTCTGGGCAGTAGTACCGCCCCTATCAAGTGGTGGTACCGCTAGCAGTTATTGTTGCCAGCGGTGGTACCGCCCCTGTTAAGCGGTGGTACCGCTTGAGCTCAGTCTTTGAGCGCTGTCAGGCGGTAGTACCGCTCAGACTGAGCGGTAGTACTGCTCAATGTCCGATGACAAGCGGTAGTACCGCCCAATAATGGCAGTGGTACCACCAGGACCCCAAAAATCTAGGAATGGACACTTTTAGGCTCCATTTTCAAACTTATTAGGGCCTATATAAACCCCACCCTTTCCTGTATGAAAGGGCACGAAAAATTTTTCTTTTTGGTAAGTTGGGCACGAAAAATTTGCTTTAATCTTGAGTCTTTGAGGCCTTAAAGTGTTGTAAAAGCTACAGTTCTCCTCCTCCTTTCTTCTAAGTGTTGAGATCATCCAAAAGAGGAGTGAAAACTTGTAAGGGTTGTCTCCTAAGCTCGTCAAAAGGAGAAAAGCTGTAAAAGGTGTTGAATCTCGGATTTTGATGATGAAGTCAATTGTCATATGTTATCTAATCCATATGTTGAGATAAGTGTGTAGTATTAACTATGATAGAAGTAAGACATGCAACAGGAGTTATGCCAGAGTCAAGACTATGATCACGTTGGGGGTTCGAGCGTTCAACGGAAGTCCGGATGGTCGTCGGAAGTTCTACGGGAACAAATCCGAGAAGTCCAAGAGCTTGGTAAAGAAGCTCGTCGGAACTCGCCAAGTGGATTGTCGCAAGTCCAAGAGTTTGTTGGAAGTCCGCCGGAGCATCGTCGAGGGTTCGTCGGAAGTTCGCTGGAAGCTCGTCAGAAGAAGCGATTGACGCACCGGAGTAAGTTGCAATATTAATGTCTTAAATATCGTAGTTAGCATGTAGATTAAGTTAGGAATGAGAGGTGATCCCATTAACTTAATCTAGGGACAATTGGGCCCTTGACAGATCCAAATTGGGCCGAATGGATCAGTCCATTCGGACCTAGAATTCTTGGCTAGCAGTGGCACCGCTTGGGCCAACGGTGGCACCGCCTAGGAGCTCAGTCTCCCAGGAATGCTAGGCGGTGGTACCACCCCTATCAAGCGGTGGTACCGCCTGAGCTCGATCTTTGAGCGAAGTTGAGTGGTGGTACCGCCCTTGTCAGGCGCTGGTACCACCTGAGCTCGGTCTCCGAGCAATGCCAAGCGGTAGTACCACCCAGTTATGGCAGTAGTACTGCTAGAACCTTGGAAATCCAGGAGATAATATTTTTGAGCTCCAAATTCGAACTAGTTGGGGCCTATATAAACCCCACCATTTCCTGCATGAAAAGGCACCAAAATCTTGAACTTATTCTGAGAAATTGAGAGCTCAAAAGTGATGTAAAAGGCCAAAAGTTCTTCTCCCTCTTTTCGTCTAAGTTTTGATCATTCAAGAGAGGAGTGAAAATCTGTAAGGGTTATCTCCTAAGCCCATCAAAAGGAGTAAAGCTATAAAAGAGTGATTGGCTTTCGCCTATTGAAGGAAGGCCTCTAGTGGACGTCGGTGACCTCATCGGAGGAGGAAGCCAAAAGTGGATGTAGGTCAAGATTGACCGAACCACTCTAAATCTCTGTTTGCATTTACATTATGCTCTCTATCTTAACTACAAACTGCCTCTATTGCTTTTCTTCAATTGTACTTTGCTTAATCTTAAGTTGAAGAACTTTCTGAAATGATTTTTTTATCGAAAGTGTTTTTATCATACGAACGTCGTTTTAAATCGTCGAAAGTTATCCGCTGCATTAATTCACCCCCCCTCCCCCCTCTTAGTGCCCTTGATCCTAACAATTGGTATCAGAGCAGGGTTAACTCTCAATGGGATTAAAACCCAAGAGAGATAGCATACGTCAAAAACCAAGAGGGCCACTCTATTATGTTGAATCTCAGATTTTGATGATGAAGTCAATTGTCATTTGTTATCTAATCTAAGTGTTGAGATAAGTGTGCAGGATTAACTACGATAAGAGTAAGACAAGCAGCAGGTGTTGCGCCGGAGTCAAGATCATGATCACGTTGGGAGTTCAAGAGTTCGACGGAAGTTCGGACGGTCGTCGGAGGTTCAGCGAGGACAGATCCGAGAAGTCCAGAAGCTTGCCAAGCGAAGCTCGTCGGAACTCGCCAAGTGGATCGTCGCAAAGTCCAGGAGTATGCCGGATGTCCACAGAAGGATCACCGAGGGTTATCGGTTGATCGACGGAAGTTGGCCGGAAACTCACCGGAAGAAGCGATTGACGCATCGGAGCAAAGCTGCAGAAGTTGTCTTAGAGTTAATCGTAGTTAGCATGATGATTAAGCATGAAAATGGGAGGTGATCCCATTAGCTTAATCTTGGGGCAATTGGGCCCCTGAAAAGATTCAAAGTGGGCCGAATGGAGTGAACCATTCGGACCCTGATTGCACCAGGAGGTGCAACCGCCCCAGCCAGGAGGTGCAACCGCCTGGGCTGTGGGGGTTGGGAGGTGCAACCGCCCCAGCCAGGAGGTGCAACCGCCAGGGCTGCGAGGCTGGGAGGTGCAACCGCCCCAGCCGAGAGGTGCAACCGCCCAGAGCTCAGTCTTCGAGCTAGTCTGGGCGGTGCAACCTCCTCTGCCAAGAGGTAGCACCGCCAGAGCTCAAGTTTCGAGCTCTGCCAGGCGATGCAACCACCGAGCTCAGTCTTCGAGCTCTGGCAGAGAGGTGCATCAGCCTGAGCTCAGTCTCGAGCCCTGCCAGGTGATGCAATCACCGAGCTCAGTCTTCGAGCTCTGGCAGAGAGGTGCATCAGCCTGAGCTCAGTTTGGAGCTCTGCCAGGTGATGCAACCACCGAGCTCAGTTTCGAGCTCTGCCAGGTGATGCAATCACCAAGCTCAGTCTTCGAGCTCTGCCAGGTGATGCAATCACCGAGCTCAGTCTTCGAGCTCTGGCAGAGAGAAGCAATCGCCTGAGCTCAGTCTTCGAGCTCTGCCAGGCGGTGCCACCTCTCCAGTCAAGAGGTGCAACCGCCTGATCCCAGAATTCTGGGATTTGATCGATTTGATCGTTTTGAGCTCCAAATTTGAACTGGGTTGGGGCCTATAAATACCCCACCCATTCAGCACTGAAAAGATACAGATCCACACCGAATTCTTGATCTTTTCAGTGATTCTAAGAGCTCAAATTTGTGTAAAGTCCTAAAGTTCTCCTCCTTCTGTTCTTCAAGTCTTGAGTTGTAAAGAGAGGAGAGAAAGGATCTGTAAAGGTTGTCTCCTGAGCCTGTCAAAAGGAGAGAAACTGTAAAAGGGCAGTTAGCCTTCGCCCATTGAAGGAAGGCAGCTAGTTGACGTCGGCAACCTCGTCGGTGGAGGAAGCCAAAAGTGGAGTAGGTCAAGGCTGACCGAACCACTCTAAATCTCTGGTTTGCGTTTATTTTTGAGCACTTTATCATTACTGCAAACCTCCTCCATTACTACTGCTCTCTGCGCTTTCACGAACAAGTTCTAAGTGCTGTTCTTTCAGAATCTGCATTCAAACGTAAATCGTGTTTTCGTACGATCTTCACACTGCAGTTTACGCTTACATTCGGACTCCATTTATAACTGCAAATTGCTTTCTACGTAAAACGCTTTTCCAGGTTCAAAACTGCTTTTAAACGCAAAACTACATTTAGACGTAAATCTGAGTTTAGACGTAAATCTGCGTTTAGACGTAAAACTACGTTTAGACGTAAATCTACGTTTAGACGTAAACTGCGCTTAGACGCAAAACTGCGCTTAGACGCAAACTGTGTTCAGACGCAAACTGTGTTCAGACGCAAACTGCGCTTAGACGCAAACTGCGCTTAGACGCAATCTGCGCTTAGACGCAAACTGCACTTAGATACAAACTGAGAATTAGCTTTTGCATCATAATAGTTTTTATTGAACGAACGCAGCTTTTGGTTTTTAATCGCTGTAAGATTTCCGCTGCACTAATTCACCCCCCCCCCTCTTAGTGCTCTCGATCCTAACAATTGGTATCAGAGCCCGGTTAACTCTCAAAAGGATTAAAACCCAAGAGAGATGGCTTACGCCGGAAACCAAGAGGGCCATTCTATTACACGTCCACCCATGTTTAATGGGACGGACTACACCTACTGGAAAACCCGAATGAGGATCTTTCTTATTTCTATGGATTTTGAATTATGGAATCTTGTCGAGAATGGTTTTTCAAAGTCTTCTCTTCCAATGATCGATTGGAATGATTTGGAGAAGAAGGCTTTCGCTCTAAATGCAAAGGCTATGAACGCCTTATTTTGTGCACTCGATAAAAACGAGTTTAACCGTGTTTCAACTTGTGAAACTGCATTTGATATTTGGCACACACTCGAAGTGACCCATGAGGGCACAAGTAGAGTAAAAGAGTCAAAAATCAATTTGCTGTTACACTCTTTCGAACTCTTTCGGATGAAACCGAGTGAAACCATTGGCGACATGTTTACCCGTTTCACGGATGTCGTCAACGGTTTAAAAGGACTCGGAAAGAGCTTTTCGGATTTTGAGCTTGTTAATAAGATACTAAGATCCCTTCCTAAGAGTTGGGATCCTAAAGTCACCGCTATTCAAGAGGCAAAAGATCTGCGAAATTTCCCTCTTGAAGAACTAATCGGGTCACTAATGACCTATGAAATGACTTGTAAAGCTCATGAAGAGCAAGAAGACATCCTTCCAAAGAACAGGAAGGATATGGCACTCAAAACGTCAGAATGCCACTTGAGAGAAAACTCAAGTGATGAGGACTGTGATGATGACTTGGCACTACTAACAAGAAAGTTTAAAAAGTTCTTTAAAAGAAACAAATTTAAGAATGATGCAAAAAATAAACTTGAACCCAAAAAGGACCAAGTGATCTGCTATGAATGCAAAAAGCCGGGACACTACAAAAGTGATTGTCCCCAAGTCAAGAAAAGAACAACAAAGAAGAAGGCGCTCCAAGCAACATGGGATGATTCGAGCGCATCTGAGGAAGAGGAGTCCAACACCGAGCAAGTTGCTCATTACGCCTTAATGGCCATCGAAGACGAGGTAACAAATTCAATAGATGCTGATTTATCTTTCGATGAATTATTAAATGCTTTCAATGATTTATTTGACGAATGCAAGAGTATAAGTAGAAAATATAAATTGCTGAAAAAGATGCATGATAGTCTTACCTGTGAGTTTGATAAGTTAAAAGTCGAACATCATGATAGTTTAAATTCATGTATCAAATGTCATGATTTAGAAACTATGCAAAAAGAAAACCTGCTACTCAAGGACACCTTGAAGAAATTCGAGGTTGGTAGCAAGTCATTAAACATGATCCTTGCAAACAAGGGTCACATTCCAAACAGGAGCGGGATTGGATTTGTGAGAAATCCTCACCAAAATCCAACCACCTTCATAAAAGGCTCCATCTTACATGTTCAACACCAAACCAAGTGCAACTTTTGTTGCAAATCTGGACACAAGACACATTGTTGTCCATTCAAGAAAATAAGTCCAAACAAATTAATTTGGGTTCCTAAAGGAACCATGATAAACTCTATGCAACATGATAAGAAATGTAGATCTATTTATGAGGCACCCAAAAGCAAATGGGTACCTAAACATCATCCTTTCTTGTAGAAAACTAAACAATCGCAAGCTAGGAGCAAGAAATGGTACCTTGATAGTGGATGCTCAAGGCATATGACCGGAGATCCATCTCAATTCTCTAAGCTCACTAGCATAGACGAAGGATATGTCACCTTCGGAGACAACAACAAGGGTAAAATCATTGGCAAAGGAACCATAGGTAACAAATCCAACCTCTCTATTGAAGATGTTTTACTAGTTGATGGTTTAAAACATAACCTCTTGAGCATTAGTCAATTATGTGATAAAGGATATATTATAAGATTTGAATCTAATGCTTGTATCATTGAAAAACCACACAAAAATATATCTATGATTGCATTAAAACAAAACAACGTATACACTATTGACATCAATGACTTATGTGATGAAATGTGCCTTGCCGTTATGAATGAGGATGCTTGGCTATGGCATAGAAGATTAGGTCATGCTAGCATGAAACTAATCACTCAAGTATCATCTAGAGAACTTGTAAGAGGAATTCCTCATATCAAGTTCATCAAAGATAATGTATGCGATGCTTGCCAATTAGGTAAGCAAATTAAGGGTAGCTTCAAAGCTAAGAATCAAATAAGCACCTCTAGGCCCTTACAATTGATCCATATGGACTTGTTCGGACCAATCTCTACATCGAGTCTAGGAGGTAGCAAATACGCCTTTGTCATTATTGATGACTATAGCAGATATACATGGACCTACTTCTTAAAACAGAAAAATGAATGCTTTAGATATTTTACCAAGTTTTGTAAACTTGTTCAAAATGAAAAAGGATCTATGATTTCGTCAATTAGAAGTGATCATGGTGGAGAATTTCAAAACCATGACTTCCAAGAATTCTGTGAACTCAACGGATATAACCATAATTTCTCTACTCCAAGAAATCCTCAACAAAATGGGGTAGTAGAAAGAAAAAATCGAAATTTACAAGAAATGGCAAGAACAATGTTGAATGAACATAGCCTACCCAAATATTTTTGGGCCGAAGCTGTAAACACTGCATGCTATATTTTAAATAGAGTCCTAGTAAGACCCTTACTCACCAAAACTCCTTATGAGTTATGGAATAACAAAAAACCCAATGTCTCATATTTCAAAGTCTTTGGGTGTAAGTGTTTTATCTTGAATGAAAAGGATAACTTAGGAAAATTCGATGCTAAATCTGATGAAGGAATCTTTCTTGGTTATTCTTCGGTTTCTAAAGCTTTTCGCATCTTCAATAAAAGAACCTTAGTTATTGAAGAATCCATCCATGTTGTTTTCAATGAGATTTCAGAAATTAAGAAAAATGATCTTGATGATGATTTTGATTCCTTGAATTTAAACGAAACCCCATCTCCAATTAGCAACTTGGATGCATCCACTTCCGAAATATCCTTACCCAAGGATTGGAAGTATATAGATGCTCATCCTAAGGAGCTAATCCTAGGAGACACATCAAAGGGGGTTCAAACACGATCTTCTTTTAAAAACTTTTGTGCCAACGCCGCCTTTCTCTCCCAAATTGAACCCAAATGTGTTGATGAAGCCATGAAAGATGATTCATGGATTATCGCAATGCAAGATGAATTAAATCAATTTGAGAGAAATGAGGTGTGGACGCTTGTTCCTAGGCCAAATGACCATTTAGTTATTGGTACTAAATGGGTCTTTAGAAACAAGCAAGATGAAAATGGTATCGTGGTTAGAAACAAGGCTAGATTAGTGGCCAAAGGTTTCAACCAAGAAGAAGGTATCGATTACGAAGAAACCTTCGCACCTGTGGCTCGATTGGAAGCCATAAGGATGCTCCTTGCCTACGCCAGTTGCAATAATTTTAAGTTATTTCAAATGGATGTTAAAAGCGCTTTTCTAAATGGTTTCATTTCCGAAGAAGTTTATGTTGAACAACCCCCTGGATTTGAAAATAATGGCTACCCTAATCATGTGTTTAGACTAACTAAAGCTCTCTATGGTTTAAAACAAGCCCCAAGGGCTTGGTATGAGAGACTTAGTTCTTTTCTCATTGAAAATAATTTCATAAAAGGCAAGGTTGATACTACATTGTTTATCAAAAATTTTGAAAATAATTTTCTCATTGTTCAGATTTATGTTGATGATATCATCTTTGGCTCTACAAATGAATCTCTTTGTGAATCGTTTGGTAAAACTATGAGTCTTGAATTCGAAATGAGCTTAATGGGAGAATTAACATTCTTCTTAGGTTTACAAATCAAACAACTAAGCAATGGCATCTTTATTAGTCAAGCTAAATATGCCATGAATTTATTAAAAAGGTTTAATATGAACAACTCAAAGGCCAGTAACACTCCTATGTGCACCTCCACTAAATTAGAAATTGATGAAAGTGGAGAAAGCTTTGATCAAAAAACTTATAGGGGTATGATAGGAAGTTTACTTTACCTCACTGCAACCAGACCAGACATCATGTTCAGTGTAGGACTTTGTGCTAGATTTCAATCAAACCCTAAGATGTCTCATCTCAAAGCAGTTAAAAGAATATTTAGATATCTTAATGGTACCACAAATCTAGGATTATGGTACCCAAAATCAGAAAATTTTGAGTTAATTGCTTTTGCTGATGCTGACTTTGCTGGGTGTAGATTAGATAGAAAAAGCACATCAGGATCATGTCAATTTTTAGGACATGCCCTTGTTTCCTGGTCATCAAAGAAACAAAACTCAGTTGCACTATCAACAACCGAAGCTGAATATATTGCAGCAAGTGCATGCTGTGCACAAGTTGTATGGATGAAAAATACCTTAGAAGATTATAAAGTTTATCTCAGAAATATTCCAATTAAATGTGATAACACAAGTGCAATATGCTTAACCAAAAATCCTATACAACACTCAAGAACAAAACATATTGATATTAGACATCACTTTATACGAGATCATGTCACCAATCATGACGTAACCATAGAATTCATTGATACTAAACATCAACTAGCTGACATTTTTACAAAACCCCTATGTGAAGAACAATTTGATTACATAAGAAGAGAATTAGGAATGTTGAATTGTCCGAATACTTTAACTAGTTAAAATTATTTTTCGGATGTTATTACTATTACATACCTTGACAAACGCTTGATCAAATAACATGTTGCAAATTATGTGACAAATATTTTTAACCAGATGCATGTAAGAAGTTCATTTTTCGGTTTGTATGCTAAAAATGGGATGTTCTTGTACACTCTTATGAAAACTCTTTGAAAAATGACTTTCCTCCGTCAAGCAAAAATAATAAAAAGATATATGTGTCATGACTTCTTTTATATGCTTGATAATGCTATCATGCTTTTTGTTGATGACAAAGGGGGAGAAACATATGAATTGATAAACACTATGTCATAGCTGAACTGCCATCATCATATCTATGTCATAGTTGCAAATACTTGAGTGATGCTATAAACAATGTTATGCCATCCTTGCATCACCAAGAGATATGTGAACATGTGCTATAGTTTGCATCATATCTTGATTTGATATCCTATTTTGTGAAGTAAATGCAAACTTGCTAGAAAATCTCAAATGTGTGCATCATGTAAAAAGTCCTTCGTAGCTTTATATGTTTACATGATGAACAGTTACAAACACTATAATACAAACGTGATGATGAATGTCAAGCTTTGACATCATCCTTGAAGAGATACATCATGATAGGTATCATGATGGGAGTATTGATAAGTTTAACTGATCTAACTTATCAATACGTCACTTGAATTCTTAGTCTTGAATTCAAGGTTGACTTATCTCAACTATGGCATATAGACAGGGGGAGTTAAGGATAACTCTATTATCAATTGATTGTCATCATCAAAAAGGGGGAGATTGTTGAATCTCAGATTTTGATGATGAAGTCAATTGTCATTTGTTATCTAATCTAAGTGTTGAGATAAGTGTGCAGGATTAACTACGATAAGAGTAAGACAAGCAGCAGGTGTTGCGCCGGAGTCAAGATCATGATCACGTTGGGAGTTCAAGAGTTCGACGGAAGTTCGGACGGTCGTCGGAGGTTCAGCGAGGACAGATCCGAGAAGTCCAGAAGCTTGCCAAGCGAAGCTCGTCGGAACTCGCCAAGTGGATCGTCGCAAAGTCCAGGAGTATGCCGGATGTCCGCAGAAGGATCACCGAGGGTTATCGGTTGATCGACGGAAGTTGGCCGGAAACTCACCGGAAGAAGCGATTGACGCATCGGAGCAAAGCTGCAGAAGTTGTCTTAGAGTTAATCGTAGTTAGCATGATGATTAAGCATGAAAATGGGAGGTGATCCCATTAGCTTAATCTTGGGGCAATTGGGCCCCTGAAAAGATTCAAAGTGGGCCGAATGGAGTGAACCATTCGGACCCTGATTGCACCAGGAGGTGCAACCGCCCCAGCCAGGAGGTGCAACCGCCTGGGCTGTGGGGGTTGGGAGGTGCAACCGCCCCAGCCAGGAGGTGCAACCGCCAGGGCTGCGAGGCTGGGAGGTGCAACCGCCCCAGCCGAGAGGTGCAACCGCCCAGAGCTCAGTCTTCGAGCTAGTCTGGGCGGTGCAACCTCCTCTGCCAAGAGGTAGCACCGCCAGAGCTCAAGTTTCGAGCTCTGCCAGGCGATGCAACCACCGAGCTCAGTCTTCGAGCTCTGGCAGAGAGGTGCATCAGCCTGAGCTCAGTCTCGAGCCCTGCCAGGTGATGCAATCACCGAGCTCAGTCTTCGAGCTCTGGCAGAGAGGTGCATCAGCCTGAGCTCAGTTTGGAGCTCTGCCAGGTGATGCAACCACCGAGCTCAGTTTCGAGCTCTGCCAGGTGATGCAATCACCAAGCTCAGTCTTCGAGCTCTGCCAGGTGATGCAATCACCGAGCTCAGTCTTCGAGCTCTGGCAAAGAGAAGCAATCGCCTGAGCTCAGTCTTCGAGCTCTGCCAGGCGGTGCCACCTCTCCAGTCAAGAGGTGCAACCGCCTGATCCCAGAATTCTGGGATTTGATCGATTTGATCGTTTTGAGCTCCAAATTTGAACTGGGTTGGGGCCTATAAATACCCCACCCATTCAGCACTGAAAAGATACAGATCCACACCGAATTCTTGATCTTTTCAGTGATTCTAAGAGCTCAAATTTGTGTAAAGTCCTAAAGTTCTCCTCCTTCTGTTCTTCAAGTCTTGAGTTGTAAAGAGAGGAGAGAAAGGATCTGTAAAGGTTGTCTCCTGAGCCTGTCAAAAGGAGAGAAACTGTAAAAGGGCAGTTAGCCTTCGCCCATTGAAGGAAGGCAGCTAGTTGACGTCGGCAACCTCGTCGGTGGAGGAAGCCAAAAGTGGAGTAGGTCAAGGCTGACCGAACCACTCTAAATCTCTGGTTTGCGTTTATTTTTGAGCACTTTATCATTACTGCAAACCTCCTCCATTACTACTGCTCTCTGCGCTTTCACGAACAAGTTCTAAGTGCTGTTCTTTCAGAATCTGCATTCAAACGTAAATCGTGTTTTCGTACGATCTTCACACTGCAGTTTACGCTTACATTCGGACTCCATTTATAACTGCAAATTGCTTTCTACGTAAAACGCTTTTCCAGGTTCAAAACTGCTTTTAAACGCAAAACTACATTTAGACGTAAATCTGAGTTTAGACGTAAATCTGCGTTTAGACGTAAAACTACGTTTAGACGTAAATCTACGTTTAGACGTAAACTGCGCTTAGACGCAAAACTGCGCTTAGACGCAAACTGTGTTCAGACGCAAACTGTGTTCAGACGCAAACTGCGCTTAGACGCAAACTGCGCTTAGACGCAATCTGCGCTTAGACGCAAACTGCACTTAGATACAAACTGAGAATTAGCTTTTGCATCATAATAGTTTTTATTGAACGAACGCAGCTTTTGGTTTTTAATCGCTGTAAGATTTCCGCTGCACTAATTCACCCCCCCCCCTCTTAGTGCTCTCGATCCTAACATATTACACGTCCACCTATGTTCAATGGGACGGACTACACCTACTGGAAGACCCGAATGAGGATCTTCCTTATTTCCATGGATTTTGAACTTTGGAATCTTATTGAAAATGGATTTTCAAAGTCTTCTCTTATAATGATCGATTGGAATGAATTGGAGAAGAAGACTTTCGCTCTTAATGCAAAGGCTATGAATGCCTTATTTTGTGCGCTTGATAAAAACGAATTCAATCGTGTTTCGATTTGTGAAACTACATTTGATATTTGGCACACACTCGAAGTGACTCACGAAGGCACGAGTAGAGTGAAAGAGTCAAAAATGAATCTTTTAATACATTTGTTTGAACTTTTTCGAATGAAACCGAGTGAAACCATAGACGACATGTACACCCGTTTCACGGATGTTGTTAATGGTCTAAAAGGACTCGGTAAAAGTTTTTCAGATTTTGAGCTCATGAATAAGATTTTAAGATCCCTTCCAAAGAGTTGGGACCCTAAAGTCACTGCTATTCAAAAGGCTAAAAAATTAAACAACTTCCCTCTTGAAGAATTAATCGGGTCATTAATGACGTACGAAATGACTTACAAAGCTCATGAAGAGCAACAAGACATTTTTCCAAAGAACAGGAAAGATATAACACTTAGAACTTTAGAAGACCACTTGAGAAAAAATTCAAGTGATGAGGACTATGACGATGACTTGACACTTCTAACAAGGAAATTTAAAAAATTTATTAAAAGAAATAAGTTTAAAAATGACACAAAAAATAAATTTGAACCCAAGAAGGACCAAGTTATTTGCTACGAATGCAAGAAGTTGGGATACTACAAAAGTGATTGTCCCCAAGCCAATAAGAGAACACCAAAGAAGAAGGCGCTCGAAGCAACGTGGGATGACTCAAGCGCGTCCGAAGAAGAGGAGTCCAACACCGAGCAAGTTGCTCACTACGCCCTAATAGCCATCGGAGAGGAGGTAACGAATTTAATTGATGTAGATTTATTATTTGATGAATTATTAAATGGTTTCCTTAACTTATTTGATGAATGTAAAATAATTAGTAGAAAATATAAATTGTTAAAAAAGGAGCATAAGAGTCTTATTAGTCATTTTGATAAATTAAAAACCGAATATCATGATAGTTTAGCTTCATGTATAAAATGCTATGATCTAGAAACTCTTCAAAAGGAGAACTTGCTACTCAAGGACACCTTGAAGAAATTCGAGGTTAGTAGCAAGTCTTTGAATATGATCCTTACAAATAAGGGTCACGTTCCTAAAAGAAGTGGAATCGGATTTATGAGAAGTCCTCACTAAAATCCAACCACCTTCATTAAAGGCCCTATCTTACATGTTCGGCACCAAAGCAAATGCAACTTTTGTTGCAAACATGGACATAGAACTTATCATTATTTATTCAAGAAAGTTAGTCCGAACAAACTGATTTGGGTTCCTAAAGGAACCATGATAAATTCTATGCAACATGATAAACAATTTAGATCAGTTTTTGAGGCACCCAAAAGTAAATGAGTACCTAAAAATCATCTTTTCTTGTAGAAACATATATCATCACAAGCTAGGAGCAAGAGATAATATCTTGCTTTCTGGGTTCTCAACATTCATGATCCGAGATCCAAAAAGACTCGTGATGCTCTCTAGCCTAAATGATAAAAAGAGGATTAGTAGAATTAATACTACAAATTACTGAGTGATATTGATATAATCCTATTTGATCCTTTAGATTTTGGAGCTCATAATTCTCCCTTCACACATCCTCTGGATTTCTGAATTCATCACATTCATTCCTTCTTCATTTTATTTTCGGATCCAACTTACGTCTTGCAAGCCAAGTTTGTCATGAATTAGCAAAGCTTACAAACTTGTATAATAAGTAATGAACATGTCAAAAATTGTATACGACATTTGAAGTAGAGTATGCACTTCACCAGATCTATCATGAACGTACGAAATCTCATATCTTGTGATGGAAACCTTTACGTAATTACGTAATTAAGATTGATTGCTCCTCAAATAAAAATTTTCTGCAAATTCAAAACATCCACATCAGCTCACACAGCCCTCAAAATAGTGCTCACCGCCCAATTGGCGGTAGCACCGCCGGTTGCCACGGGTAGTAAGTGGTTGCACCGCCCAGCCAGTGGTGCCATCACCCGCAACTCTGCCCCCTTTTTAAACCGAGCTAGGGCCGATGGTAAAACTGACCCCAACTCACTCTCTTCTCCTCCTAGCAGCTCTAAAATCTTCTCCACCTCCATTCCTCCCCTTTAGCTACCCAAAAAATTGCCCATTTTGTGCAAGATCAAGAATCAATCATTCATCCTCTTGAATATCTCAACTAAGGTATTCTTTAAGAGGCTTTTGATTTCTGTTTTGAATCATCTACTCTTGCTCATTATTATCTTCCTAAATAGTAGTAGATATGGGCTCTAGAAGATCCTCTAGGGACAAAGGGAAGAGGAGATTAGAAGAAGACTTTGATTCCACCCTTTTCGATTCAAAACTTCATGCCCAAAAATTTGCTTCCATAGAGTTTAGAAATGTCCATAAGGGAAAGTATGTTGATCTAAATGAACTAAGTAATTTAGAGACAATTCAATGGTTTACAAATTTAGATCTACTCTCAATCTTACAAATTAGTGAACCCATCTACCCAAGACTCGTTAGGTTGTTTTACAATAATCTACATATAAATAAAGAAGAAAGAGTGTCTACCTATCTCTTAGGACAACATATTTTCATTATAGATAGATTCATTTACGACATGATAGGCATTCCCATAAAAGATAGAGGCCGTTATTTTAGAGGATTGTGGGATGATGAAACAGTTAGGACAACGTACGTCGAAGCCTTAGGAACAATTTTCGGTAATCCTAACTTAGTGATACTTCCTAAAAGCTGTGAACATCTATTACCACTAAACATTAAAGTACTTCATCATATTCTAATTAGTATCATTCTCCCTAAACAATACTATCATGATAAAGTAAGTGAAATGGAACTAGGAATCATGTATTGGATCATGAAAGGACATAACATCTGTTTTGGTTACCTTATCCAACAAAACATGATAGAAATATCTAAGAAAGACCTGATGCTTCCATATGGTGGTATAATCACTAGAATACTTAATACCTATGATATTCCAATACCACCCGACGAAGAGGTAATAAAGGTAGATAGATTTAGCGTAATAAATAAAAATCTGCTTCACCGAATGAGATGTTTATTTAGAAATGGAATGTGGGTTAGAATGCCTAGAAGAACCAATCCCCCTTAACCTGAACCAGAACCAGAAACACCAATCTTTAGGGGTACTCAATCTCCTTCGACTGGTTCCTTTGAGGAAACACATCCATTTGAGCAAGCTCCTGCATCATCTATCGAAGACATAGAGATTCGGATGGATCGCTTTGAACAAAGACAAGATCGGCTTGAACATCGCCAAGATCAAATCCTATTTGAGCTGCAACAAATTCATCGACAATTTGACTCCTTATTTAGGCATTTTAATTTTCCACCTCCTGAATGAGCTTGTATATGTAAATGTGGTCACAATTTCTTCTTGTCTTGTTGTAACAATTATATTGTTGTAAACTCTTTATGCTACTCATCTTGATCACAATGCCCCTTGCCTTGATAACTACTAATCCTTGATATGTTTTACTTAATGTATTATTTGGTGAGCATATGCAGAGTTAGGAATATTAATGTAGATTGAACATCGTTTTCGGATTTTCCTTGAATCTCTTTACGCTACTCGTTTTCAAATTTTTCTTGATCACTTAAGTTTCACGTTGAGATTGAATGCTTCTATAACATGCTTACTTTATAAGTTGAAAATCTTGTGCTTTGGTTTCCATGATGAGCATGTTATATTGTGATTTGCGAATATTCATACATTGAATTCTTAATCCTTGAGCACTACAAAATTGTGTTCGAATGAATGAACTTATTCAAATTATTTTTTGAACTTTCTTGATTCAATGATTAATCACTTTATGCTATGATGAGAAGTTTATACGATTATATGTCTTAATAACATGTTGAAAATTATATATTTTGGATACAAAAATTTTCATGATAATAAGCATGTGTTATTTTCATGAGTGTATTTGAAAAACATATGGCAAAAATGTGTCCGAATGCATGAACTTATTAAAATCATTTTTCGGACATTCTTAATTCATTCACTTAATAGCTATAATGAGAATTTTACACTATTATATGCCTTAATAACATGTTGGAAATTATGTGTTTTGGAAACAAAAATTTCCACGATCATCAGTATGTTTTATCTTCATGATTGTGTTTGAAAATCTATAGCAAAACTATATCCGAATGCATAAAAGTATTAAATTTTATTTTCGGATTTTCTTGATCCTAACATGATTTAGTATTTCTCTTCCGGACTTAATATAGCTTTCATAAGCATATGTCATATCGAGTTTGTTTCATATCATTGACATATGGAATCAATTAACAAATGCATCTCTCATAGACTTATCGTGTGAAAAATATTTTTTCAAGAAATGGATTTGATGAAATGATTCCTTCTTATGAATTCCTTTTTGAAAAAGGAAGATCTTTTTTAACACTTGCAAGGATTTGATTCACATACATATCTTGATCTTTGCAAAAATAAAGTGTGATTTAATCTCTTATCGATTTTAACTTCATTCAAGTAAGCTCACAAATGACCTTCCTCCTTCATGCAAAAAGATAATGACAAATAAAAAGAAAGAAGTAATGAAAGCTATCTCCATGTCATGTTTTCCTTGAGATGTTTGTATAATTGGTATTCTATCACTCATTGTTGAAAAATGACATGAATCATTACCGCACTTATGCTTAAAGTTTACTTAAATAATTCTCTTTTTTGTTGATGATAAAGGGGGAGAAATACATAGTAAATTGATGATAGAATTGCTATAATTGTCATATTTGCATTATGTTAAGATATCAAAAGCTTTTGGTAAGTAAAAGTAAATTGATTATGTGTAAAGTTTTTACAAATAGCTTTATCTATACAAGTCATAGACAAAGCCAAGTAACTCATAGAGTGCGAATGCGATAGTTATGACTACACATGCTGTAGACTATAACTCCTAATTATAGTCAACATAGAAAATATTTATCCAGATATATCAAAACTACCCGTGGGTACATAATTTGGCATAATTTTCAAGATCTTTAGCTAATAGCAAAATTAAATTTGATAAAAATATCTTTTTCTCTTTGGGTAAAGTGCTCCGTTTTGAGATCTTGCTCCATACAGGATCTTGAGTCTCTAATAATCTCTTTCAAGAGCTGAGCATTATTTGTGTGTTGACATTCAAAGATTTTTTTCCTCATGTTCGTCTAGTTGGTACTTAGATCACCCGTCAATCCTATGTCCCCCGTTGGGTTCACTCAAGCAAACCTTCTCCTACAAAGGGATTGAAAGTTTTGTCACGATGGCCACTACCTCTTTAGAAAAGAATACCTGGAGCAGTGGATCCCATAGTCCTTGACGGGATCCTTCACCTTTAACTCACGTGTAAGCCCCTAAATTAGAACACATTAGGCATGAGTTTCACATTCCAAGCAAGTTTAAGCTTACAATTACTCTGACCTAGTCATTAACACTATATATCGAATCATTATTATATACATACACTAATACACTAGAAGTAGGACTTTGATTCCTTTTTTTTTTTTTTTGAAGTCTTCAAGTTCCAAAAGATCTCTCTCACTCAAATGGTACTAAACTCTTAGCATTATCTCAGGGCTTTTGTAAGTAATGCCAAAAGCTTGGTCTTCCTTGATGTTGATCCTGTTGCATGTATGCTGCCACATTTACTTCAATGGTTTAACTTCTTTTCTACTCAGAGCAGTTGCAAAGTCCAAGGGGCTCCCGGTTCTAATAAGGGCGGCAAAGGGAGGTTTTCTATGTAATTTTAAGTAGCGGGTGGCCTTTTAGCTTGTCACGAGGCTGCACAGGACAAAGTTGGGCTAATTCAAAAGAATTTCTTTTGCCTTGTCCAAGTTCATTCAATAGATGAGTGAGTAATGACTTATGGATACAAAGCTAAGTCATATTTCTTAAGTCGGTATTTGTATCGTTCTCTTTTTACACTCCATTTACATGGATTCATTTTTAACTTTTTTACTATTTTGAACTGACATTGATCTCCATGGCAACCTTCTCTAAGTAGTCAACAAGCACAAGAGAATGACCAAGCAAGTTGAACTTTCTCAATTCGCTTATCGGGAGGAACATGTGGCACCAGCACAATAACAATAGAGGGATCGAGCACCACCAGTGTGGCAACCCTCCTCGGGGCCTCAAGAACCACTCAATGCTAGAGCTGGAGCAAAGGACTTTGGCTATAAATTTGATGAACATGCATTATGTTAATCTCCACTTTCGCCCAGCCAACAACGAAGGGCAGATGACCCTCTCCCGCACAATGACATGGAGGGGGTGCGGAGCAACTCTAACTCAGAGAGATTAGGCATCAAGAGAGATGATACTAGTAACAACCACAGTAATAATTGAGAGAATTGAGACCTATTGCTTCATTAGGCTAATAGGATAATCCTCTGGTCATAATCTTTGTACTCTTAAGTGAGTTCATATATTTGTTGCTAGTTATAAGTGTTCTACAAATCAATCATATGAGAATGATACGTTTGATATGCTATGTAGTCTTTTTGCTTATTATTATTATTGATATTTTATCATTTTATATTATATGTTGCATATAATGTGATGTCTTTGTCTATGAGTTACCTGACTTTGTCTATGACTTGTATAGACAAAGCTATTTGTAGAAACTTTACACATAATCAATTTACTTTTACTTACCAAAAAAAAAAATAATGTGATGTCCATGTATCTGTGTAATGGGAATCAGATTATAATGAGATCACGATAATAAGACCGATTCACCTTTAAACATAGACCCTAAATAATCTCGGTCAGAGGTTACTCGAGAGGGACATCAAGATAACCAGATAGACTGGTATATTGGATATTTGTCCATATAATGAAGGCTGTTGGTATCATAGTTGTTTGTGTGAGGACACTAGGGATATAGTACAGGTGCTCATTGGAGAATTAATCATTGATTGATACGCTCACAGAATACTAGATGGTTAATGATATCTCATTATCAAATAGTGATTTCATGGTCCCAATTGTGTATCTAGTTCTTAGACTTGAGACACCAATGATGCCATATATGAGTACTCTGCTCTTTGATACTAGAGTTACAGGTCTAGAGGTTCCAAATCTAGCACAATCGATCATCGGGAGTGGTAGCCAACCTTACAAGGGCAATTAAGTGTCAATAGAGGATCATCTACTCTCAATGTCATGAGAGGAATATTCTATATATTCTTACTTAGATAAATCCCTAGCTAGGGTCATTTGAATTGAGAGACAAAGAGTTATTCGGGAGAATCCGATTAGAATGAGACTGAGAAGATTCCGTATAAGTTTGATAGCATTGCTGGTCATAGGTGCCCTACAAGCCAATCACATAAGTGATGACACGTGTGACATGATATGCATTCTTTTCGCTTATTATATTATTTTACATTTTATCACTTTATATTGCTTGTTGCATGTATATATTATGATGTCCATGGATTTATGCAATGAGAATTAGATTGTGATGAGATCATAATAATGAGATCGATTCGCCTTTAAACATAAATCCTAAATAATCCCGATCATAAGTTGCTCGAGAGAGACATTGAGATAACCGAATAAACTAGTGTACTGTATACCCGTACATATGATGGAGGCGGTAAGTCTCATAGCTACTCATGTGGGGACATTAGGGATATAGTGCAAGTGCTCATTGAAGAATGAGTTCACTAATTGATCCGCTCATAGAATACTAGATAGTTAATGATGCCTTATTGTCAAATAGTGATTTCATTATCCCAATGGTGTATCTAGTCCTTAGACTTAAAATACTAAGGATGTCCTATATGAGTACTCCACTTTTTAATATCAGATTTATAGGTTTGGAGGTTCCAAATCTAGCATAGCTAGTTATCGGGAGTGGTAGCCAACCTTACAAGGACTATTAAGTGTCGATAGGGGATCATCCACTCTCGGTATCATGAGAGAAATATCTCATATATTTTTACTCAAATAAATCCCTAGCTAGGGTCATTCGAATTAAGAAAGAAAGAGCTCTCGAGAAGAATCCGATTATAGCGAGACTCGAGTAGAAACTGTATGAGTCTAATAGCACCATACCTAGTATATAGTCTATGGAATATTAGATAGATAAGGGACTATAGGTACATGGTAACTAAGGATAGTCAGGTACAATGGATTGGATTCTCCTATATTATCTGGGGACTATGACGTAGTTGCCTAGTACATCCGTAGTCGACAAGTCGAGTGAATTATTATGAAGATAATAATTCATTAAGTTAGAAGGAGTTTTGATATGTATGACTCATGACCAGCTCGATATTGGGCCTAGAGGGTTACACACATATGATAGGCATTACGATGAGTAGAGGTTTGGATATGAGAAATCCGTCGGAGCTCTTATCTTATTAAATATCCAATAAGCCCCTGAATTATTGGATCCTATGGATGAGATCCAATAAGAGCCAATGAGAGATTATTGGATATAGATCCACTCATCTAAGAGGCTTGGGTAGTTGGATAGAGATTTAATACCCAATACAACAAGATTCATTAGGGTTAAGTTGATAGGGAGCTTCTATCAAGAGGAGAGAACCAAAAGTTAATAGGCTAGAGCTTCTCTTGGTTGTCATTTTCTATTCTCCTCTCCCCTTCTCCTCCTCAGATAACATGTCTAGAGATTTGAGGAGCATCGTCGCAACCCTATTGTATGCATCACCGTTAGAGAGGAGGACGCTTGACCTCCTTCATCCTCTTTTATAAATATACAGGGATTCAAGGATATACAATCTCCCTAGGTAAAATACAATCTTCATATATGTAGTTTTTGGTTTTATAGATTTTACACACCAATCTTCGCATGACGACGAACATAATTTATGGGAAATTTGGGGATTTTTGTTTTCTGTTCTTTCGCGACGCATGTGTTGTCGTCCCTAAATTTTCCTGCCGTGGTATTAGGGCTAGGTTGTTCGTGTGAATGATTGATTTTGAATTGCGTGTGTTGTGTTTATGTTATGAGAGACTTTTGATATCAAAATTGTTGACATAAAAGCGAGAAAGGGCAGTAACTATTGCTGCCCTCGCAAATGGTAGCCTTGGCCACCATCTACGTGCAAGAGGCCAGCGGTGATGGAAATCTTCAACTTAGCAACCATATACCCCGATAGCTAAAGAGCTATGATACATATGGAATGCAAATTGACCCCCTCCAACGATTTGAAACAAGATGGATCGTTCAAGATTGAAGTTAGGAAAACTATTCTAATCACATAATCAATGAAAATTTGATGAAGTAATTAGAATAGTACTTTGATTCCCTTAAAACGCCACAAACTAAAAAGCTTGATAAGTTGAAAGGAAAAACAAAGATTTTTCTTGGGTTTTGAACGCCACAAACAGAAATGCTTGATAAGTCCAAAGTTCATGCAAGAACTTAAAAACAAAACACTCACCGGTGTTGTAAGTCGAATATACTTCTCCAATATGTGCTCTTACAAAGAGAGTCAGCCTTGTTTATATAGTACAAAGGCCAAGTATAAAGGGAATGAATATATTAAATGACATTTATATTCCTAATGCATGAATGTAGATTACTCATGAATCTACATTGAATTGTTTTGAATAATTATTCATGAATAAACACACAATTCCTAATATGGTCCAATATGGCTGAATGACCTTTATTCTTCAAAGATGGCTAAAAATTCATCCTTCTCTCAAGGTTGGAATTTCTCTTCATGATTTTGACTTATTTGAATCAGGTTGATTATTTTAGGCTCTTCTTGTATCCATAGAACCTTGACAAAGTTTTGACTAGCTTGCTCCTTCCAAATGCCTTCTAATAAACAAGTTAAGGCTTCTTTCATCCTTTTAGATTTCGCTCTTGTCATTGGTCCTCGATGAATAGTTAAAGGGTCTTTGGCAGAATTATAATCAACTTGCTCATTCATATCATTCCCCCTTTCCTTGAAAGGATTCGTCCTCGAATCAGTGTCTTCATCACCTGCATCAAACAAAGATAAATCAGAAACATTGAAGGTTGCACTAACATTACCATACTCACCCGGTAGTTCCAACTTGTATGCATTGCCATTGATTTTTTGAGAGACTCGAAATGGACCATCTCCTCTTGGCATTAGTTTATACTTCCTTTGGTTAGGAAATCTTTCCTTCCTCAAGTGTAACTAAACCCAATCACCAGGTTCAAATACTACTTGCTTTCGACCTTTGTTGTGTTGTTTCTCATATTGTAGAGTTTTCTTTTGAATTTGTATCTGGACCCTTTCATGCAATGCTTTGACAAAATCAGCTTTTTGCTTACCATCCAAATTGGCCTTTTCCAAAGGTAAAGGTAGCAAATCCATAGGAGTTAATGGATTGAACCCGTATACAACTTCAAATGGGGAATGGTTTGTTGTAGCATGTACACTTCTGTTATAAGCAAACTCCACATGTGGCAAACATTCCTCCCAATTTTTCAAATTCTTTTGAATTATGGCTCTCAAAAGTGTTGATAAAGTTCGATTTACCACCTCCGTTTGTCCATCTGTTTGTGGGTGATAAGTGGTTGAATACAATAGCCTTGTACCCTACTTGCTCCAAAGTGTTTTCCAAAAGTGGCTAAGGAACTTCACATCTCTATCACTCACAATTGTCTTTGGAATGCCATGTAATCTTACAATTTCTTTGAAAAACAGCCCCGCAACATGTGTTGCATCATCTGTTTTGTGGCAAGGAATAAAATGTGCCATCTTGCTAAACCTGTCAACAACAACAAAAATAGAATCTCTCCCTCCTTTTGACCTTGGTAAACCCAAGACAAAGTCCATGGATATATCAACCCAAGGCTCACTAGTTATAGGAAGAGGAGTATATAATCCATGAGGCATTACTTTAGATTTAGCTTGTTTGCAAGTAATGCATTTCTTACATAATCTCTCAACATCTCTTTTCATGTGTGGCCAAAAGAAATGATCACTTAACACATCTAAAGTTTTTCTAATCCCGAAATGCCCCATTAAACCTCCACTATGTGCCTCTCTCACAAGTAATTCTCTCATTGAACATTGAGGAATACACAACTTATTTTCTTTGAAAAGAAAATCATCATGCTTGAAGAACTTATCAAAACCCCGTTTCTCACATGCCCCATAAACATTAGCAAAATCATGATCAGAATTATATAAATTTTTAATATACTCAAAACCCAATAATTTTGCATCAAGTTGAGAAATTAGAGCATACCTTCTAGAAAGAGTGTCGGCAACCACATTTTCCTTACCTTGTTTATACTTGATGATGTATGGAAAGGATTCAATAAACTCCACCCATTTTGCATGCCTACAGTTTAGTTTTCCTTGTCCTTTGAGATATTTCAAGGACTCATGATCGGTGTGTATAATGAATTCCTTATACCAAAGATAGTGCTGCCATGTCTCTAACACTCTTACTAAAGCGTAAAACTCCTTGTCATATGTTGGGTAGTGAAGACTTGCTCCACTTAGCTTCTCACTAAAGAATGCAATGGGTCTGCCTTCTTGCATTAAGACTCCTCCAATTCCTATTCCACTCGCATCACACTCAATCTCAAAAGTTTTAGCAAAGTTCGGTAAAGCAAGCAAAGGTGCTGAACAGAGTTTGTCTTTAAGCAAATTAAAAGCATCATCTTGTTTTTCACCCCATCTAAATCCCATACTTTTTTTTATGCATTCAGTTATTGGTGCAGCAATTGTAGAAAAATCCTTAATGAATCTTCTATAAAAGCTAGCAAGACCATGAAAACTTCTAACATCACTAACACTGGTAGGTTTTGGCCACTCCCTAATTACTTTCACTTTTTCTTGATCAACATGTATTCCTTTATCATTAACAACATATCCAAGAAAAGTAATTTTATTAGTGCAAAAAGTGCATTTCTTTATATTAGCATATAACTTTTCTTTTCTAAGCACGTCAAAAATAGCTTTTAAATGTGTTACATGCTCATTTAAACTTTTACTATACACAAGTATATCATCAAAATAAACCACTACAAATTTTCCAATGTAAGCACGTAAAATATGATTCATCAATCTCATGAAAGTACTAGGTGCATTAGTTAGGCCAAAAGGCATAACCAACCATTCATATAAACCATGTTTAGTTTTAAAAGCGGTTTTCCATTCATCACCTTCATGCATTCTTATTTAATGATATCCAGATTTTAAATCAATTTTTGAAAACACACAAGAACCATGCAATTCATCCAACATATCATCTAGCCTAGGAATAGGATGTCTATACTTTACCGTGATTTTGTTGATGGCTCGGCAATCAACACACATTCTCCATGATCCATCCTTTTTAGGCACCAATAGAACAGGAACTGCACACGGACTCATGCTTTCTCGCACATACCATTTTTTCATAAGCTCACTTGTTTTTGGATTTCCTTGGTCTCTTCGGGGTTGCATCTATATGCTGGCTTATTTGGTATGCTTGCACCTGGAATGAAATCAATTTGATGCTCAATTCCTCTAATTGGTGGCAAACCATTAGGAACTTCTTCGGGAAAGAGATCCTCATTTTCCTGCAAAAGATCAACAATAACACTAGGCAAACTCTTGTCAATTTTGTTAGAAGCAATCAGAACATCCTTGTACATAAGTACAAGTAAGGGCTGCCTCATGGTTAAGGCTTTCTTCACATCACTTATTTTGGCATAAACACTCATTTTTCTTTCACTCAAACTTTCTTTGTTTTCTCTCCCCTTGTATTTCCCAATACTCTCATTTTTATTTTTTTTGATAAGTATACTCTCATTTTTATTACTCAACTCATCATTTTCTTTTTTCTCCCTTTCTTTTTTCCTCCCCAAAGTTTTGGTTAATGAAGACTCAAGCTCCTCATATTGTTGTTTTATGCACATTTGGTCCTAAAAAATTGTCTTTGGAGGCAAAGGTCCAAACTGATATTTCTGTCCATCTATGATCAAAGAATAACGGTTCTTGAATCCATCATGTATTACCCTTCGATCGTATTGCCATGGTCTCCCCAATAACATATGACTAGCATACATAGGTACCACATCACACCAAACTTCATCCTTATATCTACCAATTGAAAAGGAAATTAACACTTGTCGATTTACCTTTACTATACCACTATCATTCAACCATTGTAACTTGTACGGTTTTGAATGCTTGATAGTAGGCAATTTCAGTTTCTCCACGAGCAAGGTGCTTGCCACATTTGTGCAACTTCCACTATCAACAATCACATTACACAACTTGTTAGCAATCAAACAATGAGTATGAAACAGATTTTCACGTTGTTCACCATGTTCATCATTTTCATTTTGCAAATTAAGTATGCGTTGAACAACTAGATTTTCACCTTTAGCATACTCTATATCACTAGTATCCTCTAGAATGTCTTCATCATCATCTTTCTCACTTTCAGATTCTACAATTCCATCCCTCATGATCATAACTCTTTTATTAGGACACTCGCGTGACACATGTCCATGCCCAAGGCACTTAAAACACTTAATACCTCTAGTTTGATTAGGTAGATTCTCACCTTTACCCTTGTTGCCTAATTCATTTCTACCTTTAGTCTCATCAATTTTAGGCTTAACAATGGGTTTATCATCCTTTTTACTCCAATTCGGTTTCCAAGAAGAAGAAGAACCCGAATAAGATTTTGAATCATACCTTGTGCCTTTTCTTTTGAGTTGCCTCTCAATCTTCATGGCCACATTCACCATATCTTCAATCTCCACATAATGTTGCAATTCTACAAGATCAGTAATGTTCTTGTTTAATCCACTTAGGAATCGAGCCATGGTGGCCTCACGATCTTCATCCACATTAGCCCTTATCATGGTTATCTCCATCTCCTTGTGATACTCATCAACACTCATGGAACCTTGTGTCAAGGTTTGCAGCTGTTGATGCAAATCCCTATAGTAATAGCTAGGGACAAATCTCCTTCTCATGATTTGTTTCATCTCCAACCAAGTCTCCACAGGCCTTTCACCATTTCTACGCCTGTCTTTACACAATTGATCCCACCAAACAATAGCATAATCAAAAAATTCAACAGCGGCTAATTTTACCTTTTTCTCTTCAGAGTAGTTGTGATATTCAAATATCATCTCCACTTTTCGTTCCCACTCCAAATAGGCATCTGGATTATTCTTCCCTTGAAAAGAAGGAATTTTCATTTTGATGCTGCCTATGTTTCTGTCCACACCATCAAAACGTCCTCTCCTAGTTTGTCTTCTAGGATTAATATCTTGACCAATTAGAGTAACTTGGTCATCATCCACGTCATCGCCACCATCATATTCATCATTGACAAAGGTTGGTTGTCTCCCACGTCGTGGTTCACCTTGCAATCTATTAATTGCATCATCATGCCTTTCTAGATGATCTCTTACATCTCCCATCACTTTGAACATACGTTCAAATTGTTGCTGCATTGCTTGAACTAAAAGATCATTGGATGAAGAACTCGCTTCTTTATCTTTAGACATGTGTACAACCTGAAAAACAAAGTTAGAACAACCTCACCAACACTCCCTCACGTTTTTTTTTTTTTTTTTTTTTTTTTTCACTCTAGATTTGATTCACTCCACTCATGTTTCACATAATTTTTTTGGCTTTTCTCTATACTGATCTTACCGCTCTTATCTTTTACCTCTCTTGTTTTGTTATTTGAGTTCTTAGATTAACTAAGGTACCTAAACAAACAATTCAGATTATGACAATTCAAAAAAAATAGTGAAATTGGACAGCTTTAAAAGCAAACAAAAGATAGGTCAATTTAAAGATGTGTGTAATGTACTTTAATCATAAGCAAAGACTAGAATTTTTTTTTTTTTTTTAGAAATGAAGAAAGATTTCCAAATCGAAATAGAAATTCAAATGAACAAAGATCAAATTCTGTAATTTGCAAGTATTCTTTGAATCCGTAATTTTTTTTTTTTTTTTAATTCTGATCTCTTTTTTTTTTTTTGACCTTTGATTTCCCTCTCTCTCTCTCTTTTTTTTTTTTTTTTTTTTTTAGCCTTTGATTTTCTCTCTTTTTTTTTTTTTTGACTTTTTTGATCTTTTTTTTTTTATACCGTGTGGAATTACAAATAAAAATAGTAATAACACAAGAAGCACAATAATGAAGATGAAAGAAGAATAATAATTATAGATATTGGCCAAAAAGAAGAAGAAGAGAAAAGAAAAGAAAATCTAAAAGATAGCAAATAAATAGATACGCAAACCTCAAACTTGAGCCGAGCTCTGATACCAAATGATGGAAATCTTCAACTTAGCAACCATATACCCCGATAGCTAAAGAGCTATGATACATATGGAATGCAAATTGACCCCCTCCAACGATTTGAAACAAGATGGATCGTTCAAGATTGAAGTTAGGAAAACTATTCTAATCACATAATCAATGAAAATTTGATGAAGTAATGAGAATAGTACTTTGATTCCCTTAAAACGCCACAAACTAAAAAGCTTGATAAGTTGAAAGGAAAAACAAAGATTTTTCTTGGGTTTTGAACGCCACAAACAGAAATGCTTGATAAGTCCAAAGTTCATGCAAGAACTTAAAAACAAAACACTCACCGGTGTTGTAAGTCGAATATACTTCTCCAATATGTGCACTTACAAAGAGAGTCAGCCTTGTTTATATAGTACAAAGGCCAAGTATAAAGGGAATGAATATATTAAATGACATTTATATTCCTAATGCATGAATGTAGATTACTCATGAATCTACATTGAATTGTTTTGAATAATTATTCATGAATAAACACACAATTCCTAATATGGTCCAATATGGCTGAATGACCTTTATTCTTCAAAGATGGCTAAAAATTCATCCTTCTCTCAAGGTTGGAATTTCTCTTCATGATTTTGACTTATTTGAATCAGGTTGATTATTTTAGGCTCTTCTTGTATCCATAGAACCTTGACCAAGTTTTGACTAGCTTGCTCCTTCCAAATGCCTTCTAATAAACAAGTTAAGGCTTCTTTCATCCTTTTAGATTTCGCTCTTGTCATTGGTCCTCGATGAATAGTTAAAGGGTCTTTGGCAGAATTATAATCAACTTACTCATTCATATCAGGCGGTCTACGACCTGCCTGTAGTAGGGCGCCACCTGTAGGTTGGGCGCCCGCAAGTAGGGCCGCCTGCGCACGGGCACTAAGCCAGCATGCACGGGCGGTGCTTGTGGGCACTGCACCCGCACGCAAGCCCTAGCAAGCGGCGCTGCCCGTAGGTTAGCCGCCAGCGGGGGCGGGGCTCGCTTGTGGCAGCGCCTTTGTGGGCGGTGGTCGCCCATAAGGGGTAGTGCTGCCCACGAGCGAGTCGCCCGCAAGGGCAACCACCACCCGTAGCGATGCCCACAAGGGGTGGGGTGCTGCCCATGGGCGAGCTGCCGACAAAAAGGGGCGCTCCCGCTTGTAGAGGCCGTTGCCGGTAGGGTGGCGGTAGCCATAGTGTAGGAAAGGTAATGAGGAGAACTAGAATTTTTTTGGGCAAAAGATATTTTTGCCCCTCAAAATTAAAAAAAAATAATTTTTATCTTTTTTGTCCAAATTATCAAAATACCCATCATAATTCAAAAAATTCCCTATATATCCCTAATTTCATAAAATATTAATTAATTAAAAAATTAATTTAATATTAATATTAATATTAATAATAACAATATTATTATTATCTAGTAGTCATACATAATGATATTTACATGTGATGTGTGAATTGGACGCATGATCAAAGACCGTGTGATGTGTGTGTACTTATGATTATTATTATTATTGGGGCCTGCGAGCCACTACTTTATTTCTCGTTTATTATTGGGCCTGTGTGCCTATGATTAAGTTGTAATCACAGAAGATGGTGTAGCGGGAGCGTGGAAGCGATAGCAGGACCCACAAGGCCGAGACGGACAATCGCAATGCATGAAGATGCATCGAGATGCCAACGGAACTTACGAGGATGAGATGGATGATCACTGGGCTTGGAGATGCGCCGTTGCACACATAGATCTTGATGTGAGTAATTAGGCCCATTGGCTCGGGCTCGGGCCTGATCACATTAGGCTATGATCCATAATCATTTGGTGTGATTGCTCATTTGATGTGTGATTGTATACACATACTAGATATGCATATATATTTACATGCGATATAGATATATATTAAATATGTATATATGTGACATATCATATTGGGAGACCAAATTAAAATCCCCTCTCTCGATAATATTAAGTCGGTAAAGGTAAGGTAATTAAATTGACCCACGTAGCCTTCCATCGTTCTAGGTAGGGACCGATTTTCGATATAGGTTGAGTTGGTCGAGTCCCTCGAGGCTCACCTATATCGTAATTCGCTATCTTACCTATGATATAAAGATGTCACCGGTGACCTGAGGACATGGTATGCTTGGTCGAGTCCCTCGAGGGTATATCATCGAATTAGACTCATCTTGTAACAATGGTGTTGACTTAATCGAACATCATGGTTGGTCGAGTCCCTCGAGACCATGGTAGTTCAAAGGCCAAACAAGACGGGAATCATAAGGAGTTATGATCAGTAAGAGTTGCCTACCTTTTGGGTTAAGTGTGATTAGTCGAGTCCCTCTAGGTTACACTAAGATATTGATTGGATCCCAATCCCTATTAGAAGTCTATCGGAGACTTCCGTTTCACGTGCTGAGGGTGTCGTGTGACTCGCTAGAAAAATAGTGGGAGTAGATTAAGATATAAGTCCATATCTTATTTGTTTATTTATCTATGAAATCTGCATGATATTTATTTCTACTACATCTTTATTTTCAGAAAATGTCACTTTCAAATCCCTTACTTGGTATACTTGATGTCAATCACCTCACTTGTCTGAATTATATGGATTGGCTCCACAACTTGAGAATTATTCTCACGGTGGAGAAAATTACGTATGTCCTTGATACAGTGATGCCTATGCCCGAGGAAGGGGCAAGCGATGAGATCACTCGCTACGTGAAGTACATAGATGACTCCACTCTTGCTTAGTGTTACATGTTGGGCTCTATGACTCCTGAGTTATAGAGGCATCATGAAAAGATGGATGCTAGATCCATTCTCCTACATGTCTGCAATTTGTTTAAGGAATAGGGAAGGACTCAATAATATAAGATATCCAAGAGCCTCTTCCATGCTAGGATGATTGAGGGGACATCGATTCAGAACCATGTCCTCAAGATGATTAAGTGGATAAAGAAACTCACAGGTCTAGAATGGTCCTAGAGGACCTGTGTGTGGATCTTGTGCTTTAGTCTCTATCAGATTCCTTTTCATAGTTCATGATAAATTTTAATATGTATAAGCTTGTGTGACTCTCCCTAAGCTCCTTAATATATTAAGGGAGGCAAAGAGCACTATTAAAAAAGAGAAGTTAGTTCTCTATATTGGTGAGACCAAAAAGAAAAGGAAGACAGAAAAGTCATTTAAGAAGGGTAAGGGTAAGGGTAGACTAGGTAAAGCAAAGGTTACTAAAAGAGACCCGACAAAAGATAAAGGCCCGTGCTTCCACTACGATAAAGATGGGCACTGGAAGAGGAACTACAAAGAGTACCTTACAGAGAGGGCAAAACAAAAGCTTGAAGAAGCTTTTGATAAATTCATGATCAGTCTCCATTTGTCAGACTCTTAAGATAACACATGGGTATTGTATATTGGTAGTCCTTATCATATTTACAATTCATTGCAGGTTATGACAAGACCTAGGAGATTGGTAAGAGGCGAGATAGACCTCAAGATGTGTAAAAGAGTAAAAGTTGCTGTAGTAGGTATTGGCGAGGTCACCCTACATCTGCCTGGTGGTATTATTGCATTCTATGCATGTTATTTTGTTCATCCTATTATCAAAAATATTATTTTTATTTCATGTTTGATAGTTAGTGGATATAAATTAGTTTTTGAGAATAATTATTGTTCAATATTATTAGATGATGAGATCATCACGAGAGGAATATTGCATAATGGTTTGTTTATGCTAGACACGGCTCTGCATATCATGAATGTAAGTGTGTCCAAGAGGAAACGAGATGAGGTGAATAGTGTATACCTATGGCATAGGCTAGGTCACATCCATGAGGGAAGGATTCAAAAGTTGCTAAAGGATGGATATCTAGATCCATTCGACTATGAGTCATATGCGACTTGCGAGCCTTGCCTTCATAGAAAATTGATCAACTCTCCTTTTAGTGAAATTAGAGAGAGAGCCACTGAGTTGTTGGAACTCATACATAGTGATGTATATGGACCCATGTCAACTCATGCCATAGGTGGTTACTCCTACTTTATTACTTTTACTGATGATTTCTCAAGGTATGGACATGTGTACTTAAAGTATAAGTTTGAGACCTTTGAGAAATTTAGAGAGTATAAGAATGAAGTGAAGAACCAGATTGGAAAGAGTATAAAAACTCTTTGATCAGATCGAGAACCTGAGTAATTAAGTACAGAATTCACCTAGTTCCTCAAGGATCATAAGATTATATCCCAATGGACACCTCCTTATACACCTCAACTTAATGATCTATCTAAAAGGAAGGATCATATACTATTAGATATGGTATGGTCCATGATGAGCTTCGTCAACCTACCTATCTCATTCTACTGATATGCCCTAGAGACCGCAGCTTATCTTCTGAACAGAGTTCCAACTAAGTTCGTAGTATCGACACCATATGCGATATGAAAAGAAAAGAAGCCCGATCTTAAGGTTATGAAGATTTGGGGCTACCCTGCCCACATTACAAGATATAAACCCAATAAGTTAGAATCGAGGATGGAGTGATACAAGTTCATGGGATACCTCAAGGAAACTTATGAGTATTATTTCTATCATCCTGAGGACCAAAAGGTCTTTGCAGCCAAGAGAGTGGTGTTTCTTGAGAAGGAACACATTTTTGGTGGAGATAGTGGGAGTGTGATAGAGTTTCATCCAAAGATAGTGGAAAGAGTTCCATCCAAAGATAGCATCATAGATCCACTAACAAAACCACTATCTCATATTATCTTTGAGTGTCACATGGGTCTGATGAGGATTAAACATATAGGTGATTAGCTTTAGGTCAAGTGAGAGATTGCTGGTCATAGGTGCCCTGCAAGCCAATCACATGAGTGTTGACACATGTGATATGATATGCATTCTTTATACTTATTATATTATTTGGTATTTTATCACTTTATAATGCTTGTTGCATAAATATATTGTGATGTCCATGGATCTATGTAATAGGAATTGAATCGTGATGAGATCACGATAATGAGACCAATTCACCTTTAAACACAGATCCTAAATAATCCCGGTCATAGGTAGTTGAGAGGGACATCGAGATAATCGGACAGACTAGTGTATTGTATACCCATACACATGATACAGGTGGCTGGTCTCATAGGTTCTCGTGTGGGGACACTAGGAATACAGTGCAGGTGCTCATTGGGAAATGAGTTCACTGATTGATCCGCTTACATAATGTTGTATGGTTAATGATACCTCATTGTTAGATTTGAGATACCAAGGATGTCCTAGTGGTATACTTGGTCCTTAGACTTAAGACACCAATGATGTCCTATATGAGTATTATATTCTTTGATACCAGACTTATAGGCATAGAAGTTCTAAATCTAGCACAACCGGTCATCAAGAGTGGCAGCCAACCTTAGGAGGATTATTGAGTGTCGATAGAGGATCATCCACTCTCAGTATAATGAGAGGAATATCATATGTTTTCTTGCTAAGACAAATCCTTAGCTAGGGTTATTTGGATTGAGATAGAAAGAGCTCTTCAACAGAATCCAATTGAGGGAGACTTGAGTAGAAACTATATAGGTCTGACAGCACCATGCCCGGTATACAGTCTCTAGGGTATTAGATTGATAAGAGACTATTGATACACGGTAATTGAGGATAGACAGGGCTAATATATTAGATTCCCCTATATCGTTTGGGGACTACGACATAGTGGCCTAATGCGTCCATAGTTGATGAGTCGAGTGAATTATTATGGAGATAATAATTCACTAAGATAGAAGGAGTTCTGACAAGTATGACTCATGGCCAACTCGATATTGGACCTAGAAGGTCATACATATATGGTAGGCATTGCGACGAGTAGAGGTTCGAATATGAGATATCCGCTAGTGCTCCTATCTTATTGGATATCTAATAAGCCCTTGAATTATTGGATTCTATGGATAAGATCTAATAAGATCCAATGAGAGATTATTGAATAGAGATCCACTAATCTAAGAAGCTTGGGTAACTAGATAGAGATCCAATACCCAATAGGGTAGGATTCATTAGAGTTAAGTTGACAAGGGGCCTCTATAAATAGTGTTGAATCTCAGATTTTGATGATGAAACTAATTGATTGTGTTTAGATGTTTAACTACATTTTGAGTGATGCAGGTCTACTCGATCAGGATTAGATAGTTGACACAGGAGGAATTGACGTTGCGCCGAAGGAGATCACGTTAGGATATTGGATGGCAGAAGGCTTCGGACGTCGGGCATCGGGCCAAGAGCGGAATTACGCCAAGGATATCGGGGTTGCGGAGGTCAACCGCTGATTAAGCAACAAGCCACAAGAGAGGATGATGCGCTGAAGAATCGGACGAAGCACCAACCAATGACGTGTCGGGCAACAGAATGTCAATTCGCTTTGTAATAATTGTCTAGATCGGAGTAGAGTTTTGGTTTGTGTGTGCAGGATTAACTACGATAACGATGAATACATAAAGTGAAACAAAGTGCTGGAGTCAAGCACAAAGGATTCGTTGGGAGTTCGAGAGTTCGACGGAAGTCCGAAGGTTCGTCGGGAATGCTGCCGGAACTAGCCGAGAATGAGTAGGGAGCTTGCCGAAGGGTTTTTCGAAAGCTCGTCGGAAGGTTCGTTGGAAGTTCGTGGAGCTCACCGAGAAAGATCGGAGCTTACCGAAGAAGCTCATTGGAACTCACCAAGATCAAATCGTGAAGTCTAGGAGCTTGCCGGGAGTCCGCAGAATGGTTTCCGAGAGTTTATCGGAAGACCGTCGGAAGTTCACCGAAAGCTCGCTGGAAGAAGTCTTGACTTACGGACTTTGTAATAGCTTAGAAAATGTCTTTAAATTCGTAGTTAGCATGTTAATTAGGGTTAGAATTAGGTGTTAATCCTATAACCCAAGTAGGGGCCAATTGGGCCCAAGTTCGGACTGGTTTGGGCCAAGTTTGGAGCCCAACCAATGAGTTGAATTGGCCTAGGCGGTGGCACCGCCCAGCACCCGAGAGCTGGGCGGTGGCACCGCTTGACTAGGCGGTGGCACCGCCAGTCCACTGTCAGTGTTAAACACTGACAGGCGGTGGCACCGCCGGCCTCGGAAACCAAAGAGAATTCAAATTTTGGAGCCCAAATTTGAATCCTCTTAGGGCCTATAAATACCCCTCATTTCTCAGCAGAGAATACAACCTTTTGAGAAGCTAGAAGTTGAGAAAAGCTTTAGAAAAAGTCTTGTTTTCAATAGCTTGAGTGTTCACCTCCTTTCTTTTCATTGAAATCTTTGTAAATGGGTGAACCACTTGTAAGAGGTTGTAAGAGGGGTGTAAGAAGGAGGTTGATCTTCGCCTAGTAAAGGAAGATCATTAGTGGATGTCGGTGGCCTCGACGGAAGAGGAATCGGAGGAGTGGATGTAGGTCACGATTGACCGAACCACTATAAACTACCGTCTTCTCTGGTTTGCATTTATCTTATAGTCATTTATATTACTGCAAACCATCTTCACTTTAATGCTCTACTTCTTTGTCTCTTTCTTACATATGCCTTCAAGTTAAAACGCAATCGAAATGGTTTCAAACGAAACATTGCTTTTATCGTACGAAGTTTCCGTAAGTGTTTAAATCGTCGAAAGTTTATCATACTTTACCGTTGCACTAATTCACCCCCCCTCTTAGTGCCGCTTCGGTCCTAACAAATAGGAGAGAACCAAAGGTTCATATACTAGAGCTTCTCTTGGTTGCTATCTCCTATTCTCCTCTCCCCTTGTTATGCCCCAACAAATAATCCATTCTAGGATCTAATCACATATTTGAGGACGCCGAGAATACATTCAAGTCATTCACATCTATAATTCCATAATTCATAAAACTTGTGTAATTTAAAATCATATACCACATTACTCGATGAATCATAAAATCTAAAACCAACTAACTAAGACAATAACCACCTCATGAATCCACAAGTGTGGGATTCTACATAATCACAAAAATCGATATTTACCACATGTTCATATCATTACATAAATTAAACTTAACACTCCAAACTTCTAAACATGAGAGGTTAAAATTTTACAAAACTCATAGGTTCATATTTACCATCAATATTCTATTAGATACCAAGTGTACTTATAGAACAAAAACATATCATTTATTAAAGAGTTTGCCCAAAGTCTTCTAACTTTCCATAGCCTCAACCCAATTTAAATGTTTTAGCGAGCGATAAGCTATCTTGAAAAATTTATATAGTAATGGAGTGAGTATATAGAGCTCAGCAAGCGACTAATATATCCATGGCGAAAGAGGACAATTTTAAAACAAATAAGGTACCAAATACAAGGCAGGGATACAAAACTTTATAGATAGTCACTCAACGAATGCATAATTACAATGTCATTTCATTCGAAGTATGTTTTGTTCATAATAAGGGAGTAAAGACTAATTGGGGCAAATCATTGATGTAAGGAACATTTTGGGGCATTTCAATTGTGTATGAAATGTTTCGAAACATATCAATGGCATAAGAAATATTTCAGATCATATCAATGGCGGATGAAATATTTTGGAGCATATCAATGGCGTATGAAATGTTTCGGAATATATCAATGGCATATGAAACAATTTGGAGTATATCAATGGTGGATGAAACATTTCGAAACATATCAATAGTGGATAAAATACTTCGGAACATATCAATGGCATATAAAGCATTTCAGAGTATATCGATAGCATAGAAAGTATTTTGGAACATATCAATGACATATGGAATGCTGCTGAACATATCAATGATATATGAAGCATTTCGGAGCATATCACGAATGTATGAAATGTTTCAGAGCATATCAATAACAAATAAAATATTTCAGAACATATCAATGATGTGTGAAATGTTACAGAGCATATCAATGGCATATGAAGCATTTCAGAGTATATCAATGATGGATAAAACATTTCAGAACATATCAATGGTGGATGAAATGCTTCGGAACATATCAATGACGGATGAAATGCTTCGGAACATATCAATGACGGATGAAATGCTTCGGAACATATCAATGGCATATAAAGCTTTTTGGAATATATCAATGGCTTATGAAATACTTCGGAGCATATCAATAACAAATGAAACATTTTGGAGCATATAGCATTTCGGAACATATCAAGGAACAAATACGAAACAGAAGCTCAACGTCGCATTTGACGTTGCACACATTTCATTATTATCTAAAGCACATAACCAAAGCTCTGGATATCATATCAAATAGATAGAAGGTGAAGTAGGATCCTAAACATAATATCTCACGTCTGAGAGCATTATCTATCCATGTTTGGATGAAGCCAAAGGGGGTCGGTAGAGCATCGCGGGCTCTAAGCATATACCCTTTACTATTTCTGGCAAAGGTCCATATAATCCCTTTACTATAGCAAAGGTCCAAATAATCCCATAAATACCAGAGTACAAAAGGGCATTGTGAATAATAAAGTTGGCACATATCGAAAACATATGCAGAACAATAGAATGCGTGTGCCTATACGAAATATTGTGATACAACCATAAAGTTTACATAACTGATTTAGGTATGCAAATACATGTAGGATAAGAGTATATAGAAATTTGAAGCAATAATATAAAGCTAAACTGAAGTAAGGATTTTAGCTGAAATCAATTTCTAAAGAGATAAAACAAGAATAGGCGAAATCGATTAAAGCTCGATTCTGACAGAATTTGAGAGGCATATTGCATGATTTATTTGGATAACCAATTATGCTATAATTTATACAAAATAGGATTCTTTCGAAAGATGTATTAATCTAGATTTAGATAAATCAAGTTTTGTATGAATTGAAGATTCCAACATTGAGTTATCAATAGTTTAGTAACCAAAGGTCAAAGAACATTATCTCTGTTTTGTAGAATTCATATAGTTGATTTGAATAAATGATTCAATAGTAATTTATACTCCAAATCATTAAAATCAGATATATGCAAAAAGATCTCTGAGTCTAGTTTATGATAAATTAAGTTTTAAATAAATCAAAATTTTTAACAAAGAGTTATAAGCAAGAGAGTACTGAAAGGTCAAAATCAAAAATATCTATTTTACAGATTTCATAAGGTCAATTGAAATAATACATGATTAGGAAGAAGAGAATTTTTAAATCCAGGAGGTTGTTCGACATATACTTCTTCGAAAATAAAACTATTCAAGAAAGCACTTTTGACATCCATTTGAAATAGTTTAAAATTATTACTACTAGCATAGGCAAGGAGCATCCTTATGGCTTCTAATCGAGCCACGGGAGCGAAGGTTTCTTCGTAATCGATACCTTCTTCTTGGTTGAAACCTTTGGCCACTAATCTAGCCTTGTTTCTAACCACGATACCATTTTCATCTTGCTTGTTTCTAAAGACCCATTTAGTACCAATGACTAAATGGTCACTAGGTCTAGGAACAAGCTTCCATACCTTATTCCTCTCAAATTGAGTTAATTCCTCTTGCATTGCAATAACCCAAAAATCATCTTTTATGGCCTCGTTAATACATTTAGGTTCGATTTGAGAAAGGAAGGCGACGTTAGCACAAAAATTCTTGAAGGAGGAACGAGTTTGAGCCCCTTTTGATGTATCTCCTATAATTAGCTCCTTTGGATGAGCATCTATATACTTCCATTCCTTGGGTAAGGAAATTTCGGAAGAAGGTGCATCCAAGTTGCTATTTTGAGGAGGGGGTTCATTTAAATTCAAATTATCAAAACCAAGATCATCATCAAAACCATTTTTCTTTATATTAGAAATTTCATTAAAAACTACATGAATAGACTCTTCTATTACTAAGGTTCTTTTATTAAAAACCCGAAAAGCCTTAGACACGGAAGAGTAACCAAGAAATATGCTTTCATCGGATTTAGCATCAAATTTTCCTAAGGCATCCCTTTCATTCAAAATAAAGCATTTACAACCGAAAACTTTAAAATAGGAAATATTTGGTTTTTTGTTATTCCATAATTCATAGGGAGTTTTTGACAGGGATGGTCTTATTAGGACCCTATTCATGATGTAGCAAGCCGTATTTACGGCTTCGGCCCAAAAATACTTGGGTAGACTATATTCATTTAACATCATTCTTGCCATTTCTTGTAGGTTTCTATTTTTCTTTCAACTACTCCATTTTGTTGGGGATTCCTCGGAGTGGAGAAGTTGTGATTGTATCCATTAGCTTCACAAAAATTTTGAAAGTCACGGTTTTGAAATTCGCCACCGTGATCACTCCAAATTGATGAAATCATGAAACCTTTTTCGTTTTGAGTGAGTTTATAAAATTTAGAGAAACACTTGAAATAATCACTTTTGTGAGCTAAGAAATAGGTCCAAGTGTATCTAGTATAGTCATCCACAATTACAAACGCATATTTGCTTCCTCCTAGACTTGTCGTGTCAATTGGTCGAAGTAAGTCTAAATGAATCAATTGTAATGGTCTAGTGGTGCTAATTTGAGTTTTTGGTTTGAAACTAGTTTTTATTTGTTTACCTAGTTGACATGCATCGCATACTTTGTCCTTAATAAACTTTATATTTGGAATTCCTTGCACTAATTCTCTAGATGAGATCTTAGATATTAGTTTCATGCTTGCATGACCTAGTCTTTTATGCCAAAGCCAAGCATCATCATTTAAAGCGGAGAAGCACATTTCATTACTCAGTTCATCAAGGTTGATGGTGTAGACATTATTTTGTTTTAATGTAATCATAGTTATGTTATGGTTTGGTTTTTCAATAATACACACATTTGATTCAAATCTAACGATATAACCTTTATCACATAATTGACTAACACTCAAGAGATTATATTTCAATCCATCAACTAGTAAGACATCATCAATAGAAAATTTTAATTTGTTACCTATGGTTCCCTTGCCAATGGTTTTGCCTTGGTTGTTGTCTCCGAAGGTGAGGTACCCTTCTTCTTTGCTAGTGAGCATAGAGAAATGAGATGGATCTCCAGTCATATGTCTTGAGCATCCACTATCTAGATACCATCTCTTGCTCCTAGCTTGTGATGGTGTATGTTTCTACAAGAAGGGATTATTTTTAGGTACCCATTTTCTTTTGGGTGCCTTAAAAATTGATTTAACTTGTTCATCATATTGCATAGAATTGATCATGGTTCCTTTAGGAACCCAAATTAGTTTGTTCGGACTAATTTTCTTGATTGGACATTTATAAGTTTTATGTCCATATTTGCAATAAAAGTTGCAATTGCTTTGGTGCCGAACATGTAAGACGGGGCCTTTAATGAAGGTGGTTAGATTTTGGTGAGGACTTCTCACAAATCCGATTCCACTTCTTTTAGGAACGTAACCCTTATTTGTAAGGATCATGTTCAAAGATTTGCTACCAACCTCGAATTTCTTCAAGGTGTCCTTAAGTAGCAAGTTCTCCTTTTGGAGAGATTCTAGATCATGACATTTTATACATGGAGCTAAACTATCATGATATTCAGTTTTTAATTTATCGATATCATAAGTGAACTATCATGCTCCTTTTTTAGCAATTTGTATTTTCTACTAATTGTCTTACATTCATCAAATAACTCATGGAAAGTATTTAATAATTCATGATAAGGTAAATCTGCATCAATTAAATCCGTTACCTCTTTTCCAATGGCCATTAGGGCGTAATGAGCAACTTGCTCGGTGTTGACTCCTCTTCTTCGAACGCGCTTGAATCATCCCACGTTGCCTTGAGCGCCTTCTTCTTTGATGTTCTCTTTTTGGCTTGAGGACAATCGTTCTTGTAGTATTCCGGTTTTTTGCACTCATAGCAAATCACTTGGTCCTTCTTTTGTTCGAATTTTTTTTTTATATTATTTTTAAATTTATTCTTTCTTAAATATTTTTTAAATTTTTGAGTCAAAAGTGCAATGTCATTGTCACTATCCTCATCACTCGATGTTCCTTTCAAGTGGTCTTCTTGTGATGTGAGTGCCATATCCTTCCTGTTCTTTAGAAGGGGGTTCTCGAGCTCGTCATGAGCTTGACATGTCATTTCGTAGGTCATTAGAGACCCAATAAGTTCTTCAAGAGGGAATGTTTTAAGGTCTTTGGCCTCTTGAATTATCGTAACTTTTGGATCCCAACTTTTAGGGAGGGATCTTAAGATTTTAGTTACTAGTTCAAAGTTAGTAAAATCTTTACCAAGAGCATTGAGTCCATTGATGACATCCGTGAACCGGGTGTACATGTCTCCGATGGACTCACTTGGTTTCATTCGGAAAAGTTCGTAAGAGTGCACAAGGATGTTGATTTTGGACTCTTTCACTCGGCTAGTGCCTTCATGAGTGACCTCAAGAGTTCTCCAAATATCAAAAGCCGAATCACAAATTGAAACACGATTAAATTCATTTTTGTCTAGTGCACAAAACAAGGCATTCATAGCCTTTGTGTTTAAAGCAAAAACCTTCTTCTCCGATTCATTCCATTCGCTCATCGGAAGAGAAGATTTTTGAAATCCGTTTTCAACAATAGTCCAAAGCTCGAAATCCATGGAAATGAGGAAGATCCTCATACGAGTCTTCCAATAAGTATAATCCAACCCATTAAACAAGGGTGGACGTGTGATAGAATGACCCTCATGTATGCCGGAGTAAGTCATCTCTCTTGGGTATCAAACTAAATATGAGAGTGAGTCTAGCTCTGATACCAATTGTTAGGATTGGAGCGGCACTAAGAGGGGGGGGTGAATTAGTGCAGCGGTAAAGTACGATAAACTTTTGACGATTTAAACACTTTTGAAAACTTCGTACGATAAAAGGAACGTTTCGTTTGAAACCGTTTCGATTGCATTTTAACTTGAAGGGATACGTAAGAAGGAGACAAAGAAGTGGAGCATTAAAGTGCAAATGGTTTGCAGTAATATAAATGACAATAAGTAAATGCAAACCAGAGATCACGCCGATTTTAAAGTGGTTCGGTCAAATGACCTACATCCACTTGCGAGGCCCCTCTTCGATGAGGCTCCCACCTTCCACTAGTAAATCTCTTGAAGGGGAAGGGTAAATACCCCTCTTACAACTTTTTACAAGTGGTTCACTCTCTTACAGATTTTCAGCAAGAAAGAAGGAGGTGAACACTAGCAAATTGAAAACAAGACTTGCTAAGACTTTTCTAAGACATTTCTCTCAATTAATTGCTTCTCAAAAAGTTGTTATCTTAGCTGAGATTTGAGGAGTATTTATAGGCCTTAAGAGGATTCAAATTTGGGCTCCAAAATTTGAATTCTCTTTGGTTCTCGATGCTGGCGGTGCCACCGCCTGTCAGTGTCTGACACTGACAGTGGACTAGCGGTGCCACCGCCTAGCTCTCGGGTGCTGGGCGATGCCACCGCCAGACTCGTAGGTTCACTGGTTGGGCTTCAAATTTAGCCCAAACCAAGTCTAATTTTGGGCCTAGTTGGCTCATAACCAGGATATAGGATTATCTCTTAATCCTAATCCTAATTACAAGTGAACTACATAACTAAAAACATCCTAAGCAAGTTTTTAACCGCGAACGTCGAATCTTGTTCCGACGAGCTTTCCGACGAACTTCTTCCGACGGACTCCCAGCAAGCTCCCGATCTTGTGATGACTTTAACGAGTAGCCGAGCCTTCTCAGTGATCTCTGTGAACCTCCGACGATCTCTTCAGCGAACTTCCGAAAATTCCGACAGGTTCCCGATTTCTTCTCGGTTGGTTCCAATAGCATCTCCAACGATTCTTCGGACTCTTAAACGTCCATCGAACTTGACTCCGGTATTCTTGCTTTATGTTTTCTGGTTATCGTAGTTAATCCTGCACACTACACTCAAAAATATGGATTAGATCAATTAACCCATCAATTGATTTTATCATCAAAATCTGAGATTCAACAAGGCGGTGGTGCCACCGCCTGACTGGGGCGATTGCACCGCCCAGCCAGAGCTTGGAGACTGAGCTTAGGTGGTTGCACCTCTGTCAGAGGCGGTTGCACCACCCAACCAGAGCTCAAAGACTGAGCCCTGGGCGGTGCCACCGCCGACTAAGTAATCTGGGTCCGAATGGGCTGATCCATTCGGCCCAATTTGGGTCTGTTAAGGGCCCAATTGCCCCAAGATTAAGTTAATGGGATCACCTCCCATTTCTAACTTATTCATCATGCTAACTATGAATTTCTTAAGACATTTACTGCAACTTGCTCCGGTGTGTCAATTGCTTCTTCCGGCGAGCTTCCATCGATCATCCGATGAACCCTCTGTGATGCTCCTGCGGACTTTCAGCAAACTCCTGGACTTGCGACGATCCACTTGGCAAGTTCCGACGAGCTTCTTTGGCAAGCTCCTGGACTTCTCGGATTTGTTCCCGCAGAACCTCCGATGACCGTCCGAACTTCCGTCGAATTCTCGAACCTCCAACGTGATCATAGTCTTAACTCCAACGCAACTCCTGCTGCATGTCTTACTTTCATCGTAGTTAATCCTGCACACTTATCTCAACATATGGATTAGATAACAAATGACAATTGACACCATCATCAAAATCCGAGATTCAACAATGAGATATCCGTCGGAGCCCCTATCTTATTGGATATCCAATAAACCCCTGAATTATTGGATCCTATGAATGAGATCTGATAAGAGGTAATGAGAGATTATTGGATAGAGATCCACTAATCTAAGAGGTTTAGGTAGTTAGATGGAGATCCAATACCTAATAGAGTAGGATCTATTAGGGTTAAGTTGATGGGGGACCTTTATAAATAGGAGGGAACCAAAGGTCCAAAGGCTAGAGCTTCTCTTGGTTGGTATCTCCTATTCTCCTCTCTCCTTCTCCTCTTCAGATATCTGGCTTGAATATTTGAGGAGCATCATTATAGCCTTGTTGTGTGGATCACCACTAGAAGGAGAGCGCTTGACCTCCTTCATCCACTCCTATAGATCTACCGAGATTAAGGGATATATGATCTCCCTAGGTAAAACACTATCTCACACGTGGATTTAAGTTTCGCGGGTTTTTCTACACCAATATTCGTACGATGATAAACACATCTTTGAAAAATTTATGGATTTTATTTTTTTGTTCTTTCACTGTGCATGTGATGCCCCCCAAGATTTTCTTACAATTACGAGTATAGACTCCGGGAAGTGGCATGAAGCCATGAATTCTGAGATGAATTCCATGTACTCCAATAAGATTTGGAACCTAGTTGATGCGCCTAAGGGTATTGTATCCATCAGTTGCAAGTGGATCTTTAAGAAGAAGATCGGAGTAGATGGAAAGATAGAGACCTATAAAACAAGGCTAGTGGCTAAGGGGTATCGTCAAAGGCAAGGTGTTGGCTATGACGAAATATTCTCACTCGTAGCCATGCTAAAATCCATCAAAATATTATTAGCTATTGCATCACACTATGATCCTAAGATCTGGCAGATGGATGTGAAAACTACTAGTTATAGGTGCTTTGCAAGCCAATCCCATGAGTGATGACACGTGTGACTTGACACGTAGTCTTTTTACTTATTATTATTATTTGGCATTTTATCACTTTATATTGTATGTTGCTTGAATATATTATGATGTCCATAGATCTGTGTAATAGGAATTGGATTGTGATGAGATCATGATAATGAGATCGATTCGTCTTTAAACATAGATCCTAAATAATCCCGGTCATAGGTTACTCGAGAGGGACATTGAGATAACCAGATAGATTGGTGTACTGTATACCGATCCCTATAATGGATGCAGTTGGTCTAATAGTTGCTGGTATACTGTATTCTCCTCTCTCTCTCTCTCTCTCCTCCTTATACTATAGCCCCTATTTGGGGTGTGTTGATAGTAAGAAGGGGCACGCCCTTCTCGATTGTGTGGTACGTGTGAGGAAGAGTTTTGTGCAGCGATTTAAGATACATCTTCATAGCCTTGCCATGTGGATCATCGCTAAAGAGGAGGACAGTTGACCTCCTTCATCCTCTCTGACACGGGAGTGTCTAATTTGCTACAATATGCACATATGGATCATACTAATAATATGATATTTTTTTCAGCCAACAATATTGCTACATAATCTTCAACTCAGCCTACTCAGATAAGACAGCTCATCAGCATATTCCCAGCACAAAGGAATACATTAATGGAGTTGGTTGGCAGCTGTAAAGCTGTATCATGGTGCTTTTCTTCATGGCTAAGGAATTCATTAATGGAGTTGGTTGGCAGCTGTAAAGCATTTAATTTCGAAATTTCCTATGCATGAAGGGTTATTTCATGCACTAGTATTTATTTTGGGGTTTAGGGCTTAGAAAAGATTTTAGAAAACTGAGGATATTGGTAGAAGCTCTCTTGGAGTGCTCTTTTGAACTCTGTATCTCTTGCATGCATCCTTGAGTGGTGAGTCTTTTGCTTTCAGTTCTGTATCCTTGTTTATTATCATTAGGGTGGTGATCTTCTATATCCCTTTTGATTTTTAAACTTGGTGGTGAGCTATATTTCGTTTTACCGAAGTTTCTTCAAGAGTTCGTTCATTGCCTTCTGTGATATTTTCTATCTGTACAACTGTTCTATTGGTGTTCTTTCGAAATCCATTCTGTATTTTTACCCTCCCCGGTATCAGTTTGGTATCAGAGCTAAAGGCTAGAGATCATGGCAAGGCAGAATGGAAAAGATATAGTTGGTGAAGGTAGTGACCACGAAGATGACGCTGAGTCGTTGAGGCTGCAGCTACGAAAATTGCTGCGTAGCCTACAAGAAAAAAAATGAGATAATCGATGAACTTCAAAGTAGACATAACAAACATGAAAATGAAGCTCGAGAGTTTACTTCTTATGATGATACACCTCTTCCAAGGGAGTCGAGAAGATGTCGGAGAAGAAATGAAGTCCAAGACGAGTGGCAGAATAAATATAACCCCAGATTTGATATTCCAGAATTTAAGGCAAAATAAATGTTGATGACTTTATCAATTGGCTTAATACAGTAGAAAGAATTTTCGATTTTCATGAACCACCAGAACAAAAGAAGGTCAAACTTGTGGCACTCAAACTCAGGCGGAATGCATCTTTTTGGTGGGAAAATCTAAAGAAACAAAGAGAACGTGAGGGGAAGAGTAAGATCGTTACATGGGAGAAAATGAAAAGGGAGCTAAAGAGAAAATATTTACCTCATAATTATAGGCAAGAGATCTTTCTCAAAATACATGATTTCAAGCAAAAAGATCTTAGTGTGGAGGAGTATACTGTAAAATTTGATAATTTGATGTTAAAAGGAGAACTTGTGGAACCAGAAGAGCAAACAATTGCAAGATACTTGGGAGGTCTGAAGTATGAGATTGCTAAAGTTGTTCAGCTATAGCCATATTGGTCGTTGAATGATGTGAGCAAGCTGACATTAAAAGTTGAAAAGCAACAAAAGTTTGAAAAGAGTTTTCGGTATGGCTCAAAAGAAGGCTACACAAAAGGAGGAAGTTCTAAGCCTATTGTCCAAAGCAAGGTGATATCGAAGGTGCAAGAAAAGGGTGAAGAATCTGCTGGCAGCAAAAAAACACCTAATTCTTCTACCCTAAGTGGCCGAAAATGCTTCAAATGTCATGGTTTTGGGCATATCGCATCAGATTGTCCAAATAGGAGGATTGTAACTTTGGTTGAAGATCATAGTGATGGAGGAGAAGATGAAACTGATGACAAACCAAAATATGATGATGATGAGGAAGAGATTACTTATGCTGATCATGGTTTGTCTATTGTATTGCAACGTAGTTTACAAGTGTCATATGTGACTGACGATGAAAGTTGGGTGAGAAAAAATATGTTTCACACTAAATGTACTTCTCTTGGCAAAGTATGCTTGGTAATCATCGACAGCGGCAGCTTTGAGAATGTGGTATCTTTGGAGATGGTACAGAAGCTAAAGTTGGACACCATCCCTCATCCGCATCCATACCAGTTATGTTGGCTGCAAAAAGGAAATGACATCAATGTAACTAAAAGACGTTTAGTTTCATTTTCTATTGGCAAGTATTATAAAGATGAAGTATGGTGTGATGTTGCTCCTATGGATGCTTGTCATTTGCTGTTGGGAAGACCTTGGCATTATGATAGAAGGGTGTTGTATGACGGCTACAAACATACTTATTCTTTTAAGGTGAATGAAAAAAAGATTATTTTAGCTCCATTACAACCATCCGAAATTAGTGCACCAAAAAAGAAAGTTAGCGCTTTTATGTCCTATGGTGAATGCAAAGATGAATTAGACAAGGGTGGTCATGTTATGGCTCTACTAGTAGTAGAAGAAAATGAACAACACAAAGAGACACCAGAAATCATGAAACAAATCTTGGAAGAGTTTGAAGATGTTATACCAGAAGAGATTCCACATGGCCTTCCACCCTTGAGAGATATCCAGCATCACATTGATCTTATTCTGGGGGCTATTCTACCTAATAAGGTAGCATATAGAATAAGTCCCAGGGAGCATGAAGAACTTCAAAGGCAAGTTGATGAATTGGTTAAAAAAGGGTTATCCGGGAGAGCATGAGTCCTTGTGCGGTTCCTGCTTTGTTAGTGCCTAAGAAGGATGGTTCTTGAAGAATGTGCGTGGACAGTCGCACCATCAACAAAATCACAGTGGACTATCGCTTTCCTCTTCCAAGCAAGAGTGAAGAGGAGCATATGAATCATCTGAAAGAGATCTTTCTTATTTTGAGGCATCAAAAGCTTTATGCTAATCTAAAGAAGTGTGATTTCTTTACTTCTAGTGTGGTGTTTCTCGGGTATGTTGTTTCAAAAGATGGAATCATGATGGATCAAAGTAAGGTAGAGGCTATTCTCAATTGGCCAACACCTGCTTCGTTGCATGATGTGAGGAGTTTCCATGGCTTAACTTTGTTTTACAGAAGATTTATCAAGGGTTTCAGCTCTATTGTCGCTCCAATCACTGAATGTCTGAAATGTGACAAATTCAAATGGACTAGTGAGGCTAACAATGCTTTTGAGCTTTTGAAAAAAAAGGTTACTGAAGTTCCTATCTTAGTTCTACCAAATTTTGATAATGTGTTTGAAGTTGAATGTGATGCATCTATTGTGGGAATTGGTGCTGTTTTGAGTCAAGACGGAAGGCCCATTGCATTTTTTAGTGAAAAGCTGAATGATACAAGAAAGAAATACTCTACTTATGATAAGGAGTTTTATGTGATTTATCGAGCTTTGTCTCATTGGAGTCAATATCTTCTTGCCAAGCCATTTGTTCTATATTCTGATCATGAGGCATTAAAGTTCATTAATCACCAGCACAAGCTAAACAAGAGGTATGCAGCTTGGGTGGAGTTTTTATAATCTTACAACTTTACAATCAAGCATAAATCTGGTGTTCAAAATGTAGTTGCTGACGCATTGAGCAGAAAGCATTCTTTATTATCAGCAATGGAAGTCAAAGTGGTTGGATTTGAAACATTCAAAGATCTATATGAGAATGATGTGGATTTTGGCTCGATATGGCAGAATTGTAAATCAAGTTCCTTTCAACAATTTTTTATCTTTGATGGTTTTCTTTTTCGAGCTAATGCTTTGTGTGTTCCATCTTGTTCTTTGAGACAAGTAATTCTAGCTGAAGCTCATAGTGGTGTTTTGGGAGGACATTTCAGTAGGGACAAGACTCTAGCTCTTGTTCAGTCAAATTTCTACTGGCATAAAATGTTCAGAGATGTGGATAAACATGTGAAGCAATGCCGATTGTGTCATTTGGCAAAAACAAGAAGTCAAAATTCTGGCTTGAACACTCCATTGCTAGTGCCAAATGCTTCATGGGAGGATGTGAGTCTTGATTTCGTTTTGGGACTGCCAAGAACTCAAAGGAACAAGGATTCTATCATGGTTGTTGTTGACAAATTTTCAAAAATGTCTCACTTTGTTCCATGCAATAAATCAAATGATGCATCTCATATTGCTGATTTATATTTTAAGGAGATTGTTAAATTGCATGGTATTCCAAGAACTATGGTGTCTGATCGAGATTCAAAATTTGTTAGTCATTTTTGGAGAACTCTTTGGAGGAAGCTGGGTACTTCTTTGAATTTCAGCAGCTCGCATCATCCACAAACCGATGGGCAAACTGAGGTAACAAACCGAAGCTTAGGAAATTTACTTAGAAGCTATGTTGGCAAGAATATTAAGCAATGGGATGTCATTCTTCCACAAATTGAGTTTGCCTACAATCGTTCTATGCATCATTGTATTGGTAAGAGTCCTTTTGAGGTAGTTTATGGTGCTAATCCTGCTGGTCCTTTGGACTTAATCTCTCATTCTACAACAAAGTAATTTATTGGAGATGCTGATGAAAGAGCTAAGCAGATAAAAAAGCTACATGAGGGTGTGAAAGCAACCATTGAGAAACAAAATGAGAGGTACATGCAAGCTGCTAACAAACACAAAAAACTTGTGGAGTTTAATGTAGGTGATTTGGTTTGGATTCATCAAAGGAAGGAGAGGTTTCCGTCGGGAAAATTTGGAAAACTGAAACCTAAGGCTGATGGTCCATTCAAGGTGCTTAAGAGAATTGGCAAAAATGCTTATGAGATTGAGCTACCTAAAGATTACGGAGTATCCCCAACATTTAATGTGGCTGACTTAAGTCCTTTTTATAATCATGATGACGAAACAAACGAGAACTTGAGGACAAGTCTTTTTCAACCAGGGGAGATTGACAAAGGAGTATCTAATTTGCTACAATCTGCTCATATGGATCATACTGATAATATAATATTTTTTTCAGCCAACAATATTGCTACATAATCTTTTAACTCAGCCTACTCAGATAAGACAGCTCATTAGCATATTCCCAATACAAAGGAATACATTAATGGAGTTGGTTGGCAGCTGTAAAGCACTTAATTTTGAAATTTCCTATGCATGAAGGGTTGTTTCATGCATTAGTATTTATTTTGGGGTTTAGGGCTTAGAAAAGATTTTAGAAAACTGAGGATATTGGTAGAAGCTCTCTTGGAGTGCTATTTTGAACTCTGTATCTCTTGGATGCGTCCTTGAGTGGTGAGTCTTTTGCTTTCAGTTCTGTATCCTTGTTTATTATCATTAGGGTGGTGATCTTCTGTATCCCTTTTGATTTTTTAAACTTGGTGGTGAGCTATATTTCGTTTTACCGAAGTTTCTTCAAGAGTTCGTTCATTGCCTTCTGTGATATTTTCTATCTGTAAAACTGTTCTATTGGTGTTCTTTCGAAATCAATTCTGCATTTTTACCCTCCTCGGTATCACTCTCTCATAGATCTGTAGGTTTTCAGGGATATACAATCTCCCTAGGCTTCTTTTACGCATAATTTTTTGATTTTGTGAGTTTTTGTGGACAAACTTTTGCACGATGATGAAACCTTCTTTTCTGTGGGAATTATAGGATTTTGTTTTTCTATTATTCTATTACGCATGTGATGTCACCCAAGATTTCCTAACACATTATAGTAGTAGAGGCAACAAAGGAGGGAGTCTGGATAAAGAAGTTTATTATAGATTTGGGAGTCGTGTTGGGTAACGAGGAGCCGATTCCCTTATATTATGATAACAATGGGGCGATTGCACAAGCGAAAGAACCCAAGTCTTATCAGAAGTCTAAGCATGTTTTGAGGATGTTCCACCTGATTAGAGAGGTCGTGACCTGAGGAGATATAGTAGTGGAAAGAGTTTCATCTAAAGATAACATCATAGATCCACTAACAAAACCATTGTCTTATATTGTCTTTGAGCGTCATAGGGGTTTGATGGGGATCGACACATTGGTAATTAACTTTAGGTCAAGTGAGAGATTGCTAGTCATAGGTGCCCTACAAGCCAATCACGTGAGTGATGACACGTGTGACATAATACACATTCTTTTTGCTTATTATATTATTTAGTATTTTATCACTTTATATTATTTATTCTATATATGAGTATATATATTATGATTTCCATGGATCTGTGCAATAGGAATCAGATCATGATGAGATCACGATAATGAGATCGATTCACCTTTAAACATAGACCCTATATAGTCCTGGTCATAGGTTACTCGAGAGGGACATTGAGATAACTGGACAGACTGGTGTGCTATATTCCCATCAATATGATGGAGGCAATTGGTCTTATAGCTGCTTGTGTGGGGATAATAGGGCTATAATGTAGGTGCTCATTGGAGAACGACTTCACCGATTGATCCGCTCACTGTAAGACAACGATTTTGTTATCCTAGTGGTGTATCTGGTCCTTACACTTGAGATACCAAGGATATTCTATATGAGTATTCCACTCTTTGATACCAGACTTATAGGTTTGAAAGTTTCAGATCTAGCACAACCGGTCATCGGGTGTAACAGTCAACCTTATGAGGGCTCTTGAGTGTTGATAGAGGATTATGTTGAATCTTAGATTTTGATGATGAAGTCAATTGTAATTTGTTTGATCTAATCAATATGTTGAGAAAAATATGCAGAATTAACTGTGATGGTAGTAAGACATAAAGCAGGTGTTGTGTCAGAGTCAAGATCGAGATATCATTGGGAGTTCGAGAGTTCGATAGAAGTCCGGACGTTTGTCGAAAGTTCTGCGGGAACCATCTGAAAAGTCCAAGAGCTTGCCATAGAAACTCGTCATAACTCGCCAAGAAGATCGTTGCAAAGTCCAGGAGCTTGCCGGGAGTCCGCCGGAGCATTGTTGAGAGTTCGTCGGATGTTCATCGGAAGTACGTCGGAAGCTCGCTGGAAGAGCAATTGATGCACCAGAACAAGAAGTGTAGTAAACATGTCTTAATTATCATAGTTAGAGCATAAATTAAATCAGGATTGGGAGGTAATCCCACTAACTTAATTAGGGGCCAATTGAGCCTTAACAGGGCTGAATTGGGCCGAATTGAGCACCCAATTCGGCCCCTGAATTCTAGGCCGTTGGTGGCACCGCCTAGAAAGTAGTGCCCTAGGAAATCTGGGTGGTGGTATCACCCAGATTGGGCAGTGGCACCACCGGTAGTTATTGCTGCCAGTAGTGGTACTACCCTTGTCAAGCGGTGGTACCGCCAGAGCTCGGTCTCCGAGCTCTGTCAGGTGGTGGTAGCTCCCAGACCGAGAGATAGTATCGCCCAGTGTCATGTGTCAGGCGGTGGGACCGCCAGGACCCCGAAAATCTGAGATTAGACACTTTTTTGCTCCATTTTTAAAGCCATTGGGGCCTACAAAATCTCCACCCTTTTCTACATAAAAGGGCACGAAAGTATTGAGATATTCTTGAGTTGTTGGGGTGTAAAAGTATTGTAAGTAAGTGCTAGAGTTCTCCTCCTTTCTTTCTAAGTTTTGAGATCATTCAAGAGAGGTATGAGACTTGTAAGGGTTATCTCCTAAACCAGTAAAAAGGAAAAGGCGCTGTAAAAGGTAATTGGTCTTCACCTATTGAAGGAAGGCCTTTAGTAGACGTCGGAGACCTCGTCAGAGGAGGAATCCAAAAATGGATGTAGGTCATGTTGATTGAACCACTCTAAATTCTAATTTGCTTTTCATTAGTGCAATTTACTTTAACTACAAATCATTTCATAACAAATTGCTTCTCCTCCTCATCTTACTTATGCTCTCATATGTTTCAAGTTGCTATCCTTCCGATTCGGTTTTCATCGAATATACAAAATATTTTATACAAAAATCGAAGAATTTTTCGTTGTACTAATTTACCCCCCTCTTAGTGCCGCTCTTGATCCTAACAATTGGTATCAGAGCAAGATTCACTCTCATTTGGTTTTAAACGCAAGAGAGATGACATTTGCCAGCAACCAAGAGGGTCATTCAATTACACGTCTGCCCATGTTCAATCGGACGGATTACACATATTAGAAGGCTAAAATAAGGATCTTCCTAAATTCAATAGATTTTGAACTTTGGATCATTGTCGAAAACGGTTTTCAAAAGTCTTCTCTTCCAATGAACGATTGGAATGAGTTGGAGAAGAAGACTTTTACTTTAAATGCCAAGGCTATGAAGTAGATAAAATCGAGTTTAATCGATTATCGATTTGTGAAACGACTTTTGACATTTGGCACACACTCGAAGTGATTTATGAAGGCACTAGTAGAGTGAAAGAGTTAAAAATTAATCTTTTAGTACATTCTTATGAGTTGTTTCGAATGAAACCGAATGAGACCATTGGAGACATGTACACCCGCTTTACGGATGTCGTCAATGGTCTAAAAGGACTTGGTAAAGGTTTCTCAAATTTTGAACTCGTTAATAAGATTTTAAGATCCCTTCTAAAATGTTGGGATCCTAAAGTAATGGCTATTCAAAAGGACAAAGATCTAAATAATTTTCCTCTTGAAGAAATAATTGGGGCACTAATGACCTATAAAATGATATATAAAGCTCATGAAGAGCTTGAGGACACCCTTCCAAAGAACAGGAAGGACATAGAACTGAGAACACAAGAAGACCACTTGAAAGAAAACTCAAGTGATGAGGACTTTGATGATGACTTGGCACTCTTAACAAAGAAGTTAAAAAGATTCATAAAAAAAATAAATTTAAAAATGATACTAAAAATAAATTTGAACATAAGAAAGACAAAGTGATATGTTATGAATGCAAGAAGCTGGGACACTTTAAGAGTGAATGTCCCTAAGCAAAGAGGAGGCATCCAAAGAAAAAGGCTCTCAAAGCTACAAGGGACAACTCAAGTGCATCCGAAGAAGAGGAGCCTACCATCACCGAGCAAGTTGCTTACTATGTATTAATGACCATTGGAGATGAGGCAACAAGTTCATTTGATGTAAATTTATCCTTTGATGAATTATTAAATGCTTTTCATGATTTATTTGATGAATGCAAATTAATTAATAGAAAATATAAATTATTAAAAAAGGAGCATGCTTCTCTTGTTAATGATTTTGATAGTTTAAAAGTTAAGCACAATGATAGTTTAGCTCCATGTATGAAATGTGATAAACTAAAAACACTTAGAAAGGACAACTTGCTACTCAAGGAAATCTTAAAAAAATTTGAGGTTGGTAGCAATTCCTTGAACATGATCCTTACCAATAAGGGTCACATTCGTAGAAAAGGCGGAATCGGATTTGTGAGTAGCTCTCATCAAAACCAACCACTTTTATTAAAGGCCCTACGTTGCATGTCTCACCTAGAAACAAATGTAACTTTTGTTGTAAATTTGGGCATGTAGCTTATCATTGTCCATTCAAGAAATATAGTCCATATAAATTAATTTGGGTTCCTAAATTAACCTCAAATGACTCAATGCAATATGATAAACTATATAAATTAATTTTTGAGGCACCCAAGGTCAAATGGGTACCTAAAAATCATCTCTTTTTGTAGAAAAATATATCATCACAAGCTAGGAGCAAGAGATGGTACCTTGATAGTAGATGCTCAAGGCATATGATTGGAGATCCATCTCATTTCTCTAAGCTCACTAGCGTAGACGAAGGATATGTCACCTTTGGAGACAACAACAAGGGTAAAATCATTGGCAAATGAATCATAGGTAAAATCTAATCTTCTTATTAAAGATATATTGTTAGTTGATGGTTTAAAGCATAACCTTTTGAGTATTAGTAAATTATGTGATAAAGGATATATCGTTAGATTTGAATCTAATATTTGTATTATTGAAATACCTTACAAAAACACATCTATGATTACCCTAAAATAAAATAATATATACACTATCAAGATTAATGATCTTTGTAATGAAATATGTTTTTCGGTTTTGAATGACGATGCTTGGCTTTGGCATAGGAGATTAGGTCATGCTAGCATGAAACTAATCTCTAAAATTTCATCTAAAGAACTTATAAGAGGAATTCCTCATATCAAGTTCGTCAAAGATAATATGTGTGATGCATGTTAACTAGGAAAACAAATAAAATGTAGCTTCAAACCTAAGATAATTTAAAGATCATGCTTAATCAACTTTTTATAGCTTAATCAAGCTACTATAAACTCATTAAGCATGATCTCAAATCATCATCGCAACTCCGATATCCTTGGCACAATCTCCGCTCTTCTTGGCTCGATGCTCGAATCCACGGCCCAAAACCTTCTGTCGATACGTCGACCGATCCACCGGCCCGACGTCCAATCTTCTGACATGTTCCTTCGGTCCAATATGATTTTTCTTGCTTTAATTTTCTCATCCTGATCGAAGCATCCTACGTCACTCAAAACACAGATTAAAATATAAACACAATTATCAATTGGTTTCATCATCAAAATACGAGATTCAACAATCTCCCCCTTTTTGATGATGATAACCAATTGATGACGAAGTTAAACTTAACTCCCTGAGTTTAAACAAACTCCCCCTATCAATATGGCATATTAATAGAACCTTTTTTTTTGGAAAGTAAAAGTAAATTGATTATGTGTAAAGTTTCTACAAATAGCTTCATCTATACAAGTCATAGACAAAGCCAAGTAACTCATAGAGTGCGAATGCGATAGTTATGACTACACATGCTGTAGACTATAACTCCTAATTATAGTCAACATAGAAAAAGTTTATCCAGATATATCAAAACTACCTTTGGGTACATAATTTGGCATAATTCCCAAGATCTTTAGCTAATAGCAAAATTAAATTTCATAAAAATATCTTTTTCTCTTTGGGTAAAGTGCTCCATTTTGAGATCTTGCTCCATATAGGATCTTGAGTCTCTAATAATCTCTTTCAAGAGCTGAACATTATTTATGTGTTAACATTCAAAGATTCTGTTACATCTCTCATTCCACATCCACCAAATAGCGCATCTGAAAGTAACCTGTGCCAGTTGTGTGAGAGACCCTTTTCTTGAGAAACATTGCATGAGGTCGCCTAGTTCTTAGTGCAAGTTTGGTTGCGGCAGTCTATTGAGTTCAAATCGCTGGAGAATCTCCTTCCATATCCATTTTGTATAATCACAAGCAAAATAGAGGTGGTCAACAGTTTCTTCTTATTGCATACAAAGGGAGCATCAGTTAACATGATAGATACCTCTTCTTTTCATATTGTCTATTATAGGTAGTTTATTGAGAAGGGCCTACCATGTACATAAGGAATGTCTTTGTGATCCCGGTCGATCCCATGTCCAACTGCTTGGGACCCACTTGTTATTTCTTTGCCTAATTTGATTCCATGCGGATGTGGCACTAAATTTGCCATTATCATGAGGCCAAATAAGTATATCTGAAGAGTTATTCCTGATTGGAATAGCTATAATAGTCGGCCAAAGTGATAACATTTCGGGAGAAATAGGATTAGGGAGACACCAGGTACCATTAGCAATGAACTCGGAAACCTTCCAATCTTTGGGAGCCCCAAGATCTTTTCGTATTCTGTCGTCATATAATTGAAATATACTCTTCCCATTCACCCAAGGATCGTACTACATATTAGTACTAGTTCTAGAAGAGATTGCATAAGAAATGTGTTTGATTAGCCAATTCCTTGCCTTTAAAATTCCTTTCCAAGCTGCAGAGTGGTATGTTCTTGTTGAAATTTCCCAGATTGATTCCTTTAAAAGATACCTAGCAGAAACCCAATGTGACCATAAGGAACATTTATTTTGCAAAAGATCCCACAATTGCTGTACCAAACATGCTTGATTCCAATCTGTAGTATTTCTCAAGTTTAGCCCCCCTTCATCTTTCGGTTTGCAAATGCTATCCCAATTTACCATATACATTGCCTTATCATTTGTGCCATTCCAGAAGAAGTTCATTAATAACCATTCAATATCTTGGAGAAGTCCAGCAGGCAGAAGAAATGCATTACACCAATATATAGAGTAGGAGTGCAATACCAACGGATGAGTTCGAGTCATCCTGCTTTTGATAGAAACCTATTTTTCTAAGAAGAAATTCTATTCTTTATTTTTTGCAAGATAGGCTGACAGTGGGTTTTGTGAATGCCTGTGGATATGAGCGGGAGACCCAAATAAGGAACTGGCAAGCTTCCCTCACTAACCCCCAAAGTTTGTGCAATAAAGACCTTATCCTCAACGTAAGGGCTCATATATACTTTATTTTTCGCATGATTTAATTGAAGTCCAGAAACAATACCAAAGTCATTCATAATAGTAGCCAGGTTCTTTACTGAAGTTGATTCATTTTGGAAAAAGATAAGTAAATCATCTGCAAATGTTATATGTGATATATGAATAGAACAAGCAATGGGTACCTTAATGTTGCCATTTAAGACTGCGTGTTCCAACATACAGCTAAGTCCTTCCATCGCAATAGTAAAGAGATACAGAGAGAGTGGATCACCTTGTCGGATGCCATTCGTGCTCCCAAAAAAACCAATAGGTGAGCCATTAAAGAGTATCGAAAACTTTGGAGTTTCCAGGCAAGATTGAATCCAATTAACCCATTGCTATGGGAAGTTCATATCGAGGAGCATCTTATAGATAAATTTCCTATTAACTGAATCAAAGGCTTTCCGTAAATCAGCTTTAAAACAGATTTTTGTCCCTCTTGCTTTTGAATGCAAATCTTTGACCAAGTCATTAGCAAGCAAAATGTTATGATGTATACTTCTCCCTTTGATGAAAGCAGCTTGATTTGGGCTAATGATCTTGTGTATTATCTTTTTCATTCTATTTGCCAATTCTTTGGAGATGATCTTGTAAATAAAGTTGCATAATGATATGGGTCGATAGTTCTCTAGTGAATTAGCCCCTGCATTCTTTGGAATTAAAGAAATAAAAGTGCAATTCATCTCTCTAAGAATATGACCTGAAGAGAAAAAATGTTGGCAAGCCTTGATCACATCATTTCCAATAATAGACCAAGCAGTTTGGTAAAATTCAGTTGGAAATCCATCTGGACCTGGGCTTTTGCGCTTTGGTGACTTAAAGACAACACATACAATTTCGTCATCTGTAATTGGGGCATTGAGGATTAAAATAGCTTTCGAATCAAGTTTTCTAGTCGGCTCCACATGAATGTTATTAGGTTTCCCAGCTTGATTGAGTAAGGAATAAAAAAATTGCTCTGTGTGTGCTTTAATCTCATCTAAATTCTCAATAAGATTATCATCTTTGTCTCTGCATTTGCTGATACGGTTAACAACCCTTCGAGTAGCAATTGAAGCATAGAAAAATTTAGTATTGGAATCCCCTAGTGTAAGCCAATGCTGTCGAGACTTCTGCTTTGCAAAACTTTCCTCCTGTTTTAAGGCTTGCATGAAGTTATTTATGACTTCTGTCTCTTTGTAGATAATATTCTCATCATTTGGCTGAAGTTGCAGCTCATGTTGCAATGATATTAGTTCCTTTCTGCAAAATTGAACTCTGGTGGTAATATTGCCAAAGGTATTTGTATTCCACTCCTTTAGTGCTGCTTTACAGGCTTTGAGCTTTTGACGTAAGATGTAAGGGGGGGATCCATGCACATTAACATTCCAAGCAGATCTGATAACATCAAGAAATTGAGGATGAGTACTCCACATGTTAAAGAATCTAAACGGTTTCTTGCCTCTTAGTGTCGCTTTGTCTGCGTGTATATACATTAAAGAATGGTCAGAAAACAAAGGAGCACCATACTCAAGAAGTGAATCTGGGTAAACTGTTAACCATTCATGATTAATCAAACACCTATCAAGTCGAGCCATTATTTTTCTATTAGCAGCACCTTGATTACTCCAGGAGAGCCAATTACCCGCAGATTTCATATCAAACAATGCTATAGTGTCAATGTAATCATTAAAACTTTGAAGCTGGCTTTCTGAAAGTTGTCTACCCCCCTCTTTTTCATTTGTGTACCGAACAGTATTAAAGTCTCCAAGAATAATCTAAGTTACATTGAGACAGCCATTTACAATATTAGTCAGGTCAGACCAAAGAGTATTTCTTTCTTGCATACTGTTTGAAGCATATATACCAGTGAAATTGAATTGACAGCCATTCTTTTTGTCCTCTACCTTAAGATGAATGAATTGATCAGTAGCAGAAATAAACCAAGCATTAATAGAGTTAGGATGCCATAAGACCCATTTTCTACCAAAAGTTTCATTTGAGTCATTGGTAAATAGTTCTGCGTCCGGCCATATTAAATTCTTTTGAGCTTGAACGCGCGATTGTTTAATTTTTATTTCCACTAGAATAACAATATCACATGCGGCAGACTTGATTATTCTGTTGAGCTCCCGACATTTCTCCGGCTTATTAAGTCCGCGAACATTCCAGCATGTTATCTTCATCAGTAATAAACAAATGAAAAGGTGGTAAGGTATTCATCCTACGACTTTGGATGGACTGTACCATCCTTTTTCTTATCCTTCGATTTTGTATTTTCCTCCCGCACAATATCCTTACCTTTTATGGCTTTATTCCTATATTTATCCACTTCATCTACAGCTTGCAGATTTTTAAACTTTAAAATACCTTGAATCATATGGTCTTGATTGGCAGGGTTTGTTGAAGCACGATAAGATTGTTGCAGCACAATATCCTAGAGAGTACTTGTTGGAGCAGCCTGGCTAGAGAGGTTTGTTGGGGCATGAGTTTGTTGAGACAGAATATCCTTGTTGGCGATATTTGTTGTGGCCTGAGTTTGTTGAGGAAGAATATCCTTGCTGGTGAGATTTGTTTGGGCCTGAGTTCGTTGAGCTATTGTGGACGGATTCGATGATATTGGAAGAGATGAAGTTCCTGACTTATGTTTCTCCTGTCCACTAGTACCATGGGAAACCTCTGTTGTGGAAGGCTCCGACATTATAGGAAGAGATAAAGTTTTGGATTTGTCCTTCTATTCGCGGTGCTTTCCTTGCGCGTCGGAATGCTCAATAGTTTTCGCCACCATCGGTGCTACTGCCATTAGAGAAGAATCACTTTGTTGCTGAGGCGCTTGACGTGGTCGATAGACCTTTGTGGTTGGTTTTGGGGTTTGCTGACAAGCTCCATTTGCATGACCAAAAGATAAGCAACACTGACATCGTTGTGGCTTCCAGGAGTATGAGACATGTACCTTCCGAGTGTTCCCGTCAAGATCACGATAGAAAACCTTATTAGGAAGATCTTCGTCGGAAGAAACCAGCACACATGCTCGTGCAAATGCTAATCTCGTCTGAGCTGCTGTTGCTTTGTCGATGTAGTGTGGCTGTCCCAGAGTGCTGCATAACTTTGCAATAAAACGTCGACTCCAAAGATGTAGAGGCAGTCCTTGAAAGGATTATAATATCCCTCACTTTTGAAAATTATTAATAAGAAATTATATGTAAATTTGAGGACCTATATTGAAATATAAAAATTTCAAGGACTAAACTGTTAAGTTGCAAAATAAAAAGAAAATAAAAAAAACCGAAAATTTTGGTTTTATCCCACCGCCTCCCACGCACTCTCTGTTTCTTCGAGAAATAGAGAGGAGCGGTGGGGCGTGAGGAGAGAAGAAAGAAGAAGAAGAGGGAAAAGAAGAGAGGAGGAAGAGGGAGAAGAGAAGAAAAGATGAAGAAGACGAAGAGAGGGAAGATGGAGAGGAGAGGGAGAGGCAGCAGCAGCAGCTAGGGCTGCTGCACCTCTGTTTCCCGCAGGTGGAAACAGAGGAGAGTATGTGTGGGGCGTTGGGGAGGAGAAGGGAAGAAGAAGAAGAAGAAGAAGAAGAAGAAGAAGAAGAAGAAGAGGGGAGGATAGCTGCGGCAAGGCTGCAGCGAGGAGGTGTGTGGCGTTGGGGAGGAAAAAAGGGAAGAGGAGAAGAAAAGAAGGAGAAGAAGAGGGAAAAGAGAGGGAAGAGGGAGAGGAGCGAGAGGTGGCAGCAGCTAGGGCTGCAGCACCTCTGTTTCCTGCAGGTGGAAATAGAGGAGAGGTGTGGGGCATTCGAAGAGGAGAAGAAGAAGAAGAGGAAGGGAAGAGGAAGAGGAAGCAGGAGAAGAGGTTGTGATACCTCTGTTTCCTGCAGAGGAAACAGAGGAGAGGGTGTGTGTGACGACGGGGAGGAGGAGGGAAGAAGAAGAGGAGAAGAAGAAGAGAAGGGAAAGGAGGAGGTGCGGCTGCGGTGGTGGGAGCTACAACTGGAAGAGAAGGAGGGGAAGAGATGGTGAGGAAGAAGAGAAGAAGTAGAAGCGGGTGAAGAGGCAGCACCTCTGTTTCCTGTAGGAGGAAACAGAGGAAAGGAGGTACTGTTCGTCGGGGAGAAGAAGGGGAGGAAGGAGAAGAAGAGAAGAAGAAGAAAGGAAGGAGAAGGAAGAGGAGAAGGGAAAGAAGTAGCTGCGGCTGCGGCTGCGGCAGCTGCAGCTATGGCAGGGAAAGAGGAAGAGAAAGGAAGAAGGAAAGGAGAGGAAGAAGAGAAGGGAAAGAAGGGGCTGCGGCTACGACGATGGCAGCTGCAGTTGGAAGAAAAGAAGGAGAGGAAGATGAGCAAGGGAGGAAGAAGAGGCTGTGGCCGTGGCTGAGGCTGCGCCTGCAGCAGTGCAGCTGGGAAAGAAGAGAAGGAAAGGAAGAAGAAGAGAAAGGAAAAGGGAAGAAGAGAGGAAGAGGAGAAGGGGAGGCAGCTGTGGCAGTGACAGCTGTAGCTGGAAGAGAAGGAGAGGAAACAGAGCAGGGGAGGAAGAAGAGGCTGTGGTTATGGTGGCTGCGGCCATGGCTGCGACTGCGACTACGACAGTTGCAGCTGGGAAAGAAAAGAAAGGTAGTGCGGTGGAAGGGGCTGCAATTGTGACAGCGGCAGCGGCGGCGGTTGTGGCAGCTGCGTTTGAAAAAAAAAAAACGAAGGAATGAGAGTAAGAGAGAGCAGGTGACTATGCCTCTATGTTCTGCATGAGCTGCAGTTGTGGAGGAAAAGTAGAAGGATTTGGGCTGGCACATTCTTTGGATCTTCGTATCGAAATCTTTGAAAGGCAAGTGTTCTGATCCTTTCAATTGCAAGCTTTCTAATCTTTTCTCTTGCAAGTGTTCCTATACTTTCTATTGCAAGCTTTCAAATCTTTCCTATTGCAAGTGTCCTGATCTTTCCTTACCGTAATTTTACCGCTACATTTGTTTTGAATATGAGGAACTTTGAATTGTTCTAGCCTTTCATTTGATATATCTCCTGTTTAGACGTAACGATTCGAATCTATGCAACTTCTGATATTCTGACCCTTTTACTTTGTTATAGCTATAACTTCATGTATTGACCTCTGATTTGGACAAAACTTATTTGATCAGAATATAGACTCATAAACCTTTCTTTTGATAGCTTATTTTAGGAATTCGGAGTAAGTTTGTCTACCCAAACTTCTGTTTCAAATGAGTCTACAAATTCTGCAAAACAGGGATCGTAATTTCTGACCTTTTGATACTGAACTGCTTATAAGTCCCTGTTGCAAACATTGATTTATTTGAAGCTTATTTCATTGGAAACTAGACTCATAGATCTTTCTTTTGATATATGGATTGAAAGATTTGGAATCCAAACACCTCCCTAGTTATCTATTGAATCTGACATTATGAATTCTGCCAAATAGAGATTTTGTTCTACGACCCTTGTTTACCAAATTATTTGTAACTCTCTCTATTGGACAGTTCAATTCATACGAAGCCTGTCTTATCTGAAAGTATAATCCAATGATATATTTCTAAGTAAATTGGAGCACGATTGATAGTTTGAATCATTTGTTCAATGTGCCTCTTGTATTCTGCCAGAAATCGAGCTTTGGTCGATTTCTAATGTTCTGGTTTCATTCCTTTGGAAATTGATATCCTTTAGTTTTCTTATTCAATTGAGCTTTATATTACTGCTTTGAATTCTTTTATGCTCTTGTCCTTAAAGTTATTTGCATTCTTGAAAACTATTGTGTAACGTTTATGCTATTTCGTATTGACTCATTTAGGCACATGTGTATTCCATTGTTCCGCATTTGCTTTCAATATGTGCCTATTCCATTTCCTTTCAAAATCTGAATATCATTGTGAAAGATTATTGCTTGCATCGTATTGTCTCGAAAAGGCACATGTACGTTTTGTTGTTCCGCGTGTGCTTCCGATATATGCTACTTATTGTTAAAACTACCTTCTTGTACTCTGGTGTTTGTGGGATTGTCTGGACCTTTACCAGAAATGGTAAAGGGTATGTGCTTAGAGCCTACGATGCTCTGCCGGCCCCCTCTGACTTCACCTAGACGTGGGTGGATGGAGTTCCCAGACGTGGGAGACTTCTGTCTGGTGGTCATTCAGAAATGGATGAATCACAATTCTGTTTGAGATCCCACTACACTTTCTATATGTTTGATATGATATCCAGAGCTTTGGTTATGTGTTTCTGTACATGCTTTGGATAAGAATGATATGATTGCAACGTCAGGGACGACGTTTGAGCTTCTGTACGGTATTTGTTTTTGTTATGCTCTGAAATGGTTCATTCTCTATTGATATGTTTCGAAATGTTCCATATGCCGTTGATATGCTCCGGAACATTTCATACGCCATTGATAAGCTCCAAAATGTTTCATTTGTTATTGATATGCTCCGAAACATTTCATATGCCTTTGTTATGCTCCGAAATGTTCCATATGCCATTGATATGCTCCGGAACAATTCATATGCCATTGATAAGCTCCGATATGTTCCATTTGTTATTGATATGCTTCGAAAGGTACCATTTGCCATTGATATGCTCCGGATCATCTCGTATGCTATTGATATGCTCCAATTACTCTATGCTCCATTTGTTATGAATCAAATATGTTTTGAATGACATGATACATATGATTTTGTATCTAATGAGATGGTATCCTTGAGAATTCTTGTATTCTGCCTTGCATTATGATACCTTACTTGTTTGAAACCATTCCTTTTGTTCTGAATATGCTTTGTCACTTGCTGAGCTGTTTTTAGCTCACTCCGTTGTTATATAAATCTTTCAGGTCAGCTTGTCACCCTTTGAGATGTTTGATTTGGGCTGAGGCAGTGGATAGCTATACAGAATTATGGGCAAGTCTTGTTGGTTGTTATGTTATTGTTGTATAAGCATATTTTGTATATAATGAAATGTTGTTGATGAATCGAAATGGATATACTGTGTAAAAGTGTTAGAAGATCTCCCTTATTTGGAATTTCGGAATGTTAAGTCTAATTTATGATGATATAAACTTATGGTGAATAGTTGGAGTTCTGATTGTATAATTTATTTAGCTTGTGGATTTATAAATGTTGTTCATGTTTGTCAAGTTGGCTTGGGTTACCTTAAATGTGAATTATCGAGTGATGTGATATATGATTATAAACTGCACAGGTTTTATAGATGTGAATTTGATAGAATGTTTTTCAGTGTCCTCAAATGTTAGTTTGGATCCTGGATTGGTTTGTGTTGAAAATTTTAAATATCATGGATATTTTGAGGGGGCGTGATAAGGATACCCATAATGGAATAGACTGTAGGCTATCTAACTCCAAACGGACATCAGGAGACCAACGTCGTAGAATCATTGGATGACCGCGGATAGTCCAAAATCCTTCGAGGATTCGTTGCAAATCTTCTTCAGAGTATAGCTTATAAACAAAGAATTCGTTCTCCAGCATATGAAGATCAAATGACGATATTCCCCATCGAGTTTTGATAAATGAGGATAGTGGGAAATAAGATGTTTTGAGACCTACCACATAGCCAACAATCGCCATAGACCATGTCTCAATAAGCTCTGCTGAATCAGCAGTCTCGTATACAGCAATTTTCTTATCAGCCTGAACTTCTGGAGTAAAGAATTCTAAGCTTAGATCTGGACTTCCAACTGGAGCCTTGAAGAGGCTAGTCCAAGACCGAGGATCGCTGGAAATGAGAGCAGGCTGCCGCGATCTAGAGCGCGACCTGCTTTGATGCTGCTTCGTCGAAGGAGTTTCTCTTTGGAAAGGATATGGTGGAGGAGCAACTTGGGGGGTAATGGTAGGGAGCCTTGCCATCGTTTCAACCCTCCCGCCACCATCGCCAGCCCTAAGGGCCGTCGCTGCCATGTTTGATCCCTCTTCTGGTCGCCGCTACAGAAACGACGCCATTGAGAAAAGCCACCGCTGTAGTATATTAGATCGCCGCTATAGTACCGTCACCCTAGGGAGATCTGGTTGCTGCTATAGTATCGTTGCCCTTGGGGAGAAGCCGACGCTGCAGGAGATTAGATCGCTGCTACAGTACTATCGCCCATGGGAGAGAGTCAACGCTGCAGGAGTCAGATCGCCCTAGGGAGATCTGATCGCCGCTACAGCACAGTCGCCCTTGGGAAACAGCCAACGCTGTAGGAAATCAGATCATCGCTATAGTACCTACGGAGATCTGGTCGCCGCTACAGTGTCGTCGCCGCTACAGTTCGTCGCCCTAGATCTGGTCACCGCTACAGTACCGTCGCCGCTATAGTGCCGCTACAGTACCACCGCTATAGAACCTTGAATTCAAACTGAATTCAAGTCATTGCAATATTCATCATGAATACTTGTAACACGTCATCATGCATAACATGATCATACTTCTCCCCCTTTGTCATCAACAAAAAGGAGAAGTTCTACTATCATGTGTTTGGAAATACAAGTTCAACCCATTGAATGAAAAACATAATATCCATTTTTATCATCATGCAATTTGAAGCTAGAAAATTTAGCGAGTATAACATCATGCTTAGAACATTCAAGCTATCAAGTTGTAGATATGCAAGGTAGTAAGATGGCATGTTCTACTTCATACAGCCAAAATTCGTCAGACTTCTATAGTATTGGAATATCAGAGTAGATTTGAAAGATTATCCAACCAAGCCAGAGATTGGTCAGAACGATAACTTCTGGATACATTTATTGAAGGGCTTATTCCCGAGATCCGGTGCGAGGTTAAGGCTCGTCAACCCCGCACTATGATGGCTGCGATTTCATTTGCATGCCTACATGAAGAAAAAATCAGTGTGGAATATCGTCGAAATAGAGGTGCCAATAAACAGGTGATTAGCAGGCAACCTGCCTCATCTACTCCTAGTCGAAACCATAACACTAGCAGACTAACCCGAGAAGAACTCAAAGAAAGGTTAGTGAAGGGTTTATGTGTCACGCCCCTAAAAAAAAATATCCATGATATTAAAATTTTTCAACACAAATCCATCCAGGATCCAAACACACATTTGAGGACACTGAAAAACATTCAATCAAATTTACATCCATAAAACCTGTGCAGTTTATAATCATATATCACATTACTCGATAATTCATATTTATGGCAACCCAAGCCAAACTTGACAAACATGAACAACATTTATAAATCCACAAGCTAAATAAATTATACAATCAGAACTCCAATTATTCACCACAAGTTCATATCATCATAAACTAGACTTAACATTCTGAAAGTCCAAATAAGAGAGATCTTCTAATACTTTTACACAGTATATCCATTTTGATTCATCGACAACATTTCATTACATACAAAATATGCTTATACAACAATAACATAATAACCAACAAGACTTGCCCATAATTTTGAATAACTCTTCACTGCCTCAGCCCAATTCGAAACATCTCAAAGAGTGACATGCTGACCTGAAAGATTTATATAACAACGGAGTGAGCTAAAAACAGCTCAGCAAGTGACAAAGCATATTAAGAATAGAAGGAACAGTTTCAAACGAGTAAGGTATCATAATGCAAGGCAGAATACAAGAATTCTCAAGGATACCATCTCATTAGATACAAAATCGTATGTGTCATGTCATTCAAAACATATTTGGTTCATAACAAATGGAGCATAGAGTAATTGGAGCATTTCAAAAGCGTACGAGATGTTCCGGAGCATATCAATGGCAAATAAGACATTTCAGAACATATCAGTTTATAACAAATGGAGCACAGAGTAATTGGAGCATACCAATAGCGTATAAAATATTTCGGAGCATATCAATGACAAATGGAACATTAGGAGCATAACAATAGCAAATAAAACATTTCGGAGCATAACAAAGGCATAGGAAATGTTTCGGAGCATATCAATAACAAATGAAACATTTTGGAGCTTGTCAATGGCGTATAAAATGTTCCGGAGCATATCAACGGCATATGGAACATTTCGGAGCATATCAATAACAAATACCAAACAGAAGCTCAAACGTCGTCTTTGACGTTGCATTCATATCATTCTTATCCAAAGCATGTACAGAAACACATAACCAAAGCTTTGGATATCATATCAAACATACAGAAGGTGCAGTGGGACCGCAGACAGAATGTGAATCATCCATTTCTGAATGACCACCAGACAGAAGTCTCCCACGTCTGGGAGCTCCATCCACCCACGTCTAGGTGAAGTCAAAGGGGGGGCCGGCAGAGCATCTCAAGCTCTATGCACATACCCTTTACCATTTCTGGCAAAGGTCCAGATAATCCCACAAACACTAGAGTACAAAAAGGATAGTATGAACAACGAATAGCATATATCGGAAGCACACGTGGAACAACAAAATGTACACGTGCCTTTACGAGTCAATACAATGCAAGCAATAATCTTTCACAATTGTATTCAGATTTGAAAGGAATTGAAAGCAATGACACATATGGAATCCAAGCAATCACATACAACTCAATTTCAATAAGAAGGTTAGATGAATTCGATATCCAAAGGAATGAAACTAGAATAGGCACACATCGAAAGCAAATGCGGAACAATGGGTTATACATGTGCCTATATAAGTCAATACGATATAGCATAAACGTTACACAACAGTTTTCAAGAATGCAAATAATTTTAAGGACAAGAGCATACAAGAATTCAAAGTAGTAATATAAAGCTCAATTGAATAAGAAAGCTAAAGAATGTCAATTTCCAAAGAAATGAAACCAGAATATGCGAAATCGACCCAAGCTCGATTTCTGACAGAATTCAAGAGGCACATTGAACAAATGATTCAAACTATCAATCGTGCTCCAAGTTACTCAGAAATATATCATTGGAAAGAAATTTCAATTTATTTTCAGATAAAACAAGTCTCGTATGAATCGAAGTTTCCAACAAAGAGTTACAATAGATTTAGTAACCCAAGATCAAAGAACAACTCTCAATTTTTACAGAATTCACAGGGTCGGTTTCAACATAAAACTGGGCAGGCATTTGGACTCTAAATCATTCAATCCATATATCAAAGAAAGATCTACGAGTCTAGTTTCCAATGAAATAAGCTTTGAACAAATCAGAGTTTCCAACATCGACTTATAGGCAAATCAGTAACAAAAGGTCAGAAATTACGATCCCTGTTTTGTAGAATCTGTAGGCTCATTTGAAACAAAAGTTTGGGCAGGCAAATTTACTCCGAATTCTTATAATAAGCTATCAAAAGAAAGGTTTATGAGTCTGTATTCTGATCAAATAAGATTTGTCCAAATCAGAGGTCAATACATGAAGTTATAGCCATAACAAAGTAGAAGGGTCAGAATATCAGAAGTTGCATAGATTCGAATCGTTACGTCTAAACAGGAGATATATCAAATGAAAGGCTAGAACAATTCAAAGTTCCTCATATTCAAAACAAATGTAGCAGTAAAATTACGGTAAGGAAAGATCAGGACACTTGTAATAGGAAAGATTTGAAAACTTGCAATAGGAAGGATAGGTGTCACGCACCTCAAAATATCGACAATATTAAAATTTTCATCACAACTAATCCAGAATCCAAACACACAATTGAGGTCACTAAGAAAACATTCAGATCAAAATTTCACCTCTATAGTCTACAAATTTATAACCCTGTGCAGTTCATAAACATACCACACATCACTCGATAATTCATACAATCTGAACTCAAACCATCAAAATAATAACCACAACATAAATTCACAAGTGGAGAAGTCTATGCAGTCACCAAACCAACGATTACCATAAGTTCATATCATTACATGAATTTAACTTAACATTCCAAAATCCAAAACATGAGGGATCCTTTAACTTACACAAAATCCACAGGTTTAGATTCATCGTCAACATTTCATTAGTTACAGAGTGACTTATTCAACAAATACATATATGCTAATAAAGATCTGCCCAAAACCTTCTAACTTTCCACTGCCTCAGCCCAATCTTAACATTTAAGCAAGCGATACGCTATCCTGAAAAATTTATCAACAAACGGGGTGAGCATATAAAGCTCAGCAAGTGACTAATATATCCATATCAAAATAGGGCAATTTCCAAAGAGATAAAGTTTCAAAATGCAAGGCAGAATATACGAATTCATTGACGTAATATCATTAGGTGCAGGATCACAATTGTCATTTCAATCATACATAATTGGTTCATAACAGATGGGGCATAGAGTAATTGGAGCATATCAGCAACGAATGAAACGTTTTGGAGCATATCAATAACAAATGAAACATATCGGAGCTTATCAAAGGCATATGAAATGTTCCGGAGCATATCAACGGCATATGGAACATTTCAAAGCATATCAACAGTGAATGAAACTTTTCAGAGCATATCAATAACAAATACCGTACAGAAGCTCAAACGTCGTCTTTGACGTTGCAATCATATCATTCTTATCCAAAGCATGTACCGAAACACATAACCAAAGCTCTGGATATCATATCAAACATACATAAGGTGTAGTGAGACCTCAGACAGAATGTGATTCATCCATTTCTGAATGACCACCAGACAGAAGTCTCCCACGTTTGGGAGCTCCATCCACTCACGTCTAGGTGAAGCCAGAGGGGGCCGGCAGAGCATCGCAGGCTCTAAACACATACCCTTTACCATTTCTGGCAAAGGTCCAGACAATCCCACAAACACCAGAGTACAAGAGGGTAGTTTTAACAATAAGTAGCATATATCGGAAGCACACGCGGAACAACAAAACGTACATGTGCCTTTTCGAGACAATACGATGCAAGGGACAAATCTCTCACAAATGTATTCAGATTTGGAATGAAATGAAAGCAAGGGTATACAGGGATTCCAAGCAATCATATTTAGCTCAATTCAAATAAGAAGGTTAGATGAATTCAATATCCAAAGGAATGGAACAGAATACGCGAAATCGACCAAAGCTCGGTTTCTGGCAGAATTCAAGTGGCACATAGAACAAGTACTTCAGAATATCAATTATGCTCCAATACCCATAAGAAAACTACTGTTGAAAGATATATCAATCTGTTTTCTGATGAAATAAGTTTCATACGAATCAAGGTTTCCAACAAGGAGTTACCATGGATTTAGTGACCAAAAGTCAAAGACTAAATCACTGTTTTGCAGAATCTATAGGGCGGAATCAACGGATAGCAGGATAGGATTTTGAATTCCAAATTTTTCAATCTATGTATAAAAAGAAATATTTTCAAGTCTAGTTTCAAATAAAATCAGTTTGGTACAAATCAGAATTTCCAACAGGGAGTTATAGGCATTTTAGTATCGAAAGGTCAGAAATCTTGATCCCTATTTTGCAGCATCCATAGGCTCATTTGAAACAGACATTTGGGTAAGTATTCGGAGTCCAAAATTTTCAAAATTAATGTCAAAAGGAAGGTATAAGAGTCTACTTTCAAATAAACAAGGTCCTGCCTAAATCCATGTTCGATACTGAAAACTATGGCTGGAACAATGTATAGGGGTCAGTTTACCAAAAAATTTCAGATCCATGATTTTTGTATCCAACAAGAGAAACATCCGGTTCTAGGCTGAAATCTTTCAAATAATTCAGAACAAATATGAGATCAAAGGCTAATAATTCTGTAGGATGGCGTTAGAACACTTGCCTTTGAGAATTTTGACCCTAAGTGAAAAGATTTGAGCAAGAAACCTTAAAGCCCCAATTTTTCTTCTTCTTCTTCTCCTTCTTCTTCTTCTTCTTCTTTCTTTCTTTCTCTAATCATCCACGCAGCTGCCTTCTCTACTTCCTTAAGAACGAAGGCAGAGAAGTTTAAACAGTGGGATTTGTCATTTTGTACATTTTATAATTTAGTCCTTGTATTTATTATATTTTCGATTAGGTCCTCAGGGTTTACATATAGGTCCTCAGATTTTTCTTTAACAAATCCTCCAACTCTTATGAATAAGTTCTCAGATTCATACTTTGAAATTTTATCAAACTTAAAATAGATACTTACATTACAATTAGAAACTTATACGAAAATTCAGAAATGAGGGATGTTACACTCTCCCCCCCTTAAAAGAAAAATTTCGTCCTCTAAATTTATCATACCTCTATCGATGAAAAGATGGGGATAGACCTTTTTCATTTCCTCCTCTAGCTCGTAGGTTGTTTCCTCTCTAGAATGATGTCTCCAAATTACTTTCACCAGAGTGATGACCCGATTCCTTAGGATCTTTTCCTTCTTATCAACAATTTGAGTGGGCTCTTCCACATAAGATAAATCTTTATCAATCTCCATCTGCTCATACTCAATGATATGAGAAGGATCAGGTATATATTTCCTAATCATCGAGACATGAAATATATCATGGACATGGCTCATTGCTGGTGGCAAGGTAATCCTGTAAGTGACAGAACCAACCCTCTCAAGAACCTCAAAAGGTCCAATAAATCTTGGGCTTAACTTTCCTTTCTTCCCAAACCTTAGAATGCCTTTAGAAGGGGAGACTTTTAAGAATACAAAATCTCCGATTTCAAACTCAATATCTCGTTTTCTGTTGTCGGCATAACTCTTTTGACGACTCTGAGCAGTTTTTAACCTTTTCCTTATAACTTGAATTTTCTCGGTAGTTTCTTGTACCTTGTCCGGTGCTAACAGTTTTCTGTCACCAACTTCCTCCCAACATATAGGTGTTATGCACTTTCGCCCATATAAAGCTTCATAAGGAGCCATCTGAATACTTGAATGATAACTATTATTATAAGTGAACTCAACAAGTGAAATATCCTTATCTCATTCACCTTTCCAATCCATAACATAGGCTCTAAGCAAATCCTCAAGTGTTTGAATTGTTCTTTCTGACTGACCATCAGTCTGAGGATGATATGCAGTACTAAACTTGACATTAGTGCCTATAGATTCCTGTAATCTTCTCCAGAATCTAGAGAGAAATCTGGAGTCTCTATCAGAGATGATCTCCTTTGGAATACTATGAAGTCTTACTATTTCATTAACATATAAATCTGCAAGTCTATCAAGCGAATAAGTCATATTAATCGGTAGAAAGTGTGCAGATTTTGTTAACCTATCAATGATAACCCAAATAACATCATGCTTTCTAGAGGTTCTGGGTAGTCCTGAAACAAAATCCATAGTAATACATTCCCATTTCCATTCAGGAATATCTAAAGGTTGCAACAACCCTCCAGGTCTTTGGTGTTCTACTTTGATTTGCTGACAAGTCAAACATTTTGAAACATACATTGCAATCTCCTTCTTCATGCCTTCCCACCAATAATGACTTTGAAGATCTCTATACATCTTAGTGCTCCCAGGATGTATGGTGTCCTTTGAAGTATGACTTTCCTTTAGGATTTGATTCTTGATATCTGGTTCATTTGGTACACATACTCTCTCCCCAAATCTCAATAGGCCATCCTTTGAAACTTGAAATTGTGGCTTCAATTCATTTTCTACTTCATTCCTCAAGTAGATTAAATGTGGATCTCGTAATTGCCCTTCCTTAATTTGTTGAATAAGATCAGATTGCACTTGAATGGAGGCCATCAATATCGTCGAGTCTTGCTCTTTCCTCAAAGCTTTCAAATCAAAATTTTCTTCTAATAACTTTCATTGCTTCACGACCAAACTAGCCATAAAACTTGTAGATTTCCTACTAAGTGCATCAACTACAACATTGGCTTTGCCCGGGTGATAACGGATGGCACAATCATAATCCTTCAGAAGTTCTATCCATCTTCGCTGCCTCATATTTAACTCTTTCTGAGTGAAAATATATTTTAAACTCTTGTGATCAGTAAAGATTTCAAACTATCGACCATACAAATAATGTCTCCAAATCTTTAGAGCAAAAATAATTGCTGCCAATTCCAAATCATGAGTTGGATAATTCAATTCATAACCTTTAAGTTGCCTAGAAGCATACGCAATTACCCTCCCTTCCTGCATCAAAACACATCCTAGGCCCTTTCTCGAAGCATCAGTATAATCTACAAACTCATCACTGCTACTTGGAATAGTGAGAATAGGGGCACTAGTCAATCTTCTTTTTAACTCTTGAAAATTTTGCTCACAATCATCACCCCATACAAATTTCATATTCTTCTTAGTGAGTTTGGTGAGAGGTTGAGCAATTCGAGAAAATCCCTCCACAAATCTCCTGTAATAACCTGCCATGCCCAAGAAGCTTCTAACTCCCGTTACATTTGTTGGTACTTCCCATTCAACTACAGCTTCTATTTTTCTTGGATCAACAGATATACCCTTCCCTGAAATCACATGGCCTAAGAAAGCAACTTCATTCAACCAAAATTCACATTTGCTGAACTTTGCATACAACTTCTTTTCTCTTAGTATGGACAATACATTTCTCAAGTGTTCCTCATGCTCTTGATTACTCCTTGAATACACCAATATGTCATCAATAAATATAATTACATAGATATCCAAGAGCGGTTGAAATATCCTATTCATTAGTTCCATAAAAGCTGCAGGGGCATTTGTCAAACCAAAAGGCATCACCAAGAATTCATAATGACCATATCGAGTTCTGAAAGCTGTTTTTGAAATATCCTCCTCCTTGATCTTCAACTGATAGTAACCTGACCTCAGGTCAATCTTAGAGAATCCTTGTGCACCCTATAGTTGATCAAACAAATCATCAATTCTAGGTATGGGATACTTGTTTTTGATGGTCACCTGATTCAACTGTCTATAATCAATACAAAGCCTCAATGTTCCATCCTTCTTCTTCACTAATAGTACCGGAGCACCCCATGGGGATACACTGGGTCGTATGAAACCCTTATCTAATAATTCTTGTATTTGCTTCTTTAATTCCTCTAGCTCGAGTGGTGCCATTCTGTAGGGAGGCTTATATATTCGGGTTGTACTGGGGACCAGATCAATAGCAAATTCACCCTCTCTATCTAGAGGTAAACCAGGCAAGTCATTTGGGAATACATCAGGGAATTCTTTGACCACTAAAATTTCATCTAGGTGGGTTTCCTGATTTGAATGCTCCTTTACACACACCATATAACAAAAACAACCTTTCTGCATACGACGATAAGCTTGAAGTGCTGATATCAAGCAAGGAGGTAAATCATGCCTAATGCCCTCAAAGAAAAATATAGGCTGATCTGGTATGCAGAAAGTAATTATTTTTTTGTAACAATCAATACTAGCGTGATGTGAAGATAACCAATCCATGCCAAGTATAATATCAAAACCCTGGATCTCTAGGAGAATCAAATCAGCAAGGAGTTCGTGTTCCCCAATAGAGATCAAACAAGATGGGTAAACCAAGTTTGTTGCCAATGAATCTCCAACAGTAGTTGTCACATATAACATATAATCCAGGGGTCTAGGTAGAATATCCAAGTGACAAGCAAAGTATTGTGAAACAAAAGATAAGTTGGAGCTGGGATCAAACAAAACTTTTGCATTTCTTTTAGAAACATGAAGAATACCTTCCACCACTGATTTAGAAGCTTTAGAATCTTGTTCAGTGATAGCGTACACTCTAGCATGGGCTGAGGGTCTAGGAGATAGTGGCTCTTTCTTCTTCCTCAGAGGGCAATCTTTTATTTGATGATCCAACTTTCCACAAACAAAACAGGCTCCAGTCACCCAAAAACACTAACTTGTTTCATGATTTAATCCACATCTTGCACATGTCTGAGTCCTCCGCAATGGTTTCCATTTCTCAAATCCAGATGTCTTAAACCTCTTGTTACTAGCTTCATATTCATTTTCTCTCATGCTTTTGCTAGTATATTTGTCCTTTTTGTTCTTGCCAATGATTTCTTGAATTTCCTCCATGTCTCGTTCAATTTTCAAAGCTCTTTCTACCGTATCTGTATATGTTTGTAGTTTTAAAGCTGACATTCGGCTTCTTATTGCTGGCCGTAATCCCCTTTCAAACCTTCTTGCTTTTCTAGATTCATCATCAGTCATATGTGTGGCAAACCTGGAGAGCTCAGTGAATTTAGATTCATACTTTGTAACCGTCATACTTCCCTGGATAAGATTCAAGAACTCTAATTCTTTTTGCTCTCTCATACAATCTGGAAAATATTTATCATTAAACTTTTCTTGGAATAACTTCCATGTCATTGGCTCATGTTTGATTTCAGACATCCTCTTAATCATTCTCCACTAGTGTTCAGCTTCTCCTTCCAGCATAAAGGTGGCAAGAAAAACCTTTCGATCATCAGGGTAACTTAAGACATCAAATATTTTCTCTATCTGCATCATCCATCGTTCTGCCACCATTGGATCAGACTCACCACTAAAACTGGGAGGACTAAGCTTCTTAAATTGTTCAATTCCCAACCTCGTTTGGTTTGATGTCCCTGTTCCATCATTTCTTCCTTGTTGGACAAGTTGTTGTTGTTGCATCACTTGTGCCATAGTCTCCAAAGTCCGCATGATACCACTCAATTGATCAGCCGTAGATGCAACAGGAGAACTAGATGATCTCGTCATCCTTGCTTCCTAAAACATCAAAAGAACATTTTCTGTGATCAATCTCTAAATGATAGTCAATAAACCTCAAAAAAAAAAAAAATTCTTAATGATTCTCAATTCATGCTCTGATACCAACTCTGTCACGCACCTCAAAATATCGACAATATTAAAATTTTCATCACAACTAATCCAGGATCCAAACACACAATTGAGGTCACTAAGAAAACATTCAGATCAAAATTTCACCTCTATAGTCTACAAATTTATAACCCTGTGCAGTTCATAAACATACCACACATCATTCGATAATTCATACAATCTGAACTCAAACCATCAAAATAATAACCACAACATAAATTCACAAATGGGGAAGTCTATGCAGTCACCAAACCAACGATTACCATAAGTTCATATCATTACATGAATTTAACTTAACATTCCAAAATCCTAAACATGAGGGATCCTTTAACTTACACAAAATCCACAGGTTTAGATTCATCGTCAACATTTCATTAGTTACAGAGTGGCTTATACAACAAATACATATATGCTAATAAAGATCTGCCCAAAACCTTGTAACTTTCCACTGCCTCAGCCCAATCTTAACATTTAAGCAAGCGATACGCTATCCTGAAAAATTTATCAACAAATGGGGTGAGCATATAGAGCTCAGCAAGTGACTAACATATCCATATCAAAATAGGGTAATTTCCAAAGAAATAAAGTTTCAAAATGCAAGGCAGAATATACGAATTCATTGACGTAATATCATTAGATGCAGAATCACAATTGTCATTTCAATCATACATAATTGGTTCATAACAAATGGGGCATAGAGTAATTGGAGCATATCAGCAACGAATGAAACGTTTTGGAGCATATCAATAACAAATGAAACATATCGGAGCTTATCAAAGGCATATGAAATGTTCCGGAGCATATCAACGGCATATGGAACATTTCAAAGCATATCAACAGTGAATGAAACTTTTCAGAGCATATCAATAACAAATACCATACAAAAGCTCAAACGTCGTCTTTGACGTTGCAATCATATCATTCTTATCCAAAGCATGTACCGAAACACATAACCAAAGCTCTGGATATCATATCAAACATACAGAAGGTGTAGTGGGACCTCAGACAGAACGTGATTCATCAATTTCTGAATGACCACCAGACAGAAGTCTCCCACGTCTGGGAGCTCCATCCACCCACGTCTAGGTGAAGCCAGAGGGGGTCGGCAGAGCATCGCAGGCTCTAAACACATACCCTTTACCATTTCTGACAAAAGTCCAGACAATCCCACAAACACCAGAGTACAAGAGGGCAGTTTTAACAATAAGTAGCATATATCGGAAGCACACGCGGAACAACAAAACGTACATGTGCCTTTTCGAGATAATACGATGCAAGGGACAAATCTCTCACAAATGTATTCAGATTTGGAATGAAATGAAAGCAAGGGTATACAGGGATTCCAAGCAATCATATTTATCTCAATTCAAATAAGAAGGTTAGATGAATTCAATATCCAAAGGAATGGAACAGAATACGTGAAATTGACCAAAGCTCGATTTCTGATAGAATTCAAGTGGCACATAGAACAAATACTTCAGAATATCAATTATGCTCCAATACCCATAAGAAAACTACTGTTGAAAGATATATCAATTTGTTTTCTTATGAAATAAGTTTTATACGAATCAAGGTTTCCAACAAGGAGTTACCATGGATTTAGTGACCAAAAGTCAAAGACTAAATCACTGTTTTGCAGAATCTATAGGGCAGAATCAACGGATAGTAAGATAGGCCTTTGAATTCCAAATTTTTCAACCTATATATCAAAAGAAATATTTTCAAGTCTAGTTTCAAATAAAATTAGTTTGGTACAAATCAGAATTTCCAACAGGGAGTTATAGACATTTTAGTATCGAAAGGTTAGAAATCTTGATCCCTATTTTGCAGCATCCATAGGCTCATTTGAAACAGACATTTGGGTAAGTATTCGGAGTCCAAATTTTTCAAAATCAGTGTCAAAAGGAAGGTATAAGAGTCTACTTTCAAATAAACAAGTTCCTTCCTAAATCCATGTTCGATACTGAAAACTATGGCTGGAAAAATGTATAGGGGTCAGTTTACCGAAAAATTTCAGATCCATGATTTTTGTATCCAGCAAGAGAAATATCCAGTTCTAGGCTGAAATCTTTCGAATAATTTAGAACAAATATGAGATCAAAGGCTAATAATTCTGTAGGATGGGGTTAGAACACTTGCTTTTGAGAATTTTGACCCTAAGTGAAAAGATTTGAGCAAGAAACCTTAAAGCCCTAATTTTTCTTCTTCTTCTTCTCCTTCTTCTTCTTCTTCTTTCTTTCTTTTCCTGATCATCCACGCAGCTGCCTTCTCTGCTTCCTTAAGAATGAAGGCAGAGAGGCTTAAATGGTGGGATTTGTCATTTTATACATTTTACAATTTAGTCCTTGTATTTATTATATTTTTGATTAGGTCCTCAAGGTTTACATATAGGTCCTCAGATTTTTCTTTAACAAATCCTCCAACTCTTATGAATAAGTTCTCAGATTCATACTTTGAAATTTTATCAAACTTAAAATAGATACTTACATTACAATTAGAAACTTATACGAAAATTCAGAAATGAGGGATGTTACAATATGAACACTTGCAAGAGAAAATATTAGAAAGCTTGCAATAGAAAGGATCAGAACACTTGCAGTAGAAAAGATTAGAAAGCTTGCAATAGAAATGATCAGAACACTTGCCTTTCAAAGATTTTGATCCGAAGATCCAAAGAAGGTGTCAGCCCAAATCCTTCTACTTTTCCTTCACAACTGTAGCTCATGCAGAACATAGAGGCATAGTCACCTACTCTCTCTTACTCTCATTCCTTCGTTTTCTTTCCCAAACGCAGCTGCCACAGCCACCACCGCTGTCGCTGCCACAATCGCTGCCCCTTCCACTACACTACTTCCTTCCTCCTCTTCTTTCGCAGACACAGCTGCTGCATACACAGTCGCTGCCACGGCCGCAGCCACCACACCCGCAGCCTCTTCTTCCTCCCTTACTCTATTTCCTCTCCTTCTCTTCCAGCTGCAGCTGCCACTGCCGCAGCTGCCTCCCCTTCTCCTCTTCCTCTCTTCTTCCCTTTTCCTTTCTCTTCTTCTTCCTTTCCTTCTCTTCTTTCCCAGCTGCACTGCTGCAGTCGCAGCCTCAGCCACGGCCGCAGCCTCTTCTTCCTCCCCTGCTTGTCTTCCTCTCCTTCTTCTCTTCCAGCTGCAGCTGCCATCGCCGCAGCCGCAGCCCCTTCCTTCCCTTCTCTTCTTCCTCTCCTTCCCTTCTTCCTTCCTCTTCCTCTTTCCCTGCTACAGCTGCAGCTACCACAGCCGCAGCCGCAGCTGCTTCTTTCCCTTCTCCTCTTCCTTCTCCTTCCTTTCTTCTTCTTCTCTTCTTCCTCACCTTCTTTTCTTCCTCTCCTTCTCTTCCAGCTGCAGCTGCCACCGCCACAGCCGCAGCTCCTCCTTTCCCTTCTCTTCTTCTCCTCTTCTTCTTCCCTCCTCCTCCCCGGCGTCACACACACCCTCTCCTCTGTTTCCTCTGCAGGAAACAGAGGTATCACAACCTCTTCTCCTGCTTCCTCTTCTTCTCTTCCTCTTCTTCTTCTTCTCCTCTTCGAACGCCCCACACCTCTCCTCTGTTTCCACCTGTAGGAAACAGAGGTGCTGCAGCCCTAGCTGCTGCCACCTCTCGCTCCTCTCCCTCTTCCCTCTCTTTTCCCTCTTCTTCTCCTTCTCTTCTTCTCCTCTTCCCTTTTCCTCCCCAACGCCACACACCTCCTCGCTGCAGCCTTGCCGCAACTATCCTCCTCTCTTCTTCTTCTTCTTCCCTTCTCCTGCCCAACGCCCCACACATCCTCTCCTCTGTTTCCACCTGCGGGAAACAGAGGTGCAGCAGCCCTAGCTGCTGCTGCTGCCTCTCTCTCTCCTCTCCATCTTCCCTCTCTTCTTCTTCTTCTTTTCTTCTCTTCTCTCTCTTCCTCCTCTCTTCTTTTCCCTCTTCTTCTTCTTTTCTTCTCTTCACCCTCAGCTTCTCTTCTTCTTCTCCTCACGCCCCACCGCTCCACTCTCCGTTCGAGAAACAAAGAGCGTGGGAGGCGGTGGGATAAAACCAAAATTTTTGGTTTTCTTTATTTTTTTTTTCTTTTTGCAACTTAATAATTTAGTCCTTAAAATTTCTATATTTACATATAGGTCCTCCAATTTACATATAAATCCTTATTAATACTTTTTTTAAAAGTGAGGGATATTACACTCTCCCCCTCCTTAAAAGAAAATTTAGTCCTCTAAATTGATCATAGCTCAATCGATGAAATGATGAGGATTATGATTTCTTGATTTCCTCCTCCTACTCTCAAATAATTTCATCAATTCAATACAATTACGCAATTTTCCAAGAGTGACCGAAATATTCTCCTTCTTGATCCTCAATAGATGGTAACCCGACCTTCAATCAATCTTTCAAAATACTTGTGCACCCTGCAATTAATCAAACAAGTCGTCACTTTAGAGAATACTCGTTTTTTTTTTTTTTTTTTATGGTCACCTGATTCAACTGTCTATAATCAATACAAAGCCTCAATGTTCCATCAATCTTTTAACTAACACCGGAGCACCTCATGATGAAATATATAACAAAAAACATCTTAAGCAAGTTTTCAACCGTGAACGTCGAGTCTTGTTCCGACGAGCTTTCCGACGAATCTTCTTCCAACGGACTCCCAGCAAGCTCCCGAACTTGTGATGACTTTAACGAGCAGCCGAGCCTTCTCGGTGATCTCCGTGAACCTCCGACGATCTCTTCGGTGAACTTCCGAAAATTCCGATAGGTTCCCGATTTCTTCTCGGTTGGTTCCGGCAGCATCTCCGACGATTCTTCGGACTCTTAAACGTCCATCGAACTTGACTCCGGTATTCTTACTTTGTGTTTTCTGGTTATCGTAGTTAATCCTACACACTTAACTCAATAATATGGATTAGATCAATTAACCCATCAATTGATTTTATCATCAAAATCCGAGATTTAACAATCTCCCCCTTTTTGATGATGACAATCAATTGATGACGGAGTTAAACATAACTCCCCCTATCTATATGCCATATTATGAGAAGATGAAAACACTTGAATTTCATCCATTGAATTCAAGTATAAACCGATAAGTTCTAACCGTAGAACTTATCGTTATTCTCATTAAACAATAGTAAATACAAAACTTCGATGAAAATCATTTTCAAGTCGAATGATAAGAGACAATTTTTACTACGGCAGGAGATAAAGATTTTCAACATGAATTTCATGATATAAATGTAAGGTATGCTTTCAATATGATCAATCAATCTTGTGATATTCTCAAAGATTTTGCACATGAATTTCATGATATAAATGTAATGCATGCTTTCAATATGATCAATCAATCTTGCAATATTCTCGAAGATTTTGCAAGGCATATAAGACATTAATATCACACAAGCTTTTGCAATTCATATAAGTCATGCTATTAAAAGGGTACAAGTCATCACTTTTCTCCCCCTTTGTCATCAACAAAAAGGGAATGAGACTTGAAGCACATAATTTGTGATTATAACATCAGGAATTCAGCATTGATCATAAAAAAATTATCATTCAAAATTAAGGATGCTAAAATATTTACGCAGAGTTTATCTTAAAGGAAAATTCAGCATTCATCCATTTTATCAAATCTCTTCTTTCTATAAGTAACAAAAATTGTAGATGTACAAGGAAGAGATAGTGATAAAAAATTTCAAGTAGTAACTCCAATAAGCCAAGATCATAATTCGAATACAAATCCATTCAAATTCAATTCGTCAACTTGAAACTCATAATCAAGCCATCAAAATCAATTTCGAGATTCATAAGATATCATAAAATCATTAATCTTGATCAGATGGGAGCGGTGTTTGACTCAAGATAGGATAAGATAATTTAACATGTCATTTAGAATCGAAAGAGAATGATCAAATTCATCGAGGAATAGAGAGAGGATGAAAAACTTTACGGAAAAATCCATTCAAACAAGTTTATTCTTAGGGACAATTTAACATACCTAATTCCCTTCTAATGAATTCAAATTGGTCTTCATTCAAAGCTTTTGTAAATATATCTGCTAATTGATGCTTTGTGTCAATGAATTCTCGAACAACATCATTGTTAAGGACATGATCGCGTATGAAATGATGCCTAACGTCGATGTGCTTAGTTCTAGAGTGCTGAATTGGATTTATAGTAAGACATATGGCACTAGTATTATCACATTTTATGGGAATGTTTTTAAAGTGAATTCCATAGTCTTCTAATGTATTTTTCATCCAAACAACTTGTGCACAGCATGCACTTGCAGCAATGTATTCGGCTTCCGCCGTAGATAGTGCAACTGAATTTTGTTTCTTGGAAGTCCAAAAAACAAGTGCATGTCCTAAAAATTGGCATGTTCCGATTGTACTTTTTCTATCTATCCTGCATCCGCCAAAATCGGCATCTGTATAAGCTATTAAATCAAAATTTTTAAATTTTGGATACCATAATCCTAAATTTAGGGTTCTTTTAAGATACCTAAATATTCTTTTAACACTTTTAAGATGAGATAATTTAGGATTTGATTGAAACCTAGCGCAAAGTCCTACACTAAACATAATATCCGGTCTAGTCGCGGTGAGGTAGAGTAGACTACCTATCATTCCCCTATATGTTTTTTGATCGAAATTTTCACTATTTTCATCCATATCTAACTTATTCGAAGTACTCATAGGGGTGTTTATTGCTTTTGAATTATCCATGTTAAATCGTTTTAACAATTCTAATGTATATTTAGATTGGTTAAGAAATATACCATCACTAAGTTGTTTGATTTGTAATCCCAAAAAGAAAGTTAATTCACCCATTAAACTCATTTCAAATTCATGACTCATACATTTGGCAAATGATTCACATAGTGATTCATCTGAAGAGCCAAAAATAATATCGTCAACATAAATTTGCACAATAAGAAAATTATTTTCAAAATATTTAATAAACAATGTAGTATCAACCTTGCCTTTGGTAAAATTATTTAAAATAAGAAAGGAACTAAGCCTTTCATACCAAGCTCTAGGAGCTTGTTTCAAGCCATAGAGAGCCTTAGTCAATTTGAATACATGATTAGGAAGAAGAGAATTTTTAAATCCGGGACGTTGTTCGACATATACTTCTTCGGAAATAAAACCATTCAAGAAGGCACTTTTGACATCCATTTGAAATAGTTTAAAATTATTACTACTAGCATAGGCAAGGAGTATCCTTATGGCTTCTAATCGAGCCACGGGAGCGAAGGTTTCTTCGTAATCGATACCTTCTTCTTGGTTGAAACCTTTGGCCACTAATCTAGCCTTGTTTCTAACCACGATACCATTTTCGTCTTGCTTGTTTCTAAAGACCCATTTAGTACCAATGACTAAATGGTCACTAGGTCTCGGAACAAGCTTCCATACCTTATTCCTCTCAAATTGATTCAGTTCCTCTTGCATTGCGATAACCCAAAAATCATCTTTTATGGCCTCGTCAATGCATTTAGGTTCGATTTGAGAAAGGAAGGCGGTGTTAGCACAAAAATTCTTGAAAGAGGAATGAGTTTGAACCCCTTTTGATGTATCTCCTATAATTAGCTCCTTTGGATGAGCATCTATATACTTCCATTCCTTAGGTAAGGAAATTTTGGAAGAAGGTGCATCCAAGTTGCTATTTTGAGGGGGTTCATTTAAATTCAAATTATCAAAACCAAGATCATCATCAAAATCATTTTTCTTTAAATTAGAAATTTTATTAAAAACTACATGAATAGACTCTTCTATTACTAAGGTTCTTTTGTTAAAAACCCGAAAAGCCTTAGAAACGGAAGAGTAACCAAGAAAGATGCCTTCATCCGATTTAGCATCAAATTTTCCTAAGGCATCCCTTTCATTCAAAATAAAGCATTTACAACCAAAAACTTTAAAATAGGAAATATTTGGTTTTTTGTTATTCCATAATTCATATGGAGTTTTGATAAGGATGGTCTTATTAGGACTCTATTCATGATGTAGCAAGCCGTATTTACGGCTTCGGCCCAAAAATACTTAGGTAAACTATGTTTATTTAACATAGTTCTTGCCATTTCTTGTAGGTTTCTATTTTTTCTTTCAACTACTCCATTTTGTTGGGGATTCCTCGGAGTGGAGAAGTTGTGATTGTATCTATTAACCTCACAAAAATTTTGAAAGTCACGGTTTTGAAATTCGCCACCGTGATCACTCTGAATTGATGAAATCATGAAACCTTTTTCGTTTTGAGTGAGTTTACAAAATTTAGAGAAACACTTGAAGCAATCACTTTTGTGAGCTAAGAAATAGGTCCAAGTGTATCTAGTATAGTCATCCACAATTACAAACGCACATTTGCTTCCCCCTAGACTTGTCGTGTCAATTGGTCCAAATAAGTACAAATGAATCAATTGTAATGGTCTAGTGGTGCTAATTTGAGTTTTTGGTTTGAAACTAGTTTTTATTTATTTACCTAGTTAACATGCATCGCATACTTTGTCCTTAATAAACTTTATATTTGGAATTCCTCGCACTAAGTCTCTAGATGAGATCTTAGATATTAGTTTCATGCTTGCATGGCCTAGTCTCCTATGCTAAAGCCAAGCATCATCATTTAAAGCGGAGAAGCACATTTCATTAATTAGTTCATCGAGGTTGATGGTATAGACATTATTTTGTTTTAATGCAATCATAGTTATGTTATGGTTTGGTTTTTCAATAATACATACATTTGATTCAAATCTAACGATATAACCTTTATCGCATAATTGACTAACACTCAAGAGATTATGTTTCAATCCATCAACTAGTAAGACATCATCAATAGAAAAATTTAATTTGTTACCTATGGTTCCCTTGCCAATGATTTTGCCTTGGTTATTGTCTCCGAAGGTGACGTACCCTTCTTCTTTGCTAGTGAGCATAGAGAAATGAGATGAATCTCCAGTCATATGTCTTGAGCATCCACTATCTAGATACCATATCTTGCTCCTAGCTTGTGATGGTGTATGTTTCTACAAGAAGGGATTATTTTTAGGTACCCATTTTCTTTTGGGTACCTTAAAAACTTGTTCATCATATTGCATAGAATTGATCATGGTTCCTTTAGGAACCCAAATTAGTTTGTTCAGACTAATTTTCTTGAATAGACATTTATAAGTTTTATGTCTATATTTGCAACAAAAGTTGCAATTGCTTTGGTGTCGAACATGTAAGACGGGGCCTTTAATGAAGGTGGTTGGATTTTGGTGAGGACTTCTCACAAATCCGATTCCACTTCTTTTAGGAACGTGACCCTTATTTGTAAGGATCATGTTCAAAGATTTGCTACTAACCTCGAATTTCTTCAAGGTTTCCTTAAGTAGCAAGTTCTCCTTTTGGAGAGATTCTAGATCATGGCATTTTATACATGGAGCTAAACTATCATGATATTCAGTTTTTAATTTATCGATATCACAAGTGAGACTATCATGCTCCTTTTTTAGCAATTTATATTTTCTACTAATTGTCTTACATTCATCAAATAACTCATGGAAAGCATTTAACAATTCATGATAAGGTAAATCCGCATCAATTAAATCCGTTACCTCTTCTCCGATGGCTATTAGGGCGTAATGAGCAACTTGCTCGGTGTTGGAATCCTCTTCTTCGGATGCACTAGAATCATCCCATGTTGCCTTGAGCGCCTTCTTCTTTGATGTTCTCTTTTTGGCTTGAGGACAATCGTTCTTGTAGTGTCCCGGTTTTTTGCATTCATAGCAAATCACTTGGTCCTTTTTTTGTTCGAATTTATTTTTTATATTATTTTTAAATTTGTTCTTTCTTAAATATTTTTTAAATTTTTGAGTCAAAAGTGCAATGTCATTGTCACTGTCCTCATCACTTGATGTTCCTTTCAAGTGGTCTTCTTGTGATTTGAGTGCCATATCTTTCCTGTTCTTTGGAAGGGGGTTCTTGAGCTCGTCATGAGCTTGACATGTCATTTCGTAGGTCATTAGAGACCCAATGAGTTCTTCAAGAGGGAATGTTTTAAGGTCTTTGGCCTCTTGAATGGCCGTAACTTTTGGATCCCAACTTTTAGGGAGGGATCTTAAGATTTTAGTTACTAGTTCAAAGTTAGTAAAATCTTTACCAAGAGCTTTGAGTCCATTGATGACATCCGTAAACCGGGTATACATGTCTCCGATGGACTCACTTGGTTTTATTCGGAAAAGTTCGTAAGAGTACACAAGGATGTTGATTTTGGACTCTTTCACTCGGCTAGTGCCTTCATGAGTGATCTCAAGAGTTCTCCAAATATCAAAAGCCGAATCACAAATTGAAACACGATTAAATTCATTTTTGTCTAGTGCACAAAACAAGGCATTCATAGCCTTTGCATTTAAGGCAAAAACCTTCTTCTCCGATTCATTCCATTCGCTCATCAGAAGAGAAGATTTTTGAAATCCGTTTTTAACAATAGTCCAAAGCTCGAAATCCATGGAAATGAGGAAGATCCTCATACGAGTCTTCCAATAAGTATAATCCGACCCATTAAACAAGGGTGGACGTGTGATAGAATGACCCTCATGTATGCCGGAGTAAGCCATCTCTCTTGGGTATTAAACCAAATATGAGAGTGAGCCTAGCTCTGATACCAATTGTTAGGATCGGAGCGGCACTAAGAGGGGGGAGGTGAATTAGTGCAGCGGTAAAGTGTGATAAACTTTTACGATTTAAACACTTTCGAAAACTTCGTACAATAAAAGTAACGTTTTCATTTGAAACCGTTTCGATTGCGTTTTAACTTGAAGAGATAAGTAAGACGGAGACAAAGAAGTAGAGCATTAAAGTGCAAATAGTTTGCAGTAATGTAATTGACAATAAGTAAATGCAAACCAGAGATCACGCCGATTTTACAGTGGTTCGGTCAAATGACCTACATCCACTTGCGAGGCCCCTCTTCGATGAGGCTCCCACCTTCCACTAGCAAATCTCTTGAAGGTGAAGGGTAAATACCCCTCTTTACAAATTTTTACAAGCGGTTCACTCTCTTACAGATTTTCAGCAAGAAAGAAGGAGGTGAACACTAGCAAATTGAAAACAAGTCTAGCAAAGACTTTTCTAAGACCTTTCTCTCAAACAATTGCTGCTCAAAAAGTTGTTATCTTAGCTGAGATTTGAGGGGTATTTATAGGCCTCAAGAGGATTCAAATTTGGGCTCCAAAATTTGAATTCTCTTTGGGTTCCCGATGCTGGCGGTGCCACCACCTATCAGTGGCGGTGCCACCGCCCAGTCTGGTAGTGCCACCATCAGACCCTTCGGTTCACTTGTTGGGCTTCAAATTTAGCCCAAACCAAGTCTAATTTTGGGCCTAGTTGGCCCCTAACCAGGATATAGGATTATCTCTTAATCCTAATCCTAATTACAAGTGAACTACATAACAAAAAACATCCTAAGCAAGTTTTCAACCGCGAATGTCGAGTCTTGTTCCGGCGAGCTTTCCGACGAATCTTCTTCCGACGGACTCCCAGTAAGCTCCCGAACTTGTGATGACTTTAACGAGTAGCCGAGCCTTCTCGGTGATCTCCGTGAACCTCTGACGATCTCTTCAGCGAACTTCCGAAAATTCCAATAGGTTCCCGATTTCTTCTCGGTTGGTTCCGGCAGCATCTCCGACGATTATTCGGACTCTTAAACGTCCATCGAACTTGACTCCGGTATTCTTGCTTTGTGTTTTCTGGTTATAGTAGTTAATCCTGCACACTTAACTCAATAATATAGATTAGATCAATTAACCCATCAATTAATTTTATCATCAAAATCCGAGATTCAACACGATTTGGAGAAGAAGATATTTTTTTAAAATGCTAGAGCTATGAACACTCTATTTTGTACTTTAGACAAAATTGAGTTTAATCATGTTTTTATGTGTGAAATGACTTTTGACATTTGGCACATTATTGAAACCAGACACAAAGGCACTAGTAGAGTAAAAGTTTCGAAGATTAATCTTTTGATGCATGATTTCGAATTGTTTCATATGAAACCAAGCGAAACCATTGTTGACATGTACATCAATTTTAAGGATATCGTCAATGGTTTAAAAGCACTTGGCAAAAGTTTTTCAGATTTTGAACTTGAAATAATATTTTACGATCACTTTCTAAAACTTGGGACTCTAAAGTAACGGCCATACAAGAGGCTAAAAACCTAAACAACCTTCCACTCGAAGAACTAATTGGGTCTTTAATAACCTACGAAATGAACAATGTGATAAAAAGGGAACTCGAGAATAACCTTCCAAAGAATAGGAAGGATTTAAGACTTAGAACAATTGAAGACCACTCGAGCATAAGCTCAAGTGATGGTGAACTTGAACTCCTCACTAAGAAATTTAAAAAGTTTATGAAACAAAAATTAAAGAACAAAAAAAGCACAAATACTTGCTATAAATGCAAGAAAAAGAAGGTGACTTTGGATAAATCGAGCTCCTCCAAAGACGAGGAGAAAATCAACAAAGGCAAGGTGACAAACTATGCCTTAGCGGCTTTCGACGATGAGGTAATCAAAAGGCCCTTAATTTATTTTAAAATTACATAATATTTTTCATGAGTTATTTTTAATTTAGTTTAGAATTAATTTTCTTAAAAATTATATTTTTAATGATGAAAATAAAAAATTAGGAATCATGCTTATCATTCTAGTAATTTTGAAAATAATCATGGAAATAGCATGTTTATGATAAACAAAATGATTTTGATTAAAAATACCTTATGAAATCATGTTTGATGATATCATACTTAATAAATTTATATTTTGAAATTATGCATGATGATTTTAGTGATTTATGGACTATCAAAAGTGGCTTTTTTGGTTTTAAAAATGATGCATGTTTTGATTTAGTATAAATGAAAAAAGGCATACTTATATGAAATAATGTAAGTATCATGCTTGATGATTTTATATTTAAATTATGCGTGATAATTTGAAGTAATGATGATTTTTAGGTAATTTATGATTTATTGATCTTGATGATTTCTATTATGAGATTTACTCTTTCAATTTTAAACCATGATGTATTGTTTTCATCTGAGAAACTTGAGCATACTTATATGAAACAAATCACATGAATTTAAACAACTAAAAAGAGAAAAGCATTTTTCTTGAAATTTTTTTTCTCTATCTTATCGATTTTTCACTAAGAGATTAATAAAGTTGTTTATGTCATTTTGAATCTCTTGAAAGTAATTTTGATGTTTTGATGATTTGAATTTGAATGAGCTTTCTCTTGATTTTTTGAAATTTATAACTTGAGATTTCTTAAGCATGAATTAAGATATTATATCATTTGATCTCCTAAGAATTCTTTTCGTTATTTATTTAAGAGGAGATTTGTTAAAATGAATCATGGTGTCTCTTGATATTCACAATTTGTCTTCATTATTTGTGTATCTCATCATCAAAATTCTCTTGATATTTTTCATGTGAAGATATGAAATTATGTATGAAAATACTCTTGATATTATTTTGATGCATATAAATGAGAAGTTATGATCATCATGATTTGAAATATTTATGATTTGGAATGATGCATGCAATACTTATGCTTTTTATTATGATGATGTATGTGATGTATTACATATAATATGTATCATGAATGCTCTAAATGATAAATGTTTGGTATCATGATCAAAATATTGATAAATACTTAAAAATTTTAATATTTTAGTATCATGTATGATATGCTCATAATGATGATTGATTTATTTTTTAGTATCGTGCATGAAAAATAAAATGTAAGGTTTTGAAATTGTACATGTTTTAATTTAAAAATATAATGATGCACAAATAATATTGATACTTCAATTTTGTCATGATTTGAAAATTGATGTAAAGGGAAAAGAATTACAACATTGTATTCTACGATTCTTTTTGATAATGACAAAGGGGGAGCAAAACTTGCTAGAAAGCAAATTTGCTAGCTTGCATAATTCAAAAAGAGGCAAACTTGCTAGCTTACTAATCTCAAAAAGGAAGCAAGAAGTGCTATCTTGCAAATCTCAAGACAAGCAATGTTTGCTAAGTTGCGTATTTCAAGAAGAGGCAAAATAGTCCATCTTGCACATCTCAAAAGATGTAAAATTTTACTAACTTTTTTATGTGTAAAACTTGATAGCTTGTATGATGTAACACTTGCTAAATTTTCTAGCTTACAAATTACATGATGATAAAACTTTATATTATGTTTTTCATACAATGATTTGAACTTATATCACAAAAACTTGATAGTTGGAACTTCTCCTTTTTGTTGATGATAAAGAGGGAGAAGTATGATCATGTAATGCATGATGATGTGTTACAAATATTCATGATGAAATTTGTAATGATTTGAATTCAGCTAGAATTCAAGATTCTATCAATATGGCATATTGATAGGGGGAGTTTGTTTAAACTCCGGGAATTAAGGTTAATTCCATCGTCAATTGGTTGTTATCATCAAAAAGGGGGAGATTGTTGAATCTCGAATTTTGATGATGAAACCAATTGAGAAGTATTTATGATTTGATCTACTTTTTGAGTGACGCAGGATGCTTCGATCAGGATGAGACAATTAAAGCAGGAAGAATCATGTTGGGCCAGAGGAAAACATGTTAGAAGATTGGACGTCATGCTGGAAGATCGATCGACGTATCGACAGAAGGTATCGGGCCATAGATTCGGGCATCGAGCCAAGAAGAGTGGATATTGCACCAAGGATATCAGAGTTGTGGAGTCAACTAGCCGATTGGGTAATAGGCCGTAAGAGAGGACGATGCACCGAAGAATTTAATGAAGTGTCGAGGGACTAATGACATGCCGGATAACATGATTCATGCTTAGTATTAACTGTCTAGATTGAAGTATGTTTCACATATGCAGGATTAACTACGATAGCAAGATATGAAGCAAAATGAAGTCCCGGAGTCAAGAACGTGATTTCATTGGGAGTTCGAGAGTTTATCAAAAGTCCGGACGTTCGTCGGAAGTTCAATCGGAACCAGCTAAGAAGTCTCATAGCTTACCAAAGAAGCTCGTCGAAACTCACCAAGAAGATCGTCGTGAAGTCTAGGAGCTTGCCAGGAGTCTGCTGGAACATTGCTGAGAGATAGTCAAAAGTTCATCGGAAGATCGCTAGAAGCTCGCCAGAAGAAACCAAGACTTACGGACTTATTTAGCTTAAGTATGTCTTAGATTTCGTAGTTAGCACTTAATTGGGTTTGGAATTGAGCCAATACAATTATAGGCTAGTTGGGCCTATGTAAGAACTATGTTGGGCCTAATAAAAAAGCCCAAACAGTGACCCAAGAAGTGGCACCGTCGTGGCATAGTCTTCGAGACTATGTCAGGCTGTGGTACCGTCCACCGCCCAGACATAGCCTCCGAGAGGCTATAGGCAGTGGTACCGCCCAGTGTCAAGCGATGGTACCACTAGACTGGGTGATGGTACCGCCCAGTGCAGTGTCAGTGTCAGACTAACACTAGCGGTGGTACCGCCCAGCACAGGTGATGGTACCGCATGGACCCAAGAAACCTGGGATGAGATATTTTTAGGCTCCAAGTTTGAATCAACTTGAGGTCTATAAATACCCCTCTCATCCCTGGTTAATACACATAAGCACAGAGAATTTAAAAGTGAGAAAACGCTACTGCAATCTCTTGAGAAATTCCCTCTTCCACTCTAAGTTTAGAATTCTGTAAGAGAAGAGTGATTGCTTGTAAGGGTTGTCTCCTAAACCCAGGAAAAGGAGAAGAGGGGTGTAATAGGTGGTTAGTCTTCGCCTATTGAAGGAAGACCAATAGTGGATGCCGATGGCCTCGACGGAAGAGGAATCGACAGAGTGGATGTAGGTCACGGCAACTGAACCACTATAAAAATCTAGTTTACATTTTATTTGTGCAATTTACTTTAACTGCAAACCTCCTTACTTACTTTATATCCGCTACATTTTTTCGTACGCTTTCAAGCTATCTTTCCGAGATTGGTTTTGAATGAATGAAAGGATTTTCAAAACCGATGTATTTTACCGCTACATTAATTCATCCCCCCTCTTAGTGCCGACCCCATTCCTGACACAACCAACAATACATTATCAATCAAAAAGTTAGATTTATTACCTATGGTTCCTTTGCCAATGATTTTACCCTTGTTGTTATCTCCGAAGGTGACATACCTTTCGTCTAGGCTAGTAAGCTTAGAAAATTGAGATGGATCTCCGATCATATGCCTTGAGCATCCACTGTCAAGGTACCATCTCTTGCTCCTAGCTTGTGATAATAAATATTTCTAAAAAAAGAGTAATTTTTGGTACCTATTTGACCTTTGGTGCCTAAAAAATCGATCTACACAACTTATCATGTTGCATTGAGTCATTTGAGATTCCTTTAGGAACCCAAATCAATCTATGTGGACTATATATCCTAAATGGATATTTGTACGCAATATGTCCAAGTTTGCAACAAAAGTTGCATTTGGTGTGGGGTGATACATGCAAGGTATGGCCTTTAACAAAGGTGATTGGATTTTGGTGAGAGCTACGCACAAATCTAATTCTGCTTCTTCTATTAATGTGACCCTTATTGGCAAGGATCATGTTCAAGGACTTGCTACCAACCTCAAACTTTTCTAAAGTTTCTTTGAATAGTAAGTTTTCTTTTTTAAGCGTTTCTAATTCATGACATTTTGTACAAGGTGCTAAACTATCATCATGCTTAATTATTAGTCTATCAAAATCATTAACAAGAGAAGCATGCTCCTTTTTTAACATTTTATATTTTTTACTAACAAATTTACATTCATTAAATAAATCATGAAAATCACTTAAAAGCTCATTAAAAGATAAATTTGCATCTAATGAACTGCTTACCTCATCTCCAATAGCCATTTGTACATAGTGAGAAACTTGCTCGGTGTTGGTTGGCTCCTCTTCTTCGGATGCACTTGAATCGTCTCAAGTTGCTTTAAGAGTGTTCTTCTTCTTTGGTTGCTTCTTCTTTACTTGGGGACATTCACTTTTGAAATGTCCCGGCTTCTTGCATTCATAGCATATAACTTGTTCTCTCTTGGGTTCAAATTTATCTTTAGAGTCATTTTTAAATTTGTTCCTTTTTATGAATTTTTTGAACTTTTTTGTCAAGAGTGCCAAGTCATCATCATAGTCCTCGTCACTTGAATTTTCTTTCAAGTGGTCTTCTGGAGTTCTTAGTATCATATCATTCTTGTTCTTTAGAATGTTGTTCTCAAGTTCTTCATGAGCGTTGCAAGTCATCTCATAGGTCATTAGTGACCCAATTAGTACTTCGAGAGGAAAGATGTTTAAATCCTTGGCCTCTTGAATGGCTGTTACTTTAGGGTCCCAACTCTTTGAAAGGGATCTCAAGATTTTATTAACAAGTTCAAAATTAGAAAAAATTTTACCAAATCCTTTTAGACCATTGATGACATCCGTAAATCAAGTGCACATGTCTCCAATGGTCTCACTTGGTTTTATCCGAAACAACTCATAAGTATAGACTAACAAATTAATTTTCGACTCTTTTACTCTAATAGTGCCTTCGTGAGTAACTTCAAGTGTGTGCCAAATATCAAAAGTCATTTCACAAATGGACATTCAATTGAATTCGTTTTTATCCAAAGCTCAAAACAAGGCATTCATAGCCTTGGAATTTAAAACAAAAGTCTTCTTCTCTAACTTATTCCAATCATTTATTGGAAAAGAAGACTTTTGAAACCCATTTTCTATAATGTTCCATAATTTGAAATCCATAGAAATAAAAAAAAATCCTCATTCTAGTCATCCAATAGGTGTAATCCGTTCCATTGAACATGAGCGGACATGTAATTGAGTGATCCTCTTGGTTGCCAAAAAATGCCAACTCTCTTGGGTTTCAAACCAAATGAGAGTGACCGGGCTTTGATACTAATTGTTAGGATCAAGAGTGACACTAAGAGGGGGGAGGGGGGTGAATTAGTACAACGAAAAAATAATTGATTTTAAAAAATATTTAGTTCAATTAAATATGTTTCATAAAGATAGTGTTCGTAAGAGTGTAAAGAGAAAGTTAAGGAAGATTGCAGTAATGTAAATTGCTCAAATAGAAATGCAAACTAGAATTTAGAGTTGTTCGGTCATTATAACCTACATCCACTTCTGATTCCTCATCTGTCGAGGTCATTGGTGTCCACTAATGGTCCTCCATCAATAGGCAAAGGCCTACCACCTCTTACAGCTCTTTCTCCGTTTACCGTGTTTAGGAGATAACCCTTACAACCCTCACTCCTCTTTCTTGGATGGTTACAAAGCTAAGAGAGGGAGGGGAGGACTCTTCTCACTTTTATAATACTTTGATACCCCAAGAATTAAAGAATATGTTAACACTTTCATGCCCTTTAATGCAGAAAAGGGTGGGGTATTTATAGGCCCCAATGACTTCAAAATTAGAGCCAAAAAGTGTCACATCCCTAGATTTTGGGGTACTAGCGGTACCATTGCCATTACTGGGTGGTACCACCGCCTAACATCCGACACTGGATGGTACCACCATCTGATAGGGGTAGTATGATCGATGGCAGCATTAATTGTCGATGGTACCATCGCCTAGACGACCTGGGAGAATAGGTCACTAGGCAGTGCCACCGTCGACCGTGGTTTCAAGTGTTGAATGAGCTGTTCAATCCAGCCCAATTCAGCCCTGTTAAGGGCCCAGTTGACCCCTAACTGAGTTAGTAGGATTACCTTCCAATCCTAACTCAACTTATGGTCTAACTATAATAACTAAGACATTTAACAAGGCACTCTTATTCTGGTATGTCAATTGTTCTTCCGGTGAGCTTCTGGTGATCTTCCGACGAACTTCCAACGTTCTCTTCGGCAAAGTTCCGACGAACTCCCAATAAGCTTCTGGACTTTACGACGATCTTCTTGGCGAGTTTCGATGAGCTTTTTTGGTAAGCTCCTGGACTTCTTGGTCAGTTCTGGTAGAATTTTCGATGAATGTTCGAACTTCCAATGAACTCTCAAAATCCCAACGAAGTCCCGATATTGACTCCGACATAACACCTGCTCTATGTCTTACTACTATCGTAGTTAATCCTGCACACTTTTCTCAACATATATATTAGACCAAACAATTTACAATTGATTTCATCATCAAAATATGAGATTCAACATATTTAACGTTACTAGTGTCTTCTTGTGTGACTTCAAGTGTATGCCAAATATTGAAAGCCATTTTGCAAATAGAAACTCGATTGAATTTAGTTTTGTTTCTGGCACAAAATAGAGCATTCATAACTCTAGAATTTAAAGAAAATATTTTCTTCTCCAAATCAATCCATTCTTTCATTGGAGTAGAAGACTTTTTAAAACCATTTTTGATAATATTTCATAAATTTAAATCTATAGAAAGCAAGAAAACTCTTATTCGAGTTTTCCAATAAGTGTAGTCCATCCCATTGAATATGGGAGGATGAATAATAGAAAAGCCCTCTTGAAAGCCAAAAAGAGTCATTTTTCCTTGCCGTTAAACCAAATGAGAAAAGACGTGGCTCTGATACCAATTGTTAGAAATGAGTTAGCACTAAGAGGGGGGGGGGTGAATTAATGCAGCGGTAAAAACGTCGATTTAAAAATCTCTTCGTATGATGAAAAACCAATTCCGACGAAAATCATTTCATAAAGATAAATTTAACTTAAAGGCATACGAAAGAGTGTATTAAGAAGGTAAAGCAAGTAAGGTAGTTTGGAATGTAAGAAAAGAGCTTAAAGTAAATGCAAACTAAGTTTTATAGTGGTTTAGTTGTCGTGACCTACATCTACTCCCGATTTCTCTTCTATCGAGACTACTGGTATCCACTAACGATCTTTTTTCAATGGGTGAAGATCAACTACCCTTACAACTTGATTATGCTTTTAACAGGTTTAGGAGAGAACCTTTACACCCCCACTTACTCCTCCTAAAACAAATTTCTTAAACACTTAGGCTAAGAAGGAGACCTCTCAAGATTACAATAGAATTTTGCCTTATTTGTGTACTCAGTTGTTGTATGTTAACCAAGGATGAGACGGGTATTTATAGGCCTCAAGTTGATTCAAACTTTGAGCCTAAAAAGGTCTCATCTCAAGTTTCTTGGGTCTTGGCGGTACCATCGCATATGCTGGGCGGTACCACCGCCTACAGTACTGACATTGGGTGGTACCACTACTTGGGAGACTGTTTGGGCGGTACCACCGCCCATACTGGTGGTACCACCACTTGATAGTCTCATAGACTGAGTCTGGGCGGTACCACCGCCCAAACTAGTGGTACCACTGCCTAACACAATCTCGAAGACTGTGCCATAATAGTGCCACTTGTTGAGTCATTGTTTGGGCCTTTCATTGGGCCCAACACAGTCCATACATGGGCCCAACTAGCCCCTAATTGGGTTGGCCCAATTCTAATCCTAATTATATGCTAACTATGAATTTTAAGGCATACACTAAGTAAATCCATTCCGGTTAGTCTTGGTTTCTTCCAGCGAGCTTCCAGCGATATTCCGGCGATCTTCCGATGATTTCTCGGCAATGTTCCAGCAGAGTCCCAGCAAGCTCCTGGACTTCACGATGATCTTCTTGGTGAGTTCCGACGAGCTTCTTTAGCAAGCTCCTAGACTTCTCAGTTAATTCCGGTAGAACTTCTGACGAATGTGTGGACTTCTGACTATCTCTCGAACTCCCAACGAAGTCTCATTTTTGACTCCGGGACTTCATTTTGCTTTATGCATTGATCACTATCGTAGTTAATCCTGCACAAATAAAACCTACTTCAATCTAGACAATTATTACAAAGCTTGAATCATGTTGTCCGGTATGTCATTGGTTCATCGATGCTTCGTCTATTCTTCGGCGCATCATCCTCTCTTGCAACCTATTGTCCAATCGGTCAGTTGACCTTCGTAACTCTGATTTCCTTGGCACAATTCAGCTCCTCTTAGCCCGATGCTCGAACTCATGTCCTGAAGCCTTCTGCCGATGCGTCGATCGATCCTCTAGCTCGAAATCCAATCTTCTGACATGTTTCTCTTTGACCCAACATGATTCTTCCTGCTTTAATTTGTTAGGAATGAGTCGACACTAAGAAGGGGGGTGAATTAGTGCAGTTGTAAAATGATGCCAGTTCTGAAAATTTCTTTCATACGATAAAACCGATTTCAGAAGATGTTAACTTGGAAGAGTATTTGTAAACATATTGAAAGCAGTAAGCAAGTAAGGAGGTTTGCAGTAAGATAAATTGCACAAAATGAAAGGCAAACCAGATTTTTATAGTGGTTCGGTCGTCGTGACCAACATCCTCTCCGCTGATTCCTCTTCCGTTGAGGCCACCGGCATCCACTATCGATCTTCCTTTAATAGGCAAAGATCAACCTCCTTCTTACACCCCTCTTCTCCTTTTCACAGGTTTATGAGATAACCTTTTCAAGCACACACTCCTCTCTAAATAGAATTCTAAGTTTAAGCTAGAGGAGGGGATTTCTTAAGAGATTTCTACAGCTTTTTCTCACTTTTAAACTTTCTGTGCTTGTGTAAGTTAACCAAGGATGAGAGGGGTATTTATATGCTTTAAGTTGATTCAAACTCAGAGCCTAAAATTGTTTCATCCCAAATTTCCTGGGTGGTACTACCGCCCCAGGATCTACCACTAGGTAGTACCATCACTTGACAAGGGCGGTACCACCACTGGCAGCATTACTGCTTGCGGTACCACCACCCAGAATACTTGGGGTGTTGTTCCCCAAGCGGTGCCATCGTCGGTTAGGGTTTCAGCACCCTCGTTGGGCCTTGAATCCGGCCCAAACCAACCTAACTTCAGGCCCAGTTGGCCCCTAACAGAATTGATGGCATTACCTCCCAATCCCGACTCCAATTATGTGCTAACTATGATTCCTAAGACATAATGTAAGCAAGATAAGTCCAGCTTTTTCCGACGAGCTTCCGACAAACTTCCGACGATCTCTTGGCAATATTCCGGCAGACTCCAAGCAAGCTCCTAGACTTAATGATGATTTTCTTGGTGAGTTCTAATGGGCTTCTTTGGCAAGCTCCTAGAATTCTCGATTGGTTTCAGTAGAACTTTCGACGAATGTCCGGACTTCCGACGAACTCTCGAACTCCCAACGAAATCATGTTCTTGACTCCGGAACTTCATTTTGCTTTATGCCTTACTATCATAGTTAATCCTGTACACATAAAAACACACTTCAATCTAGACAATTATTATAAGGCATGAATCATGTTGTTTGGCAAGTCATTGGTCCATCGATGCTTCGTCCGATTCTTTGGCGCATCATCCGATCTTACGGCCTATTGCCCAATCAGCTAGTTGATCTCTACAACTCTGATATCCTTAGTGTAATATCCGCTCTTCTTAGCTCGATGCCCAAATCCATGGCCCGAAGCATTTTGTCGATATGTCGACCAATCCTCTGACTAGACGTCCAATCATCTGACACGTTTTCCTCCGACCCAGCATGATTCTTCTTATTTTAATTATCTCTCCCTAATCGAAGCATTCTGCGTCACTCAAAACATAGATCAAATCATAAATACTATCAATTGGTTTCATCATCAAAATTCGAGATTTAATAATATCTTCCTTTTGGATGATGACAACCAATTGATGATACAGTTAACCTTAACTCCCGGAGTTTAAATAACTCCCTCTATCTATTTTTAGAATGCATAATGGTCACTATAGATTTTTTATAATGTCTTTTGGGTTAACTAGTACACCGTCTATGTTTTAAAGTTTAATGAATGATGTTTTTCAAGTTCATCTTCGTAAGTTTGTTCTAATTTTCTTTGATGATGTTTTAATATATAGCCCATCTTTAGAAAGTCATTTATTACATTTGTAGGCTATCTTTACCCTTCTTTATGAGCATTATTTTTTTGTTAAGAAATTGAAATGCAACTTTGCCTAATCTAAGGTGGAGTATTTTGGCCATGTTATTTCTGGAGAGAGTGTTGCACTTGATCCTTCTAAAATCCAAGCAATGAAAGATTGGCTAATTTCTAAATCAATTAAGGCTCTAAGGGGATTCTTAGGATTTATTAGTTATCATCGAAAGTTTGTGAAGGACTACGATAAAGTCAATGCTCCTTTAATATTACTTTTGAAGAAAGATGCATTTAAGAAGATAGAAGAAGCTATTTAAGCTTTTATTTCTCTTAAGTATATAATGACTAGCTTTACTAGATTATAATAAGTTATTCGTGATTGAATCTGATACTTTTGGAGTTGGTATTAGAGCTATACTAATGTAAGAAGGTCATTCAATTGCTTATACTAGTAATGCACTTTCTTCATCTCATTTGAGTTTATTTGTTTATGAAAAGGAGATGTTAACCATTGTTCATGCAATCACTAGGTGGATGCTTTATTTAATTGATTGACAGTTTCAAATATGCATCAATCGTAAAAGCCTAAAATATTTTCTTGAGCAAAAGTTTTCTTCTTTAGAGCAAAAATAGGTCACCAAGCTATCGGGTTTTGATTACGATATTATTTATAAGAAGGGGAGTGAGAATTTGCTTGTAGATGTACTTTCTCACCTTTCAAAGAAAGTTGAATTAGTTGCTATTTTTATTTCTATGTGCAAAATACTGAAACTTATTAAGAGTAAATGATTGGATGATCCTAAATTTTAAGAAGTTATTAAAAAGGTAGAAGAAGATCCAACTTCTATTTCTAATTACAATTGGGATCTCATAGAATTGTGCAATAAGGGTAGAATTATCTTGGCACCAAATTCTTCTTGCCAGAACATAATGTTGAAGGAATTTCATTCATCAACAACTATGAGTCATTTTGGATTTCTTCATATATATAAACACATCTGTCAATTTTTTTATTGGAAGGGTATGAAGAAATTCATTAAGAAGTTTGTTATAGAATATGATGTTTGCTAGTACTACAAAGGTGAGACAATTGCTAACCCTATTTTGTGTAAGCCTCATCCTATTCTTGATGATGCTTGGTTTATATATCCATATATTTTATTGATAAACTTTCACCATCTCAAGGGAAAGCCATCTTTACGGTTGTGGATCGTCTTGTAAAATATACTTATTTTTATACTGTACGATATCGTTATACTACTACAAGTGTTGCTCACACTTTTATTGAGAATATAGTGAAGTTGTATAGAATTTTGCATTTCATTGCTAGTGATTGAGATAAAGGTTTTACTAACAACTTCTAAAAGGAGCTCTTTCACTTGTAGGATACTCAGTTGTGTTGAATCCCAGATTTTGATAATGAAATTAATTGATAAGTTTATGATCTACTTAGTGTTTAAGAAAAGTGATGTAGAACTAACTTCGATCATGAAAAGCAAATTGATTAAAGCAAAAGAATCAGATGTTGGGCTGGAGTTGGAGATCGGGCATTGGGCCGAAAGGACTAGGCATTGTGCCAAGATCAAATGTTGTAAGAGTCAACATATTGATGGATCGGGCAATATCCGAAGGAAAGCATGACACGTTGGGAGTTAGGATGAAACAATAACATGTCGAACAACATAGGATTCATGTTGTGTAATCGTTTATATCTTGATTATCGTAGTTTAGGTTTTAATTGAGTTAGTATTGAGTGTAACCATACCAACTCAATTAAGAGCCTATTAGGCTTGAATCATGGCTGCCTTAGGCCTATTGGAAGGCCCATTTAGTGACTTATAGTTGGGTTAGGCGGTGGAACTGCTTATGAGTTAGAATGTATGAAGTTTACGTTCCCAGAAGTCCCAACGGTGGTACCACTTAAATTGGCAGAGGTACTATCCAGACTTGTGGTAGTACTACTAGTGCACAGTCTTCTAGGTAGTTAGGTAGTAGTATCACCTAGACTGGGTGGTGGTATCGCCAGTGCTCAGTGCTACAAGAAGTGGTATTGCCAGTGCTTAGTGCTGCAAGAAGTGGTATCGCCGAACATTGGCGGTAGTACCGTCAATACCCCGAAAACCTAGGGATGAGATTTTTTGGCTCTATTTTTAAGCCGTTTGGGGCCTACAAATACCTCACTTATTCTTGCTTGAGATAGCAAGAAAATAGCATGAAAAACTTGTGATTCTAAGTGTGTAAACTCTATTGAAAGTCTTGAGTTCCTTCCTCCTCAATCTTTTAAGTTATTCTAAGAGAGTTGTGAGGACTACTTGTCAAAAGAGTTGTAAAGGTTCTCTCCTAAACCTGTGAAAAGGGAAAAGAATTATAACAAGGGTGGTTGATCTTTACCCATTGAAATAAGATTGTTAGTGAAAGCTGATGGCCTCGACGGAGGAGGAATCAGGTGTGGATGTAGGTCACAACAACCAAACCACTATAAATCCGGTGTATATTTCTTTTGTGCTTTTCAGTCTTATTGCTTACTGATTTAGTTGCTCATTACTTTTACTCACTTTCCTGTTCAATCTTGGATTTTGATAATGAAATCAATTGGTAAATTATTTGATCAAATCTATATGTTGAGAAAAGCATGCAGGATTAACGATGATTGCAATCAAGGCATAAAGCAAAATGAAGTGCTAGAGTCAAGATCGAGATTTCGTTGGGAGTTCAAGAGTTCATCGGAAGTCCGGATATTCGTCGGAAGTTCTATTGGAATTGACCAAGAAGTCCAGGAGCTTGCCCAAGAAGCTCATCGGAACTCACCAAGAAGATCATCGTGAAGTCCAAGAGCTTGCTGGGAGTTCGCTAGTACATTACCAAGAGATTGTCGGAAGTTCGTTAGAATATCGTCGGAAGCTCGCCAGAAGAAACCTAGACTAATCAGCCTTGATTTGCTTAGTATCTGCCTTAAGAATCATAGTTAGCACATAATTAGGGTTAGATTTGGAAGGTAATCGCACTAACTCTGTTAGGGGCCAACTAGGCCCGTAATTGGACTAGTTTGGGCCAGACTAAAGGCCCAACTAGGTTGTTGGACCTTGTCTGGTGGTGGCACTGCCGGACTAGGGCTGTGGAACCACATAGGGAACGATCACCCAGGTGGTCTGGGTGGTGGTACCACTGACAGTTATTACCTGCTATGCAGTGTTACCGCCCTGTCAAGCGATGGTACTGCCAGAGTTGGCGGTGGTACTACTAGTACCCTAGAAATCTGGGATGAGACACTTTTTTGCTCCAATTTTGAAGCCATTAGGGCCTATAAATACTCCACTATTTTCTACAAGAAAAGATAACAAAGTGCAATCAAAGTGTAAAAAAAACTCTCTGAGTGTTGGGGTGTTAAAAGTGTTGTAAAAGTGAGAAGAGTCCTCCTCCCTCTCTTTAGCTTTGTAATCATCCAAGAAGAGGTGTGAGGCTTGTAAGGGTTATCTCCTACACCCGTGAAAAGGAGAAAGTGCTATAAAGAGATAGTTGGTCTTTGCCTATTGAAGGAAGATCATTAGTGGACGCCGGTGACCTCGATGGAGGAGGAATCGGAAGTGGATGTAGGTTACAACGATCGAACCACTATAAATTCTGGTGTGTTCATTCTTTACTGCTTAATCCCTTTACTGCATTCAACTTTACTATATTACAAACTGTCTGATCCCCTCTTCTCTACTCATTCAAGAAAACCGAAATGATTTTCATCGGAATCAAATTTTATCGTATGAAGTTTTTCGAATCGACGTAATTTTTCCGTTACACTAATTTACCCCCCCTCTTAGTGCCGCTCTTGATCCTACTAATTGGTATCAGAGCAAGTTCACTCTTGATTTGGTTTGAAACCTAAGAGAGATGGCATTTGCTAGCAACCAAGAGGGTTACTTAATTACACGTCCACCCATGTTCAATGGGACGGATTACACCTATTGGAAGACTAGAATGAGGATATTTCTAATTTATATGGATTTTAAGTTATGGAACATTGTGGAAAATGGCTTTCAAAAGTCTTCTCTTCCAATGAACGATTTGAATGAGTTGGAGAGGAAGACCTTCGCTTTAAATGCCAAGGCTATGAATGTCTTATTTTACGCTTTAGATTAAAATGAGTTCAATCGAGTGTCTATTTGTGAAATAACTTTTGATATTTAACACACACTCGAAATCACTCAAGATGGCACAAGTAGAGTAAAGGAGTCGAAGATAAATCTTTTAGTTCATACTTATGAATTATTTCAGATGAAGCCAAGCGAAACTATTATTGACATGTACACCCGTTTTATGGATGTCGTTAATAGTATAAAAGCTCTTGGCAAATGTTTTTCGAACTTTGAACTTGTTAATAAAATCTTGAGTTCCCTTCCAAAGAGTTGGGACCATAAAGTAACGACTATTCAAGAGGCTAAGGATTTGAATAACTTCCTTATCGAAGAACTGATCATGTCACTAATGACATATAAGATGACTTGTAACGCTCATGAAGAGCCTAAGAATAACCTTCTAAAGGATAGGAAGGATATGACACTAAGAACTCATGAAGTCCACTTGAAAGATAGTTTAAGAGATGAGGACTATGATGATGACTTGACACTTTTGACAAGATAGTTCAAAAAATTTATAAAAAGGAATAAATTTAAAAATTATGCTAAAAATAAAATTGAATCTAAGAAAAAATAAGTTATATGTTACGAATGCAAGAAGCCGAGACATTTCAAAAGCGAAGATCCCCAAATAAAGAAGAAGCAACCAAATAAGAAGAAGGTGCTCAAAGCAACATGGGATGACTCGAGCGATTCCAAAGGCGAAGAACAAAGTAACAAGGAGATCACTAACTGCACACTAATAGCTATCGAAGATGAGGTAAGTAGTTCATTAGATATAAATTTATCTTTCAATGAGCTTTTAAGTGCTTTTTCATTAATTGTTTGATGAATGTATAACTTTGAGTAAAAAGTATACTTCTTTAAAAAAGGAGCATGCCCTTTTAAATATTAATTTTAAAAAATTTAAGCATGATAATTCTTCTTTACCTCCATGCACTAAGTGTAAACACTTAGAGACACTTGAGAAGGAAAACTTACTACTCAAAGAAACTTTAGAAAAATTTGAAATTGGTAACAAGTCCTTGAATATGATCCTTGCCAATAAGGGTCACATTCATAGTAGAGGTGGAATCAGATTTGTGAGTAGCTCTCACCAAAATCTAACCAACTTTGTAAAAGGCCCTACCTTGCATGTATCACCCCGCACCAAATGCAACTTTTGTTGTAAACTCGGACATATTGCTTATAAATGTCTGTTTAAAAGATGTAGTCTACATAAATTGATTTGAGTTCTTAAAGGAACCGTAAAATGCTCTATACAAAATGATAAGTTGAGTAGATCGATTTTTAAGGCACTCAAGGTCAAATAGGTACCTAAAAATCATCTTTTTTTGTAGAAATGTTTACCATCACAAGCTAGGAGCAAGAGATGGTACCTTGATAATGGATTATCAAGGCACATGATCAGAGATCCTTCTCAATTCTTTAAGCTCACTAGCCTAGACGAAGGGTATGTCACCTTCAGAGACAACAACAAGGGTAAAATCATTGGCAAATGAACTATAGGTAACAAATCTAACTTTTTGATTGAAGATGTGTTGTTGGTTGATGGCTTAAAGCATAATCTTTTGAGCATTAATCAATTGTGTGATAAATGATACATTATTAAATTTGAATCCAATGCTTGCATTATTGAAAAATCACATAAAAACTCATCTATAATTGTCCTAAAATAACATAATATATACACTATCAAAATTGATTATCTTTGTAATGAAAAGTGTTTTTCAGTTTTGAATGAGGATGTATGGCTTTGGCATAGGAGATTAGGTCATGCTAGCATGAAACCAATCTCTCAAATCTCATCTAAAGAACTTATAAGAGGTATTCCTAATATTAGATTTGTTAAAGATAATGTGTGTGATGTATGTCAACTAGGAAAACAAATAAAAGGTAGTTTCAAACCAAAAAATCAATAAGCACCTTTAGACCATTGTAATTGATCTATATGGATTTGTTTGGACCAATTGATACATCAAGCCTAGGAGGTTGCAAATACACCTTTGTAATTGTGGACGATTATAGTTGATACACTTGGACATACTTTTTGGCACACAAAAGTGATTGCTTTAGGTATTTTTTAATGTTTTGTAAACTTGTTCAAAATGAAAAAGGCTTTATGATTTCATCAATTTAGAGTGATCACGGTGGCAAATTTTAAAACCATGATTTCTAAAAATTTTGTGAATCTAATGGATACAACTATAATTTCTCTACTCCGAGAAATCCTCAACAAAATGGAGTTGTAGAAAGAAAAAAAAAATTTACAATAAATGATAAGAACCATGTTGAACAAACATAGCTTACCCAAATATTTTTAGGCCAAAGTCATTAATGTGGCATGCTATGTCATGAATAGGGTTCTAGTAAGACCATTACTTTCCAAAACTCCTTATGAATTATGGAATAAAAAAAACCCACCGTTTCATATTTTTAAGTTTTCGATTGTAAATTTTTTATCTTGAATGAAAAAGATGCCATAGGAAAGTTTGATGCAAAATCCAATTAAGGTATTTTTCTTGGTTATTCTTCTATTTCTAATGTCTTTCGTATCTTTAACAAAAGAACTTTGGTCATAAAAGAGTCTATTCATGTTGCCTTTAATGAAGTCTCTAAATTTAAGAAAAATGAGTTTGATGATGATCTTAATTTTGATGCTTTGAATTTAAATGAACCCTCTCCTTTAATTAGTAACTTGGATACAACTTCTTCTGAAACATCCTTACCCAAGGAACAGAAGGATGCAGATACTCATCCTAAGGAGCTAATCATATGAGACACATCAAAAGGGGTTCAAACTCATTCTTCCCTTAAAAAATTTTATGCCAATGCCACTTTTCTTTCTCAAATTGAACCTAAATGCATTGATGAGGCCTTGAAACATGATTCATGAGTTATCACTGTTAGGAATGAGTCGGCACTAGGGGGGGGGGGGGGGGGTGACTTAGTATAGCGATAAAATCACAGATTCAAATCGTTTTATTTCGATTAAAACCGATTCTGACAAAAACCATTTCATAAAGATCTTAACTTGAAATACGTTTGTAAATGTATTGAAAGCAGTAAGCAAGTAAAGTTGTTTACAGTTAAAGTAAATTGCTCAAGACAAAATGCAAATTAGATTTTATAGTGGTTCGGTCATCATGACTTACATTCACTCTCCCGATTCCTCTTCCGTCAAGGCCACCGGCATCCACTATCGATCTTCCTTTAATAGGTGAAAATCAGCCTCCTTCTTATACCCCTCTTCTCCTTTTCATAGGTTTAGGAGACAACCTTTACAAGCACTCACTCCTCTCGCAAACTATTCTAACACTTAGACTAGAGAAGGAGGATTCTCATAAAAGAATACTACATCGCTTTTCCCTTTTTAAATTCTCTATGCTTGTAGCTCTTAACCAGAGATGAGAGGGGTATTTATAGGCCTCAAGTTCATTCAAACTTGGAGCCTAAAAATATACCATCCTAGGTTTCCTGGGTACGGGCGATACCACTGCTTGTGTTGGGCGGTACCACCGCTAGTGTCAGTCTGACACTGAGCGATACCACCGCCTGATAGGGGTGGTGCCACCGCCTGGCACCCTACCATTGGGCGGTACCACCGCCTGTAGCCTCTCGGAGACTATGTCTGGGCGGTATCACTGCCTAACACAGTTTTGAAGACTGTACCATGATGGTGTCACCTCTTGAGTCACTATTTGGGCTATTTCATTAGGCCCAACACAGTTCATATATGGGCCCAACTGGCCCCTAATTAGTTAGCTGAATTTCAATCCCAATTAGGTGCTAACTATGAATTCTAAGATATTTACTACCCTAAACAAGTCCGTAAGTCTAGTTTCTTCTAGTGAGCTTCTAGCGAACTTCCAACGATCTCTCGGCAATATTCCAACGGACTCCCAGCAAGCTCCTGGACTTCACGATGATCTTCTTGGTGAGTTTCGATGAGCTTCTTTGGAAAGCTCTTGGACTTCTCAGTCAATTTCGGTAGAACTTTTGATAAACCTCCGGACTTCCGACGAACTCTCAAACTCTCAACGAAATCGCGTTCTTAACTCCGGGACTTCATTTTGCTTTATGCCTTGCTATCATAGTTAATCCTGCACATGTAAAACACACTTCAATCTAGATAATTATTACTAAGCATGAATCATGTTGTCCGGCATGTCATTGGTCCATCGACGCTTCGTTCGATTCTTCAGCACATCATCCTTTCTTGTGGCCTATTGCCCAATCGGTTAGTTGACCTCTGTAACTCTGATATCCTTGGCATATTATCTACTCTTCTTGGCCTGATGCTTGAAACCATGGCCCGAAGCCTTCTGTTGATACGTCGACCGATCCTTCGGGACGTCCAATCTTCTAACATGTTTCTCCAGCCCAACATGTTTTTTACTGGTTTAAATGACTCTCCCTGATCGAAGCATCCTGCATCACTCAAAACATAGATCAAATTATAAACACATATCAATTGGTTTCATCATCAAAATATGAGATTCAACAATATCCCCCTTTTTGATGATGACAACCAAATGATGACGGAGTTAACCTTAACTCCCCCTATCAATATGGCATATTTGATAGAACTTTTGGATTCAAAAATCCAAGCAATATGTTATCATAAACTTATGCATAACATCATTATACTTCTCAACCTTTGTCATCAACAAAAAGGAGAAGTTCAATTATCAAGTGTTTTAGACATTACAGTTCAAATCATTGCATAATAAATCTCAAGTTTAATCATCATGCAAGCTAGCAAATTTAGCAAGTTCCACATCATATGAGAACATGCAAGCTATTAAGTTTTAGATATGTAAGATAGTAAGATAGCAAGTTTACAACATACAAACTAGCAAAAATTTTGAAAGCAAATGCAAGATAGCTTTCTTGTTGAAGTGTGTAAGCTAGCGATTCTTGCTTCCTTTGGCAATGTGCAAGTTGCAAGTTTTACTTCCTGGGATAGGCAAGATAGAACTATGTCTTGAGATTGCAAGATAGCATTTCTTGCTTTTGAGATGAGCAAAATAAGTTTTGCCTCTTTTTGTGATATGTACGTTTGTAATTTTTGCTTCTCGTTAGATGTGCAAGCAAGCAAGCAAGTTTTTCTCCTTACAATTTGTGAGCTAGCAAATTTTACACATATGAAAGTTGACAAAATTTTTGCATCTTTTGAGATGAGCAAGCTATTTGCTTCTTCTTAAAGTATGTAACTTAGCAAACATTGCTTCTCTTGAGAATTACAAGATAACACTTCTTTCTTCTTTTTTGAGATGAGCAAGCTAGCAAGTTTGCCTCTTTTCGTGATGTAATGCTAGCAATTTTTCTCCCTCTTTGTCATTGTCAAAGAGAAGGGAAGAATACAATTTTGTAATTTTTTTCCCTTTACATCAATTTCTAAATCATGACAAAGATAAAGTATCATTTTTAATTGTAATATGGTATCATTTCAGAAAATGATAATGGTTGACTTTCACATCATAAAAAAAATCATCATATTGCATGCATCATTCCAAATAATTCAAATCATGATAGTATCAAAATATTAAATTACATTGCATCCTACCATGCATGATCATAACTTCTCATTTGTATGCATCAACATAACATCATGAGTAATTCATGCATTCATATCTTCACATGAAGAATATAAAGAAGAATTAGGTGATGAGATATACTTTAAGAATACAAAGAATTATACAAAGACAAAAGAAATCATATCATGAAAGATGAGATCATGTGAATACTAAAAGACATGATTCATTTTGACAAATCTCCTCTTAAATATTCAAAGAGAAACCTTAGGAGATCAAATAGTAGAATATATTCAAATGAAATTTTACGTCATGAATTTCGAAAAAGATATTCTCTTTAGTAAATCGCAAAAGGAAACATAGGAGAAAAATATTTCAATTCATGCATAAGAAATCTTATGATTCACATAGAAAATCTCCTCTTTAGTAAAATACCAAAAAATATCATAGGAGTATAAAGAAGAGATCTTGATTAAAAAAAATCTTAAGTAATTCCAAGAAATCAAGATAAAGCTCATTCAAATTCAGATCGTCAAATCAAAATCATTTTCAAGAGATTCTAAAAAATATAGGTTCATTAGTCTCTCCTTTTTGAAAAGTCAATAAAGTAGAGAAATTTTTCAAGGAGAAAGCTTTCTTCTTTTTAGTGATTCAATTCATAAGATTGATTTCATAGAAGCATGCCTTTTTCATTTATGCCAAATAAAAATATGCATCAACGTTTAGGATCGAAAAATAAGTTTCGTCATAAAAACCATCCATCTTGTTTATAATCGAAAAAGCAATTTTCATTATGACAAAGATCAATAAGCCATGAATCACAAAAATAATCATGCATAATTTCACATTAAGCATGATATCAAACCCTTTAACATTTTCATTAAGACATCAATCATAGTTTCAATCAAAATAAAAAATCATCAATATACATTATTTCTTCCTGAAAAACATACATAGGATTATCATTAGATTTAAATCTAACATTTTATTCCTTTAACATAAAACATGTAATTTTTATTATCATTTTCAAAATTACTAATATGATCTCAATTTTTATATTTTTATTACATTATTAAACATGTAATTTTTAAGAAAAATAATTTTTCTAAACTAAATTAATAATAACTCATGAAAAGCATTATGTAATTTCAAAGTAAACTAAAGGAGTTTCGTTTGAGTTGTTTACCTCATTAACGAGAGTCACCAAAGCAAAGTTCACCACTTCATCTTCATCGATTTGCTCCTCATCTTCGGATGCACTCGTTTCATCCCATGTCACTTTGAGTGCTCTTTTCTTCTTACTTTTATATTCATTTTTATTCTTTAATTATTGTTTAATGAACTTTTTAAATTTCATAGTGAAGTGTTCAAGTTCACCATCACTTAAGCTTATGCTCAAGTGGTCGTCGATTGTTCTCAGTCCGAAATCCTTCCTGTTCTTTGGAATATTATTCTAAAGTTTGTTTTATGCCACATTAGTCATTTCGTAGGTCATTAAAGACATGATAAATTCTTTGATAAAAAAAGTATTCAATT